>NC_068968.1:29406395-30006395 GCF_026419915.1 Harpia harpyja | reverse complement strand
GTTTCCCTCTTTTCCATGAACTCTCCCTTCCACTCTTTTTCCTCGCCTGCCTCTTTTCCCTGGTTTCCCTCTACTGCATTAATTCTCTCTTTTACCTCTTTCCCCCTCGACTGTCTCTTTTCCCTGGTTTCCCCCTTTTCAATTAACACTCTCTTTCCAATCGACTCTCTCTTGTCCCTAATTTTCGCCTTTGCCCTCGCATGACTCTTTCCCCAGTTTTTCCGTGAACTGTCTCTTCTCCATCGTTTCTCATCGCCTATTTTCCCTGCTTTCCCTTTTTTCCATAAATTCTCTCTTTCCCCTCTTTTTCCTCGCCTCTTTTCACTGGTTTCCCTTTTTTCCATGAACTCTCTCTTTCCCCTCTTTTTCCTCGCCTTTCTCTTTTCACTGGTTTCCCTCTTTTCCATGAAGTCTCGCTTTCCCATATTTTCGGTCGCGAGTCTCTTTTCCTCGGTTCCCCGCTTTTTCCATGAACTCTCTCTTTCCCTTCTTTTCCCTCGCGTGTTTCTTTTCCCTTCTTTTCCCTCGCGTGTCACTTTTCCCTGGTTTTCCTCTATGCCCTCGCCTGTCTCTTTCCCCTCTTTTCATCGTTTGACTCTTTTATCTCTATTCGCCTCGCCTGTCTCTCTTATCATCTTTACCTCTTCTGCATTAACTCTCTCTTTTACCTCTTTCCCCCTCGCCTCTTTTCCCAGGATTCCCTTTTTACCATGAAATCTCTCTTCCCCTGCTTTTCCCTCACCTGTCTCTTTTCACTGGTTTCCCTCTTTTCCATGAAGTCTCTCTTTCCCTTCTTTTCCCTCGCCTGCCTCTTCTCCTTGCTTTTCCTCTTTTCCATGAACTCTTCCTTTCCCTTCTTTTCCCGCTCCTGCCTCTTTTCCCTGCCTTCCCTCTTCTGCATTCACTCTCTCTTTTACCTCTTTCCCCGTCGCCTGTCCCTTTTCCCTGGTTTCCCTCGTTTCCATGAACTCTCCCTTCCACTCTTTTTCCTCGCCTGCCTCTTTTCCCTGGTTTCCCTCTACTGCATTAATTCTCTCTTTTACCTCTTTCCCCCTCGACTGTCTCTTTTCCCTGGTTTCCCCCTTTTCAATTAACACTCTCTTTCCAATAGACTCTGTCTTGTCCCTGCTTTTCGCCTTTGCCCTCGCATGACTCTTTCCACAGTGTTTCCATGAGCTGTCTCTTTTCCATCATTTCTCATCGCCTATTTTCCCTGCTTTCCCTTTTTTCCATAAATTCTCTCTTTCCCCTCTTTTTCCTCGCCTCTTTTCACTGGTTTCCCTTTTTTCCATGAACTCTCTCTTTCCCCTCTTTTTCCTCGCCTGTCTCTTTTCACTGGTTTCCCTCTTTTCCATGAAGTCTCGCTTTCCCATATTTTCGGTCGCGAGTCTCTTTTCCTCGGTTCCCCGCTTTTTCCATGAACTCTCTCTTTCCCTTCTTTTCCCTCGCGTGTCACTTTTCCCTGGTTTTCCTCTATGCCCTCGCCTGTCTCTTTCCCCTCTTTTCATCGTTTGACTCTTTTATCTCTATTCGCCTCGCCTGTCTCTCTTATCATCTTTACCTCTTCTGCATTAACTCTCTCTTTTACCTCTTTCCCCCTCGCCTCTTTTCCCAGGATTCCCTTTTTACCATGAAATCTCTCTTCCCCTGCTTTTCCCTCACCTGTCTCTTTTCACTGGTTTCCCTCTTTTCCATGAAGTCTCTCTTTCCCTTCTTTTCCCTCGCCTGCCTCTTCTCCTTGCTTTTCCTCTTTTCCATGAACTCTTCCTTTCCCTTCTTTTCCCGCTCCTGCCTCTTTTCCCTGCCTTCCCTCTTCTGCATTAACTCTCTCTTTTACCTCTTTCCCCCTCGCTTATCCCTTTTCCCTGGTTTCCCTCGTTTCCATGAACTCTCCCTTCCACTCTTTTTCCTCGCCTGCCTCTTTTCCCTGGTTTCCCTCTACTGCATTAATTCTCTCTTTTACCTCTTTCCCCCTCGACTGTCTCTTTTCCCTGGTTTCCCCCTTTTCAATTAACACTCTCTTTCCAATAGACTCTGTCTTGTCCCTGCTTTTCGCCTTTACCCTCGCATGACTCTTTCCACAGTGTTTCCATGAGCTGTCTCTTTTCCATCATTTCTCATCGCCTGTCTTTTTTCCTTGATTTCCCTTTTTTCCATGAACTCTCTCTTCCCCTGCTTTTCCCTCGCCTGTCTCTCTTCCCTGGTTTTCCTTTATGCACTTGCATGTTTGTTTCCCCTCTTTTCATCGTTTGTCTCTTTTATCTCTTTTCGCCTCGCCTGTCTCTTTTCTCTTCCTTCTCTCTTCTGCATTGACTCTCTCTTTTACCTCTTTCCCCCTCGCCTGTCCCTTTTCCCTGGTTTCCCTTTTTTCCATTAACTCTCTCTTCCCATTCTTTTCCCTTGCCTATCTCTTTTCCCTGGTTTCCCTCTTCTCCATGAACTCTCCCTTCCACTCTTTTTCCTCGCCTGCCTCTTTTTCCCTGGTTTCCCTCTACTGCATTAATTCTCTCTTTTACCTCTTTCCCCCTCGACTGTCTCTTTTCCCTGGTTTCCCCCTTTTCAATTAAGACTCTCTTTCCAATCGACTCTCTCTTGTCCCTAATTTTCGCCTTTGCCCTCGCATGACTCTTTCCCCAGTTTTTCCGTGAACTGTCTCTTCTCCATCGTTTCTCATCGCCTATTTTCCCTGCTTTCCCTTTTTTCCATAAATTCTCTCTTTCCCCTCTTTTTCCTCGCCTCTTTTCACTGGTTTCCCTTTTTTCCATGAACCCTCTCTTTCCCCTCTTTTTCCTCGCCTGTCTCTTTTCACTGGTTTCCCTCTTTTCCATGAAGTCTCGCTTTCCCATATTTTCGGTCGCGAGTCTCTTTTCCTCGGTTCCCCGCTTTTTCCATGAACTCTCTCTTTCCCTTCTTTTCCCTCGCGTGTTTCTTTTCCCTTCTTTTCCCTCGCATGTCACTTTTCCCTGGTTTTCCTCTATGCCCTCGCCTGTCTCTTTCCCCTCTTTTCATCGTTTGACTCTTTTATCTCTATTCGCCTCGCCTGTCTCTCTTATCATCTTTACCTCTTCTGCATTAACTCTCTCTTTTACCTCTTTCCCCCTCGCCTCTTTTCCCAGGATTCCCTTTTTACCATGAAATCTCTCTTCCCCTGCTTTTCCCTCACCTGTCTCTTTTCACTGGTTTCCCTCTTTTCCATGAAGTCTCTCTTTCCCTTCTTTTCCCTCGCCTGCCTCTTCTCTTTGCTTTTCCTCTTTTCCATGAACTCTTCCTTTCCCTTCTTTTCCCGCTCCTGCCTCTTTTCCCTGCCTTCCCTCTTCTGCATTCACTCTCTCTTTTACCTCTTTCCCCGTCGCCTGTCCCTTTTCCCTGGTTTCCCTCGTTTCCATGAACTCTCCCTTCCACTCTTTTTCCTCGCCTGCCTCTTTTCCCTGGTTTCCCTCTACTGCATTAATTCTCTCTTTTACCTCTTTCCCCCTCGACTGTCTCTTTTCCCTGGTTTCCCCCTTTTCAATTAACACTCTCTTTCCAATAGACTCTGTCTTGTCCCTGCTTTTCGCCTTTGCCCTCGCATGACTCTTTCCACAGTGTTTCCATGAGCTGTCTCTTTTCCATCATTTCTCATCGCCTGTCTTTTTTCCTTGATTTCCCTTTTTTCCATGAACTCTCTCTTCCCCTGCTTTTCCCTCGCCTGTCTCTCTTCCCTGGTTTTCCTCTATGCACTTGCATGTGTGTTTCCCCTCTTTTCATCGTTTGTCTCTTTTATCTCTTTTCGCCTCGCCTGTCTCTTTTCTCTTCCTTCTCTCTTTTGCATTGACTCTCTCTTTTACCTCTTTCCCCCTCGCCTGTCTCGTTACCTTAGATTCCCTTTTTACCATGAACTCTCTCTGCCCCTGGTTGTCCCTCGCCTGCCTCTTTCCCCTGGTTTCCCTCTTCTCCATGAACTCTTCCTTTCCCTTCTTTTCCCTCGCCTGCCTCTTTTCCCTGCCTTCCCTCTTCTGCATTAACTCTCTCTTTTACCTCTTTCCCCCTCGCCTATCCCTTTTCCCTGGTTTCCCTTTTTTCCATTCACTCTCTCTTCCCATTCTTTTCCCTTGCCTATCTCTTTTCCCTGGTTTCCCTCTTTTCCATGAACTCTCCCTTCCACTCTTTTTCCTCGCCTGCCTCTTTTCCCTGGTTTCCCTCTACTGCATTAATTCTCTCTTTTACCTCTTTCCCCCTCGACTGTCTCTTTTCCCTGGTTTCCGCCTTTTCAATTAACACTCTCTTTCCAATCGACTCTCTCTTGTCCCTGCTTTTCGCCTTTGCCCTCGCATGACTCTTTCCCCAGTTTTTCCGTGAACTGTCTCTTCTCCATCGTTTCTCATCGCCTATTTTCCCTGCTTTCCCTTTTTTCCATAAATTCTCTCTTTCCCCTCTTTTTCCTCGCCTCTTTTCACTGGTTTCCCTTTTTTCCATGAACTCTCTCTTTCCCCTCTTTTTCCTCGCCTGTCTCTTTTCACTGGTTTCCCTCTTTTCCATGAAGTCTCGCTTTCCCATATTTTCGGTCGCGAGTCTCTTTTCCTCGGTTCCCCGCTTTTTCCATGAACTCTCTCTTTCCCTTCTTTTCCCTCGCGTGTTTCTTTTCCCTTCTTTTCCCTCGCGTGTCACTTTTCCCTGGTTTTCCTCTATGCCCTCGCCTGTCTCTTTCCCCTCTTTTCATCGTTTGACTCTTTTATCTCTATTCGCCTCGCCTGTCTCTCTTATCATCTTTACCTCTTCTGCATTAACTCTCTCTTTTACCTCTTTCCCCCTCGCCTCTTTTCCCAGGATTCCCTTTTTACCATGAAATCTCTCTTCCCCTGCTTTTCCCTCACCTGTCTCTTTTCACTGGTTTCCCTCTTTTCCATGAACTCTTCCTTTCCCTTCTTTTCCCGCTCCTGCCTCTTTTCCCTGCCTTCCCTCTTCTGCATTCACTCTCTCTTTTACCTCTTTCCCCGTCGCCTGTCCCTTTTCCCTGGTTTCCCTTTACTGCATTAATTCTCTCTTTTACCTCTTTCCCCCTCGACTGTCTCTGCACTGGTTTCCCCCTTTTCAATTAACACTCTCTTTCCAATCGACTCTGTCTTGTCCCTGCTTTTCGCCTTTGCCCTCGCATGACTCTTTCCACAGTGTTTCCATGAGCTGTCTCTTTTCCATCATTTCTCATCGCCTGTCTTTTTTCCTTGATTTCCCTTTTTTCCATGAACTCTCTCTTCCCCTGCTTTTCCCTCGCCTGTCTCTCTTCCCTGGTTTTCCTCTATGCACTTGCATGTGTGTTTCCCCTCTTTTCATCGTTTGTCTCTTTTATCTCTTTTCGCCTCGCCTGTCTCTTTTCTCTTCCTTCTCTCTTCTGCATTGACTCTCTCTTTTACCTCTTTCCCCCTCGCCTGTCTCTTTACCTTAGATTCCCTTTTTACCATGAACTCTCTCTGCCCCTGGTTGTCCCTCGCCTGCCTCTTTCCCCTGGTTTCCCTCTTCTCCATGAACTCTTCCTTTCCCTTCTTTTTCCTCGCCTGCCTCTTTTCCCTGCCTTCCCTCTTCTGCATTAACTCTCTCTTTTACCTCTTTCCCCCTCGCCTATCCCTTTTCCCTGGTTTCCCTTTTTTCCATTCACTCTCTCTTCCCATTCTTTTCCCTTGCCTATCTCTTTTCCCTGGTTTCCCTCTTTTCCATGAACTCTCCCTTCCACTCTTTTTCCTCGCCTGCCTCTTTTCCCTGGTTTCCCTCTACTGCATTAATTCTCTCTTTTACCTCTTTCCCCCTCGACTGTCTCTTTTCCCTGGTTTCCCCCTTTTCAATTAACACTCTCTTTCCAATAGACTCTCTCTTGTCCCTGCTTTTCGCCTTTGCCCTCGCATGACTCTTTCCACAGTGTTTCCATGAGCTGTCTCTTTTCCATCGTTTCTCATCGCCTATTTTCCCTGCTTTCCCTTTTTTCCATAAATTCTCTCTTTCCCCTCTTTTTCCTCGCCTCTTTTCACTGGTTTCCCTTTTTTCCATGAACCCTCTCTTTCCCCTCTTTTTCCTCGCCTGTCTCTTTTCACTGGTTTCCCTCTTTTCCATGAAGTCTCGCTTTCCCATATTTTCGGTCGCGAGTCTCTTTTCCTCGGTTCCCCGCTTTTTCCATGAACTCTCTCTTTCCCTTCTTTTCCCTCGCGTGTTTCTTTTCCCTTCTTTTCCCTCGCGTGTCACTTTTCCCTGGTTTTCCTCTATGCCCTCGCCTGTCTCTTTCCCCTCTTTTCATCGTTTGACTCTTTTATCTCTATTCGCCTCGCCTGTCTCTCTTATCATCTTTACCTCTTCTGCATTAACTCTCTCTTTTACCTCTTTCCCCCTCGCCTCTTTTCCCAGGATTCCCTTTTTACCATGAAATCTCTCTTCCCCTGCTTTTCCCTCACCTGTCTCTTTTCACTGGTTTCCCTCTTTTCCATGAAGTCTCTCTTTCCCTTCTTTTCCCTCGCCTGCCTCTTCTCCTTGCTTTTCCTCTTTTCCATGAACTCTTCCTTTCCCTTCTTTTCCCGCTCCTGCCTCTTTTCCCTGCCTTCCCTCTTCTGCATTCACTCTCTCTTTTACCTCTTTCCCCGTCGCCTGTCCCTTTTCCCTGGTTTCCCTCGTTTCCATGAACTCTCCCTTCCACTCTTTTTCCTCGCCTGCCTCTTTTCCCTGGTTTCCCTCTACTGCATTAATTCTCTCTTTTACCTCTTTCCCCCTCGACTGTCTCTTTTCCCTGGTTTCCCCCTTTTCAATTAACACTCTCTTTCCAATAGACTCTGTCTTGTCCCTGCTTTTCGCCTTTGCCCTCGCATGACTCTTTCCACAGTGTTTCCATGAGCTGTCTCTTTTCCATCATTTCTCATCGCCTGTCTTTTTTCCTTGATTTCCCTTTTTTCCATGAACTCTCTCTTCCCCTGCTTTTCCCTCGCCTGTCTCTCTTCCCTGGTTTTCCTCTATGCACTTGCATGTGTGTTTCCCCTCTTTTCATCGTTTGTCTCTTTTATCTCTTTTCGCCTCGCCTGTCTCTTTTCTCTTCCTTCTCTCTTCTGCATTGACTCTCTCTTTTACCTCTTTCCCCCTCGCCTGTCTCGTTACCTTAGATTCCCTTTTTACCATGAACTCTCTCTGCCCCTGGTTGTCCCTCGCCTGCCTCTTTCCCCTGGTTTCCCTCTTCTCCATGAACTCTTCCTTTCCCTTCTTTTCCCGCTCCTGCCTCTTTTCCCTGCCTTCCCTCTTCTGCATTCACTCTCTCTTTTACCTCTTTCCCCGTCGCCTGTCCCTTTTCCCTGGTTTCCCTTTTTTCCATTAACTCTCTCTTCCCATTCTTTTCCCTTGCCTATCTCTTTTCCCTGGTTTCCCTCTTTTCCATGAACTCTCCCTTCCACTCTTTTTCCTCGCCTGCCTCTTTTCCCTGGTTTCCCTCTACTGCATTAATTCTCTCTTTTACCTCTTTCCCCCTCGACTGTCTCTTTTCCCTGGTTTCCCCCTTTTCAATTAACACTCTCTTTCCAATCGACTCTCTCTTGTCCCTGCTTTTCGCCTTTGCCCTCGCATGACTCTTTCCCCAGTTTTTCCGTGAACTGTCTCTTCTCCATCGTTTCTCATCGCCTATTTTCCCTGCTTTCCCTTTTTTCCATAAATTCTCTCTTTCCCCTCTTTTTCCTCGCCTCTTTTCACTGGTTTCCCTTTTTTCCATGAACTCTCTCTTTCCCCTCTTTTTCCTCGCCTGTCTCTTTTCACTGGTTTCCCTCTTTTCCATGAAGTCTCGCTTTCCCATATTTTCGGTCGCGAGTCTCTTTTCCTCGGTTCCCCGCTTTTTCCATGAACTCTCTCTTTCCCTTCTTTTCCCTCGCGTGTTTCTTTTCCCTCGCGTGTTTCTTTTCCCTTCTTTTCCCTCGCATGTCACTTTTCCCTGGTTTTCCTCTATGCCCTCGCCTGTCTCTTTCCCCTCTTTTCATCGTTTGACTCTTTTATCTCTATTCGCCTCGCCTGTCTCTCTTATCATCTTTACCTCTTCTGCATTAACTCTCTCTTTTACCTCTTTCCCCCTCGCCTCTTTTCCCAGGATTCCCTTTTTACCATGAAATCTCTCTTCCCCTGCTTTTCCCTCACCTGTCTCTTTTCACTGGTTTCCCTCTTTTCCATGAAGTCTCTCTTTCCCTTCTTTTCCCTCGCCTGCCTCTTCTCCTTGCTTTTCCTCTTTTCCATGAACTCTTCCTTTCCCTTCTTTTCCCGCTCCTGCCTCTTTTCCCTGCCTTCCCTCTTCTGCATTCACTCTCTCTTTTACCTCTTTCCCCGTCGCCTGTCCCTTTTCCCTGGTTTCCCTCGTTTCCATGAACTCTCCCTTCCACTCTTTTTCCTCGCCTGCCTCTTTTCCCTGGTTTCCCTCTACTGCATTAATTCTCTCTTTTACCTCTTTCCCCCTCGACTGTCTCTTTTCCCTGGTTTCCCCCTTTTCAATTAACACTCTCTTTCCAATAGACTCTGTCTTGTCCCTGCTTTTCGCCTTTGCCCTCGCATGACTCTTTCCACAGTGTTTCCATGAGCTGTCTCTTTTCCATCATTTCTCATCGCCTGTCTTTTTTCCTTGATTTCCCTTTTTTCCATGAACTCTCTCTTCCCCTGCTTTTCCCTCGCCTGTCTCTCTTCCCTGGTTTTCCTCTATGCACTTGCATGTGTGTTTCCCCTCTTTTCATCGTTTGTCTCTTTTATCTCTTTTCGCCTCGCCTGTCTCTTTTCTCTTCCTTCTCTCTTCTGCATTGACTCTCTCTTTTACCTCTTTCCCCCTCGCCTGTCTCTTTACCTTAGATTCCCTTTTTACCATGAACTCTCTCTGCCCCTGGTTGTCCCTCGCCTGCCTCTTTCCCCTGGTTTCCCTCTTCTCCATGAACTCTTCCTTTCCCTTCTTTTCCCGCTCCTGCCTCTTTTCCCTGCCTTCCCTCTTCTGCATTCACTCTCTCTTTTACCTCTTTCCCCGTCGCCTGTCCCTTTTCCCTGGTTTCCCTTTTTTCCATTAACTCTCTCTTCCCATTCTTTTCCCTTGCCTATCTCTTTTCCCTGGTTTCCCTCTTTTCCATGAACTCTCCCTTCCACTCTTTTTCCTCGCCTGCCTCTTTTCCCTGGTTTCCCTCTACTGCATTAATTCTCTCTTTTACCTCTTTCCCCCTCGACTGTCTCTTTTCCCTGGTTTCCCCCTTTTCAATTAACACTCTCTTTCCAATCGACTCTGTCTTGGCCCTGCTTTTCGCCTTTGCCCTCGCATGACTCTTTCCACAGTGTTTCCATGAGCTGTCTCTTTTCCATCATTTCTCATCGCCTGTCTTTTTTCCTTGATTTCCCTTTTTTCCATGAACTCTCTCTTCCCCTGCTTTTCCCTCGCCTGTCTCTCTTCCCTGGTTTTCCTCTATGCACTTGCATGTGTGTTTCCCCTCTTTTCATCGTTTGTCTCTTTTATCTCTTTCCCCCTCGCCTGTCTCTTTACCTTAGATTCCCTTTTTACCATGAACTCTCTCTGCCCCTGGTTGCCCCTCGCCTGCCTGTTTCCCCTGGTTTCCCTCTTCTCCATGAACTCTTCCTTTCCCTTCTTTTCCCTCGCCTGCCTCTTTTCCCTGCCTTCCCTCTTCTGCATTAACTCTCTCTTTTACCTCTTTCCCCCTCGCCTATCCCTTTTCCCTGGTTTCCCTTTTTTCCATTAACTCTCTCTTCCCATTCTTTTCCCTTGCCTATCTCTTTTCCCTGGTTTCCCTCTTTTCCATGAACTCTCCCTTCCACTCTTTTTCCTCGCCTGCCTCTTTTCCCTGGTTTCCCTGTACTGCATTAATTCTCTCTTTTACCTCTTTCCCCCTCGACTGTCTCTTTTCCCTGGTTTCCCCCTTTTCAATTAACACTCTCTTTCCAATCGACTCTGTCTTGTCCCTAATTTTCGCCTTTGCCCTCGCATGACTCTTTCCCCAGTTTTTCCGTGAACTGTCTCTTCTCCATCGTTTCTCATCGCCTATTTTCCCTGCTTTCCCTTTTTTCCATAAATTCTCTCTTTCCCCTCTTTTTCCTCGCCTCTTTTCACTGGTTTCCCTTTTTTCCATGAACTCTCTCTTTCCCCTCTTTTTCCTCGCCTGTCTCTTTTCACTGGTTTCCCTCTTTTCCATGAAGTCTCGCTTTCCCATATTTTCGGTCGCGAGTCTCTTTTCCTCGGTTCCCCGCTTTTTCCATGAACTCTCTCTTTCCCTTCTTTTCCCTCGCGTGTTTCTTTTCCCTTCTTTTCCCTCGCATGTCACTTTTCCCTGGTTTTCCTCTATGCCCTAGCCTGTCTCTTTCCCCTCTTTTCATCGTTTGACTCTTTTATCTCTATTCGCCTCGCCTGTCTCTCTTATCATCTTTACCTCTTCTGCATTAACTCTCTCTTTTACATCTTTCCCCCTCGCCTCTTTTCCCAGGATTCCCTTTTTACCATGAAATCTCTCTTCCCCTGCTTTTCCCTCACCTGTCTCTTTTCACTGGTTTCCCTCTTTTCCATGAAGTCTCTCTTTCCCTTCTTTTCCCTCGCCTGCCTCTTCTCCTTGCTTTTCCTCTTTTCCATGAACTCTTCCTTTCCCTTCTTTTCCCGCTCCTGCCTCTTTTCCCTGCCTTCCCTCTTCTGCATTCACTCTCTCTTTTACCTCTTTCCCCGTCGCCTGTCCCTTTTCCCTGGTTTCCCTCTTTTCCATGACCTCTCCCTTCCACTCTTTTTCCTCGCCTGCCTCTTTTCCCTGGTTTCCCTCTTCTGCATTAATTCTCTCTTTTACCTCTTTCCCCCTCGACTGTCTCTTTTCCCTGGTTTCCCCCTTTTCAATTAACACTCTCTTTCCAATAGACTCTGTCTTGTCCCTGCTTTTCGCCTTTGCCCTCGCATGACTCTTTCCACAGTGTTTCCATGAGCTGTCTCTTTTCCATCATTTCTCATCGCCTGTCTTTTTTCCTTGATTTCCCTTTTTTCCATGAACTCTCTCTTCCCCTGCTTTTCCCTCGCCTGTCTCTCTTCCCTGGTTTTCCTCTATGCACTTGCATGTGTGTTTCCCCTCTTTTCATCGTTTGTCTCTTTTATCTCTTTCCCCCTCGCCTGTCTCTTTACCTTAGATTCCCTTTTTACCATGAACTCTCTCTGCCCCTGGTTGTCCCTCGCCTGCCTGTTTCCCCTGGTTTCCCTCTTCTCCATGAACTCTTCCTTTCCCTTCTTTTCCCTCGCCTGCCTCTTTTCCCTGCCTTCCCTCTTCTGCATTAACTCTCTCTTTTACCTCTTTCCCCCTCGCCTATCCCTTTTCCCTGGTTTCCCTTTTTTCCATTAACTCTCTCTTCCCATTCTTTTCCCTTGCCTATCTCTTTTCCCTGGTTTCCCTCTTTTCCATGAACTCTCCCTTCCACTCTTTTTCCTCGCCTGCCTCTTTTCCCTGGTTTCCCTGTACTGCATTAATTCTCTCTTTTACCTCTTTCCCCCTCGACTGTCTCTTTTCCCTGGTTTCCCCCCTTTTCAATTAACACTCTCTTTCCAATCGACTCTGTCTTGTCCCTAATTTTCGCCTTTGCCCTCGCATGACTCTTTCCCCAGTTTTTCCGTGAACTGTCTCTTCTCCATCGTTTCTCATCGCCTATTTTCCCTGCTTTCCCTTTTTTCCATAAATTCTCTCTTTCCCCTCTTTTTCCTCGCCTCTTTTCACTGGTTTCCCTTTTTTCCATGAACTCTCTCTTTCCCCTCTTTTTCCTCGCCTGTCTCTTTTCACTGGTTTCCCTCTTTTCCATGAAGTCTCGCTTTCCCATATTTTCGGTCGCGAGTCTCTTTTCCTCGGTTCCCCGCTTTTTCCATGAACTCTCTCTTTCCCTTCTTTTCCCTCGCGTGTTTCTTTTCCCTTCTTTTCCCTCGCATGTCACTTTTCCCTGGTTTTCCTCTATGCCCTAGCCTGTCTCTTTCCCCTCTTTTCATCGTTTGACTCTTTTATCTCTATTCGCCTCGCCTGTCTCTCTTATCATCTTTACCTCTTCTGCATTAACTCTCTCTTTTACATCTTTCCCCCTCGCCTCTTTTCCCAGGATTCCCTTTTTACCATGAAATCTCTCTTCCCCTGCTTTTCCCTCACCTGTCTCTTTTCACTGGTTTCCCTCTTTTCCATGAAGTCTCTCTTTCCCTTCTTTTCCCTCGCCTGCCTCTTCTCCTTGCTTTTCCTCTTTTCCATGAACTCTTCCTTTCCCTTCTTTTCCCGCTCCTGCCTCTTTTCCCTGCCTTCCCTCTTCTGCATTCACTCTCTCTTTTACCTCTTTCCCCGTCGCCTGTCCCTTTTCCCTGGTTTCCCTCTTTTCCATGACCTCTCCCTTCCACTCTTTTTCCTCGCCTGCCTCTTTTCCCTGGTTTCCCTCTTCTGCATTAATTCTCTCTTTTACCTCTTTCCCCCTCGACTGTCTCTTTTCCCTGGTTTCCCCCTTTTCAATTAACACTCTCTTTCCAATAGACTCTGTCTTGTCCCTGCTTTTCGCCTTTGCCCTCGCATGACTCTTTCCACAGTGTTTCCATGAGCTGTCTCTTTTCCATCATTTCTCATCGCCTGTCTTTTTTCCTTGATTTCCCTTTTTTCCATGAACTCTCTCTTCCCCTGATTTTCCCTCGCCTGTCTCTCTTCCCTGGTTTTCCTCTATGCACTTGCATGTGTGTTTCCCCTCTTTTCATCGTTTGTCTCTTTTATCTCTTTTCGCCTCGCCTGTCTCTTTTCTCTTCCTTCTCTCTTCTGCATTGACTCTCTCTTTTACCTCTTTCCCCCTCGCCTGTCTCTTTACCTTAGATTCCCTTTTTACCATGAACTCTCTCTGCCCCTGGATGTCCCTCGCCTGCCTCTTTCCCCTGGTTTCCCTCTTCTCCATGAACTCTTCCTTTCCCTTCTTTTCCCGCTCCTGCCTCTTTTCCCTGCCTTCCCTCTTCTGCATTCACTCTCTCTTTTACCTCTTTCCCCGTCGCCTGTCCCTTTTCCCTGGTTTCCCTTTTTTCCATTAACTCTCTCTTCCCATTCTTTTCCCTTGCCTATCTCTTTTCCCTGGTTTCCCTCTTTTCCATGAACTCTCCCTTCCACTCTTTTTCCTCGCCTGCCTCTTTTCCCTGGTTTCCCTCTACTGCATTAATTCTCTCTTTTACCTCTTTCCCCCTCGACTGTCTCTTTTCCCTGGTTTCCCCCTTTTCAATTAACACTCTCTTTCCAATCGACTCTGTCTTGGCCCTGCTTTTCGCCTTTGCCCTCGCATGACTCTTTCCACAGTGTTTCCATGAGCTGTCTCTTTTCCATCATTTCTCATCGCCTGTCTTTTTTCCTTGATTTCCCTTTTTTCCATGAACTCTCTCTTCCCCTGCTTTTCCCTCGCCTGTCTCTCTTCCCTGGTTTTCCTCTATGCACTTGCATGTGTGTTTCCCCTCTTTTCATCGTTTGTCTCTTTTATCTCTTTCCCCCTCGCCTGTCTCTTTACCTTAGATTCCCTTTTTACCATGAACTCTCTCTGCCCCTGGTTGTCCCTCGCCTGCCTGTTTCCCCTGGTTTCCCTCTTCTCCATGAACTCTTCCTTTCCCTTCTTTTCCCTCGCCTGCCTCTTTTCCCTGCCTTCCCTCTTCTGCATTAACTCTCTCTTTTACCTCTTTCCCCCTCGCCTATCCCTTTTCCCTGGTTTCCCTTTTTTCCATTAACTCTCTCTTCCCATTCTTTTCCCTTGCCTATCTCTTTTCCCTGGTTTCCCTCTTTTCCATGAACTCTCCCTTCCACTCTTTTTCCTCGCCTGCCTCTTTTCCCTGGTTTCCCTCTACTGCATTAATTCTTTCTTTTACCTCTTTCCCCCTCGACTGTCTCTTTTCCCTGGTTTCCCCCTTTTCAATTAACACTCTCTTTCCAATCGACTCTGTCTTGTCCCTAATTTTCGCCTTTGCCCTCGCATGACTCTTTCCCCAGTTTTTCCGTGAACTGTCTCTTCTCCATCGTTTCTCATCGCCTATTTTCCCTGCTTTCCCTTTTTTCCATAAATTCTCTCTTTCCCCTCTTTTTCCTCGCCTCTTTTCACTGGTTTCCCTTTTTTCCATGAACTCTCTCTTTCCCCTCTTTTTCCTCGCCTGTCTCTTTTCACTGGTTTCCCTCTTTTCCATGAAGTCTCGCTTTCCCATATTTTCGGTCGCGAGTCTCTTTTCCTCGGTTCCCCGCTTTTTCCATGAACTCTCTCTTTCCCTTCTTTTCCCTCGCGTGTTTCTTTTCCCTTCTTTTCCCTCGCATGTCACTTTTCCCTGGTTTTCCTCTATGCCCTAGCCTGTCTCTTTCCCCTCTTTTCATCGTTTGACTCTTTTATCTCTATTCGCCTCGCCTGTCTCTCTTATCATCTTTACCTCTTCTGCATTAACTCTCTCTTTTACCTCTTTCCCCCTCGCCTCTTTTCCCAGGATTCCCTTTTTACCATGAAATCTCTCTTCCCCTGCTTTTCCCTCACCTGTCTCTTTTCACTGGTTTCCCTCTTTTCCATGAAGTCTCTCTTTCCCTTCTTTTCCCTCGCCTGCCTCTTCTCCTTGCTTTTCCTCTTTTCCATGAACTCTTCCTTTCCCTTCTTTTCCCGCTCCTGCCTCTTTTCCCTGCCTTCCCTCTTCTGCATTCACTCTCTCTTTTACCTCTTTCCCCGTCGCCTGTCCCTTTTCCCTGGTTTCCCTCGTTTCCATGACCTCTCCCTTCCACTCTTTTTCCTCGCCTGCCTCTTTTCCCTGGTTTCCCTCTTCTGCATTAATTCTCTCTTTTACCTCTTTCCCCCTCGACTGTCTCTTTTCCCTGGTTTCCCCCTTTTCAATTAACACTCTCTTTCCAATAGACTCTGTCTTGTCCCTGCTTTTCGCCTTTGCCCTCGCATGACTCTTTCCACAGTGTTTCCATGAGCTGTCTCTTTTCCATCATTTCTCATCGCCTGTCTTTTTTCCTTGATTTCCCTTTTTTCCATGAACTCTCTCTTCCCCTGCTTTTCCCTCGCCTGTCTCTCTTCCCTGGTTTTCCTCTATGCACTTGCATGTGTGTTTCCCCTCTTTTCATCGTTTGTCTCTTTTATCTCTTTTCGCCTCGCCTGTCTCTTTTCTCTTCCTTCTCTCTTCTGCATTGACTCTCTCTTTTACCTCTTTCCCCCTCGCCTGTCTCTTTACCTTAGATTCCCTTTTTACCATGAACTCTCTCTGCCCCTGGTTGTCCCTCGCCTGCCTCTTTCCCCTGGTTTCCCTCTTCTCCATGAACTCTTCCTTTCCCTTCTTTTTCCTCGCCTGCCTCTTTTCCCTGCCTTCCCTCTTCTGCATTAACTCTCTCTTTTACCTCTTTCCCCCTCGCCTATCCCTTTTCCCTGGTTTCCCTTTTTTCCATTCACTCTCTCTTCCCATTCTTTTCCCTTGCCTATCTCTTTTCCCTGGTTTCCCTCTTTTCCATGAACTCTCCCTTCCACTCTTTTTCCTCGCCTGCCTCTTTTCCCTGGTTTCCCTCTACTGCATTAATTCTCTCTTTTACCTCTTTCCCCCTCGACTGTCTCTTTTCCCTGGTTTCCCCCTTTTCAATTAACACTCTCTTTCCAATAGACTCTCTCTTGTCCCTGCTTTTCGCCTTTGCCCTCGCATGACTCTTTCCACAGTGTTTCCATGAGCTGTCTCTTTTCCATCGTTTCTCATCGCCTATTTTCCCTGCTTTCCCTTTTTTCCATAAATTCTCTCTTTCCCCTCTTTTTCCTCGCCTCTTTTCACTGGTTTCCCTTTTTTCCATGAACCCTCTCTTTCCCCTCTTTTTCCTCGCCTGTCTCTTTTCACTGGTTTCCCTCTTTTCCATGAAGTCTCGCTTTCCCATATTTTCGGTCGCGAGTCTCTTTTCCTCGGTTCCCCGCTTTTTCCATGAACTCTCTCTTTCCCTTCTTTTCCCTCGCGTGTTTCTTTTCCCTTCTTTTCCCTCGCGTGTCACTTTTCCCTGGTTTTCCTCTATGCCCTCGCCTGTCTCTTTCCCCTCTTTTCATCGTTTGACTCTTTTATCTCTATTCGCCTCGCCTGTCTCTCTTATCATCTTTACCTCTTCTGCATTAACTCTCTCTTTTACCTCTTTCCCCCTCGCCTCTTTTCCCAGGATTCCCTTTTTACCATGAAATCTCTCTTCCCCTGCTTTTCCCTCACCTGTCTCTTTTCACTGGTTTCCCTCTTTTCCATGAAGTCTCTCTTTCCCTTCTTTTCCCTCGCCTGCCTCTTCTCCTTGCTTTTCCTCTTTTCCATGAACTCTTCCTTTCCCTTCTTTTCCCGCTCCTGCCTCTTTTCCCTGCCTTCCCTCTTCTGCATTCACTCTCTCTTTTACCTCTTTCCCCGTCGCCTGTCCCTTTTCCCTGGTTTCCCTCGTTTCCATGAACTCTCCCTTCCACTCTTTTTCCTCGCCTGCCTCTTTTCCCTGGTTTCCCTCTACTGCATTAATTCTCTCTTTTACCTCTTTCCCCCTCGACTGTCTCTTTTCCCTGGTTTCCCCCTTTTCAATTAACACTCTCTTTCCAATCGACTCTGTCTTGTCCCTGCTTTTCGCCTTTGCCCTCGCATGACTCTTTCCACAGTGTTTCCCTGGGCTGTCTCTTCCATCATTTCTCATCGCCTATTTTCCCTGCTTTCCCTTTTTTCCATAAATTCTCTCTTTCCCCTCTTTTTCCTCGCCTCTTTTCACTGGTTTCCCTTTTTTCCATGAACTCTCTCTTTCCCCTCTTTTTCCTCGCCTGTCTCTTTTCACTGGTTTCCCTCTTTTCCATGAAGTCTCGCTTTCCCATATTTTCGGTCGCGAGTCTCTTTTCCTCGGTTCCCCGCTTTGTCCATGAACTCTCTCTTTCCCTTCTTTTCCCTCGCGTGTCACTTTTCCCTGGTTTTCCTCTATGCCCTCGCCTGTCTCTTTCCCCTCTTTTCATCGTTTGACTCTTTTATCTCTATTCGCCTCGCCTGTCTCTCTTATCATCTTTACCTCTTCTGCATTAACTCTCTCTTTTACCTCTTTCCCCCTCGCCTCTTTTCCCAGGATTCCCTTTTTACCATGAAATCTCTCTTCCCCTGCTTTTCCCTCACCTGTCTCTTTTCACTGGTTTCCCTCTTTTCCATGAAGTCTCTCTTTCCCTTCTTTTCCCTCGCCTGCCTCTTCTCCTTGCTTTTCCTCTTTTCCATGAACTCTTCCTTTCCCTTCTTTTCCCGCTCCTGCCTCTTTTCCCTGCCTTCCCTCTTCTGCATTCACTCTCTCTTTTACCTCTTTCCCCGTCGCCTGTCCCTTTTCCCTGGTTTCCCTCGTTTCCATGAACTCTCCCTTCCACTCTTTTTCCTCGCCTGCCTCTTTTCCCTGGTTTCCCTCTTCTGCATTAATTCTCTCTTTTACCTCTTTCCCCCTCGACTGTCTCTTTTCCCTGGTTTCCCCCTTGTCAATGAACACTCTCTTTCCAATAGACTCTGTCTTGTCCCTGCTTTTCGCCTTTGCCCTCGCATGACTCTTTCCACAGTGTTTCCATGAGCTGTCTCTTTTCCATCATTTCTCATCGCCTATTTTCCCTGCTTTCCCTTTTTTCCATAAATTCTCTCTTTCCCCTCTTTTTCCTCGCCTCTTTTCACTGGTTTCCCTTTTTTCCATGAACTCTCTCTTTCACCTCTTTTTCCTCGCCTGTCTCTTTTCACTGGTTTCCCTCTTTTCCATGAAGTCTCGCTTTCCCATATTTTCGGTCGCGAGTCTCTTTTCCTCGGTTCCCCGCTTTGTCCATGAACTCTCTCTTTCCCTTCTTTTCCCTCGCGTGTCACTTTTCCCTGGTTTTCCTCTATGCCCTCGCCTGTCTCTTTCCCCTCTTTTCATCGTTTGACTCTTTTATCTCTATTCGCCTCGCCTGTCTCTCTTATCATCTTTACCTCTTCTGCATTAACTCTCTCTTTTACCTCTTTCCCCCTCGCCTCTTTTCCCAGGATTCCCTTTTTACCATGAAATCTCTCTTCCCCTGCTTTTCCCTCACCTGTCTCTTTTCACTGGTTTCCCTCTTTTCCATGAAGTCTCTCTTTCCCTTCTTTTCCCTCGCCTGCCTCTTCTCCTTGCTTTTCCTCTTTTCCATGAACTCTTCCTTTCCCTTCTTTTCCCGCTCCTGCCTCTTTTCCCTGCCTTCCCTCTTCTGCATTCACTCTCTCTTTTACCTCTTTCCCCGTCGCCTGTCCCTTTTCCCTGGTTTCCCTCGTTTCCATGAACTCTCCCTTCCACTCTTTTTCCTCGCCTGCCTCTTTTCCCTGGTTTCCCTCTACTGCATTAATTCTCTCTTTTACCTCTTTCCCCCTCGACTGTCTCTGCACTGGTTTCCCCCTTTTCAATTAACACTCTCTTTCCAATAGACTCTGTCTTGTCCCTGCTTTTCGCCTTTGCCCTCGCATGACTCTTTCCACAGTGTTTCCATGAGCTGTCTCTTTTCCATCATTTCTCATCGCCTGTCTTTTTTCCTTGATTTCCCTTTTTTCCATGAACTCTCTCTTCCCCTGCTTTTCCCTCGCCTGTCTCTCTTCCCTGGTTTTCCTCTATGCACTTGCATGTGTGTTTCCCCTCTTTTCATCGTTTGTCTCTTTTATCTCTTTTCGCCTCGCCTGTCTCTTTTCTCTTCCTTCTCTCTTCTGCATTGACTCTCTCTTTTACCTCTTTCCCCCTCGCCTGTCTCTTTACCTTAGATTCCCTTTTTACCATGAACTCTCTCTGCCCCTGGTTGTCCCTCGCCTGCCTCTTTCCCCTGGTTTCCCTCTTCTCCATGAACTCTTCCTTTCCCTTCTTTTCCCTCTACTGCCTCTTTTCCCTGCCTTCCCTCTTCTGCATTAACTCTCTCTTTTACCTCTTTCCCCCTCGCCTATCCCTTTTCCCTGGTTTCCCTTTTTTCCATTAACTCTCTCTTCCCATTCTTTTCCCTTGCCTATCTCTTTTCCCTGGTTTCCCTCTTTTCCATGAACTCTCCCTTCCACTCTTTTTCCTCGCCTGCCTCTTTTCCCTGGTTTCCCTGTACTGCATTAATTCTCTCTTTTACCTCTTTCCCCCTCGACTGTCTCTTTTCCCTGGTTTCCCCCTTTTCAATTAAGACTCTCTTTCCAATCGACTCTCTCTTGTCCCTAATTTTCGCCTTTGCCCTCGCATGACTCTTTCCCCAGTTTTTCCGTGAACTGTCTCTTCTCCATCGTTTCTCATCGCCTATTTTCCCTGCTTTCCCTTTTTTCCATAAATTCTCTCTTTCCCCTCTTTTTCCCTCGCCTCTTTTCACTGGTTTCCCTTTTTTCCATGAACTCTCTCTTTCCCCTCTTTTTCCTCGCCTGTCTCTTTTCACTGGTTTCCCTCTTTTCCATGAAGTCTCGCTTTCCCATATTTTCGGTCGCGAGTCTCTTTTCCTCGGTTCCCCGCTTTTTCCATGAACTCTCTCTTTCCCTTCTTTTCCCTCGCGTGTTTCTTTTCCCTTCTTTTCCCTCGCATGTCACTTTTCCCTGGTTTTCCTCTATGCCCTCGCCTGTCTCTTTCCCCTCTTTTCATCGTTTGACTCTTTTATCTCTATTCGCCTCGCCTGTCTCTCTTATCATCTTTACCTCTTCTGCATTAACTCTCTCTTTTACCTCTTTCCCCCTCGCCTCTTTTCCCAGGATTCCCTTTTTACCATGAAATCTCTCTTCCCCTGCTTTTCCCTCACCTGTCTCTTTTCACTGGTTTCCCTCTTTTCCATGATGTCTCTCTTTCCCTTCTTTTCCCTCGCCTGCCTCTTCTCTTTGCTTTTCCTCTTTTCCATGAACTCTTCCTTTCCCTTCTTTTCCCGCTCCTGCCTCTTTTCCCTGCCTTCCCTCTTCTGCATTCACTCTCTCTTTTACCTCTTTCCCCGTCGCCTGTCCCTTTTCCCTGGTTTCCCTCGTTTCCATGAACTCTCCCTTCCACTCTTTTTCCTCGCCTGCCTCTTTTCCCTGGTTTCCCTCTACTGCATTAATTCTCTCTTTTACCTCTTTCCCCCTCGACTGTCTCTTTTCCCTGGTTTCCCCCTTTTCAATTAACACTCTCTTTCCAATAGACTCTGTCTTGTCCCTGCTTTTCGCCTTTGCCCTCGCATGACTCTTTCCACAGTGTTTCCATGAGCTGTCTCTTTTCCATCATTTCTCATCGCCTGTCTTTTTTCCTTGATTTCCCTTTTTTCCATGAACTCTCTCTTCCCCTGCTTTTCCCTCGCCTGTCTCTCTTCCCTGGTTTTCCTCTATGCACTTGCATGTGTGTTTCCCCTCTTTTCATCGTTTGTCTCTTTTATCTCTTTTCGCCTCGCCTGTCTCTTTTCTCTTCCTTCTCTCTTTTGCATTGACTCTCTCTTTTACCTCTTTCCCCCTCGCCTGTCTCTTTACCTTAGATTCCCTTTTTACCATGAACTCTCTCTGCCCCTGGTTGTCCCTCGCCTGCCTCTTTCCCCTGGTTTCCCTCTTCTCCATGAACTCTCCCTTCCACTCTTTTTCCTCGCCTGCCTCTTTTCCCTGCCTTCCCTCTTCTGCATTAACTCTCTCTTTTACCTCTTTCCCCCTCGCCTATCCCTTTTCCCTGGTTTCCCTTTTTTCCATTAACTCTCTCTTCCCATTCTTTTCCCTTGCCTATCTCTTTTCCCTGGTTTCCCTCGTTTCCATGAACTCTCCCTTCCACTCTTTTTCCTCGCCTGCCTCTTTTCCCTGGTTTCCCTCTACTGCATTAATTCTCTCTTTTACCTCTTTCCCCCTCGACTGTCTCTTTTCCCTGGTTTCCCCCTTTTCAATTAACACTCTCTTTCCAATAGACTCTCTCTTGTCCCTGCTTTTCGCCTTTGCCCTCGCATGACTCTTTCCACAGTGTTTCCATGAGCTGTCTCTTTTCCATCATTTCTCATCGCCTGTCTTTTTTCCTTGATTTCCCTTTTTTCCATGAACTCTCTCTTCCCCTGCTTTTCCCTCGCCTGTCTCTCTTCCCTGGTTTTCCTCTATGCACTTGCATGTGTGTTTCCCCTCTTTTCATCGTTTGTCTCTTTTATCTCTTTTCGCCTCGCCTGTCTCTCTTCAATTCCTTGTCTCTTCTGCATTGACTCTCTCTTTTACCTCTTTCCCCCTCGCCTGTCTCTTTACCTTAGATTCCCTTTTTACCATGAACTCTCTCTGCCCCTGGTTGTCCCTCGCCTGCCTCTTTCCCCTGGTTTCCCTCTTCTCCATGAACTCTTCCTTTCCCTTCTTTTCCCTCGCCTGCCTCTTCCCTGCCTTCCCTCTTCTGCATTAACTCTCTCTTTTACCTCTTTCCCCCTCGCCTATCCCTTTTCCCTGGTTTCCCTTTTTTCCATTAACTCTCTCTTCCCATTCTTTTCCCTTGCCTATCTCTTTTCCCTGGTTTCCCTCTTTTCCATGAACTCTCCCTTCCACTCTTTTTCCTCGCCTGCCTCTTTTCCCTGGTTTCCCTCTACTGCATTAATTCTCTCTTTTACCTCTTTCCCCCTCGACTGTCTCTTTTCCCTGGTTTCCCCCTTTTCAATTAACACTCTCTTTCCAATAGACTCTCTCTTGTCCCTGCTTTTCGCCTTTGCCCTCGCATGACTCTTTCCACAGTGTTTCCATGAGCTGTCTCTTTTCCATCATTTCTCATCGCCTGTCTTTTTTCCTTGATTTCCCTTTTTTCCATGAACTCTCTCTTTCCCCTCTTTTTCCTCGCCTCTTTTCACTGGTTTCCCTTTTTTCCATGAACTCTCTCTTTCCCCTCTTTTTCCTCGCCTGTCTCTTTTCACTGGTTTCCCTCTTTTCCATGAAGTCTCGCTTTCCCATATTTTCGGTCGCGAGTCTCTTTTCCTCGGTTCCCCGCTTTTTCCATGAACTCTCTCTTTCCCTTCTTTTCCCTCGCGTGTTTCTTTTCCCTTCTTTTCCCTCGCATGTCACTTTTCCCTGGTTTTCCTCTATGCCCTCGCCTGTCTCTTTCCCCTCTTTTCATCGTTTGACTCTTTTATCTCTATTCGCCTCGCCTGTCTCTCTTATCATCTTTACCTCTTCTGCATTAACTCTCTCTTTTACCTCTTTCCCCCTCGCCTCTTTTCCCAGGATTCCCTTTTTACCATGAAATCTCTCTTCCCCTGCTTTTCCCTCACCTGTCTCTTTTCACTGGTTTCCCTCTTTTCCATGAAGTCTCTCTTTCCCTTCTTTTCCCTCGCCTGCCTCTTCTCCTTGCTTTTCCTCTTTTCCATGAACTCTTCCTTTCCCTTCTTTTCCCGCTCCTGCCTCTTTTCCCTGCCTTCCCTCTTCTGCATTCACTCTCTCTTTTACCTCTTTCCCCGTCGCCTGTCCCTTTTCCCTGGTTTCCCTTTTTTCCATTAACTCTCTCTTCCCATTCTTTTCCCTTGCCTATCTCTTTTCCCTGGTTTCCCTCTTTTCCATGAACTCTCCCTTCCACTCTTTTTCCTCGCCTGCCTCTTTGCCCTGGTTTCCCTCTACTGCATTAATTCTCTCTTTTACCTCTTTCCCCCTCGACTGTCTCTTTTCCCTGGTTTCCCCCTTTTCAATTAACACTCTCTTTCCAATCGACTCTGTCTTGGCCCTGCTTTTCGCCTTTGCCCTCGCATGACTCTTTCCACAGTGTTTCCATGAGCTGTCTCTTTTCCATCATTTCTCATCGCCTGTCTTTTTTCCTTGATTTCCCTTTTTTCCATGAACTCTCTCTTCCCCTGCTTTTCCCTCGCCTGTCTCTCTTCCCTGGTTTTCCTCTATGCACTTGCATGTGTGTTTCCCCTCTTTTCATCGTTTGTCTCTTTTATCTCTTTTCGCCTCGCCTGTCTCTTTTCTCTTCCTTCTCTCTTCTGCATTGACTCTCTCTTTTACCTCTTTCCCCCTCGCCTGTCTCTTTACCTTAGATTCCCTTTTTACCATGAACTCTCTCTGCCCCTGGTTGTCCCTCGCCTGCCTCTTTCCCCTGGTTTCCCTCTTCTCCATGAACTCTTCCTTTCCCTTCTTTTTCCTCGCCTGCCTCTTTTCCCTGCCTTCCCTCTTCTGCATTAACTCTCTCTTTTACCTCTTTCCCCCTCGCCTATCCCTTTTCCCTGGTTTCCCTTTTTTCCATTCACTCTCTCTTCCCATTCTTTTCCCTTGCCTATCTCTTTTCCCTGGTTTCCCTCTTTTCCATGAACTCTCCCTTCCACTCTTTTTCCTCGCCTGCCTCTTTTCCCTGGTTTCCCTCTACTGCATTAATTCTCTCTTTTACCTCTTTCCCCCTCGACTGTCTCTTTTCCCTGGTTTCCCCCTTTTCAATTAACACTCTCTTTCCAATAGACTCTCTCTTGTCCCTGCTTTTCGCCTTTGCCCTCGCATGACTCTTTCCACAGTGTTTCCATGAGCTGTCTCTTTTCCATCGTTTCTCATCGCCTATTTTCCCTGCTTTCCCTTTTTTCCATAAATTCTCTCTTTCCCCTCTTTTTCCTCGCCTCTTTTCACTGGTTTCCCTTTTTTCCATGAACCCTCTCTTTCCCCTCTTTTTCCTCGCCTGTCTCTTTTCACTGGTTTCCCTCTTTTCCATGAAGTCTCGCTTTCCCATATTTTCGGTCGCGAGTCTCTTTTCCTCGGTTCCCCGCTTTTTCCATGAACTCTCTCTTTCCCTTCTTTTCCCTCGCGTGTTTCTTTTCCCTTCTTTTCCCTCGCGTGTCACTTTTCCCTGGTTTTCCTCTATGCCCTCGCCTGTCTCTTTCCCCTCTTTTCATCGTTTGACTCTTTTATCTCTATTCGCCTCGCCTGTCTCTCTTATCATCTTTACCTCTTCTGCATTAACTCTCTCTTTTACCTCTTTCCCCCTCGCCTCTTTTCCCAGGATTCCCTTTTTACCATGAAATCTCTCTTCCCCTGCTTTTCCCTCACCTGTCTCTTTTCACTGGTTTCCCTCTTTTCCATGAAGTCTCTCTTTCCCTTCTTTTCCCTCGCCTGCCTCTTCTCCTTGCTTTTCCTCTTTTCCATGAACTCTTCCTTTCCCTTCTTTTCCCGCTCCTGCCTCTTTTCCCTGCCTTCCCTCTTCTGCATTAACTCTCTCTTTTACCTCTTGCCCCGTCGCCTGTCCCTTTTCCCTGGTTTCCCTCGTTTCCATGAACTCTCCCTTCCACTCTTTTTCCTCGCCTGCCTCTTTTCCCTGGTTTCCCTCTACTGCATTAATTCTCTCTTTTACCTCTTTCCCCCTCGACTGTCTCTTTTCCCTGGTTTCCCCCTTTTCAATTAACACTCTCTTTCCAATCGACTCTGTCTTGTCCCTGCTTTTCGCCTTTGCCCTCGCATGACTCTTTCCACAGTGTTTCCCTGAGCTGTCTCTTCCATCATTTCTCATCGCCTATTTTCCCTGCTTTCCCTTTTTTCCATAAATTCTCTCTTTCCCCTCTTTTTCCTCGCCTCTTTTCACTGGTTTCCCTTTTTTCCATGAACTCTCTCTTTCCCCTCTTTTTCCTCGCCTGTCTCTTTTCACTGGTTTCCCTCTTTTCCATGAAGTCTCGCTTTCCCATATTTTCGGTCGCGAGTCTCTTTTCCTCGGTTCCCCGCTTTGTCCATGAACTCTCTCTTTCCCTTCTTTTCCCTCGCGTGTCACTTTTCCCTGGTTTTCCTCTATGCCCTCGCCTGTCTCTTTCCCCTCTTTTCATCGTTTGACTCTTTTATCTCTATTCGCCTCGCCTGTCTCTCTTATCATCTTTACCTCTTCTGCATTAACTCTCTCTTTTACCTCTTTCCCCCTCGCCTCTTTTCCCAGGATTCCCTTTTTACCATGAAATCTCTCTTCCCCTGCTTTTCCCTCACCTGTCTCTTTTCACTGGTTTCCCTCTTTTCCATGAAGTCTCTCTTTCCCTTCTTTTCCCTCGCCTGCCTCTTCTCCTTGCTTTTCCTCTTTTCCATGAACTCTTCCTTTCCCTTCTTTTCCCGCTCCTGCCTCTTTTCCCTGCCTTCCCTCTTCTGCATTCACTCTCTCTTTTACCTCTTTCCCCGTCGCCTGTCCCTTTTCCCTGGTTTCCCTCGTTTCCATGAACTCTCCCTTCCACTCTTTTTCCTCGCCTGCCTCTTTTCCCTGGTTTCCCTCTACTGCATTAATTCTCTCTTTTACCTCTTTCCCCCTCGACTGTCTCTTTTCCCTGGTTTCCCCCTTTTCAATTAACACTCTCTTTCCAATAGACTCTGTCTTGTCCCTGCTTTTCGCCTTTGCCCTCGCATGACTCTTTCCACAGTGTTTCCATGAGCTGTCTCTTTTCCATCATTTCTCATCGCCTGTCTTTTTTCCTTGATTTCCCTTTTTTCCATGAACTCTCTCTTCCCCTGCTTTTCCCTCGCCTGTCTCTCTTCCCTGGTTTTCCTCTATGCACTTGCATGTGTGTTTCCCCTCTTTTCATCGTTTGTCTCTTTTATCTCTTTTCGCCTCGCCTGTCTCTTTTCTCTTCCTTCTCTCTTCTGCATTGACTCTCTCTTTTACCTCTTTCCCCCTCGCCTGTCTCTTTACCTTAGATTCCCTTTTTACCATGAACTCTCTCTGCCCCTGGTTGTCCCTCGCCTGCCTGTTTCCCCTGGTTTCCCTCTTCTCCATGAACTCTCCCTTCCACTCTTTTTCCTCGCCTGCCTCTTTTCCCTGCCTTCCCTCTTCTGCATTAACTCTCTCTTTTACCTCTTTCCCCCTCGCCTATCCCTTTTCCCTGGTTTCCCTTTTTTCCATTAACTCTCTCTTCCCATTCTTTTCCCTTGCCTATCTCTTTTCCCTGGTTTCCCTCTTTTCCATGAACTCTCCCTTCCACTCTTTTTCCTCGCCTGCCTCTTTTCCCTGGTTTCCCTCTACTGCATTAATTCTCTCTTTTACCTCTTTCCCCCTCGACTGTCTCTTTTCCCTGGTTTCCCCCTTTTCAATTAACACTCTCTTTCCAATCGACTCTCTCTTGTCCCTGCTTTTCGCCTTTGCCCTCGCATGACTCTTTCCCCAGTTTTTCCGTGAACTGTCTCTTCTCCATCGTTTCTCATCGCCTATTTTCCCTGCTTTCCCTTTTTTCCATAAATTCTCTCTTTCCCCTCTTTTTCCTCGCCTCTTTTCACTGGTTTCCCTTTTTTCCATGAACTCTCTCTTTCCCCTCTTTTTCCTCGCCTGTCTCTTTTCACTGGTTTCCCTCTTTTCCATGAAGTCTCGCTTTCCCATATTTTCGGTCGCGAGTCTCTTTTCCTCGGTTCCCCGCTTTTTCCATGAACTCTCTCTTTCCCTTCTTTTCCCTCGCGTGTTTCTTTTCCCTCGCGTGTTTCTTTTCCCTTCTTTTCCCTCGCATGTCACTTTTCCCTGGTTTTCCTCTATGCCCTCGCCTGTCTCTTTCCCCTCTTTTCATCGTTTGACTCTTTTATCTCTATTCGCCTCGCCTGTCTCTCTTATCATCTTTACCTCTTCTGCATTAACTCTCTCTTTTACCTCTTTCCCCCTCGCCTCTTTTCCCAGGATTCCCTTTTTACCATGAAATCTCTCTTCCCCTGCTTTTCCCTCACCTGTCTCTTTTCACTGGTTTCCCTCTTTTCCATGAAGTCTCTCTTTCCCTTCTTTTCCCTCGCCTGCCTCTTCTCCTTGCTTTTCCTCTTTTCCATGAACTCTTCCTTTCCCTTCTTTTCCCGCTCCTGCCTCTTTTCCCTGCCTTCCCTCTTCTGCATTCACTCTCTCTTTTACCTCTTTCCCCGTCGCCTGTCCCTTTTCCCTGGTTTCCCTTTTTTCCATTAACTCTCTCTTCCCATTCTTTTCCCTTGCCTATCTCTTTTCCCTGGTTTCCCTCTTTTCCATGAACTCTCCCTTCCACTCTTTTTCCTCGCCTGCCTCTTTGCCCTGGTTTCCCTCTACTGCATTAATTCTCTCTTTTACCTCTTTCCCCCTCGACTGTCTCTTTTCCCTGGTTTCCCCCTTTTCAATTAACACTCTCTTTCCAATCGACTCTGTCTTGGCCCTGCTTTTCGCCTTTGCCCTCGCATGACTCTTTCCACAGTGTTTCCATGAGCTGTCTCTTTTCCATCATTTCTCATCGCCTGTCTTTTTTCCTTGATTTCCCTTTTTTCCATGAACTCTCTCTTCCCCTGCTTTTCCCTCGCCTGTCTCTCTTCCCTGGTTTTCCTCTATGCACTTGCATGTGTGTTTCCCCTCTTTTCATCGTTTGTCTCTTTTATCTCTTTTCGCCTCGCCTGTCTCTTTTCTCTTCCTTCTCTCTTCTGCATTGACTCTCTCTTTTACCTCTTTCCCCCTCGCCTGTCTCTTTACCTTAGATTCCCTTTTTACCATGAACTCTCTCTGCCCCTGGTTGTCCCTCGCCTGCCTCTTTCCCCTGGTTTCCCTCTTCTCCATGAACTCTTCCTTTCCCTTCTTTTTCCTCGCCTGCCTCTTTTCCCTGCCTTCCCTCTTCTGCATTAACTCTCTCTTTTACCTCTTTCCCCCTCGCCTATCCCTTTTCCCTGGTTTCCCTTTTTTCCATTCACTCTCTCTTCCCATTCTTTTCCCTTGCCTATCTCTTTTCCCTGGTTTCCCTCTTTTCCATGAACTCTCCCTTCCACTCTTTTTCCTCGCCTGCCTCTTTTCCCTGGTTTCCCTCTACTGCATTAATTCTCTCTTTTACCTCTTTCCCCCTCGACTGTCTCTTTTCCCTGGTTTCCCCCTTTTCAATTAACACTCTCTTTCCAATAGACTCTCTCTTGTCCCTGCTTTTCGCCTTTGCCCTCGCATGACTCTTTCCACAGTGTTTCCATGAGCTGTCTCTTTTCCATCGTTTCTCATCGCCTATTTTCCCTGCTTTCCCTTTTTTCCATAAATTCTCTCTTTCCCCTCTTTTTCCTCGCCTCTTTTCACTGGTTTCCCTTTTTTCCATGAACCCTCTCTTTCCCCTCTTTTTCCTCGCCTGTCTCTTTTCACTGGTTTCCCTCTTTTCCATGAAGTCTCGCTTTCCCATATTTTCGGTCGCGAGTCTCTTTTCCTCGGTTCCCCGCTTTTTCCATGAACTCTCTCTTTCCCTTCTTTTCCCTCGCGTGTTTCTTTTCCCTTCTTTTCCCTCGCGTGTCACTTTTCCCTGGTTTTCCTCTATGCCCTCGCCTGTCTCTTTCCCCTCTTTTCATCGTTTGACTCTTTTATCTCTATTCGCCTCGCCTGTCTCTCTTATCATCTTTACCTCTTCTGCATTAACTCTCTCTTTTACCTCTTTCCCCCTCGCCTCTTTTCCCAGGATTCCCTTTTTACCATGAAATCTCTCTTCCCCTGCTTTTCCCTCACCTGTCTCTTTTCACTGGTTTCCCTCTTTTCCATGAAGTCTCTCTTTCCCTTCTTTTCCCTCGCCTGCCTCTTCTCCTTGCTTTTCCTCTTTTCCATGAACTCTTCCTTTCCCTTCTTTTCCCGCTCCTGCCTCTTTTCCCTGCCTTCCCTCTTCTGCATTCACTCTCTCTTTTACCTCTTGCCCCGTCGCCTGTCCCTTTTCCCTGGTTTCCCTCGTTTCCATGAACTCTCCCTTCCACTCTTTTTCCTCGCCTGCCTCTTTTCCCTGGTTTCCCTCTACTGCATTAATTCTCTCTTTTACCTCTTTCCCCCTCGACTGTCTCTTTTCCCTGGTTTCCCCCTTTTCAATTAACACTCTCTTTCCAATCGACTCTGTCTTGTCCCTGCTTTTCGCCTTTGCCCTCGCATGACTCTTTCCACAGTGTTTCCCTGAGCTGTCTCTTCCATCATTTCTCATCGCCTATTTTCCCTGCTTTCCCTTTTTTCCATAAATTCTCTCTTTCCCCTCTTTTTCCTCGCCTCTTTTCACTGGTTTCCCTTTTTTCCATGAACTCTCTCTTTCCCCTCTTTTTCCTCGCCTGTCTCTTTTCACTGGTTTCCCTCTTTTCCATGAAGTCTCGCTTTCCCATATTTTCGGTCGCGAGTCTCTTTTCCTCGGTTCCCCGCTTTGTCCATGAACTCTCTCTTTCCCTTCTTTTCCCTCGCGTGTCACTTTTCCCTGGTTTTCCTCTATGCCCTCGCCTGTCTCTTTCCCCTCTTTTCATCGTTTGACTCTTTTATCTCTATTCGCCTCGCCTGTCTCTCTTATCATCTTTACCTCTTCTGCATTAACTCTCTCTTTTACCTCTTTCCCCCTCGCCTCTTTTCCCAGGATTCCCTTTTTACCATGAAATCTCTCTTCCCCTGCTTTTCCCTCACCTGTCTCTTTTCACTGGTTTCCCTCTTTTCCATGAAGTCTCTCTTTCCCTTCTTTTCCCTCGCCTGCCTCTTCTCCTTGCTTTTCCTCTTTTCCATGAACTCTTCCTTTCCCTTCTTTTCCCGCTCCTGCCTCTTTTCCCTGCCTTCCCTCTTCTGCATTCACTCTCTCTTTTACCTCTTTCCCCGTCGCCTGTCCCTTTTCCCTGGTTTCCCTCGTTTCCATGAACTCTCCCTTCCACTCTTTTTCCTCGCCTGCCTCTTTTCCCTGGTTTCCCTCTACTGCATTAATTCTCTCTTTTACCTCTTTCCCCCTCGACTGTCTCTTTTCCCTGGTTTCCCCCTTTTCAATTAACACTCTCTTTCCAATAGACTCTGTCTTGTCCCTGCTTTTCGCCTTTGCCCTCGCATGACTCTTTCCACAGTGTTTCCATGAGCTGTCTCTTTTCCATCATTTCTCATCGCCTGTCTTTTTTCCTTGATTTCCCTTTTTTCCATGAACTCTCTCTTCCCCTGCTTTTCCCTCGCCTGTCTCTCTTCCCTGGTTTTCCTCTATGCACTTGCATGTGTGTTTCCCCTCTTTTCATCGTTTGTCTCTTTTATCTCTTTTCGCCTCGCCTGTCTCTTTTCTCTTCCTTCTCTCTTCTGCATTGACTCTCTCTTTTACCTCTTTCCCCCTCGCCTGTCTCTTTACCTTAGATTCCCTTTTTACCATGAACTCTCTCTGCCCCTGGTTGTCCCTCGCCTGCCTGTTTCCCCTGGTTTCCCTCTTCTCCATGAACTCTCCCTTCCACTCTTTTTCCTCGCCTGCCTCTTTTCCCTGCCTTCCCTCTTCTGCATTAACTCTCTCTTTTACCTCTTTCCCCCTCGCCTATCCCTTTTCCCTGGTTTCCCTTTTTTCCATTAACTCTCTCTTCCCATTCTTTTCCCTTGCCTATCTCTTTTCCCTGGTTTCCCTCTTTTCCATGAACTCTCCCTTCCACTCTTTTTCCTCGCCTGCCTCTTTTCCCTGGTTTCCCTCTACTGCATTAATTCTCTCTTTTACCTCTTTCCCCCTCGACTGTCTCTTTTCCCTGGTTTCCCCCTTTTCAATTAACACTCTCTTTCCAATCGACTCTCTCTTGTCCCTGCTTTTCGCCTTTGCCCTCGCATGACTCTTTCCCCAGTTTTTCCGTGAACTGTCTCTTCTCCATCGTTTCTCATCGCCTATTTTCCCTGCTTTCCCTTTTTTCCATAAATTCTCTCTTTCCCCTCTTTTTCCTCGCCTCTTTTCACTGGTTTCCCTTTTTTCCATGAACTCTCTCTTTCCCCTCTTTTTCCTCGCCTGTCTCTTTTCACTGGTTTCCCTCTTTTCCATGAAGTCTCGCTTTCCCATATTTTCGGTCGCGAGTCTCTTTTCCTCGGTTCCCCGCTTTTTCCATGAACTCTCTCTTTCCCTTCTTTTCCCTCGCGTGTTTCTTTTCCCTCGCGTGTTTCTTTTCCCTTCTTTTCCCTCGCATGTCACTTTTCCCTGGTTTTCCTCTATGCCCTCGCCTGTCTCTTTCCCCTCTTTTCATCGTTTGACTCTTTTATCTCTATTCGCCTCGCCTGTCTCTCTTATCATCTTTACCTCTTCTGCATTAACTCTCTCTTTTACCTCTTTCCCCCTCGCCTCTTTTCCCAGGATTCCCTTTTTACCATGAAATCTCTCTTCCCCTGCTTTTCCCTCACCTGTCTCTTTTCACTGGTTTCCCTCTTTTCCATGAAGTCTCTCTTTCCCTTCTTTTCCCTCGCCTGCCTCTTCTCCTTGCTTTTCCTCTTTTCCATGAACTCTTCCTTTCCCTTCTTTTCCCGCTCCTGCCTCTTTTCCCTGCCTTCCCTCTTCTGCATTCACTCTCTCTTTTACCTCTTTCCCCGTCGCCTGTCCCTTTTCCCTGGTTTCCCTTTTTTCCATTAACTCTCTCTTCCCATTCTTTTCCCTTGCCTATCTCTTTTCCCTGGTTTCCCTCTTTTCCATGAACTCTCCCTTCCACTCTTTTTCCTCGCCTGCCTCTTTTCCCTGGTTTCCCTCTACTGCATTAATTCTCTCTTTTACCTCTTTCCCCCTCGACTGTCTCTTTTCCCTGGTTTCCCCCTTTTCAATTAACACTCTCTTTCCAATCGACTCTGTCTTGGCCCTGCTTTTCGCCTTTGCCCTCGCATGACTCTTTCCACAGTGTTTCCATGAGCTGTCTCTTTTCCATCATTTCTCATCGCCTGTCTTTTTTCCTTGATTTCCCTTTTTTCCATGAACTCTCTCTTCCCCTGCTTTTCCCTCGCCTGTCTCTCTTCCCTGGTTTTCCTCTATGCACTTGCATGTGTGTTTCCCCTCTTTTCATCGTTTGTCTCTTTTATCTCTTTCCCCCTCGCCTGTCTCTTTACCTTAGATTCCCTTTTTACCATGAACTCTCTCTGCCCCTGGTTGTCCCTCGCCTGCCTGTTTCCCCTGGTTTCCCTCTTCTCCATGAACTCTTCCTTTCCCTTCTTTTCCCTCGCCTGCCTCTTTTCCCTGCCTTCCCTCTTCTGCATTAACTCTCTCTTTTACCTCTTTCCCCCTCGCCTATCCCTTTTCCCTGGTTTCCCTTTTTTCCATTAACTCTCTCTTCCCATTCTTTTCCCTTGCCTATCTCTTTTCCCTGGTTTCCCTCTTTTCCATGAACTCTCCCTTCCACTCTTTTTCCTCGCCTGCCTCTTTTCCCTGGTTTCCCTGTACTGCATTAATTCTCTCTTTTACCTCTTTCCCCCTCGACTGTCTCTTTTCCCTGGTTTCCCCCTTTTCAATTAACACTCTCTTTCCAATCGACTCTGTCTTGTCCCTAATTTTCGCCTTTGCCCTCGCATGACTCTTTCCCCAGTTTTTCCGTGAACTGTCTCTTCTCCATCGTTTCTCATCGCCTATTTTCCCTGCTTTCCCTTTTTTCCATAAATTCTCTCTTTCCCCTCTTTTTCCTCGCCTCTTTTCACTGGTTTCCCTTTTTTCCATGAACTCTCTCTTTCCCCTCTTTTTCCTCGCCTGTCTCTTTTCACTGGTTTCCCTCTTTTCCATGAAGTCTCGCTTTCCCATATTTTCGGTCGCGAGTCTCTTTTCCTCGGTTCCCCGCTTTTTCCATGAACTCTCTCTTTCCCTTCTTTTCCCTCGCGTGTTTCTTTTCCCTTCTTTTCCCTCGCATGTCACTTTTCCCTGGTTTTCCTCTATGCCCTAGCCTGTCTCTTTCCCCTCTTTTCATCGTTTGACTCTTTTATCTCTATTCGCCTCGCCTGTCTCTCTTATCATCTTTACCTCTTCTGCATTAACTCTCTCTTTTACCTCTTTCCCCCTCGCCTCTTTTCCCAGGATTCCCTTTTTACCATGAAATCTCTCTTCCCCTGCTTTTCCCTCACCTGTCTCTTTTCACTGGTTTCCCTCTTTTCCATGAAGTCTCTCTTTCCCTTCTTTTCCCTCGCCTGCCTCTTCTCCTTGCTTTTCCTCTTTTCCATGAACTCTTCCTTTCCCTTCTTTTCCCGCTCCTGCCTCTTTTCCCTGCCTTCCCTCTTCTGCATTCACTCTCTCTTTTACCTCTTTCCCCGTCGCCTGTCCCTTTTCCCTGGTTTCCCTCTTTTCCATGACCTCTCCCTTCCACTCTTTTTCCTCGCCTGCCTCTTTTCCCTGGTTTCCCTCTTCTGCATTAATTCTCTCTTTTACCTCTTTCCCCCTCGACTGTCTCTTTTCCCTGGTTTCCCCCTTTTCAATTAACACTCTCTTTCCAATAGACTCTGTCTTGTCCCTGCTTTTCGCCTTTGCCCTCGCATGACTCTTTCCACAGTGTTTCCATGAGCTGTCTCTTTTCCATCATTTCTCATCGCCTGTCTTTTTTCCTTGATTTCCCTTTTTTCCATGAACTCTCTCTTCCCCTGCTTTTCCCTCGCCTGTCTCTCTTCCCTGGTTTTCCTCTATGCACTTGCATGTGTGTTTCCCCTCTTTTCATCGTTTGTCTCTTTTATCTCTTTTCGCCTCGCCTGTCTCTTTTCTCTTCCTTCTCTCTTCTGCATTGACTCTCTCTTTTACCTCTTTCCCCCTCGCCTGTCTCTTTACCTTAGATTCCCTTTTTACCATGAACTCTCTCTGCCCCTGGTTGTCCCTCGCCTGCCTCTTTCCCCTGGTTTCCCTCTTCTCCATGAACTCTTCCTTTCCCTTCTTTTCCCGCTCCTGCCTCTTTTCCCTGCCTTCCCTCTTCTGCATTCACTCTCTCTTTTACCTCTTTCCCCGTCGCCTGTCCCTTTTCCCTGGTTTCCCTTTTTTCCATTAACTCTCTCTTCCCATTCTTTTCCCTTGCCTATCTCTTTTCCCTGGTTTCCCTCTTTTCCATGAACTCTCCCTTCCACTCTTTTTCCTCGCCTGCCTCTTTTCCCTGGTTTCCCTCTACTGCATTAATTCTCTCTTTTACCTCTTTCCCCCTCGACTGTCTCTTTTCCCTGGTTTCCCCCTTTTCAATTAACACTCTCTTTCCAATAGACTCTCTCTTGTCCCTGCTTTTCGCCTTTGCCCTCGCATGACTCTTTCCACAGTGTTTCCATGAGCTGTCTCTTTTCCATCGTTTCTCATCGCCTATTTTCCCTGCTTTCCCTTTTTTCCATAAATTCTCTCTTTCCCCTCTTTTTCCTCGCCTCTTTTCACTGGTTTCCCTTTTTTCCATGAACCCTCTCTTTCCCCTCTTTTTCCTCGCCTGTCTCTTTTCACTGGTTTCCCTCTTTTCCATGAAGTCTCGCTTTCCCATATTTTCGGTCGCGAGTCTCTTTTCCTCGGTTCCCCGCTTTTTCCATGAACTCTCTCTTTCCCTTCTTTTCCCTCGCGTGTTTCTTTTCCCTTCTTTTCCCTCGCGTGTCACTTTTCCCTGGTTTTCCTCTATGCCCTCGCCTGTCTCTTTCCCCTCTTTTCATCGTTTGACTCTTTTATCTCTATTCGCCTCGCCTGTCTCTCTTATCATCTTTACCTCTTCTGCATTAACTCTCTCTTTTACCTCTTTCCCCCTCGCCTCTTTTCCCAGGATTCCCTTTTTACCATGAAATCTCTCTTCCCCTGCTTTTCCCTCACCTGTCTCTTTTCACTGGTTTCCCTCTTTTCCATGAAGTCTCTCTTTCCCTTCTTTTCCCTCGCCTGCCTCTTCTCCTTGCTTTTCCTCTTTTCCATGAACTCTTCCTTTCCCTTCTTTTCCCGCTCCTGCCTCTTTTCCCTGCCTTCCCTCTTCTGCATTCACTCTCTCTTTTACCTCTTGCCCCGTCGCCTGTCCCTTTTCCCTGGTTTCCCTCGTTTCCATGAACTCTCCCTTCCACTCTTTTTCCTCGCCTGCCTCTTTTCCCTGGTTTCCCTCTACTGCATTAATTCTCTCTTTTACCTCTTTCCCCCTCGACTGTCTCTTTTCCCTGGTTTCCCCCTTTTCAATTAACACTCTCTTTCCAATCGACTCTGTCTTGTCCCTGCTTTTCGCCTTTGCCCTCGCATGACTCTTTCCACAGTGTTTCCCTGAGCTGTCTCTTCCATCATTTCTCATCGCCTATTTTCCCTGCTTTCCCTTTTTTCCATAAATTCTCTCTTTCCCCTCTTTTTCCTCGCCTCTTTTCACTGGTTTCCCTTTTTTCCATGAACTCTCTCTTTCCCCTCTTTTTCCTCGCCTGTCTCTTTTCACTGGTTTCCCTCTTTTCCATGAAGTCTCGCTTTCCCATATTTTCGGTCGCGAGTCTCTTTTCCTCGGTTCCCCGCTTTGTCCATGAACTCTCTCTTTCCCTTCTTTTCCCTCGCGTGTCACTTTTCCCTGGTTTTCCTCTATGCCCTCGCCTGTCTCTTTCCCCTCTTTTCATCGTTTGACTCTTTTATCTCTATTCGCCTCGCCTGTCTCTCTTATCATCTTTACCTCTTCTGCATTAACTCTCTCTTTTACCTCTTTCCCCCTCGCCTCTTTTCCCAGGATTCCCTTTTTACCATGAAATCTCTCTTCCCCTGCTTTTCCCTCACCTGTCTCTTTTCACTGGTTTCCCTCTTTTCCATGAAGTCTCTCTTTCCCTTCTTTTCCCTCGCCTGCCTCTTCTCCTTGCTTTTCCTCTTTTCCATGAACTCTTCCTTTCCCTTCTTTTCCCGCTCCTGCCTCTTTTCCCTGCCTTCCCTCTTCTGCATTCACTCTCTCTTTTACCTCTTTCCCCGTCGCCTGTCCCTTTTCCCTGGTTTCCCTCGTTTCCATGAACTCTCCCTTCCACTCTTTTTCCTCGCCTGCCTCTTTTCCCTGGTTTCCCTCTACTGCATTAATTCTCTCTTTTACCTCTTTCCCCCTCGACTGTCTCTTTTCCCTGGTTTCCCCCTTTTCAATTAACACTCTCTTTCCAATAGACTCTGTCTTGTCCCTGCTTTTCGCCTTTGCCCTCGCATGACTCTTTCCACAGTGTTTCCATGAGCTGTCTCTTTTCCATCATTTCTCATCGCCTGTCTTTTTTCCTTGATTTCCCTTTTTTCCATGAACTCTCTCTTCCCCTGCTTTTCCCTCGCCTGTCTCTCTTCCCTGGTTTTCCTCTATGCACTTGCATGTGTGTTTCCCCTCTTTTCATCGTTTGTCTCTTTTATCTCTTTTCGCCTCGCCTGTCTCTTTTCTCTTCCTTCTCTCTTCTGCATTGACTCTCTCTTTTACCTCTTTCCCCCTCGCCTGTCTCTTTACCTTAGATTCCCTTTTTACCATGAACTCTCTCTGCCCCTGGTTGTCCCTCGCCTGCCTGTTTCCCCTGGTTTCCCTCTTCTCCATGAACTCTCCCTTCCACTCTTTTTCCTCGCCTGCCTCTTTTCCCTGCCTTCCCTCTTCTGCATTAACTCTCTCTTTTACCTCTTTCCCCCTCGCCTATCCCTTTTCCCTGGTTTCCCTTTTTTCCATTAACTCTCTCTTCCCATTCTTTTCCCTTGCCTATCTCTTTTCCCTGGTTTCCCTCTTTTCCATGAACTCTCCCTTCCACTCTTTTTCCTCGCCTGCCTCTTTTCCCTGGTTTCCCTCTACTGCATTAATTCTCTCTTTTACCTCTTTCCCCCTCGACTGTCTCTTTTCCCTGGTTTCCCCCTTTTCAATTAACACTCTCTTTCCAATCGACTCTCTCTTGTCCCTGCTTTTCGCCTTTGCCCTCGCATGACTCTTTCCCCAGTTTTTCCGTGAACTGTCTCTTCTCCATCGTTTCTCATCGCCTATTTTCCCTGCTTTCCCTTTTTTCCATAAATTCTCTCTTTCCCCTCTTTTTCCTCGCCTCTTTTCACTGGTTTCCCTTTTTTCCATGAACTCTCTCTTTCCCCTCTTTTTCCTCGCCTGTCTCTTTTCACTGGTTTCCCTCTTTTCCATGAAGTCTCGCTTTCCCATATTTTCGGTCGCGAGTCTCTTTTCCTCGGTTCCCCGCTTTTTCCATGAACTCTCTCTTTCCCTTCTTTTCCCTCGCGTGTTTCTTTTCCCTCGCGTGTTTCTTTTCCCTTCTTTTCCCTCGCATGTCACTTTTCCCTGGTTTTCCTCTATGCCCTCGCCTGTCTCTTTCCCCTCTTTTCATCGTTTGACTCTTTTATCTCTATTCGCCTCGCCTGTCTCTCTTATCATCTTTACCTCTTCTGCATTAACTCTCTCTTTTACCTCTTTCCCCCTCGCCTCTTTTCCCAGGATTCCCTTTTTACCATGAAATCTCTCTTCCCCTGCTTTTCCCTCACCTGTCTCTTTTCACTGGTTTCCCTCTTTTCCATGAAGTCTCTCTTTCCCTTCTTTTCCCTCGCCTGCCTCTTCTCCTTGCTTTTCCTCTTTTCCATGAACTCTTCCTTTCCCTTCTTTTCCCGCTCCTGCCTCTTTTCCCTGCCTTCCCTCTTCTGCATTCACTCTCTCTTTTACCTCTTTCCCCGTCGCCTGTCCCTTTTCCCTGGTTTCCCTTTTTTCCATTAACTCTCTCTTCCCATTCTTTTCCCTTGCCTATCTCTTTTCCCTGGTTTCCCTCTTTTCCATGAACTCTCCCTTCCACTCTTTTTCCTCGCCTGCCTCTTTTCCCTGGTTTCCCTCTACTGCATTAATTCTCTCTTTTACCTCTTTCCCCCTCGACTGTCTCTTTTCCCTGGTTTCCCCCTTTTCAATTAACACTCTCTTTCCAATCGACTCTGTCTTGGCCCTGCTTTTCGCCTTTGCCCTCGCATGACTCTTTCCACAGTGTTTCCATGAGCTGTCTCTTTTCCATCATTTCTCATCGCCTGTCTTTTTTCCTTGATTTCCCTTTTTTCCATGAACTCTCTCTTCCCCTGCTTTTCCCTCGCCTGTCTCTCTTCCCTGGTTTTCCTCTATGCACTTGCATGTGTGTTTCCCCTCTTTTCATCGTTTGTCTCTTTTATCTCTTTCCCCCTCGCCTGTCTCTTTACCTTAGATTCCCTTTTTACCATGAACTCTCTCTGCCCCTGGTTGTCCCTCGCCTGCCTGTTTCCCCTGGTTTCCCTCTTCTCCATGAACTCTTCCTTTCCCTTCTTTTCCCTCGCCTGCCTCTTTTCCCTGCCTTCCCTCTTCTGCATTAACTCTCTCTTTTACCTCTTTCCCCCTCGCCTATCCCTTTTCCCTGGTTTCCCTTTTTTCCATTAACTCTCTCTTCCCATTCTTTTCCCTTGCCTATCTCTTTTCCCTGGTTTCCCTCTTTTCCATGAACTCTCCCTTCCACTCTTTTTCCTCGCCTGCCTCTTTTCCCTGGTTTCCCTGTACTGCATTAATTCTCTCTTTTACCTCTTTCCCCCTCGACTGTCTCTTTTCCCTGGTTTCCCCCTTTTCAATTAACACTCTCTTTCCAATCGACTCTGTCTTGTCCCTAATTTTCGCCTTTGCCCTCGCATGACTCTTTCCCCAGTTTTTCCGTGAACTGTCTCTTCTCCATCGTTTCTCATCGCCTATTTTCCCTGCTTTCCCTTTTTTCCATAAATTCTCTCTTTCCCCTCTTTTTCCTCGCCTCTTTTCACTGGTTTCCCTTTTTTCCATGAACTCTCTCTTTCCCCTCTTTTTCCTCGCCTGTCTCTTTTCACTGGTTTCCCTCTTTTCCATGAAGTCTCGCTTTCCCATATTTTCGGTCGCGAGTCTCTTTTCCTCGGTTCCCCGCTTTTTCCATGAACTCTCTCTTTCCCTTCTTTTCCCTCGCGTGTTTCTTTTCCCTTCTTTTCCCTCGCATGTCACTTTTCCCTGGTTTTCCTCTATGCCCTAGCCTGTCTCTTTCCCCTCTTTTCATCGTTTGACTCTTTTATCTCTATTCGCCTCGCCTGTCTCTCTTATCATCTTTACCTCTTCTGCATTAACTCTCTCTTTTACCTCTTTCCCCCTCGCCTCTTTTCCCAGGATTCCCTTTTTACCATGAAATCTCTCTTCCCCTGCTTTTCCCTCACCTGTCTCTTTTCACTGGTTTCCCTCTTTTCCATGAAGTCTCTCTTTCCCTTCTTTTCCCTCGCCTGCCTCTTCTCCTTGCTTTTCCTCTTTTCCATGAACTCTTCCTTTCCCTTCTTTTCCCGCTCCTGCCTCTTTTCCCTGCCTTCCCTCTTCTGCATTCACTCTCTCTTTTACCTCTTTCCCCGTCGCCTGTCCCTTTTCCCTGGTTTCCCTCTTTTCCATGACCTCTCCCTTCCACTCTTTTTCCTCGCCTGCCTCTTTTCCCTGGTTTCCCTCTTCTGCATTAATTCTCTCTTTTACCTCTTTCCCCCTCGACTGTCTCTTTTCCCTGGTTTCCCCCTTTTCAATTAACACTCTCTTTCCAATAGACTCTGTCTTGTCCCTGCTTTTCGCCTTTGCCCTCGCATGACTCTTTCCACAGTGTTTCCATGAGCTGTCTCTTTTCCATCATTTCTCATCGCCTGTCTTTTTTCCTTGATTTCCCTTTTTTCCATGAACTCTCTCTTCCCCTGCTTTTCCCTCGCCTGTCTCTCTTCCCTGGTTTTCCTCTATGCACTTGCATGTGTGTTTCCCCTCTTTTCATCGTTTGTCTCTTTTATCTCTTTTCGCCTCGCCTGTCTCTTTTCTCTTCCTTCTCTCTTCTGCATTGACTCTCTCTTTTACCTCTTTCCCCCTCGCCTGTCTCTTTACCTTAGATTCCCTTTTTACCATGAACTCTCTCTGCCCCTGGTTGTCCCTCGCCTGCCTCTTTCCCCTGGTTTCCCTCTTCTCCATGAACTCTTCCTTTCCCTTCTTTTCCCGCTCCTGCCTCTTTTCCCTGCCTTCCCTCTTCTGCATTCACTCTCTCTTTTACCTCTTTCCCCGTCGCCTGTCCCTTTTCCCTGGTTTCCCTTTTTTCCATTAACTCTCTCTTCCCATTCTTTTCCCTTGCCTATCTCTTTTCCCTGGTTTCCCTCTTTTCCATGAACTCTCCCTTCCACTCTTTTTCCTCGCCTGCCTCTTTTCCCTGGTTTCCCTCTACTGCATTAATTCTCTCTTTTACCTCTTTCCCCCTCGACTGTCTCTTTTCCCTGGTTTCCCCCTTTTCAATTAACACTCTCTTTCCAATCGACTCTGTCTTGGCCCTGCTTTTCGCCTTTGCCCTCGCATGACTCTTTCCACAGTGTTTCCATGAGCTGTCTCTTTTCCATCATTTCTCATCGCCTGTCTTTTTTCCTTGATTTCCCTTTTTTCCATGAACTCTCTCTTCCCCTGCTTTTCCCTCGCCTGTCTCTCTTCCCTGGTTTTCCTCTATGCACTTGCATGTGTGTTTCCCCTCTTTTCATCGTTTGTCTCTTTTATCTCTTTCCCCCTCGCCTGTCTCTTTACCTTAGATTCCCTTTTTACCATGAACTCTCTCTGCCCCTGGTTGTCCCTCGCCTGCCTGTTTCCCCTGGTTTCCCTCTTCTCCATGAACTCTTCCTTTCCCTTCTTTTCCCTCGCCTGCCTCTTTTCCCTGCCTTCCCTCTTCTGCATTAACTCTCTCTTTTACCTCTTTCCCCCTCGCCTATCCCTTTTCCCTGGTTTCCCTTTTTTCCATTAACTCTCTCTTCCCATTCTTTTCCCTTGCCTATCTCTTTTCCCTGGTTTCCCTCTTTTCCATGAACTCTCCCTTCCACTCTTTTTCCTCGCCTGCCTCTTTTCCCTGGTTTCCCTCTACTGCATTAATTCTCTCTTTTACCTCTTTCCCCCTCGACTGTCTCTTTTCCCTGGTTTCCCCCTTTTCAATTAACACTCTCTTTCCAATCGACTCTGTCTTGTCCCTAATTTTCGCCTTTGCCCTCGCATGACTCTTTCCCCAGTTTTTCCGTGAACTGTCTCTTCTCCATCGTTTCTCATCGCCTATTTTCCCTGCTTTCCCTTTTTTCCATAAATTCTCTCTTTCCCCTCTTTTTCCTCGCCTCTTTTCACTGGTTTCCCTTTTTTCCATGAACTCTCTCTTTCCCCTCTTTTTCCTCGCCTGTCTCTTTTCACTGGTTTCCCTCTTTTCCATGAAGTCTCGCTTTCCCATATTTTCGGTCGCGAGTCTCTTTTCCTCGGTTCCCCGCTTTTTCCATGAACTCTCTCTTTCCCTTCTTTTCCCTCGCGTGTTTCTTTTCCCTTCTTTTCCCTCGCATGTCACTTTTCCCTGGTTTTCCTCTATGCCCTAGCCTGTCTCTTTCCCCTCTTTTCATCGTTTGACTCTTTTATCTCTATTCGCCTCGCCTGTCTCTCTTATCATCTTTACCTCTTCTGCATTAACTCTCTCTTTTACCTCTTTCCCCCTCGCCTCTTTTCCCAGGATTCCCTTTTTACCATGAAATCTCTCTTCCCCTGCTTTTCCCTCACCTGTCTCTTTTCACTGGTTTCCCTCTTTTCCATGAAGTCTCTCTTTCCCTTCTTTTCCCTCGCCTGCCTCTTCTCCTTGCTTTTCCTCTTTTCCATGAACTCTTCCTTTCCCTTCTTTTCCCGCTCCTGCCTCTTTTCCCTGCCTTCCCTCTTCTGCATTCACTCTCTCTTTTACCTCTTTCCCCGTCGCCTGTCCCTTTTCCCTGGTTTCCCTCTTTTCCATGACCTCTCCCTTCCACTCTTTTTCCTCGCCTGCCTCTTTTCCCTGGTTTCCCTCTTCTGCATTAATTCTCTCTTTTACCTCTTTCCCCCTCGACTGTCTCTTTTCCCTGGTTTCCCCCTTTTCAATTAACACTCTCTTTCCAATAGACTCTGTCTTGTCCCTGCTTTTCGCCTTTGCCCTCGCATGACTCTTTCCACAGTGTTTCCATGAGCTGTCTCTTTTCCATCATTTCTCATCGCCTGTCTTTTTTCCTTGATTTCCCTTTTTTCCATGAACTCTCTCTTCCCCTGCTTTTCCCTCGCCTGTCTCTCTTCCCTGGTTTTCCTCTATGCACTTGCATGTGTGTTTCCCCTCTTTTCATCGTTTGTCTCTTTTATCTCTTTTCGCCTCGCCTGTCTCTTTTCTCTTCCTTCTCTCTTCTGCATTGACTCTCTCTTTTACCTCTTTCCCCCTCGCCTGTCTCTTTACCTTAGATTCCCTTTTTACCATGAACTCTCTCTGCCCCTGGTTGTCCCTCGCCTGCCTCTTTCCCCTGGTTTCCCTCTTCTCCATGAACTCTTCCTTTCCCTTCTTTTCCCTCGCCTGCCTCTTTTCCCTGCCTTCCCTCTTCTGCATTCACTCTCTCTTTTACCTCTTTCCCCGTCGCCTGTCCCTTTTCCCTGGTTTCCCTTTTTTCCATTAACTCTCTCTTCCCATTCTTTTCCCTTGCCTATCTCTTTTCCCTGGTTTCCCTCTTTTCCATGAACTCTCCCTTCCACTCTTTTTCCTCGCCTGCCTCTTTTCCCTGGTTTCCCTCTACTGCATTAATTCTCTCTTTTACCTCTTTCCCCCTCGACTGTCTCTTTTCCCTGGTTTCCCCCTTTTCAATTAACACTCTCTTTCCAATCGACTCTGTCTTGGCCCTGCTTTTCGCCTTTGCCCTCGCATGACTCTTTCCACAGTGTTTCCATGAGCTGTCTCTTTTCCATCATTTCTCATCGCCTGTCTTTTTTCCTTGATTTCCCTTTTTTCCATGAACTCTCTCTTCCCCTGCTTTTCCCTCGCCTGTCTCTCTTCCCTGGTTTTCCTCTATGCACTTGCATGTGTGTTTCCCCTCTTTTCATCGTTTGTCTCTTTTATCTCTTTCCCCCTCGCCTGTCTCTTTACCTTAGATTCCCTTTTTACCATGAACTCTCTCTGCCCCTGGTTGTCCCTCGCCTGCCTGTTTCCCCTGGTTTCCCTCTTCTCCATGAACTCTTCCTTTCCCTTCTTTTCCCTCGCCTGCCTCTTTTCCCTGCCTTCCCTCTTCTGCATTAACTCTCTCTTTTACCTCTTTCCCCCTCGCCTATCCCTTTTCCCTGGTTTCCCTTTTTTCCATTAACTCTCTCTTCCCATTCTTTTCCCTTGCCTATCTCTTTTCCCTGGTTTCCCTCTTTTCCATGAACTCTCCCTTCCACTCTTTTTCCTCGCCTGCCTCTTTTCCCTGGTTTCCCTCTACTGCATTAATTCTCTCTTTTACCTCTTTTCCCCTCGACTGTCTCTTTTCCCTGGTTTCCCCCTTTTCAATTAACACTCTCTTTCCTATCAACTCTCTCTTGTCCCTAATTTTCGCCTTTGCCCTCGCATGACTCTTTCCCCAGTTTTTCCGTGAACTGTCTCTTCTCCATCGTTTCTCATCGCCTATTTTCCCTGCTTTCCCTTTTTTCCATAAATTCTCTCTTTCCCCTCTTTTTCCTCGCCTCTTTTCACTGGTTTCCCTTTTTTCCATGAACTCTCTCTTTCCCCTCTTTTTCCTCGCCTGTCTCTTTTCACTGGTTTCCCTCTTTTCCATGAAGTCTCGCTTTCCCATATTTTCGGTCGCGAGTCTCTTTTCCTCGGTTCCCCGCTTTTTCCATGAACTCTCTCTTTCCCTTCTTTTCCCTCGCGTGTTTCTTTTCCCTTCTTTTCCCTCGCATGTCACTTTTCCCTGGTTTTCCTCTATGCCCTAGCCTGTCTCTTTCCCCTCTTTTCATCGTTTGACTCTTTTATCTCTATTCGCCTCGCCTGTCTCTCTTATCATCTTTACCTCTTCTGCATTAACTCTCTCTTTTACATCTTTCCCCCTCGCCTCTTTTCCCAGGATTCCCTTTTTACCATGAAATCTCTCTTCCCCTGCTTTTCCCTCACCTGTCTCTTTTCACTGGTTTCCCTCTTTTCCATGAAGTCTCTCTTTCCCTTCTTTTCCCTCGCCTGCCTCTTCTCCTTGCTTTTCCTCTTTTCCATGAACTCTTCCTTTCCCTTCTTTTCCCGCTCCTGCCTCTTTTCCCTGCCTTCCCTCTTCTGCATTCACTCTCTCTTTTACCTCTTTCCCCGTCGCCTGTCCCTTTTCCCTGGTTTCCCTCGTTTCCATGACCTCTCCCTTCCACTCTTTTTCCTCGCCTGCCTCTTTTCCCTGGTTTCCCTCTTCTGCATTAATTCTCTCTTTTACCTCTTTCCCCCTCGACTGTCTCTTTTCCCTGGTTTCCCCCTTTTCAATTAACACTCTCTTTCCAATAGACTCTGTCTTGTCCCTGCTTTTCGCCTTTGCCCTCGCATGACTCTTTCCACAGTGTTTCCATGAGCTGTCTCTTTTCCATCATTTCTCATCGCCTATTTTCCCTGCTTTCCCTTTTTTCCATAAATTCTCTCTTTCCCCTCTTTTTCCTCGCCTCTTTTCACTGGTTTCCCTTTTTTCCATGAACTCTCTCTTTCACCTCTTTTTCCTCGCCTGTCTCTTTTCACTGGTTTCCCTCTTTTCCATGAAGTCTCGCTTTCCCATATTTTCGGTCGCGAGTCTCTTTTCCTCGGTTCCCCGCTTTGTCCATGAACTCTCTCTTTCCCTTCTTTTCCCTCGCGTGTCACTTTTCCCTGGTTTTCCTCTATGCCCTCGCCTGTCTCTTTCCCCTCTTTTCATCGTTTGACTCTTTTATCTCTATTCGCCTCGCCTGTCTCTCTTATCATCTTTACCTCTTCTGCATTAACTCTCTCTTTTACCTCTTTCCCCCTCGCCTCTTTTCCCAGGATTCCCTTTTTACCATGAAATCTCTCTTCCCCTGCTTTTCCCTCACCTGTCTCTTTTCACTGGTTTCCCTCTTTTCCATGAAGTCTCTCTTTCCCTTCTTTTCCCTCGCCTGCCTCTTCTCCTTGCTTTTCCTCTTTTCCATGAACTCTTCCTTTCCCTTCTTTTCCCGCTCCTGCCTCTTTTCCCTGCCTTCCCTCTTCTGCATTCACTCTCTCTTTTACCTCTTTCCCCGTCGCCTGTCCCTTTTCCCTGGTTTCCCTCGTTTCCATGAACTCTCCCTTCCACTCTTTTTCCTCGCCTGCCTCTTTTCCCTGGTTTCCCTCTACTGCATTAATTCTCTCTTTTACCTCTTTCCCCCTCGACTGTCTCTGCACTGGTTTCCCCCTTTTCAATTAACACTCTCTTTCCAATAGACTCTGTCTTGTCCCTGCTTTTCGCCTTTGCCCTCGCATGACTCTTTCCACAGTGTTTCCATGAGCTGTTTCTTTTCCATCATTTCTCATCGCCTGTCTTTTTTCCTTGATTTCCCTTTTTTCCATGAACTCTCTCTTCCCCTGCTTTTCCCTCGCCTGTCTCTCTTCCCTGGTTTTCCTCTATGCACTTGCATGTGTGTTTCCCCTCTTTTCATCGTTTGTCTCTTTTATCTCTTTTCGCCTCGCCTGTCTCTTTTCTCTTCCTTCTCTCTTCTGCATTGACTCTCTCTTTTACCTCTTTCCCCCTCGCCTGTCTCTTTACCTTAGATTCCCTTTTTACCATGAACTCTCTCTGCCCCTGGTTGTCCCTCGCCTGCCTCTTTCCCCTGGTTTCCCTCTTCTCCATGAACTCTTCCTTTCCCTTCTTTTCCCTCTACTGCCTCTTTTCCCTGCCTTCCCTCTTCTGCATTAACTCTCTCTTTTACCTCTTTCCCCCTCGCCTATCCCTTTTCCCTGGTTTCCCTTTTTTCCATTAACTCTCTCTTCCCATTCTTTTCCCTTGCCTATATCTTTTCCCTGGTTTCCCTCTTCTCCATGAACTCTCCCTTCCACTCTTTTTCCTCGCCTGCCTCTTTTTCCCTGGTTTCCCTCTACTGCATTAATTCTCTCTTTTACCTCTTTCCCCCTCGACTGTCTCTTTTCCCTGGTTTCCCCCTTTTCAATTAAGACTCTCTTTCCAATCGACTCTCTCTTGTCCCTAATTTTCGCCTTTGCCCTCGCATGACTCTTTCCCCAGTTTTTCCGTGAACTGTCTCTTCTCCATCGTTTCTCATCGCCTATTTTCCCTGCTTTCCCTTTTTTCCATAAATTCTCTCTTTCCCCTCTTTTTCCCTCGCCTCTTTTCACTGGTTTCCCTTTTTTCCATGAACTCTCTCTTTCCCCTCTTTTTCCTCGCCTGTCTCTTTTCACTGGTTTCCCTCTTTTCCATGAAGTCTCGCTTTCCCATATTTTCGGTCGCGAGTCTCTTTTCCTCGGTTCCCCGCTTTTTCCATGAACTCTCTCTTTACCTTCTTTTCCCTCGCGTGTTTCTTTTCCCTTCTTTTCCCTCGCATGTCACTTTTCCCTGGTTTTCCTCTATGCCCTCGCCTGTCTCTTTCCCCTCTTTTCATCGTTTGACTCTTTTATCTCTATTCGCCTCGCCTGTCTCTCTTATCATCTTTACCTCTTCTGCATTAACTCTCTCTTTTACCTCTTTCCCCCTCGCCTCTTTTCCCAGGATTCCCTTTTTACCATGAAATCTCTCTTCCCCTGCTTTTCCCTCACCTGTCTCTTTTCACTGGTTTCCCTCTTTTCCATGAAGTCTCTCTTTCCCTTCTTTTCCCTCGCCTGCCTCTTCTCTTTGCTTTTCCTCTTTTCCATGAACTCTTCCTTTCCCTTCTTTTCCCGCTCCTGCCTCTTTTCCCTGCCTTCCCTCTTCTGCATTCACTCTCTCTTTTACCTCTTTCCCCGTCGCCTGTCCCTTTTCCCTGGTTTCCCTCGTTTCCATGAACTCTCCCTTCCACTCTTTTTCCTCGCCTGCCTCTTTTCCCTGGTTTCCCTCTACTGCATTAATTCTCTCTTATACCTCTTTCCCCCTCGACTGTCTCTTTTCCCTGGTTTCCCCCTTTTCAATTAACACTCTCTTTCCAATAGACTCTGTCTTGTCCCTGCTTTTCGCCTTTGCCCTCGCATGACTCTTTCCACAGTGTTTCCATGAGCTGTCTCTTTTCCATCATTTCTCATCGCCTGTCTTTTTTCCTTGATTTCCCTTTTTTCCATGAACTCTCTCTTCCCCTGCTTTTCCCTCGCCTGTCTCTCTTCCCTGGTTTTCCTCTATGCACTTGCATGTGTGTTTCCCCTCTTTTCATCGTTTGTCTCTTTTATCTCTTTTCGCCTCGCCTGTCTCTTTTCTCTTCCTTCTCTCTTTTGCATTGACTCTCTCTTTTACCTCTTTCCCCCTCGCCTGTCTCTTTACCTTAGATTCCCTTTTTACCATGAACTCTCTCTGCCCCTGGTTGTCCCTCGCCTGCCTCTTTCCCCTGGTTTCCCTCTTCTCCATGAACTCTCCCTTCCACTCTTTTTCCTCGCCTGCCTCTTTTCCCTGCCTTCCCTCTTCTGCATTAACTCTCTCTTTTACCTCTTTCCCCCTCGCCTATCCCTTTTCCCTGGTTTCCCTTTTTTCCATTAACTCTCTCTTCCCATTCTTTTCCCTTGCCTATCTCTTTTCCCTGGTTTCCCTCTTTTCCATGAACTCTCCCTTCCACTCTTTTTCCTCGCCTGCCTCTTTTCCCTGGTTTCCCTCTACTGCATTAATTCTCTCTTTTACCTCTTTCCCCCTCGACTGTCTCTTTTCCCTGGTTTCCCCCTTTTCAATTAACACTCTCTTTCCAATAGACTCTCTCTTGTCCCTGCTTTTCGCCTTTGCCCTCGCATGACTCTTTCCACAGTGTTTCCATGAGCTGTCTCTTCCATCATTTCTCATCGCCTATTTTCCCTGCTTTCCCTTTTTTCCATAAATTCTCTCTTTCCCCTCTTTTTCCTCGCCTCTTTTCACTGGTTTCCCTTTTTTCCATGAACTCTCTCTTTCCCCTCTTTTTCCTCGCCTGTCTCTTTTCACTGGTTTCCCTCTTTTCCATGAAGTCTCGCTTTCCCATATTTTCGGTCGCGAGTCTCTTTTCCTCGGTTCCCCGCTTTGTCCATGAACTCTCTCTTTCCCTTCTTTTCCCTCGCGTGTCACTTTTCCCTGGTTTTCCTCTATGCCCTCGCCTGTCTCTTTCCCCTCTTTTCATCGTTTGACTCTTTTATCTCTATTCGCCTCGCCTGTCTCTCTTATCGTCTTTACCTCTTCTGCATTAACTCTCTCTTTTACCTCTTTCCCCCTCGCCTCTTTTCCCAGGATTCCCTTTTTACCATGAAATCTCTCTTCCCCTGCTTTTCCCTCACCTGTCTCTTTTCACTGGTTTCCCTCTTTTCCATGAAGTCTCTCTTTCCCTTCTTTTCCCTCGCCTGCCTCTTCTCCTTGCTTTTCCTCTTTTCCATGAACTCTTCCTTTCCCTTCTTTTCCCGCTCCTGCCTCTTTTCCCTGCCTTCCCTCTTCTGCATTCACTCTCTCTTTTACCTCTTTCCCCGTCGCCTGTCCCTTTTCCCTGGTTTCCCTCGTTTCCATGAACTCTCCCTTCCACTCTTTTTCCTCGCCTGCCTCTTTTCCCTGGTTTCCCTCTTCTGCATTAATTCTCTCTTTTACCTCTTTCCCCCTCGACTGTCTCTTTTCCCTGGTTTCCCCCTTGTCAATGAACACTCTCTTTCCAATAGACTCTGTCTTGTCCCTGCTTTTCGCCTTTGCCCTCGCATGACTCTTTCCACAGTGTTTCCATGAGCTGTCTCTTTTCCATCATTTCTCATCGCCTATTTTCCCTGCTTTCCCTTTTTTCCATAAATTCTCTCTTTCCCCTCTTTTTCCTCGCCTCTTTTCACTGGTTTCCCTTTTTTCCATGAACTCTCTCTTTCACCTCTTTTTCCTCGCCTGTCTCTTTTCACTGGTTTCCCTCTTTTCCATGAAGTCTCGCTTTCCCATATTTTCGGTCGCGAGTCTCTTTTCCTCGGTTCCCCGCTTTGTCCATGAACTCTCTCTTTCCCTTCTTTTCCCTCGCGTGTCACTTTTCCCTGGTTTTCCTCTATGCCCTCGCCTGTCTCTTTCCCCTCTTTTCATCGTTTGACTCTTTTATCTCTATTCGCCTCGCCTGTCTCTCTTATCATCTTTACCTCTTCTGCATTAACTCTCTCTTTTACCTCTTTCCCCCTCGCCTCTTTTCCCAGGATTCCCTTTTTACCATGAAATCTCTCTTCCCCTGCTTTTCCCTCACCTGTCTCTTTTCACTGGTTTCCCTCTTTTCCATGAAGTCTCTCTTTCCCTTCTTTTCCCTCGCCTGCCTCTTCTCCTTGCTTTTCCTCTTTTCCATGAACTCTTCCTTTCCCTTCTTTTCCCGCTCCTGCCTCTTTTCCCTGCCTTCCCTCTTCTGCATTCACTCTCTCTTTTACCTCTTTCCCCGTCGCCTGTCCCTTTTCCCTGGTTTCCCTCGTTTCCATGAACTCTCCCTTCCACTCTTTTTCCTCGCCTGCCTCTTTTCCCTGGTTTCCCTCTACTGCATTAATTCTCTCTTTTACCTCTTTCCCCCTCGACTGTCTCTGCACTGGTTTCCCCCTTTTCAATTAACACTCTCTTTCCAATAGACTCTGTCTTGTCCCTGCTTTTCGCCTTTGCCCTCGCATGACTCTTTCCACAGTGTTTCCATGAGCTGTTTCTTTTCCATCATTTCTCATCGCCTGTCTTTTTTCCTTGATTTCCCTTTTTTCCATGAACTCTCTCTTCCCCTGCTTTTCCCTCGCCTGTCTCTCTTCCCTGGTTTTCCTCTATGCACTTGCATGTGTGTTTCCCCTCTTTTCATCGTTTGTCTCTTTTATCTCTTTTCGCCTCGCCTGTCTCTTTTCTCTTCCTTCTCTCTTCTGCATTGACTCTCTCTTTTACCTCTTTCCCCCTCGCCTGTCTCTTTACCTTAGATTCCCTTTTTACCATGAACTCTCTCTGCCCCTGGTTGTCCCTCGCCTGCCTCTTTCCCCTGGTTTCCCTCTTCTCCATGAACTCTTCCTTTCCCTTCTTTTCCCTCTACTGCCTCTTTTCCCTGCCTTCCCTCTTCTGCATTAACTCTCTCTTTTACCTCTTTCCCCCTCGCCTATCCCTTTTCCCTGGTTTCCCTTTTTTCCATTAACTCTCTCTTCCCATTCTTTTCCCTTGCCTATATCTTTTCCCTGGTTTCCCTCTTCTCCATGAACTCTCCCTTCCACTCTTTTTCCTCGCCTGCCTCTTTTTCCCTGGTTTCCCTCTACTGCATTAATTCTCTCTTTTACCTCTTTCCCCCTCGACTGTCTCTTTTCCCTGGTTTCCCCCTTTTCAATTAAGACTCTCTTTCCAATCGACTCTCTCTTGTCCCTAATTTTCGCCTTTGCCCTCGCATGACTCTTTCCCCAGTTTTTCCGTGAACTGTCTCTTCTCCATCGTTTCTCATCGCCTATTTTCCCTGCTTTCCCTTTTTTCCATAAATTCTCTCTTTCCCCTCTTTTTCCCTCGCCTCTTTTCACTGGTTTCCCTTTTTTCCATGAACTCTCTCTTTCCCCTCTTTTTCCTCGCCTGTCTCTTTTCACTGGTTTCCCTCTTTTCCATGAAGTCTCGCTTTCCCATATTTTCGGTCGCGAGTCTCTTTTCCTCGGTTCCCCGCTTTTTCCATGAACTCTCTCTTTACCTTCTTTTCCCTCGCGTGTTTCTTTTCCCTTCTTTTCCCTCGCATGTCACTTTTCCCTGGTTTTCCTCTATGCCCTCGCCTGTCTCTTTCCCCTCTTTTCATCGTTTGACTCTTTTATCTCTATTCGCCTCGCCTGTCTCTCTTATCATCTTTACCTCTTCTGCATTAACTCTCTCTTTTACCTCTTTCCCCCTCGCCTCTTTTCCCAGGATTCCCTTTTTACCATGAAATCTCTCTTCCCCTGCTTTTCCCTCACCTGTCTCTTTTCACTGGTTTCCCTCTTTTCCATGAAGTCTCTCTTTCCCTTCTTTTCCCTCGCCTGCCTCTTCTCTTTGCTTTTCCTCTTTTCCATGAACTCTTCCTTTCCCTTCTTTTCCCGCTCCTGCCTCTTTTCCCTGCCTTCCCTCTTCTGCATTCACTCTCTCTTTTACCTCTTTCCCCGTCGCCTGTCCCTTTTCCCTGGTTTCCCTCGTTTCCATGAACTCTCCCTTCCACTCTTTTTCCTCGCCTGCCTCTTTTCCCTGGTTTCCCTCTACTGCATTAATTCTCTCTTTTACCTCTTTCCCCCTCGACTGTCTCTTTTCCCTGGTTTCCCCCTTTTCAATTAACACTCTCTTTCCAATAGACTCTGTCTTGTCCCTGCTTTTCGCCTTTGCCCTCGCATGACTCTTTCCACAGTGTTTCCATGAGCTGTCTCTTTTCCATCATTTCTCATCGCCTGTCTTTTTTCCTTGATTTCCCTTTTTTCCATGAACTCTCTCTTCCCCTGCTTTTCCCTCGCCTGTCTCTCTTCCCTGGTTTTCCTCTATGCACTTGCATGTGTGTTTCCCCTCTTTTCATCGTTTGTCTCTTTTATCTCTTTTCGCCTCGCCTGTCTCTTTTCTCTTCCTTCTCTCTTTTGCATTGACTCTCTCTTTTACCTCTTTCCCCCTCGCCTGTCTCTTTACCTTAGATTCCCTTTTTACCATGAACTCTCTCTGCCCCTGGTTGTCCCTCGCCTGCCTCTTTCCCCTGGTTTCCCTCTTCTCCATGAACTCTCCCTTCCACTCTTTTTCCTCGCCTGCCTCTTTTCCCTGCCTTCCCTCTTCTGCATTAACTCTCTCTTTTACCTCTTTCCCCCTCGCCTATCCCTTTTCCCTGGTTTCCCTTTTTTCCATTAACTCTCTCTTCCCATTCTTTTCCCTTGCCTATCTCTTTTCCCTGGTTTCCCTCTTTTCCATGAACTCTCCCTTCCACTCTTTTTCCTCGCCTGCCTCTTTTCCCTGGTTTCCCTCTACTGCATTAATTCTCTCTTTTACCTCTTTCCCCCTCGACTGTCTCTTTTCCCTGGTTTCCCCCTTTTCAATTAACACTCTCTTTCCAATAGACTCTCTCTTGTCCCTGCTTTTCGCCTTTGCCCTCGCATGACTCTTTCCACAGTGTTTCCATGAGCTGTCTCTTTTCCATCATTTCTCATCGCCTGTCTTTTTTCCTTGATTTCCCTTTTTTCCATGAACTCTCTCTTCCCCTGCTTTTCCCTCGCCTGTCTCTCTTCCCTGGTTTTCCTCTATGCACTTGCATGTGTGTTTCCCCTCTTTTCATCGTTTGTCTCTTTTATCTCTTTTCGCCTCGCCTGTCTCTCTTCAATTCCTTGTCTCTTCTGCATTGACTCTCTCTTTTACCTCTTTCCCCCTCGCCTGTCTCTTTACCTTAGATTCCCTTTTTACCATGAACTCTCTCTGCCCCTGGTTGTCCCTCGCCTGCCTCTTTCCCCTGGTTTCCCTCTTCTCCATGAACTCTTCCTTTCCCTTCTTTTCCCTCGCCTGCCTCTTCCCTGCCTTCCCTCTTCTGCATTAACTCTCTCTTTTACCTCTTTCCCCCTCGCCTATCCCTTTTCCCTGGTTTCCCTTTTTTCCATTAACTCTCTCTTCCCATTCTTTTCCCTTGCCTATCTCTTTTCCCTGGTTTCCCTGTTTTCCATGAACTCTCCCTTCCACTCTTTTTCCTCGCCTGCCTCTTTTCCCTGGTTTCCCTCTACTGCATTAATTCTCTCTTTTACCTCTTTCCCCCTCGACTGTCTCTTTTCCCTGGTTTCCCCCTTTTCAATTAACACTCTCTTTCCAATAGACTCTCTCTTGTCCCTGCTTTTCGCCTTTGCCCTCGCATGACTCTTTCCACAGTGTTTCCATGAGCTGTCTCTTTTCCATCATTTCTCATCGCCTGTCTTTTTTCCTTGATTTCCCTTTTTTCCATGAACTCTCTCTTTCCCCTCTTTTTCCTCGCCTCTTTTCACTGGTTTCCCTTTTTTCCATGAACTCTCTCTTTCCCCTCTTTTTCCTCGCCTGTCTCTTTTCACTGGTTTCCCTCTTTTCCATGAAGTCTCGCTTTCCCATATTTTCGGTCGCGAGTCTCTTTTCCTCGGTTCCCCGCTTTTTCCATGAACTCTCTCTTTCCCTTCTTTTCCCTCGCGTGTTTCTTTTCCCTTCTTTTCCCTCGCATGTCACTTTTCCCTGGTTTTCCTCTATGCCCTCGCCTGTCTCTTTCCCCTCTTTTCATCGTTTGACTCTTTTATCTCTATTCGCCTCGCCTGTCTCTCTTATCATCTTTACCTCTTCTGCATTAACTCTCTCTTTTACCTCTTTCCCCCTCGCCTCTTTTCCCAGGATTCCCTTTTTACCATGAAATCTCTCTTCCCCTGCTTTTCCCTCACCTGTCTCTTTTCACTGGTTTCCCTCTTTTCCATGAAGTCTCTCTTTCCCTTCTTTTCCCTCGCCTGCCTCTTCTCCTTGCTTTTCCTCTTTTCCATGAACTCTTCCTTTCCCTTCTTTTCCCGCTCCTGCCTCTTTTCCCTGCCTTCCCTCTTCTGCATTCACTCTCTCTTTTACCTCTTTCCCCGTCGCCTGTCCCTTTTCCCTGGTTTCCCTCGTTTCCATGAACTCTCCCTTCCACTCTTTTTCCTCGCCTGCCTCTTTTCCCTGGTTTCCCTCTACTGCATTAATTCTCTCTTTTACCTCTTTCCCCCTCGACTGTCTCTTTTCCCTTCTTTTCCCCCTTTTCAATTAACACTCTCTTTCCAATAGACTCTGTCTTGTCCCTGCTTTTCGCCTTTGCCCTCGCATGACTCTTTCCACAGTGTTTCCATGAGCTGTCTCTTTTCCATCATTTCTCATCGCCTGTCTTTTTTCCTTGATTTCCCTTTTTTCCATGAACTCTCTCTTTCCCCTCTTTTTCCTCGCCTCTTTTCACTGGTTTCCCTTTTTTCCATGAACTCTCTCTTTCCCCTCTTTTTCCTCGCCTGTCTCTTTTCACTGGTTTCCCTCTTTTCCATGAAGTCTCGCTTTCCCATATTTTCGGTCGCGAGTCTCTTTTCCTCGGTTCCCCGCTTTTTCCATGAACTCTCTCTTTACCTTCTTTTCCCTCGCGTGTTTCTTTTCCCTTCTTTTCCCTCGCATGTCACTTTTCCCTGGTTTTCCTCTATGCCCTCGCCTGTCTCTTTCCCCTCTTTTCATCGTTTGACTCTTTTATCTCTATTCGCCTCGCCTGTCTCTCTTATCATCTTTACCTCTTCTGCATTAACTCTCTCTTTTACCTCTTTCCCCCTCGCCTCTTTTCCCAGGATTCCCTTTTTACCATGAAATCTCTCTTCCCCTGCTTTTCCCTCACCTGTCTCTTTTCACTGGTTTCCCTCTTTTCCATGAAGTCTCTCTTTCCCTTCTTTTCCCTCGCCTGCCTCTTCTCCTTGCTTTTCCTCTTTTCCATGAACTCTTCCTTTCCCTTCTTTTCCCGCTCCTGCCTCTTTTCCCTGCCTTCCCTCTTCTGCATTCACTCTCTCTTTTACCTCTTTCCCCGTCGCCTGTCCCTTTTCCCTGGTTTCCCTCGTTTCCATGAACTCTCCCTTCCACTCTTTTTCCTCGCCTGCCTCTTTTCCCTGGTTTCCCTCTACTGCATTAATTCTCTCTTTTACCTCTTTCCCCCTCGACTGTCTCTTTTCCCTGGTTTCCCCCTTTTCAATTAACACTCTCTTTCCAATAGACTCTGTCTTGTCCCTGCTTTTCGCCTTTGCCCTCGCATGACTCTTTCCACAGTGTTTCCATGAGCTGTCTCTTTTCCATCATTTCTCATCGCCTGTCTTTTTTCCTTGATTTCCCTTTTTTCCATGAACTCTCTCTTCCCCTGCTTTTCCCTCGCCTGTCTCTCTTCCCTGGTTTTCCTCTATGCACTTGCATGTGTGTTTCCCCTCTTTTCATCGTTTGTCTCTTTTATCTCTTTTCGCCTCGCCTGTCTCTCTTCAATTCCTTCTCTCTTCTGCATCGACTCTCTCTTTTACCTCTTTCCCCCTCGCCTGTCTCTTTACCTTAGATTCCCTTTTTACCATGAACTCTCTCTGCCCCTGGTTGTCCCTCGCCTGCCTCTTTCCCCTGGTTTCCCTCTTCTCCATGAACTCTTCCTTTCCCTTCTTTTCCCTCGCCTGCCTCTTCCCTGCCTTCCCTCTTCTGCATTAACTCTCTCTTTTACCTCTTTCCCCCTCGCCTATCCCTTTTCCCTGGTTTCCCTTTTTTCCATTCACTCTCTCTTCCCATTCTTTTCCCTTGCCTATCTCTTTTCCCTGGTTTCCCTCTTTTCCATGAACTCTCCCTTCCACTCTTTTTCCTCGCCTGCCTCTTTTCCCTGGTTTCCCTCTACTGCATTAATTCTCTCTTTTACCTCTTTCCCCCTCGACTGTCTCTTTTCCCTGGTTTCCCCCTTTTCAATTAACACTCTCTTTCCAATAGACTCTCTCTTGTCCCTGCTTTTCGCCTTTGCCCTCGCATGACTCTTTCCACAGTGTTTCCATGAGCTGTCTCTTTTCCATCATTTCTCATCGCCTGTCTTTTTTCCTTGATTTCCCTTTTTTCCATGAACTCTCTCTTTCCCCTCTTTTTCCTCGCCTGTCTCTTTTCACTGGTTTCCCTCTTTTCCATGAAGTCTCGCTTTCCCATATTTTCGGTCGCGAGTCTCTTTTCCTCGGTTCCCCGCTTTTTCCATGAACTCTCTCTTTCCCTTCTTTTCCCTCGCGTGTTTCTTTTCCCTTCTTTTCCCTCGCATGTCACTTTTCCCTGGTTTTCCTCTATGCCCTCGCCTGTCTCTTTCCCCTCTTTTCATCGTTTGACTCTTTTATCTCTATTCGCCTCGCCTGTCTCTCTTATCATCTTTACCTCTTCTGCATTAACTCTCTCTTTTACCTCTTTCCCCCTCGCCTCTTTTCCCAGGATTCCCTTTTTACCATGAAATCTCTCTTCCCCTGCTTTTCCGTCACCTGTCTCTTTTCACTGGTTTCCCTCTTTTCCATGAAGTCTCTCTTTCCCTTCTTTTCCCTCGCCTGCCTCTTCTCCTTGCTTTTCCTCTTTTCCATGAACTCTTCCTTTCCCTTCTTTTCCCGCTCCTGCCTCTTTTCCCTGCCTTCCCTCTTCTGCATTCACTCTCTCTTTTACCTCTTTCCCCGTCGCCTGTCCCTTTTCCCTGGTTTCCCTCGTTTCCATGAACTCTCCCTTCCACTCTTTTTCCTCGCCTGCCTCTTTTCCCTGGTTTCCCTCTACTGCATTAATTCTCTCTTTTACCTCTTTCCCCCTCGACTGTCTCTTTTCCCTTCTTTTCCCCCTTTTCAATTAACACTCTCTTTCCAATAGACTCTGTCTTGTCCCTGCTTTTCGCCTTTGCCCTCGCATGACTCTTTCCACAGTGTTTCCATGAGCTGTCTCTTTTCCATCATTTCTCATCGCCTGTCTTTTTTCCCTGCTTTCCCTTTTTTCCATAAATTCTCTCTTTCCCCTCTTTTTCCTCGCCTCTTTTCACTGGTTTCCCTTTTTTCCATGAACTCTCTCTTTCCCCTCTTTTTCCTCGCCTGTCTCTTTTCACTGGTTTCCCTCTTTTCCATGAAGTCTCGCTTTCCCATATTTTCGGTCGCGAGTCTCTTTTCCTCGGTTCCCCGCTTTTTCCATGAACTCTCTCTTTCCCTTCTTTTCCCTCGCGTGTCACTTTTCCCTGGTTTTCCTCTATGCCCTCGCCTGTCTCTTTCCCCTCTTTTCATCGTTTGACTCTTTTATCTCTATTCGCCTCGCCTGTCTCTCTTATCATCTTTACCTCTTCTGCATTAACTCTCTCTTTTACCTCTTTCCCCCTCGCCTCTTTTCCCAGGATTCCCTTTTTACCATGAAATCTCTCTTCCCCTGCTTTTCCCTCACCTGTCTCTTTTCACTGGTTTCCCTCTTTTCCATGAAGTCTCTCTTTCCCTTCTTTTCCCTCGCCTGCCTCTTTCCCCTGGTTTCCCTCTTCTCCATGAAGTCTTCCTTTCCCTTCTTTTCCCTCTACTGCCTCTTTTCCCTGCCTTCCCTCTTCTGCATTAACTCTCTCTTTTACCTCTTTCCCCCTCGCCTATCCCTTTTCCCTGGTTTCCCTTTTTTCCATTAACTCTCTCTTCCCATTCTTTTCCCTTGCCTATCTCTTTTCCCTGGTTTCCCTCTTCTCCATGAACTCTCCCTTCCACTCTTTTTCCTCGCCTGCCTCTTTTTCCCTGGTTTCCCTCTACTGCATTAATTCTCTCTTTTACCTCTTTCCCCCTCGACTGTCTCTTTTCCCTGGTTTCCCCCTTTTCAATTAAGACTCTCTTTCCAATCGACTCTCTCTTGTCCCTAATTTTCGCCTTTGCCCTCGCATGACTCTTTCCCCAGTTTTTCCGTGAACTGTCTCTTCTCCATCGTTTCTCATCGCCTATTTTCCCTGCTTTCCCTTTTTTCCATAAATTCTCTCTTTCCCCTCTTTTTCCCTCGCCTCTTTTCACTGGTTTCCCTTTTTTCCATGAACTCTCTCTTTCCCCTCTTTTTCCTCGCCTGTCTCTTTTCACTGGTTTCCCTCTTTTCCATGAAGTCTCGCTTTCCCATATTTTCGGTCGCGAGTCTCTTTTCCTCGGTTCCCCGCTTTTTCCATGAACTCTCTCTTTACCTTCTTTTCCCTCGCGTGTTTCTTTTCCCTTCTTTTCCCTCGCATGTCACTTTTCCCTGGTTTTCCTCTATGCCCTCGCCTGTCTCTTTCCCCTCTTTTCATCGTTTGACTCTTTTATCTCTATTCGCCTCGCCTGTCTCTCTTATCATCTTTACCTCTTCTGCATTAACTCTCTCTTTTACCTCTTTCCCCCTCGCCTCTTTTCCCAGGATTCCCTTTTTACCATGAAATCTCTCTTCCCCTGCTTTTCCCTCACCTGTCTCTTTTCACTGGTTTCCCTCTTTTCCATGAAGTCTCTCTTTCCCTTCTTTTCCCTCGCCTGCCTCTTCTCCTTGCTTTTCCTCTTTTCCATGAACTCTTCCTTTCCCTTCTTTTCCCGCTCCTGCCTCTTTTCCCTGCCTTCCCTCTTCTGCATTCACTCTCTCTTTTACCTCTTTCCCCGTCGCCTGTCCCTTTTCCCTGGTTTCCCTCGTTTCCATGAACTCTCCCTTCCACTCTTTTTCCTCGCCTGCCTCTTTTCCCTGGTTTCCCTCTACTGCATTAATTCTCTCTTTTACCTCTTTCCCCCTCGACTGTCTCTTTTCCCTTCTTTTCCCCCTTTTCAATTAACACTCTCTTTCCAATAGACTCTGTCTTGTCCCTGCTTTTCGCCTTTGCCCTCGCATGACTCTTTCCACAGTGTTTCCATGAGCTGTCTCTTTTCCATCATTTCTCATCGCCTATTTTCCCTGCTTTCCCTTTTTTCCATAAATTCTCTCTTTCCCCTCTTTTTCCTCGCCTCTTTTCACTGGTTTCCCTTTTTTCCATGAACTCTCTCTTTCCCCTCTTTTTCCTCGCCTGTCTCTTTTCACTGGTTTCCCTCTTTTCCATGAAGTCTCGCTTTCCCATATTTTCGGTCGCGAGTCTCTTTTCCTCGGTTCCCCGCTTTTTCCATGAACTCTCTCTTTCCCTTCTTTTCCCTCGCGTGTCACTTTTCCCTGGTTTTCCTCTATGCCCTCGCCTGTCTCTTTCCCCTCTTTTCATCGTTTGACTCTTTTATCTCTATTCGCCTCGCCTGTCTCTCTTATCATCTTTACCTCTTCTGCATTAACTCTCTCTTTTACCTCTTTCCCCCTCGCCTCTTTTCCCAGGATTCCCTTTTTACCATGAAATCTCTCTTCCCCTGCTTTTCCCTCACCTGTCTCTTTTCACTGGTTTCCCTCTTTTCCATGAAGTCTCTCTTTCCCTTCTTTTCCCTCGCCTGCCTCTTTCCCCTGGTTTCCCTCTTCTCCATGAACTCTTCCTTTCCCTTCTTTTCCCTCTACTGCCTCTTTTCCCTGCCTTCCCTCTTCTGCATTAACTCTCTCTTTTACCTCTTTCCCCCTCGCCTATCCCTTTTCCCTGGTTTCCCTTTTTTCCATTAACTCTCTCTTCCCATTCTTTTCCCTTGCCTATCTCTTTTCCCTGGTTTCCCTCTTTTCCATGAACTCTCCCTTCCACTCTTTTTCCTCGCCTGCCTCTTTTCCCTGGTTTCCCTCTACTGCATTAATTCTCTCTTTTACCTCTTTCCCCCTCGACTGTCTCTTTTCCCTTCTTTTCCCCCTTTTCAATTAACACTCTCTTTCCAATAGACTCTGTCTTGTCCCTGCTTTTCGCCTTTGCCCTCGCATGACTCTTTCCACAGTGTTTCCATGAGCTGTCTCTTTTCCATCATTTCTCATCGCCTATTTTCCCTGCTTTCCCTTTTTTCCATAAATTCTCTCTTTCCCCTCTTTTTCCCTCGCCTCTTTTCACTGGTTTCCCTTTTTTCCATGAACTCTCTCTGTCCCCTCTTTTTCCTCGCCTGTCTCTTTTCACTGGTTTCCCTCTTTTCCATGAAGTCTCGCTTTCCCATATTTTCGGTCGCGAGTCTCTTTTCCTCGGTTCCCCGCTTTTTCCATGAACTCTCTCTTTCCCTTCTTTTCCCTCGCGTGTTTCTTTTCCCTTCTTTTCCCTCGCATGTCACTTTTCCCTGGTTTTCCTCTATGCCCTCGCCTGTCTCTTTCCCCTCTTTTCATCGTTTGACTCTTTTATCTCTATTCGCCTCGCCTGTCTCTCTTATCATCTTTACCTCTTCTGCATTAACTCTCTCTTTTACCTCTTTCCCCCTCGCCTCTTTTCCCAGGATTCCCTTTTTACCATGAAATCTCTCTTCCCCTGCTTTTCCCTCACCTGTCTCTTTTCACTGGTTTCCCTCTTTTCCATGAAGTCTCTCTTTCCCTTCTTTTCCCTCGCCTGCCTCTTCTCTTTGCTTTTCCTCTTTTCCATGAACTCTTCCTTTCCCTTCTTTTCCCGCTCCTGCCTCTTTTCCCTGCCTTCCCTCTTCTGCATTCACTCTCTCTTTTACCTCTTTCCCCGTCGCCTGTCCCTTTTCCCTGATTTCCCTCGTTTCCATGAACTCTCCCTTCCACTCTTTTTCCTCGCCTGCCTCTTTTCCCTGGTTTCCCTCTTCTGCATTAATTCTCTCTTTTACCTCTTTCCCCCTCGACTGTCTCTTTTCCCTTCTTTTCCCCCTTTTCAATTAACACTCTCTTTCCAATAGACTCTGTCTTGTCCCTGCTTTTCGCCTTTGCCCTCGCATGACTCTTTCCACAGTGTTTCCATGAGCTGTCTCTTTTCCATCATTTCTCATCGCCTATTTTCCCTGCTTTCCCTTTTTTCCATAAATTCTCTCTTTCCCCTCTTTTTCCTCGCCTCTTTTCACTGGTTTCCCTTTTTTCCATGAACTCTCTCTTTCCCCTCTTTTTCCTCGCCTGTCTCTTTTCACTGGTTTCCCTCTTTTCCATGAAGTCTCGCTTTCCCATATTTTCGGTCGCGAGTCTCTTTTCCTCGGTTCCCCGCTTTTTCCATGAACTCTCTCTTTCCCTTCTTTTCCCTCGCGTGTCACTTTTCCCTGGTTTTCCTCTATGCCCTCGCCTGTCTCTTTCCCCTCTTTTCATCGTTTGACTCTTTTATCTCTATTCGCCTCGCCTGTCTCTCTTATCATCTTTACCTCTTCTGCATTAACTCTCTCTTTTACCTCTTTCCCCCTCGCCTCTTTTCCCAGGATTCCCTTTTTACCATGAAATCTCTCTTCCCCTGCTTTTCCCTCACCTGTCTCTTTTCACTGGTTTCCCTCTTTTCCATGAAGTCTCTCTTTCCCTTCTTTTCCCTCGCCTGCCTCTTTCCCCTGGTTTCCCTCTTCTCCATGAACTCTTCCTTTCCCTTCTTTTCCCTCTACTGCCTCTTTTCCCTGCCTTCCCTCTTCTGCATTAACTCTCTCTTTTACCTCTTTCCCCCTCGCCTATCCCTTTTCCCTGGTTTCCCTTTTTTCCATTAACTCTCTCTTCCCATTCTTTTCCCTTGCCTATCTCTTTTCCCTGGTTTCCCTCTTCTCCATGAACTCTCCCTTCCACTCTTTTTCCTCGCCTGCCTCTTTTTCCCTGGTTTCCCTCTACTGCATTAATTCTCTCTTTTACCTCTTTCCCCCTCGACTGTCTCTTTTCCCTGGTTTCCCCCTTTTCAATTAAGACTCTCTTTCCAATCGACTCTCTCTTGTCCCTAATTTTCGCCTTTGCCCTCGCATGACTCTTTCCCCAGTTTTTCCGTGAACTGTCTCTTCTCCATCGTTTCTCATCGCCTATTTTCCCTGCTTTCCCTTTTTTCCATAAATTCTCTCTTTCCCCTCTTTTTCCCTCGCCTCTTTTCACTGGTTTCCCTTTTTTCCATGAACTCTCTCTGTCCCCTCTTTTTCCTCGCCTGTCTCTTTTCACTGGTTTCCCTCTTTTCCATGAAGTCTCGCTTTCCCATATTTTCGGTCGCGAGTCTCTTTTCCTCGGTTCCCCGCTTTTTCCATGAACTCTCTCTTTCCCTTCTTTTCCCTCGCGTGTTTCTTTTCCCTTCTTTTCCCTCGCATGTCACTTTTCCCTGGTTTTCCTCTATGCCCTCGCCTGTCTCTTTCCCCTCTTTTCATCGTTTGACTCTTTTATCTCTATTCGCCTCGCCTGTCTCTCTTATCATCTTTACCTCTTCTGCATTAACTCTCTCTTTTACCTCTTTCCCCCTCGCCTCTTTTCCCAGGATTCCCTTTTTACCATGAAATCTCTCTTCCCCTGCTTTTCCCTCACCTGTCTCTTTTCACTGGTTTCCCTCTTTTCCATGAAGTCTCTCTTTCCCTTCTTTTCCCTCGCCTGCCTCTTCTCTTTGCTTTTCCTCTTTTCCATGAACTCTTCCTTTCCCTTCTTTTCCCGCTCCTGCCTCTTTTCCCTGCCTTCCCTCTTCTGCATTCACTCTCTCTTTTACCTCTTTCCCCGTCGCCTGTCCCTTTTCCCTGGTTTCCCTCGTTTCCATGAACTCTCCCTTCCACTCTTTTTCCTCGCCTGCCTCTTTTCCCTGGTTTCCCTCTTCTGCATTAATTCTCTCTTTTACCTCTTTCCCCCTCGACTGTCTCTTTTCCCTGGTTTCCCCCTTTTCAATTAACACTCTCTTTCCAATAGACTCTGTCTTGTCCCTGCTTTTCGCCTTTGCCCTCGCATGACTCTTTCCACAGTGTTTCCATGAGCTGTCTCTTTTCCATCATTTCTCATCGCCTGTCTTTTTTCCTTGATTTCCCTTTTTTCCATGAACTCTCTCTTCCCCTGCTTTTCCCTCGCCTGTCTCTCTTCCCTGGTTTTCCTCTATGCACTTGCATGTGTGTTTCCCCTCTTTTCATCGTTTGTCTCTTTTATCTCTTTTCGCCTCGCCTGTCTCTTTTCTCTTCCTTCTCTCTTTTGCATTGACTCTCTCTTTTACCTCTTTCCCCCTCGCCTGTCTCTTTACCTTAGATTCCCTTTTTACCATGAACTCTCTCTGCCCCTGGTTGTCCCTCGCCTGCCTCTTTCCCCTGGTTTCCCTCTTCTCCATGAACTCTCCCTTCCACTCTTTTTCCTCGCCTGCCTCTTTTCCCTGCCTTCCCTCTTCTGCATTAACTCTCTCTTTTACCTCTTTCCCCCTCGCCTATCCCTTTTCCCTGGTTTCCCTTTTTTCCATTAACTCTCTCTTCCCATTCTTTTCCCTTGCCTATCTCTTTTCCCTGGTTTCCCTCTTTTCCATGAACTCTCCCTTCCACTCTTTTTCCTCGCCTGCCTCTTTTCCCTGGTTTCCCTCTACTGCATTAATTCTCTCTTTTACCTCTTTCCCCCTCGACTGTCTCTTTTCCCTGGTTTCCCCCTTTTCAATTAACACTCTCTTTCCAATAGACTCTCTCTTGTCCCTGCTTTTCGCCTTTGCCCTCGCATGACTCTTTCCACAGTGTTTCCATGAGCTGTCTCTTTTCCATCATTTCTCATCGCCTGTCTTTTTTCCTTGATTTCCCTTTTTTCCATGAACTCTCTCTTCCCCTGCTTTTCCCTCGCCTGTCTCTCTTCCCTGGTTTTCCTCTATGCACTTGCATGTGTGTTTCCCCTCTTTTCATCGTTTGTCTCTTTTATCTCTTTTCGCCTCGCCTGTCTCTCTTCAATTCCTTCTCTCTTCTGCATTGACTCTCTCTTTTACCTCTTTCCCCCTCGCCTGTCTCTTTACCTTAGATTCCCTTTTTACCATGAACTCTCTCTGCCCCTGGTTGTCCCTCGCCTGCCTCTTTCCCCTGGTTTCCCTCTTCTCCATGAACTCTTCCTTTCCCTTCTTTTCCCTCGCCTGCCTCTTCCCTGCCTTCCCTCTTCTGCATTAACTCTCTCTTTTACCTCTTTCCCCCTCGCCTATCCCTTTTCCCTGGTTTCCCTTTTTTCCATTAACTCTCTCTTCCCATTCTTTTCCCTTGCCTATCTCTTTTCCCTGGTTTCCCTCTTTTCCATGAACTCTCCCTTCCACTCTTTTTCCTCGCCTGCCTCTTTTCCCTGGTTTCCCTCTACTGCATTAATTCTCTCTTTTACCTCTTTCCCCCTCGACTGTCTCTTTTCCCTGGTTTCCCCCTTTTCAATTAACACTCTCTTTCCAATAGACTCTCTCTTGTCCCTGCTTTTCGCCTTTGCCCTCGCATGACTCTTTCCACAGTGTTTCCATGAGCTGTCTCTTTTCCATCATTTCTCATCGCCTGTCTTTTTTCCTTGATTTCCCTTTTTTCCATGAACTCTCTCTTTCCCCTCTTTTTCCTCGCCTCTTTTCAGTGGTTTCCCTTTTTTCCATGAACTCTCTCTTTCCCCTCTTTTTCCTCGCCTGTCTCTTTTCACTGGTTTCCCTCTTTTCCATGAAGTCTCGCTTTCCCATATTTTCGGTCGCGAGTCTCTTTTCCTCGGTTCCCCGCTTTTTCCATGAACTCTCTCTTTCCCTTCTTTTCCCTCGCGTGTTTCTTTTCCCTTCTTTTCCCTCGCGTGTCACTTTTCCCTGGTTTTCCTCTATGCCCTCGCCTGTCTCTTTCCCCTCTTTTCATCGTTTGACTCTTTTATCTCTATTCGCCTCGCCTGTCTCTCTTATCATCTTTACCTCTTCTGCATTAACTCTCTCTTTTACCTCTTTCCCCCTCGCCTCTTTTCCCAGGATTCCCTTTTTACCATGAAATCTCTCTTCCCCTGCTTTTCCCTCACCTGTCTCTTTTCACTGGTTTCCCTCTTTTCCATGAAGTCTCTCTTTCCCTTCTTTTCCCTCGCCTGCCTCTTCTCCTTGCTTTTCCTCTTTTCCATGAACTCTTCCTTTCCCTTCTTTTCCCGCTCCTGCCTCTTTTCCCTGCCTTCCCTCTTCTGCATTCACTCTCTCTTTTACCTCTTTCCCCGTCGCCTGTCCCTTTTCCCTGGTTTCCCTCGTTTCCATGAACTCTCCCTTCCACTCTTTTTCCTCGCCTGCCTCTTTTCCCTGGTTTCCCTCTACTGCATTAATTCTCTCTTTTACCTCTTTCCCCCTCGACTGTCTCTTTTCCCTTCTTTTCCCCCTTTTCAATTAACACTCTCTTTCCAATAGACTCTGTCTTGTCCCTGCTTTTCGCCTTTGCCCTCGCATGACTCTTTCCACAGTGTTTCCATGAGCTGTCTCTTTTCCATCATTTCTCATCGCCTATTTTCCCTGCTTTCCCTTTTTTCCATGAACTCTCTCTTTCCCCTCTTTTTCCTCGCCTCTTTTCACTGGTTTCCCTTTTTTCCATGAACTCTCTCTTTCCCCTCTTTTTCCTCGCCTGTCTCTTTTCACTGGTTTCCCTCTTTTCCATGAAGTCTCGCTTTCCCATATTTTCGGTCGCGAGTCTCTTTTCCTCGGTTCCCCGCTTTTTCCATGAACTCTCTCTTTCCCTTCTTTTCCCTCGCGTGTCACTTTTCCCTGGTTTTCCTCTATGCCCTCGCCTGTCTCTTTCCCCTCTTTTCATCGTTTGACTCTTTTATCTCTATTCGCCTCGCCTGTCTCTCTTATCATCTTTACCTCTTCTGCATTAACTCTCTCTTTTACCTCTTTCCCCCTCGCCTCTTTTCCCAGGATTCCCTTTTTACCATGAAATCTCTCTTCCCCTGCTTTTCCCTCACCTGTCTCTTTTCACTGGTTTCCCTCTTTTCCATGAAGTCTCTCTTTCCCTTCTTTTCCCTCGCCTGCCTCTTTCCCCTGGTTTCCCTCTTCTCCATGAACTCTTCCTTTCCCTTCTTTTCCCTCTACTGCCTCTTTTCCCTGCCTTCCCTCTTCTGCATTAACTCTCTCTTTTACCTCTTTCCCCCTCGCCTATCCCTTTTCCCTGGTTTCCCTTTTTTCCATTAACTCTCTCTTCCCATTCTTTTCCCTTGCCTATCTCTTTTCCCTGGTTTCCCTCTTCTCCATGAACTCTCCCTTCCACTCTTTTTCCTCGCCTGCCTCTTTTTCCCTGGTTTCCCTCTACTGCATTAATTCTCTCTTTTACCTCTTTCCCCCTCGACTGTCTCTTTTCCCTGGTTTCCCCCTTTTCAATTAACACTCTCTTTCCAATCGACTCTCTCTTGTCCCTAATTTTCGCCTTTGCCCTCGCATGACTCTTTCCCCAGTTTTTCCGTGAACTGTCTCTTCTCCATCGTTTCTCATCGCCTATTTTCCCTGCTTTCCCTTTTTTCCATAAATTCTCTCTTTCCCCTCTTTTTCCCTCGCCTCTTTTCACTGGTTTCCCTTTTTTCCATGAACTCTCTCTTTCCCCTCTTTTTCCTCGCCTGTCTCTTTTCACTGGTTTCCCTCTTTTCCATGAAGTCTCGCTTTCCCATATTTTCGGTCGCGAGTCTCTTTTCCTCGGTTCCCCGCTTTTTCCATGAACTCTCTCTTTCCCTTCTTTTCCCTCGCGTGTTTCTTTTCCCTTCTTTTCCCTCGCATGTCACTTTTCCCTGGTTTTCCTCTATGCCCTCGCCTGTCTCTTTCCCCTCTTTTCATCGTTTGACTCTTTTATCTCTATTCGCCTCGCCTGTCTCTCTTATCATCTTTACCTCTTCTGCATTAACTCTCTCTTTTACCTCTTTCCCCCTCGCCTCTTTTCCCAGGATTCCCTTTTTACCATGAAATCTCTCTTCCCCTGCTTTTCCCTCACCTGTCTCTTTTCACTGGTTTCCCTCTTTTCCATGAAGTCTCTCTTTCCCTTCTTTTCCCTCGCCTGCCTCTTCTCTTTGCTTTTCCTCTTTTCCATGAACTCTTCCTTTCCCTTCTTTTCCCGCTCCTGCCTCTTTTCCCTGCCTTCCCTCTTCTGCATTCACTCTCTCTTTTACCTCTTTCCCCGTCGCCTGTCCCTTTTCCCTGGTTTCCCTCGTTTCCATGAACTCTCCCTTCCACTCTTTTTCCTCGCCTGCCTCTTTTCCCTGGTTTCCCTCTACTGCATTAATTCTCTCTTTTACCTCTTTCCCCCTCGACTGTCTCTTTTCCCTGGTTTCCCCCTTTTCAATTAACACTCTCTTTCCAATAGACTCTGTCTTGTCCCTGCTTTTCGCCTTTGCCCTCGCATGACTCTTTCCACAGTGTTTCCATGAGCTGTCTCTTTTCCATCATTTCTCATCGCCTGTCTTTTTTCCTTGATTTCCCTTTTTTCCATGAACTCTCTCTTCCCCTGCTTTTCCCTCGCCTGTCTCTCTTCCCTGGTTTTCCTCTATGCACTTGCATGTGTGTTTCCCCTCTTTTCATCGTTTGTCTCTTTTATCTCTTTTCGCCTCGCCTGTCTCTTTTCTCTTCCTTCTCTCTTTTGCATTGACTCTCTCTTTTACCTCTTTCCCCCTCGCCTGTCTCTTTACCTTAGATTCCCTTTTTACCATGAACTCTCTCTGCCCCTGGTTGTCCCTCGCCTGCCTCTTTCCCCTGGTTTCCCTCTTCTCCATGAACTCTCCCTTCCACTCTTTTTCCTCGCCTGCCTCTTTTCCCTGCCTTCCCTCTTCTGCATTAACTCTCTCTTTTACCTCTTTCCCCCTCGCCTATCCCTTTTCCCTGGTTTCCCTTTTTTCCATTAACTCTCTCTTCCCATTCTTTTCCCTTGCCTATCTCTTTTCCCTGGTTTCCCTCTTTTCCATGAACTCTCCCTTCCACTCTTTTTCCTCGCCTGCCTCTTTTCCCTGGTTTCCCTCTACTGCATTAATTCTCTCTTTTACCTCTTTCCCCCTCGACTGTCTCTTTTCCCTGGTTTCCCCCCTTTTCAATTAACACTCTCTTTCCAATAGACTCTCTCTTGTCCCTGCTTTTCGCCTTTGCCCTCGCATGACTCTTTCCACAGTGTTTCCATGAGCTGTCTCTTTTCCATCATTTCTCATCGCCTGTCTTTTTTCCTTGATTTCCCTTTTTTCCATGAACTCTCTCTTCCCCTGCTTTTCCCTCGCCTGTCTCTCTTCCCTGGTTTTCCTCTATGCACTTGCATGTGTGTTTCCCCTCTTTTCATCGTTTGTCTCTTTTATCTCTTTCCCCCTCGCCTGTCTCTTTACCTTAGATTCCCTTTTTACCATGAACTCTCTCTGCCCCTGGTTGTCCCTCGCCTGCCTCTTTCCCCTGGTTTCCCTCTTCTCCATGAACTCTTCCTTTCCCTTCTTTTCCCTCGCCTGCCTCTTCCCTGCCTTCCCTCTTCTGCATTAACTCTCTCTTTTACCTCTTTCCCCCTCGCCTATCCCTTTTCCCTGGTTTCCCTTTTTTCCATTAACTCTCTCTTCCCATTCTTTTCCCTTGCCTATCTCTTTTCCCTGGTTTCCCTCTTTTCCATGAACTCTCCCTTCCACTCTTTTTCCTCGCCTGCCTCTTTTCCCTGGTTTCCCTCTACTGCATTAATTCTCTCTTTTACCTCTTTCCCCCTCGACTGTCTCTTTTCCCTGGTTTCCCCCTTTTCAATTAAGACTCTCTTTCCAATCGACTCTCTCTTGTCCCTAATTTTCGCCTTTGCCCTCGCATGACTCTTTCCCCAGTTTTTCCGTGAACTGTCTCTTCTCCATCGTTTCTCATCGCCTATTTTCCCTGCTTTCCCTTTTTTCCATAAATTCTCTCTTTCCCCTCTTTTTCCCTCGCCTCTTTTCACTGGTTTCCCTTTTTTCCATGAACTCTCTCTGTCCCCTCTTTTTCCTCGCCTGTCTCTTTTCACTGGTTTCCCTCTTTTCCATGAAGTCTCGCTTTCCCATATTTTCGGTCGCGAGTCTCTTTTCCTCGGTTCCCCGCTTTTTCCATGAACTCTCTCTTTCCCTTCTTTTCCCTCGCGTGTTTCTTTTCCCTTCTTTTCCCTCGCATGTCACTTTTCCCTGGTTTTCCTCTATGCCCTCGCCTGTCTCTTTCCCCTCTTTTCATCGTTTGACTCTTTTATCTCTATTCGCCTCGCCTGTCTCTCTTATCATCTTTACCTCTTCTGCATTAACTCTCTCTTTTACCTCTTTCCCCCTCGCCTCTTTTCCCAGGATTCCCTTTTTACCATGAAATCTCTCTTCCCCTGCTTTTCCCTCACCTGTCTCTTTTCACTGGTTTCCCTCTTTTCCATGAAGTCTCTCTTTCCCTTCTTTTCCCTCGCCTGCCTCTTCTCTTTGCTTTTCCTCTTTTCCATGAACTCTTCCTTTCCCTTCTTTTCCCGCTCCTGCCTCTTTTCCCTGCCTTCCCTCTTCTGCATTCACTCTCTCTTTTACCTCTTTCCCCGTCGCCTGTCCCTTTTCCCTGGTTTCCCTCGTTTCCATGAACTCTCCCTTCCACTCTTTTTCCTCGCCTGCCTCTTTTCCCTGGTTTCCCTCTACTGCATTAATTCTCTCTTTTACCTCTTTCCCCCTCGACTGTCTCTTTTCCCTGGTTTCCCCCTTTTCAATTAACACTCTCTTTCCAATAGACTCTCTCTTGTCCCTGCTTTTCGCCTTTGCCCTCGCATGACTCTTTCCACAGTGTTTCCATGAGCTGTCTCTTTTCCATCATTTCTCATCGCCTGTCTTTTTTCCTTGATTTCCCTTTTTTCCATGAACTCTCTCTTCCCCTGCTTTTCCCTCGCCTGTCTCTCTTCCCTGGTTTTCCTCTATGCACTTGCATGTGTGTTTCCCCTCTTTTCATCGTTTGTCTCTTTTATCTCTTTTCGCCTCGCCTGTCTCTCTTCAATTCCTTCTCTCTTCTGCATTGACTCTCTCTTTTACCTCTTTCCCCCTCGCCTGTCTCTTTACCTTAGATTCCCTTTTTACCATGAACTCTCTCTGCCCCTGGTTGTCCCTCGCCTGCCTCTTTCCCCTGGTTTCCCTCTTCTCCATGAACTCTTCCTTTCCCTTCTTTTCCCTCGCCTGCCTCTTCCCTGCCTTCCCTCTTCTGCATTAACTCTCTCTTTTACCTCTTTCCCCCTCGCCTATCCCTTTTCCCTGGTTTCCCTTTTTTCCATTAACTCTCTCTTCCCATTCTTTTCCCTTGCCTATCTCTTTTCCCTGGTTTCCCTCTTTTCCATGAACTCTCCCTTCCACTCTTTTTCCTCGCCTGCCTCTTTTCCCTGGTTTCCCTCTACTGCATTAATTCTCTCTTTTACCTCTTTCCCCCTCGACTGTCTCTTTTCCCTGGTTTCCCCCTTTTCAATTAACACTCTCTTTCCAATAGACTCTCTCTTGTCCCTGCTTTTCGCCTTTGCCCTCGCATGACTCTTTCCACAGTGTTTCCATGAGCTGTCTCTTTTCCATCATTTCTCATCGCCTGTCTTTTTTCCTTGATTTCCCTTTTTTCCATGAACTCTCTCTTTCCCCTCTTTTTCCTCGCCTCTTTTCAGTGGTTTCCCTTTTTTCCATGAACTCTCTCTTTCCCCTCTTTTTCCTCGCCTGTCTCTTTTCACTGGTTTCCCTCTTTTCCATGAAGTCTCGCTTTCCCATATTTTCGGTCGCGAGTCTCTTTTCCTCGGTTCCCCGCTTTTTCCATGAACTCTCTCTTTCCCTTCTTTTCCCTCGCGTGTTTCTTTTCCCTTCTTTTCCCTCGCGTGTCACTTTTCCCTGGTTTTCCTCTATGCCCTCGCCTGTCTCTTTCCCCTCTTTTCATCGTTTGACTCTTTTATCTCTATTCGCCTCGCCTGTCTCTCTTATCATCTTTACCTCTTCTGCATTAACTCTCTCTTTTACCTCTTTCCCCCTCGCCTCTTTTCCCAGGATTCCCTTTTTACCATGAAATCTCTCTTCCCCTGCTTTTCCCTCACCTGTCTCTTTTCACTGGTTTCCCTCTTTTCCATGAAGTCTCTCTTTCCCTTCTTTTCCCTCGCCTGCCTCTTCTCCTTGCTTTTCCTCTTTTCCATGAACTCTTCCTTTCCCTTCTTTTCCCGCTCCTGCCTCTTTTCCCTGCCTTCCCTCTTCTGCATTCACTCTCTCTTTTACCTCTTTCCCCGTCGCCTGTCCCTTTTCCCTGGTTTCCCTCGTTTCCATGAACTCTCCCTTCCACTCTTTTTCCTCGCCTGCCTCTTTTCCCTGGTTTCCCTCTACTGCATTAATTCTCTCTTTTACCTCTTTCCCCCTCGACTGTCTCTTTTCCCTTCTTTTCCCCCTTTTCAATTAACACTCTCTTTCCAATAGACTCTGTCTTGTCCCTGCTTTTCGCCTTTGCCCTCGCATGACTCTTTCCACAGTGTTTCCATGAGCTGTCTCTTTTCCATCATTTCTCATCGCCTATTTTCCCTGCTTTCCCTTTTTTCCATGAACTCTCTCTTTCCCCTCTTTTTCCTCGCCTCTTTTCACTGGTTTCCCTTTTTTCCATGAACTCTCTCTTTCCCCTCTTTTTCCTCGCCTGTCTCTTTTCACTGGTTTCCCTCTTTTCCATGAAGTCTCGCTTTCCCATATTTTCGGTCGCGAGTCTCTTTTCCTCGGTTCCCCGCTTTTTCCATGAACTCTCTCTTTCCCTTCTTTTCCCTCGCGTGTCACTTTTCCCTGGTTTTCCTCTATGCCCTCGCCTGTCTCTTTCCCCTCTTTTCATCGTTTGACTCTTTTATCTCTATTCGCCTCGCCTGTCTCTCTTATCATCTTTACCTCTTCTGCATTAACTCTCTCTTTTACCTCTTTCCCCCTCGCCTCTTTTCCCAGGATTCCCTTTTTACCATGAAATCTCTCTTCCCCTGCTTTTCCCTCACCTGTCTCTTTTCACTGGTTTCCCTCTTTTCCATGAAGTCTCTCTTTCCCTTCTTTTCCCTCGCCTGCCTCTTTCCCCTGGTTTCCCTCTTCTCCATGAACTCTTCCTTTCCCTTCTTTTCCCTCTACTGCCTCTTTTCCCTGCCTTCCCTCTTCTGCATTAACTCTCTCTTTTACCTCTTTCCCCCTCGCCTATCCCTTTTCCCTGGTTTCCCTTTTTTCCATTAACTCTCTCTTCCCATTCTTTTCCCTTGCCTATCTCTTTTCCCTGGTTTCCCTCTTCTCCATGAACTCTCCCTTCCACTCTTTTTCCTCGCCTGCCTCTTTTTCCCTGGTTTCCCTCTACTGCATTAATTCTCTCTTTTACCTCTTTCCCCCTCGACTGTCTCTTTTCCCTGGTTTCCCCCTTTTCAATTAACACTCTCTTTCCAATCGACTCTCTCTTGTCCCTAATTTTCGCCTTTGCCCTCGCATGACTCTTTCCCCAGTTTTTCCGTGAACTGTCTCTTCTCCATCGTTTCTCATCGCCTATTTTCCCTGCTTTCCCTTTTTTCCATAAATTCTCTCTTTCCCCTCTTTTTCCCTCGCCTCTTTTCACTGGTTTCCCTTTTTTCCATGAACTCTCTCTTTCCCCTCTTTTTCCTCGCCTGTCTCTTTTCACTGGTTTCCCTCTTTTCCATGAAGTCTCGCTTTCCCATATTTTCGGTCGCGAGTCTCTTTTCCTCGGTTCCCCGCTTTTTCCATGAACTCTCTCTTTCCCTTCTTTTCCCTCGCGTGTTTCTTTTCCCTTCTTTTCCCTCGCATGTCACTTTTCCCTGGTTTTCCTCTATGCCCTCGCCTGTCTCTTTCCCCTCTTTTCATCGTTTGACTCTTTTATCTCTATTCGCCTCGCCTGTCTCTCTTATCATCTTTACCTCTTCTGCATTAACTCTCTCTTTTACCTCTTTCCCCCTCGCCTCTTTTCCCAGGATTCCCTTTTTACCATGAAATCTCTCTTCCCCTGCTTTTCCCTCACCTGTCTCTTTTCACTGGTTTCCCTCTTTTCCATGAAGTCTCTCTTTCCCTTCTTTTCCCTCGCCTGCCTCTTCTCTTTGCTTTTCCTCTTTTCCATGAACTCTTCCTTTCCCTTCTTTTCCCGCTCCTGCCTCTTTTCCCTGCCTTCCCTCTTCTGCATTCACTCTCTCTTTTACCTCTTTCCCCGTCGCCTGTCCCTTTTCCCTGGTTTCCCTCGTTTCCATGAACTCTCCCTTCCACTCTTTTTCCTCGCCTGCCTCTTTTCCCTGGTTTCCCTCTACTGCATTAATTCTCTCTTTTACCTCTTTCCCCCTCGACTGTCTCTTTTCCCTGGTTTCCCCCTTTTCAATTAACACTCTCTTTCCAATAGACTCTGTCTTGTCCCTGCTTTTCGCCTTTGCCCTCGCATGACTCTTTCCACAGTGTTTCCATGAGCTGTCTCTTTTCCATCATTTCTCATCGCCTGTCTTTTTTCCTTGATTTCCCTTTTTTCCATGAACTCTCTCTTCCCCTGCTTTTCCCTCGCCTGTCTCTCTTCCCTGGTTTTCCTCTATGCACTTGCATGTGTGTTTCCCCTCTTTTCATCGTTTGTCTCTTTTATCTCTTTTCGCCTCGCCTGTCTCTTTTCTCTTCCTTCTCTCTTTTGCATTGACTCTCTCTTTTACCTCTTTCCCCCTCGCCTGTCTCTTTACCTTAGATTCCCTTTTTACCATGAACTCTCTCTGCCCCTGGTTGTCCCTCGCCTGCCTCTTTCCCCTGGTTTCCCTCTTCTCCATGAACTCTCCCTTCCACTCTTTTTCCTCGCCTGCCTCTTTTCCCTGCCTTCCCTCTTCTGCATTAACTCTCTCTTTTACCTCTTTCCCCCTCGCCTATCCCTTTTCCCTGGTTTCCCTTTTTTCCATTAACTCTCTCTTCCCATTCTTTTCCCTTGCCTATCTCTTTTCCCTGGTTTCCCTCTTTTCCATGAACTCTCCCTTCCACTCTTTTTCCTCGCCTGCCTCTTTTCCCTGGTTTCCCTCTACTGCATTAATTCTCTCTTTTACCTCTTTCCCCCTCGACTGTCTCTTTTCCCTGGTTTCCCCCTTTTCAATTAACACTCTCTTTCCAATAGACTCTCTCTTGTCCCTGCTTTTCGCCTTTGCCCTCGCATGACTCTTTCCACAGTGTTTCCATGAGCTGTCTCTTTTCCATCATTTCTCATCGCCTGTCTTTTTTCCTTGATTTCCCTTTTTTCCATGAACTCTCTCTTCCCCTGCTTTTCCCTCGCCTGTCTCTCTTCCCTGGTTTTCCTCTATGCACTTGCATGTGTGTTTCCCCTCTTTTCATCGTTTGTCTCTTTTATCTCTTTCCCCCTCGCCTGTCTCTTTACCTTAGATTCCCTTTTTACCATGAACTCTCTCTGCCCCTGGTTGTCCCTCGCCTGCCTCTTTCCCCTGGTTTCCCTCTTCTCCATGAACTCTTCCTTTCCCTTCTTTTCCCTCGCCTGCCTCTTCCCTGCCTTCCCTCTTCTGCATTAACTCTCTCTTTTACCTCTTTCCCCCTCGCCTATCCCTTTTCCCTGGTTTCCCTTTTTTCCATTAACTCTCTCTTCCCATTCTTTTCCCTTGCCTATCTCTTTTCCCTGGTTTCCCTCTTTTCCATGAACTCTCCCTTCCACTCTTTTTCCTCGCCTGCCTCTTTTCCCTGGTTTCCCTCTACTGCATTAATTCTCTCTTTTACCTCTTTCCCCCTCGACTGTCTCTTTTCCCTGGTTTCCCCCTTTTCAATTAACACTCTCTTTCCAATAGACTCTCTCTTGTCCCTGCTTTTCGCCTTTGCCCTCGCATGACTCTTTCCACAGTGTTTCCATGAGCTGTCTCTTTTCCATCATTTCTCATCGCCTGTCTTTTTTCCTTGATTTCCCTTTTTTCCATGAACTCTCTCTTTCCCCTCTTTTTCCTCGCCTCTTTTCACTGGTTTCCCTTTTTTCCATGAACTCTCTCTTTCCCCTCTTTTTCCTCGCCTGTCTCTTTTCACTGGTTTCCCTCTTTTCCATGAAGTCTCGCTTTCCCATATTTTCGGTCGCGAGTCTCTTTTCCTCGGTTCCCCGCTTTTTCCATGAACTCTCTCTTTCCCTTCTTTTCCCTCGCGTGTTTCTTTTCCCTTCTTTTCCCTCGCGTGTCACTTTTCCCTGGTTTTCCTCTATGCCCTCGCCTGTCTCTTTCCCCTCTTTTCATCGTTTGACTCTTTTATCTCTATTCGCCTCGCCTGTCTCTCTTATCATCTTTACCTCTTCTGCATTAACTCTCTCTTTTACCTCTTTCCCCCTCGCCTCTTTTCCCAGGATTCCCTTTTTACCATGAAATCTCTCTTCCCCTGCTTTTCCCTCACCTGTCTCTTTTCACTGGTTTCCCTCTTTTCCATGAAGTCTCTCTTTCCCTTCTTTTCCCTTGCCTGCCTCTTCTCCTTGCTTTTCCTCTTTTCCATGAACTCTTCCTTTCCCTTCTTTTCCCGCTCCTGCCTCTTTTCCCTGCCTTCCCTCTTCTGCATTCACTCTCTCTTTTACCTCTTTCCCCGTCGCCTGTCCCTTTTCCCTGGTTTCCCTCGTTTCCATGAACTCTCCCTTCCACTCTTTTTCCTCGCCTGCCTCTTTTCCCTGGTTTCCCTCTACTGCATTAATTCTCTCTTTTACCTCTTTCCCCCTCGACTGTCTCTTTTCCCTTCTTTTCCCCCTTTTCAATTAACACTCTCTTTCCAATAGACTCTGTCTTGTCCCTGCTTTTCGCCTTTGCCCTCGCATGACTCTTTCCACAGTGTTTCCATGAGCTGTCTCTTTTCCATCATTTCTCATCGCCTATTTTCCCTGCTTTCCCTTTTTTCCATAAATTCTCTCTTTCCCCTCTTTTTCCTCGCCTCTTTTCACTGGTTTCCCTTTTTTCCATGAACTCTCTCTTTCCCCTCTTTTTCCTCGCCTGTCTCTTTTCACTGGTTTCCCTCTTTTCCATGAAGTCTCGCTTTCCCATATTTTCGGTCGCGAGTCTCTTTTCCTCGGTTCCCCGCTTTTTCCATGAACTCTCTCTTTCCCTTCTTTTCCCTCGCGTGTCACTTTTCCCTGGTTTTCCTCTATGCCCTCGCCTGTCTCTTTCCCCTCTTTTCATCGTTTGACTCTTTTATCTCTATTCGCCTCGCCTGTCTCTCTTATCATCTTTACCTCTTCTGCATTAACTCTCTCTTTTACCTCTTTCCCCCTCGCCTCTTTTCCCAGGATTCCCTTTTTACCATGAAATCTCTCTTCCCCTGCTTTTCCCTCACCTGTCTCTTTTCACTGGTTTCCCTCTTTTCCATGAAGTCTCTCTTTCCCTTCTTTTCCCTCGCCTGCCTCTTTCCCCTGGTTTCCCTCTTCTCCATGAACTCTTCCTTTCCCTTCTTTTCCCTCTACTGCCTCTTTTCCCTGCCTTCCCTCTTCTGCATTATCTCTCTCTTTTACCTCTTTCCCCCTCGCCTATCCCTTTTCCCTGGTTTCCCTTTTTTCCATTAACTCTCTCTTCCCATTCTTTTCCCTTGCCTATCTCTTTTCCCTGGTTTCCCTCTTCTCCATGAACTCTCCCTTCCACTCTTTTTCCTCGGCTGCCTCTTTTTCCCTGGTTTCCCTCTACTGCATTAATTCTCTCTTTTACCTCTTTCCCCCTCGACTGTCTCTTTTCCCTGGTTTCCCCCTTTTCAATTAACACTCTCTTTCCAATAGACTCTCTCTTGTCCCTGCTTTTCGCCTTTGCCCTCGCATGACTCTTTCCCCAGTTTTTCCGTGAACTGTCTCTTCTCCATCGTTTCTCATCGCCTATTTTCCCTGCTTTCCCTTTTTTCCATGAACTCTCTCTTTCCCCTCTTTTTCCTCGCCTGTCTCTTTTCACTGGTTTCCCTCTTTTCCATGAAGTCTCGCTTTCCCATATTTTCGGTCGCGAGTCTCTTTTCCTCGGTTCCCCGCTTTTTCCATGAACTCTCTCTTTCCCTTCTTTTCCCTCGCGTGTTTCTTTTCCCTTCTTTTCCCTCGCATGTCACTTTTCCCTGGTTTTCCTCTATGCCCTCGCCTGTCTCTTTCCCCTCTTTTCATCGTTTGACTCTTTTATCTCTATTCGCCTCGCCTGTCTCTCTTATCATCTTTACCTCTTCTGCATTAACTCTCTCTTTTACCTCTTTCCCCCTCGCCTCTTTTCCCAGGATTCCCTTTTTACCATGAAATCTCTCTTCCCCTGCTTTTCCCTCACCTGTCTCTTTTCACTGGTTTCCCTCTTTTCCATGAAGTCTCTCTTTCCCTTCTTTTCCCTCGCCTGCCTCTTCTCCTTGCTTTTCCTCTTTTCCATGAACTCTTCCTTTCCCTTCTTTTCCCGCTCCTGCCTCTTTTCCCTGCCTTCCCTCTTCTGCATTCACTCTCTCTTTTACCTCTTTCCCCGTCGCCTGTCCCTTTTCCCTGGTTTCCCTCGTTTCCATGAACTCTCCCTTCCACTCTTTTTCCTCGCCTGCCTCTTTTCCCTGGTTTCCCTCTACTGCATTAATTCTCTCTTTTACCTCTTTCCCCCTCGACTGTCTCTTTTCCCTTCTTTTCCCCCTTTTCAATTAACACTCTCTTTCCAATAGACTCTGTCTTGTCCCTGCTTTTCGCCTTTGCCCTCGCATGACTCTTTCCACAGTGTTTCCATGAGCTGTCTCTTTTCCATCATTTCTCATCGCCTATTTTCCCTGCTTTCCCTTTTTTCCATAAATTCTCTCTTTCCCCTCTTTTTCCTCGCCTCTTTTCACTGGTTTCCCTTTTTTCCATGAACTCTCTCTTTCCCCTCTTTTTCCTCGCCTGTCTCTTTTCACTGGTTTCCCTCTTTTCCATGAAGTCTCGCTTTCCCATATTTTCGGTCGCGAGTCTCTTTTCCTCGGTTCCCCGCTTTTTCCATGAACTCTCTCTTTCCCTTCTTTTCCCTCGCGTGTTTCTTTTCCCTTCTTTTCCCTCGCGTGTCACTTTTCCCTGGTTTTCCTCTATGCCCTCGCCTGTCTCTTTCCCCTCTTTTCATCGTTTGACTCTTTTATCTCTATTCGCCTCGCCTGTCTCTCTTATCATCTTTACCTCTTCTGCATTAACTCTCTCTTTTACCTCTTTCCCCCTCGCCTCTTTTCCCAGGATTCCCTTTTTACCATGAAATCTCTCTTCCCCTGCTTTTCCCTCACCTGTCTCTTTTCACTGGTTTCCCTCTTTTCCATGAAGTCTCTCTTTCCCTTCTTTTCCCTCGCCTGCCTCTTCTCCTTGCTTTTCCTCTTTTCCATGAACTCTTCCTTTCCCTTCTTTTCCCGCTCCTGCCTCTTTTCCCTGCCTTCCCTCTTCTGCATTCACTCTCTCTTTTACCTCTTTCCCCGTCGCCTGTCCCTTTTCCCTGGTTTCCCTCTACTGCATTAATTCTCTCTTTTACCTCTTTCCCCCTCGACTGTCTCTGCACTGGTTTCCCCCTTTTCAATTAACACTCTCTTTCCAATAGACTCTGTCTTGTCCCTGCTTTTCGCCTTTGCCCTCGCATGACTCTTTCCACAGTGTTTCCATGAGCTGTCTCTTTTCCATCATTTCTCATCGCCTGTCTTTTTTCCTTGATTTCCCTTTTTTCCATGAACTCTCTCTTCCCCTGCTTTTCCCTCGCCTGTCTCTCTTCCCTGGTTTTCCTCTATGCACTTGCATGTGTGTTTCCCCTCTTTTCATCGTTTGTCTCTTTTATCTCTTTTCGCCTCGCCTGTCTCTTTTCTCTTCCTTCTCTCTTCTGCATTGACTCTCTCTTTTACGTCTTTCCCCCTCGCCTGTCTCTTTACATTAGATTCCCTTTTTACCATGAACTCTCTCTGCCCCTGGTTGTCCCTCGCCTGCCTCTTTCCCCTGGTTTCCCTCTTCTCCATGAACTCTTCCTTTCCCTTCTTTTCCCTCTACTGCCTCTTTTCCCTGCCTTCCCTCTTCTGCATTAACTCTCTCTTTTACCTCTTTCCCCCTCGCCTATCCCTTTTCCCTGGTTTCCCTTTTTTCCATTAACTCTCTCTTCCCATTCTTTTCCCTTGCCTATATCTTTTCCCTGGTTTCCCTCTTCTCCATGAACTCTCCCTTCCACTCTTTTTCCTCGCTTGCCTCTTTTTCCCTGGTTTCCCTCTACTGCATTAATTCTCTCTTTTACCTCTTTCCCCCTCGACTGTCTCTTTTCCCTGGTTTCCCCCTTTTCAATTAAGACTCTCTTTCCAATCGACTCTCTCTTGTCCCTAATTTTCGCCTTTGCCCTCGCATGACTCTTTCCCCATTTTTTCCGTGAACTGTCTCTTCTCCATCGTTTCTCATCGCCTATTTTCCCTGCTTTCCCTTTTTTCCATAAATTCTCTCTTTCCCCTCTTTTTCCCTCGCCTCTTTTCACTGGTTTCCCTTTTTTCCATGAACTCTCTCTTTCCCCTCTTTTTCCTCGCCTGTCTCTTTTCACTGGTTTCCCTCTTTTCCATGAAGTCTCGCTTTCCCATATTTTCGGTCGCGAGTCTCTTTTCCTCGGTTCCCCGCTTTTTCCATGAACTCTCTCTTTACCTTCTTTTCCCTCGCGTGTTTCTTTTCCCTTCTTTTCCCTCGCATGTCACTTTTCCCTGGTTTTCCTCTATGCCCTCGCCTGTCTCTTTCCCCTCTTTTCATCGTTTGACTCTTTTATCTCTATTCGCCTCGCCTGTCTCTCTTATCATCTTTACCTCTTCTGCATTAACTCTCTCTTTTACCTCTTTCCCCCTCGCCTCTTTTCCCAGGATTCCCTTTTTACCATGAAATCTCTCTTCCCCTGCTTTTCCCTCACCTGTCTCTTTTCACTGGTTTCCCTCTTTTCCATGAAGTCTCTCTTTCCCTTCTTTTCCCTCGCCTGCCTCTTCTCCTTGCTTTTCCTCTTTTCCATGAACTCTTCCTTTCCCTTCTTTTCCCGCTCCTGCCTCTTTTCCCTGCCTTCCCTCTTCTGCATTCACTCTCTCTTTTACCTCTTTCCCCGTCGCCTGTCCCTTTTCCCTGGTTTCCCTCGTTTCCATGAACTCTCCCTTCCACTCTTTTTCCTCGCCTGCCTCTTTTCCCTGGTTTCCCTCTACTGCATTAATTCTCTCTTTTACCTCTTTCCCCCTCGACTGTCTCTTTTCCCTGGTTTCCCCCTTTTCAATTAACACTCTCTTTCCAATAGACTCTCTCTTGTCCCTGCTTTTCGCCTTTGCCCTCGCATGACTCTTTCCACAGTGTTTCCATGAGCTGTCTCTTTTCCATCATTTCTCATCGCCTGTCTTTTTTCCTTGATTTCCCTTTTTTCCATGAACTCTCTCTTCCCCTGCTTTTCCCTCGCCTGTCTCTCTTCCCTGGTTTTCCTCTATGCACTTGCATGTGTGTTTCCCCTCTTTTCATCGTTTGTCTCTTTTATCTCTTTTCGCCTCGCCTGTCTCTTTTCTCTTCCTTCTCTCTTTTGCATTGACTCTCTCTTTTACCTCTTTCCCCCTCGCCTGTCTCTTTACCTTAGATTCCCTTTTTACCATGAACTCTCTCTGCCCCTGGTTGTCCCTCGCCTGCCTCTTTCCCCTGGTTTCCCTCTTCTCCATGAACTCTTCCTTTCCCTTCTTTTCCCTCGCCTGCCTCTTTTCCCTGCCTTCCCTCTTCTGCATTAACTCTCTCTTTTACCTCTTTCCCCCTCGCCTATCCCTTTTCCCTGGTTTCCCTTTTTTCCATTAACTCTCTCTTCCCATTCTTTTCCCTTGCCTATCTCTTTTCCCTGGTTTCCCTCTTTTCCATGAACTCTCCCTTCCACTCTTTTTCCTCGCCTGCCTCTTTTCCCTGGTTTCCCTCTACTGCATTAATTCTCTCTTTTACCTCTTTCCCCCTCGACTGTCTCTTTTCCCTGCTTTCCCCCTTTTCAATTAACACTCTCTTTCCCTTCGACTCTCTCTTGTCCCTGATTTTCGCCTTTGCCCTCGCATGACTCTTTCCACAGTGTTTCCATGAGCTGTCTCTTTTCCATCATTTCTCATCGCCTGTCTTTTTTCCTTGATTTCCCTTTTTTCCATGAACTCTCTCTTCCCCTGCTTTTCCCTCGCCTGTCTCTCTTCCCTGGTTTTCCTCTATGCACTTGCATGTGTGTTTCCCCTCTTTTCATCGTTTGTCTCTTTTATCTCTTTTCGCCTCGCCTGTCTCTTTTCTCTTCCTTCTCTCTTCTGCATTGACTCTCTCTTTTACCTCTTTCCCCCTCGCCTGTCTCTTTACCTTAGATTCCCTTTTTACCATGAACTCTCTCTGCCCCTGGTTGTCCCTCGCCTGCCTCTTTCCCCTGGTTTCCCTCTTCTCCATGAACTCTTCCTTTCCCTTCTTTTCCCTCTACTGCCTCTTTTCCCTGCCTTCCCTCTTCTGCATTAACTCTCTCTTTTACCTCTTTCCCCCTCGCCTATCCCTTTTCCCTGGTTTCCCTTTTTTCCATGAACTCTCCCTTCCACTCTTTTTCCTCGCCTGCCTCTTTTCCCTTGTTTCCCTGTACTGCATTAATTCTTTCTTTTACCTCTTTCCCCCTCGACTGTCTCTTTTCCCTGGTTTCCCCCTTTTCAATTAAGACTCTCTTTCCAATCGACTCTCTCTTGTCCCTAATTTTCGCCTTTGCCCTCGCATGACTCTTTCCCCAGTTTTTCCGTGAACTGTCTCTTCTCCATCGTTTCTCATCGCCTATTTTCCCTGCTTTCCCTTTTTTCCATAAATTCTCTCTTTCCCCTCTTTTTCCCTCGCCTCTTTTCACTGGTTTCCCTTTTTTCCATGAACTCTCTCTTTCCCCTCTTTTTCCTCGCCTGTCTCTTTTCACTGGTTTCCCTCTTTTCCATGAAGTCTCGCTTTCCCATATTTTCGGTCGCGAGTCTCTTTTCCTCGGTTCCCCGCTTTTTCCATGAACTCTCTCTTTACCTTCTTTTCCCTCGCGTGTTTCTTTTCCCTTCTTTTCCCTCGCATGTCACTTTTCCCTGGTTTTCCTCTATGCCCTCGCCTGTCTCTTTCCCCTCTTTTCATCGTTTGACTCTTTTATCTCTGTTCGCCTCGCCTGTCTCTCTTATCATCTTTACCTCTTCTGCATTAACTCTCTCTTTTACCTCTTTCCCCCTCGCCTCTTTTCCCAGGATTCCCTTTTTACCATGAAATCTCTCTTCCCCTGCTTTTCCCTCACCTGTCTCTTTTCACTGGTTTCCCTCTTTTCCATGAAGTCTCTCTTTCCCTTCTTTTCCCTCGCCTGCCTCTTCTCCTTGCTTTTCCTCTTTTCCATGAACTCTTCCTTTCCCTTCTTTTCCCGCTCCTGCCTCTTTTCCCTGCCTTCCCTCTTCTGCATTCACTCTCTCTTTTACCTCTTTCCCCGTCGCCTGTCCCTTTTCCCTGGTTTCCCTCGTTTCCATGAACTCTCCCTTCCACTCTTTTTCCTCGCCTGCCTCTTTTCCCTGGTTTCCCTCTACTGCATTAATTCTCTCTTTTACCTCTTTCCCCCTCGACTGTCTCTGCACTGGTTTCCCCCTTTTCAATTAACACTCTCTTTCCAATAGACTCTGTCTTGTCCCTGCTTTTCGCCTTTGCCCTCGCATGACTCTTTCCACAGTGTTTCCATGAGCTGTCTCTTTTCCATCGTTTCTCATCGCCTATTTTCCCTGCTTTCCCTTTTTCCCATAAATTCTCTCTTTCCCCTCTTTTTCCTCGCCTCTTTTCACTGGTTTCCCTTTTTTCCATGAACTCTCTCTTTCCCCTCTTTTTCCTCGCCTGTCTCTTTTCACTGGTTTCCCTCTTTTCCATGAAGTCTCGCTTTCCCATATTTTCGGTCGCGAGTCTCTTTTCCTCGGTTCCCCGCTTTGTCCATGAACTCTCTCTTTCCCTTCTTTCCCCTCGCGTGTCACTTTTCCCTGGTTTTCCTCTATGCCCTCGCCTGTCTCTTTCCCCTCTTTTCATCGTTTGACTCTTTTATCTCTATTCGCCTCGCCTGTCTCTCTTATCATCTTTACCTCTTCTGCATTAACTCTCTCTTTTACCTCTTTCCCCCTCGCCTCTTTTCCCAGGATTCCCTTTTTACCATGAAATCTCTCTTCCCCTGCTTTTCCCTCACCTGTCTCTTTTCACTGGTTTCCCTCTTTTCCATGAAGTCTCTCTTTCCCTTCTTTTCCCTCGCCTGCCTCTTCTCCTTGCTTTTCCTCTTTTCCATGAACTCTTCCTTTCCCTTCTTTTCCCGCTCCTGCCTCTTTTCCCTGCCTTCCCTCTTCTGCATTCACTCTCTCTTTTACCTCTTTCCCCGTCGCCTGTCCCTTTTCCCTGGTTTCCCTCGTTTCCATGAACTCTCCCTTCCACTCTTTTTCCTCGCCTGCCTCTTTTCCCTGGTTTCCCTCTACTGCATTAATTCTCTCTTTTACCTCTTTCCCCCTCGACTGTCTCTGCACTGGTTTCCCCCTTTTCAATTAACACTCTCTTTCCAATAGACTCTGTCTTGTCCCTGCTTTTCGCCTTTGCCCTCGCATGACTCTTTCCACAGTGTTTCCATGAGCTGTCTCTTTTCCATCGTTTCTCATCGCCTATTTTCCCTGCTTTCCCTTTTTTCCATAAATTCTCTCTTTCCCCTCTTTTTCCTCGCCTCTTTTCACTGGTTTCCCTTTTTTCCATGAACCCTCTCTTTCCCCTCTTTTTCCTCGCCTGTCTCTTTTCACTGGTTTCCCTCTTTTCCATGAAGTCTCGCTTTCCCATATTTTCGGTCGCGAGTCTCTTTTCCTCGGTTCCCCGCTTTTTCCATGAACTCTCTCTTTCCCTTCTTTTCCCTCGCGTGTTTCTTTTCCCTTCTTTTCCCTCGCGTGTCACTTTTCCCTGGTTTTCCTCTATGCCCTCGCCTGTCTCTTTCCCCTCTTTTCATCGTTTGACTCTTTTATCTCTATTCGCCTCGCCTGTCTCTCTTATCATCTTTACCTCTTCTGCATTAACTCTCTCTTTTACCTCTTTCCCCCTCGCCTCTTTTCCCAGGATTCCCTTTTTACCATGAAATCTCTCTTCCCCTGCTTTTCCCTCACCTGTCTCTTTTCACTGGTTTCCCTCTTTTCCATGAAGTCTCTCTTTCCCTTCTTTTCCCTCGCCTGCCTCTTCTCCTTGCTTTTCCTCTTTTCCATGAACTCTTCCTTTCCCTTCTTTTCCCGCTCCTGCCTCTTTTCCCTGCCTTCCCTCTTCTGCATTCACTCTCTCTTTTACCTCTTTCCCCGTCGCCTGTCCCTTTTCCCTGGTTTCCCTCGTTTCCATGAACTCTCCCTTCCACTCTTTTCGCCTCGCCTGTCTCTTTTCTCTTCCTTCTCTCTTCTGCATTGACTCTCTCTTTTACCTCTTTCCCCCTCGCCTGTCTCTTTACCTTAGATTCCCTTTTTACCATGAACTCTCTCTGCCCCTGGTTGTCCCTTGCCTGCCTCTTTCCCCTGGTTTCCCTCTTCTCCATGAACTCTTCCTTTCCCTTCTTTTCCCTCTACTGCCTCTTTTCCCTGCCTTCCCTCTTCTGCATTAACTCTCTCTTTTACCTCTTTCCCCCTCGCCTATCCCTTTTCCCTGGTTTCCCTTTTTTCCATTAACTCTCTCTTCCCATTCTTTTCCCTTGCCTATCTCTTTTCCCTGGTTTCCCTCTTTTCCATGAACTCTCCCTTCCACTCTTTTTCCTCGCCTGCATCTTTTCCCTGGTTTCCCTCTACTGCATTAATTCTCTCTTTTACCTCTTTCCCCCTCGACTGTCTCTTTTCCCTGGTTTCCCCCTTTTCAATTAACACTCTCTTTCCAATCGACTCTCTCTTGTCCCTAATTTTCGCCTTTGCCCTCGCATGACTCTTTCCCCAGTTTTTCCGTGAACTGTCTCTTCTCCATCGTTTCTCATCGCCTATTTTCCCTGCTTTCCCTTTTTTCCATGAACCCTCTCTTTCCCCTCTTTTTCCTCGCCTGTCTCTTTTCACTGGTTTCCCTCTTTTCCATGAAGTCTCGCTTTCCCATATTTTCGGTCGCGAGTCTCTTTTCCTCGGTTCCCCGCTTTTTCCATGAACTCTCTCTTTCCCTTCTTTTCCCTCGCGTGTTTCTTTTCCCTTCTTTTCCCTCGCATGTCACTTTTCCCTGGTTTTCCTCTATGCCCTCGCCTGTCTCTTTCCCCTCTTTTCATCGTTTGACTCTTTTATCTCTATTCGCCTCGCCTGTCTCTCTTATCATCTTTACCTCTTCTGCATTAACTCTCTCTTTTACCTCTTTCCCCCTCGCCTCTTTTCACTGGTTTCCCTTTTTTCCATGAAATCTCTCTTCCCCTGCTTTTCCCTCACCTGTCTCTTTTCACTGGTTTCCCTCTTTTCCATGAAGTCTCTCTTTCCCTTCTTTTCCCTCGCCTGCCTCTTCTCCTTGCTTTTCCTCTTTTCCATGAACTCTTCCTTTCCCTTCTTTTCCCGCTCCTGCCTCTTTTCCCTGCCTTCCCTCTTCTGCATTCACTCTCTCTTTTACCTCTTTCCCCGTCGCCTGTCCCTTTTCCCTGGTTTCCCTCGTTTCCATGAACTCTCCCTTCCACTCTTTTTCCTCGCCTGCCTCTTTTCCCTGGTTTCCCTCTACTGCATTAATTCTCTCTTTTACCTCTTTCCCCCTCGACTGTCTCTTTTCCCTGGTTTCCCCCTTTTCAATTAACACTCTCTTTCCAATCGACTCTCTCTTGTCCCTGATTTTCGCCTTTGCCCTCGCATGACTCTTTCCCCAGTTTTTCCGTGAACTGTCTCTTCTCCATCATTTCTCATCGCCTGTCTTTTTTCCTTGATTTCCCTTTTTTCCATGAACTCTCTCTTCCCCTGCTTTTCCCTCGCCTGTCTCTCTTCCCTGGTTTTCCTCTATGCACTTGCATGTGTGTTTCCCCTCTTTTCATCGTTTGTCTCTTTTATCTCTTTTCGCCTCGCCTGTCTCTTTTCTCTTCCTTCTCTCTTCTGCATTGACTCTCTCTTTTACCTCTTTCCCCCTCGCCTGTCCCTTTTCCCTGGTTTCCCTTTTTTCCATTCACTCTCTCTTCCCATTCTTTTCCCTTGCCTATCTCTTTTCCCTGGTTTCCCTCTTCTCCATGAACTCTCCCTTCCACTCTTTTTCCTCGCCTGCCTCTTTTTCTCTGGTTTCCCTCTACTGCATTAATTCTCTCTTTTACCTCTTTCCCCCTCGACTGTCTCTTTTCCCTGGTTTCCCCCTTTTCAATTAACACTCTCTTTCCAATCGACTCTCTCTTGTCCCTAATTTTCGCCTTTGCCCTCGCATGACTCTTTCCCCAGTTTTTCCGTGAACTGTCTCTTCTCCATCGTTTCTCATCGCCTATTTTCCCTGCTTTCCCTTTTTTCCATAAATTCTCTCTTTCCCCTCTTTTCCCTCGCCTCTTTTCACTGGTTTCCCTTTTTTCCATGAACTCTCTCTTTCCCCTCTTTTTCCTCGCCTGTCTCTTTTCACTGGTTTCCCTCTTTTCCATGAAGTCTCGCTTTCCCATATTTTCGGTCGCGAGTCTCTTTTCCTCGGTTCCCCGCTTTTTCCATGAACTCTCTCTTTCCCTTCTTTTCCCTCGCGTGTTTCTTTTCCCTTCTTTTCCCTCGCGTGTCACTTTTCCCTGGTTTTCCTCTATGCCCTCGCCTGTCTCTTTCCCCTCTTTTCATCGTTTGACTCTTTTATCTCTATTCGCCTCGCCTGTCTCTCTTATCATCTTTACCTCTTCTGCATTAACTCTCTCTTTTACCTCTTTCCCCCTCGCCTCTTTTCCCAGGATTCCCTTTTTACCATGAAATCTCTCTTCCCCTGCTTTTCCCTCACCTGTCTCTTTTCACTGGTTTCCCTCTTTTCCATGAACTCTTCCTTTCCCTTCTTTTCCCGCTCCTGCCTCTTTTCCCTGCCTTCCCTCTTCTGCATTCACTCTCTCTTTTACCTCTTTCCCCGTCGCCTGTCCCTTTTCCCTGGTTTCCCTCTACTGCATTAATTCTCTCTTTTACCTCTTTCCCCCTCGACTGTCTCTGCACTGGTTTCCCCCTTTTCAATTAACACTCTCTTTCCAATAGACTCTGTCTTGTCCCTGCTTTTCGCCTTTGCCCTCGCATGACTCTTTCCACAGTGTTTCCATGAGCTGTCTCTTTTCCATCATTTCTCATCGCCTGTCTTTTTTCCTTGATTTCCCTTTTTTCCATGAACTCTCTCTTCCCCTGCTTTTCCCTCGCCTGTCTCTCTTCCCTGGTTTTCCTCTATGCACTTGCATGTGTGTTTCCCCTCTTTTCATCGTTTGTCTCTTTTATCTCTTTTCGCCTCGCCTGTCTCTTTTCTCTTCCTTCTCTCTTCTGCATTGACTCTCTCTTTTACCTCTTTCCCCCTCGCCTGTCTCTTTACCTTAGATTCCCTTTTTACCATGAACTCTCTCTGCCCCTGGTTGTCCCTCGCCTGCCTCTTTCCCCTGGTTTCCCTCTTCTCCATGAACTCTTCCTTTCCCTTCTTTTCCCTCGCCTGCCTCTTTTCCCTGCCTTCCCTCTTCTGCATTAACTCTCTCTTTTACCTCTTTCCCCCTCGCCTATCCCTTTTCCCTGGTTTCCCTTTTTTCCATTAACTCTCTCTTCCCATTCTTTTCCCTTGCCTATCTCTTTTCCCTGGTTTCCCTCTTTTCCATGAACTCTCCCTTCCACTCTTTTTCCTCGCCTGCCTCTTTTCCCTGGTTTCCCTCTACTGCATTAATTCTCTCTTTTACCTCTTTCCCCCTCGACTGTCTCTTTTCCCTGGTTTCCCCCTTTTCAATTAACACTCTCTTTCCAATAGACTCTGTCTTGTCCCTGCTTTTCGCCTTTGCCCTCGCATGACTCTTTCCACAGTGTTTCCATGAGCTGTCTCTTTTCCATCGTTTCTCATCGCCTATTTTCCCTGCTTTCCCTTTTTTCCATAAATTCTCTCTTTCCCCTCTTTTCCCTCGCCTCTTTTCACTGGTTTCCCTTTTTTCCATGAACCCTCTCTTTCCCCTCTTTTTCCTCGCCTGTCTCTTTTCACTGGTTTCCCTCTTTTCCATGAAGTCTCGCTTTCCCATATTTTCGGTCGCGAGTCTCTTTTCCTCGGTTCCCCGCTTTTTCCATGAACTCTCTCTTTCCCTTCTTTTCCCTCGCGTGTCACTTTTCCCTGGTTTTCCTCTATGCCCTCGCCTGTCTCTTTCCCCTCTTTTCATCGTTTGACTCTTTTATCTCTATTCGCCTCGCCTGTCTCTCTTATCATCTTTACCTCTTCTGCATTAACTCTCTCTTTTACCTCTTTCCCCCTTGCCTCTTTTCCCAGGATTCCCTTTTTACCATGAAATCTCTCTTCCCCTGCTTTTCCCTCACCTGTCTCTTTTCACTGGTTTCCCTCTTTTCCATGAAGTCTCTCTTTCCCTTCTTTTCCCTCGCCTGCCTCTTCTCCTTGCTTTTCCTCTTTTCCATGAACTCTTCCTTTCCCTTCTTTTCCCGCTCCTGCCTCTTTTCCCTGCCTTCCCTCTTCTGCATTCACTCTCTCTTTTACCTCTTTCCCCGTCGCCTGTCCCTTTTCCCTGGTTTCCCTCGTTTCCATGAACTCTCCCTTCCACTCTTTTTCCTCGCCTGCCTCTTTTCCCTGGTTTCCCTCTACTGCATTAATTCTCTCTTTTACCTCTTTCCCCCTCGACTGTCTCTTTTCCCTGGTTTCCCCCTTTTCAATTAACACTCTCTTTCCAATAGACTCTCTCTTGTCCCTGCTTTTCGCCTTTGCCCTCGCATGACTCTTTCCACAGTGTTTCCATGAGCTGTCTCTTTTCCATCATTTCTCATCGCCTGTCTTTTTTCCTTGATTTCCCTTTTTTCCATGAACTCTCTCTTCCCCTGCTTTTCCCTCGCCTGTCTCTCTTCCCTGGTTTTCCTCTATGCACTTGCATGTGTGTTTCCCCTCTTTTCATCGTTTGTCTCTTTTATCTCTTTTCGCCTCGCCTGTCTCTTTTCTCTTCCTTCTCTCTTCTGCATTGACTCTCTCTTTTACCTCTTTCCCCCTCGCCTGTCTCTTTACCTTAGATTCCCTTTTTACCATGAACTCTCTCTGCCCCTGGTTGTCCCTCGCCTGCCTCTTTCCCCTGGTTTCCCTCTTCTCCATGAACTCTTCCTTTCCCTTCTTTTCCCTCTACTGCCTCTTTTCCCTGCCTTCCCTCTTCTGCATTAACTCTCTCTTTTACCTCTTTCCCCCTCGCCTATCCCTTTTCCCTGGTTTCCCTTTTTTCCATTAACTCTCTCTTCCCATTCTTTTCCCTTGCCTATCTCTTTTCCCTGGTTTCCCTCTTTTCCATGAACTCTCCCTTCCACTCTTTTTCCTCGCCTGCCTCTTTTCCCTGGTTTCCCTCTACTGCATTAATTCTCTCTTTTACCTCTTTCCCCCTCGACTGTCTCTTTTCCCTGGTTTCCCCCTTTTCAATTAACACTCTCTTTCCAATAGACTCTGTCTTGTCCCTGCTTTTCGCCTTTGCCCTCGCATGACTCTTTCCACAGTGTTTCCATGAGCTGTCTCTTCTCCATCGTTTCTCATCGCCTATTTTCCCTGCTTTCCCTTTTTTCCATAAATTCTCTCTTTCCCCTCTTTTTCCTCGCCTCTTTTCACTGGTTTCCCTTTTTTCCATGAACCCTCTCTTTCCCCTCTTTTTCCTCGCCTGTCTCTTTTCACTGGTTTCCCTCTTTTCCATGAAGTCTCGCTTTCCCATATTTTCGGTCGCGAGTCTCTTTTCCTCGGTTCCCCGCTTTTTCCATGAACTCTCTCTTTCCCTTCTTTTCCCTCGCGTGTTTCTTTTCCCTTCTTTTCCCTCGCGTGTCACTTTTCCCTGGTTTTCCTCTATGCCCTCGCCTGTCTCTTTCCCCTCTTTTCATCGTTTGACTCTTTTATCTCTATTCGCCTCGCCTGTCTCTCTTATCATCTTTACCTCTTCTGCATTAACTCTCTCTTTTACCTCTTTCCCCCTCGCCTCTTTTCCCAGGATTCCCTTTTTACCATGAAATCTCTCTTCCCCTGCTTTTCCCTCACCTGTCTCTTTTCACTGGTTTCCCTCTTTTCCATGAAGTCTCTCTTTCCCTTCTTTTCCCTCGCCTGCCTCTTCTCCTTGCTTTTCCTCTTTTCCATGAACTCTTCCTTTCCCTTCTTTTCCCGCTCCTGCCTCTTTTCCCTGCCTTCCCTCTTCTGCATTCACTCTCTCTTTTACCTCTTTCCCCGTCGCCTGTCCCTTTTCCCTGGTTTCCCTCGTTTCCATGAACTCTCCCTTCCACTCTTTTTCCTCGCCTGCCTCTTTTCCCTGGTTTCCCTCTACTGCATTAATTCTCTCTTTTACCTCTTTCCCCCTCGACTGTCTCTGCACTGGTTTCCCCCTTTTCAATTAACACTCTCTTTCCAATAGACTCTGTCTTGTCCCTGCTTTTCGCCTTTGCCCTCGCATGACTCTTTCCACAGTGTTTCCATGAGCTGTCTCTTTTCCATCATTTCTCATCGCCTGTCTTTTTTCCTTGATTTCCCTTTTTTCCATGAACTCTCTCTTCCCCTGCTTTTCCCTCGCCTGTCTCTCTTCCCTGGTTTTCCTCTATGCACTTGCATGTGTGTTTCCCCTCTTTTCATCGTTTGTCTCTTTTATCTCTTTTCGCCTCGCCTGTCTCTTTTCTCTTCCTTCTCTCTTCTGCATTGACTCTCTCTTTTACCTCTTTCCCCCTCGCCTGTCTCTTTACCTTAGATTCCCTTTTTACCATGAACTCTCTCTGCCCCTGGTTGTCCCTCGCCTGCCTCTTTCCCCTGGTTTCCCTCTTCTCCATGAACTCTTCCTTTCCCTTCTTTTCCCTCGCCTGCCTCTTTTCCCTGCCTTCCCTCTTCTGCATTAACTCTCTCTTTTACCTCTTTCCCCCTCGCCTATCCCTTTTCCCTGGTTTCCCTTTTTTCCATTAACTCTCTCTTCCCATTCTTTTCCCTTGCCTATCTCTTTTCCCTGGTTTCCCTCTTTTCCATGAACTCTCCCTTCCACTCTTTTTCCTCGCCTGCCTCTTTTCCCTGGTTTCCCTCTACTGCATTAATTCTCTCTTTTACCTCTTTCCCCCTCGACTGTCTCTTTTCCCTGGTTTCCCCCTTTTCAATTAACACTCTCTTTCCAATAGACTCTGTCTTGTCCCTGATTTTCGCCTTTGCCCTCGCATGACTCTTTCCACAGTGTTTCCATGAGCTGTCTCTTTTCCATCATTTCTCATCGCCTGTCTTTTTTCCTTGATTTCCCTTTTTTCCATGAACTCTCTCTTCCCCTGCTTTTCCCTCGCCTGTCTCTCTTCCCTGGTTTTCCTCTATGCACTTGCATGTGTGTTTCCCCTCTTTTCATCGTTTGTCTCTTTTATCTCTTTTCGCCTCGCCTGTCTCTTTTCTCTTCCTTCTCTCTTCTGCATTGACTCTCTCTTTTACCTCTTTCCCCCTCGCCTGTCTCTTTACCTTAGATTCCCTTTTTACCATGAACTCTCTCTGCCCCTGGTTGTCCCTCGCCTGCCTCTTTCCCCTGGTTTCCCTCTTCTCCATGAACTCTTCCTTTCCCTTCTTTTCCCTCGCCTGCCTCTTTTCCCTGCCTTCCCTCTTCTGCATTAACTCTCTCTTTTACCTCTTTCCCCCTCGCCTATCCCTTTTCCCTGGTTTCCCTTTTTTCCATTAACTCTCTCTTCCCATTCTTTTCCCTTGCCTATCTCTTTTCCCTGGTTTCCCTCTTTTCCATGAACTCTCCCTTCCACTCTTTTTCCTCGCCTGCCTCTTTTCCCTGGTTTCCCTCTACTGCATTAATTCTCTCTTTTACCTCTTTCCCCCTCGACTGTCTCTTTTCCCTGGTTTCCCCCTTTTCAATTAACACTCTCTTTCCAATAGACTCTGTCTTGTCCCTGATTTTCGCCTTTGCCCTCGCATGACTCTTTCCACAGTGTTTCCATGAGCTGTCTCTTTTCCATCATTTCTCATCGCCTGTCTTTTTTCCTTGATTTCCCTTTTTTCCATGAACTCTCTCTTCCCCTGCTTTTCCCTCGCCTGTCTCTCTTCCCTGGTTTTCCTCTATGCACTTGCATGTGTGTTTCCCCTCTTTTCATCGTTTGTCTCTTTTATCTCTTTTCGCCTCGCCTGTCTCTTTTCTCTTCCTTCTCTCTTCTGCATTGACTCTCTCTTTTACCTCTTTCCCCCTCGCCTGTCTCTTTACCTTAGATTCCCTTTTTACCATGAACTCTCTCTGCCCCTGGTTGTCCCTCGCCTGCCTCTTTCCCCTGGTTTCCCTCTTCTCCATGAACTCTTCCTTTCCCTTCTTTTCCCTCTACTGCCTCTTTTCCCTGCCTTCCCTCTTCTGCATTAACTCTCTCTTTTACCTCTTTCCCCCTCGCCTATCCCTTTTCCCTGGTTTCCCTTTTTTCCATTAACTCTCTCTTCCCATTCTTTTCCCTTGCCTATCTCTTTTCCCTGGTTTCCCTCTTTTCCATGAACTCTCCCTTCCACTCTTTTTCCTCGCCTGCATCTTTTCCCTGGTTTCCCTCTACTGCATTAATTCTCTCTTTTACCTCTTTCCCCCTCGACTGTCTCTTTTCCCTGGTTTCCCCCTTTTCAATTAACACTCTCTTTCCAATCGACTCTCTCTTGTCCCTAATTTTCGCCTTTGCCCTCGCATGACTCTTTCACCAGTTTTTCCGTGAACTGTCTCTTCTCCATCGTTTCTCATCGCCTATTTTCCCTGCTTTCCCTTTTTTCCATAAATTCTCTCTTTCCCCTCTTTTTCCTCGCCTCTTTTCACTGGTTTCCCTTTTTTCCATGAACCCTCTCTTTCCCCTCTTTTTCCTCGCCTGTCTCTTTTCACTGGTTTCCCTCTTTTCCATGAAGTCTCGCTTTCCCATATTTTCGGTCGCGAGTCTCTTTTCCTCGGTTCCCCGCTTTTTCCATGAACTCTCTCTTTCCCTTCTTTTCCCTCGCGTGTTTCTTTTCCCTTCTTTTCCCTCGCGTGTCACTTTTCCCTGGTTTTCCTCTATGCCCTCGCCTGTCTCTTTCCCCTCTTTTCATCGTTTGACTCTTTTATCTCTATTCGCCTCGCCTGTCTCTCTTATCATCTTTACCTCTTCTGCATTAACTCTCTCTTTTACCTCTTTCCCCCTCGCCTCTTTTCCCAGGATTCCCTTTTTACCATGAAATCTCTCTTCCCCTGCTTTTCCCTCACCTGTCTCTTTTCACTGGTTTCCCTCTTTTCCATGAAGTCTCTCTTTCCCTTCTTTTCCCTCGCCTGCCTCTTCTCCTTGCTTTTCCTCTTTTCCATGAACTCTTCCTTTCCCTTCTTTTCCCGCTCCTGCCTCTTTTCCCTGCCTTCCCTCTTCTGCATTCACTCTCTCTTTTACCTCTTTCCCCCTCGCCTCTTTTCCCAGGATTCCCTTTTTACCATGAAATCTCTCTTCCCCTGCTTTTCCCTCACCTGTCTCTTTTCACTGGTTTCCCTCTTTTCCATGAAGTCTCTCTTTCCCTTCTTTTCCCTCGCCTGCCTCTTCTCCTTGCTTTTCCTCTTTTCCATGAACTCTTCCTTTCCCTTCTTTTCCCGCTCCTGCCTCTTTTCCCTGCCTTCCCTCTTCTGCATTCACTCTCTCTTTTACCTCTTTCCCCGTCGCCTGTCCCTTTTCCCTGGTTTCCCTCGTTTCCATGAACTCTCCCTTCCACTCTTTTTCCTCGCCTGCCTCTTTTCCCTGGTTTCCCTCTACTGCATTAATTCTCTCTTTTACCTCTTTCCCCCTCGACTGTCTCTTTTCCCTGGTTTCCCCCTTGTCAATGAACACTCTCTTTCCCTTCGACTCTCTCTTGTCCCTGATTTTCGCCTTTGCCCTCGCATGACTCTTTCCCCAGTTTTTCCGTGAACTGTCTCTTCTCCATCATTTCTCATCGCCTGTCTTTTTTCCTTGATTTCCCTTTTTTCCATGAACTCTCTCTTCCCCTGCTTTTCCCTCGCCTGTCTCTCTTCCCTGGTTTTCCTCTATGCACTTGCATGTGTGTTTCCCCTCTTTTCATCGTTTGTCTCTTTTATCTCTTTTCGCCTCGCCTGTCTCTTTTCTCTTCCTTCTCTCTTCTGCATTGACTCTCTCTTTTACCTCTTTCCCCCTCGCCTGTCTCGTTACCTTAGATTCCCTTTTTACCATGAACTCTCTCTGCCCCTGGTTGTCCCTCGCCTGCCTCTTTCCCCTGGTTTCCCTCTTCTCCATGAACTCTTCCTTTCCCTTCTTTTCCCTCTACTGCCTCTTTTCCCTGCCTTCCCTCTTCTGCATTAACTCTCTCTTTTACCTCTTTCCCCCTCGCCTATCCCTTTTCCCTGGTTTCCCTTTTTTCCATTAACTCTCTCTTCCCATTCTTTTCCCTTGCCTATCTCTTTTCCCTGGTTTCCCTCTTCTCCATGAACTCTCCCTTCCACTCTTTTTCCTCGCCTGCCTCTTTTTCCCTGGTTTCCCTCTACTGCATTAATTCTCTCTTTTACCTCTTTCCCCCTCGACTGTCTCTTTTCCCTGGTTTCCCCCTTTTCAATTAACACTCTCTTTCCAATCGACTCTCTCTTGTCCCTAATTTTCGCCTTTGCCCTCGCATGACTCTTTCCCCAGTTTTTCCGTGAACTGTCTCTTCTCCATCGTTTCTCATCGCCTATTTTCCCTGCTTTCCCTTTTTTCCATAAATTCTCTCTTTCCCCTCTTTTCCCTCGCCTCTTTTCACTGGTTTCCCTTTTTTCCATGAACTCTCTCTTTCCCCTCTTTTCCCTCGCCTCTTTTCACTGGTTTCCCTTTTTTCCATGAACTCTCTCTTTCCCCTCTTTTTCCTCGCCTGTCTCTTTTCACTGGTTTCCCTCTTTTCCATGAAGTCTCGCTTTCCCATATTTTCGGTCGCGAGTCTCTTTTCCTCGGTTCCCCGCTTTTTCCATGAACTCTCTCTTTCCCTTCTTTTCCCTCGCGTGTTTCTTTTCCCTTCTTTTCCCTCGCGTGTCACTTTTCCCTGGTTTTCCTCTATGCCCTCGCCTGTCTCTTTCCCCTCTTTTCATCGTTTGACTCTTTTATCTCTATTCGCCTCGCCTGTCTCTCTTATCATCTTTACCTCTTCTGCATTAACTCTCTCTTTTACCTCTTTCCCCCTCGCCTCTTTTCCCAGGATTCCCTTTTTACCATGAAATCTCTCTTCCCCTGCTTTTCCCTCACCTGTCTCTTTTCACTGGTTTCCCTCTTTTCCATGAAGTCTCTCTTTCCCTTCTTTTCCCTCGCCTGCCTCTTCTCCTTGCTTTTCCTCTTTTCCATGAACTCTTCCTTTCCCTTCTTTTCCCGCTCCTGCCTCTTTTCCCTGCCTTCCCTCTTCTGCATTCACTCTCTCTTTTACCTCTTTCCCCGTCGCCTGTCCCTTTTCCCTGGTTTCCCTCGTTTCCATGAACTCTCCCTTCCACTCTTTTTCCTCGCCTGCCTCTTTTCCCTGGTTTCCCTCTACTGCATTAATTCTCTCTTTTACCTCTTTCCCCCTCGACTGTCTCTTTTCCCTGGTTTCCCCCTTTTCAATTAACACTCTCTTTCCAATAGACTCTGTCTTGTCCCTGATTTTCGCCTTTGCCCTCGCATGACTCTTTCCCCAGTTTTTCCGTGAACTGTCTCTTCTCCATCATTTCTCATCGCCTGTCTTTTTTCCTTGATTTCCCTTTTTTCCATGAACTCTCTCTTCCCCTGCTTTTCCCTCGCCTGTCTCTCTTCCCTGGTTTTCCTCTATGCACTTGCATGTGTGTTTCCCCTCTTTTCATCGTTTGTCTCTTTTATCTCTTTCCCCCTCGCCTGTCTCTTTTCTCTTCCTTCTCTCTTCTGCATTGACTCTCTCTTTTACCTCTTTCCCCCTCGCCTGTCTCTTTACCTTAGATTCCCTTTTTACCATGAACTCTCTCTGCCCCTGGTTGTCCCTCGCCTGCCTCTTTCCCCTGGTTTCCCTCTTCTCCATGAACTCTTCCTTTCCCTTCTTTTCCCTCGCCTGCCTCTTTTCCCTGCCTTCCCTCTTCTGCATTAACTCTCTCTTTTACCTCTTTCCCCCTCGCCTATCCCTTTTCCCTGGTTTCCCTTTTTTCCATTAACTCTCTCTTCCCATTCTTTTCCCTTGCCTATCTCTTTTCCCTGGTTTCCCTCTTTTCCATGAACTCTCCCTTCCACTCTTTTTCCTCGCCTGCCTCTTTTCCCTGGTTTCCCTCTACTGCATTAATTCTCTCTTTTACCTCTTTCCCCCTCGACTGTCTCTTTTCCCTGGTTTCCCCCTTTTCAATTAACACTTTCTTTCCTATCGACTCTCTCTTGTCCCTAAATTTCGCCTTTGCCCTCGCATGACTCTTTCCCCAGTTTTTCCGTGAACTGTCTCTTCTCCATCGTTTCTCATCGCCTATTTTCCCTGCTTTCCCTTTTTTCCATAAATTCTCTCTTTCCCCTCTTTTTCCTCGCCTCTTTTAACTGGTTTCCCTCTTTTCCATGAAGTCTCGCTTTCCCATATTTTCGGTCGCGAGTCTCTTTTCCTCGGTTCCCCGCTTTGTCCATGAACTCTCTCTTTCCCTTCTTTTCCCTCGCGTGTCACTTTTCCCTCGTTTTCCTCTATGCCCTCGCCTGTCTCTTTCCCCTCTTTTCATCGTTTGACTCTTTTATCTCTATTCGCCTCGCCTGTCTCTCTTATCATCTTTACCTCTTCTGCATTAACTCTCTCTTTTACCTCTTTCCCCCTCGCCTCTTTTCCCAGGATTCCCTTTTTACCATGAAATCTCTCTTCCCCTGCTTTTCCCTCACCTGTCTCTTTTCACTGGTTTCCCTCTTTTCCATGAAGTCTCTCTTTCCCTTCTTTTCCCTCGCCTGCCTCTTCTCCTTGCTTTTCCTCTTTTCCATGAACTCTTCCTTTCCCTTCTTTTCCCGCACCTGCCTCTTTTCCCTGCCTTCCCTCTTCTGCATTCACTCTCTCTTTTACCTCTTTCCCCGTCGCCTGTCCCTTTTCCCTGGTTTCCCTCGTTTCCATGAACTCTCCCTTCCACTCTTTTTCCTCGCCTGCCTCTTTTCCCTGGTTTCCCTCTACTGCATTAATTCTCTCTTTTACCTCTTTCCCCCTCGACTGTCTCTTTTCCCTGGTTTCCCCCTTTTCAATTAACACTCTCTTTCCTATCGACTCTCTCTTGTCCCTAATTTTCGCCTTTGCCCTCGCATGACTCTTTCCCCAGTTTTTCCGTGAACTGTCTCTTCTCCATCGTTTCTCATCGCCTATTTTCCCTGCTTTCCATTTTTTCCATAAATTCTCTCTTTTCCCTCTTTTCCCTCGCCTCTTTTCACTGGTTTCCCTTTTTTCCATGAACTCTCTCTTTCCCCTCTTTTCCCTCGCCTCTTTTCACTGGTTTCCCTTTTTTCCATGAACTCTCTCTTTCCCCTCTTTTTCCTCGCCTGTCTCTTTTCACTGGTTTCCCTCTTTTCCATGAAGTCTCGCTTTCCCATATTTTCGGTCGCGAGTCTCTTTTCCTCGGTTCCCCGCTTTTTCCATGAACTCTCTCTTTCCCTTCTTTTCCCTCGCGTGTCACTTTTCCCTGGTTTTCCTCTATGCCCTCGCCTGTCTCTTTCCCCTCTTTTCATCGTTTGACTCTTTTATCTCTATTCGCCTCGCCTGTCTCTCTTATCATCTTTACCTCTTCTGCATTAACTCTCTCTTTTACCTCTTTCCCCCTCGCCTCTTTTCCCAGGATTCCCTTTTTACCATGAAATCTCTCTTCCCCTGCTTTTCCCTCACCTGTCTCTTTTCACTGGTTTCCCTCTTTTCCATGAAGTCTCTCTTTCCCTTCTTTTCCCTCGCCTGCCTCTTTCCCCTGGTTTCCCTCTTCTCCATGAAGTCTTCCTTTCCCTTCTTTTCCCTCTACTGCCTCTTTTCCCTGCCTTCCCTCTTCTGCATTAACTCTCTCTTTTACCTCTTTCCCCCTCGCCTATCCCTTTTCCCTGGTTTCCCTTTTTTCCATTAACTCTCTCTTCCCATTCTTTTCCCTTGCCTATCTCTTTTCCCTGGTTTCCCTCTTCTCCATGAACTCTCCCTTCCACTCTTTTTCCTCGCCTGCCTCTTTTTCCCTGGTTTCCCTCTACTGCATTAATTCTCTCTTTTACCTCTTTCCCCCTCGACTGTCTCTTTTCCCTGGTTTCCCCCTTTTCAATTAAGACTCTCTTTCCAATCGACTCTCTCTTGTCCCTAATTTTCGCCTTTGCCCTCGCATGACTCTTTCCCCAGTTTTTCCGTGAACTGTCTCTTCTCCATCGTTTCTCATCGCCTATTTTCCCTGCTTTCCCTTTTTTCCATAAATTCTCTCTTTCCCCTCTTTTTCCCTCGCCTCTTTTCACTGGTTTCCCTTTTTTCCATGAACTCTCTCTTTCCCCTCTTTTTCCTCGCCTGTCTCTTTTCACTGGTTTCCCTCTTTTCCATGAAGTCTCGCTTTCCCATATTTTCGGTCGCGAGTCTCTTTTCCTCGGTTCCCCGCTTTTTCCATGAACTCTCTCTTTCCCTTCTTTTCCCTCGCGTGTTTCTTTTCCCTTCTTTTCCCTCGCATGTCACTTTTCCCTGGTTTTCCTCTATGCCCTCGCCTGTCTCTTTCCCCTCTTTTCATCGTTTGACTCTTTTATCTCTATTCGCCTCGCCTGTCTCTCTTATCATCTTTACCTCTTCTGCATTAACTCTCTCTTTTACCTCTTTCCCCCTCGCCTCTTTTCCCAGGATTCCCTTTTTACCATGAAATCTCTCTTCCCCTGCTTTTCCCTCACCTGTCTCTTTTCACTGGTTTCCCTCTTTTCCATGAAGTCTCTCTTTCCCTTCTTTTCCCTCGCCTGCCTCTTCTCCTTGCTTTTCCTCTTTTCCATGAACTCTTCCTTTCCCTTCTTTTCCCGCTCCTGCCTCTTTTCCCTGCCTTCCCTCTTCTGCATTCACTCTCTCTTTTACCTCTTTCCCCGTCGCCTGTCCCTTTTCCCTGGTTTCCCTCGTTTCCATGAACTCTCCCTTCCACTCTTTTTCCTCGCCTGCCTCTTTTCCCTGGTTTCCCTCTTCTGCATTAATTCTCTCTTTTACCTCTTTCCCCCTCGACTGTCTCTTTTCCCTGGTTTCCCCCTTGTCAATGAACACTCTCTTTCCCTTCGACTCTCTCTTGTCCCTGATTTTCGCCTTTGCCCTCGCATGACTCTTTCCCCAGTTTTTCCGTGAACTGTCTCTTCTCCATCATTTCTCATCGCCTGTCTTTTTTCCTTGATTTCCCTTTTTTCCATGAACTCTCTCTTCCCCTGCTTTTCCCTCGCCTGTCTCTCTTCCCTGGTTTTCCTCTATGCACTTGCATGTGTGTTTCCCCTCTTTTCATCGTTTGTCTCTTTTATCTCTTTTCGCCTCGCCTGTCTCTTTTCTCTTCCTTCTCTCTTCTGCATTGACTCTCTCTTTTACCTCTTTCCCCCTCGCCTGTCTCTTTACCTTAGATTCCCTTTTTACCATGAACTCTCTCTGCCCCTGGTTGTCCCTCGCCTGCCTCTTTCCCCTGGTTTCCCTCTTCTCCATGAACTCTTCCTTTCCCTTCTTTTCCCTCGCCTGCCTCTTTTCCCTGCCTTCCCTCTTCTGCATTAACTCTCTCTTTTACCTCTTTCCCCCTCACCTATCCCTTTTCCCTGGTTTCCCTTTTTTCCATTAACTCTCTCTTCCCATTCTTTTCCCTTGCCTATCTCTTTTCCCTGGTTTCCCTCTTTTCCATGAACTCTCCCTTCCACTCTTTTTCCTCGCCTGCCTCTTTTCCCTGGTTTCCCTCTACTGCATTAATTCTCTCTTTTACCTCTTTCCCCCTCGACTGTCTCTTTTCCCTGGTTTCCCCCTTTTCAATTAACACTCTCTTTCCAATCGACTCTGTCTTGTCCCTGCTTTTCGCCTTTGCCCTCGCATGACTCTTTCCACAGTGTTTCCATGAGCTGTCTCTTTTCCATCATTTCTCATCGCCTGTCTTTTTTCCTTGATTTCCCTTTTTTCCATGAACTCTCTCTTCCCCTGCTTTTCCCTCGCCTGTCTCTCTTCCCTGGTTTTCCTCTATGCACTTGCGTGTGTGTTTCCCCTCTTTTCATCGTTTGTCTCTTTTATCTCTTTTCGCCTCGCCTGTCTCTTTTCTCTTCCTTCTCTCTTCTGCATTGACTCTCTCTTTTACCTCTTTCCCCCTCGCCTGTCTCTTTACCTTAGATTCCCTTTTTACCATGAACTCTCTCTGCCCCTGGTTGTCCCTCGCCTGCCTCTTTCCCCTGGTTTCCCTCTTCTCCATGAACTCTCCCTTCCACTCTTTTTCCTCGCCTGCCTCTTTTCCCTGCCTTCCCTCTTCTGCATTAACTCTCTCTTTTACCTCTTTCCCCCTCGCCTATCCCTTTTCCCTGGTTTCCCTTTTTTCCATTCACTCTCTCTTCCCATTCTTTTCCCTTGCCTATCTCTTTTCCCTGGTTTCCCTCTTTTCCATGAACTCTCCCTTCCACTCTTTTTCCTCGCCTGCCTCTTTTCCCTGGTTTCCCTCTACTGCATTAATTCTCTCTTTTACCTCTTTCCCCCTCGACTGTCTCTTTTCCCTGGTTTCCCCCTTTTCAATTAACACTCTCTTTCCAATCGACTCTCTCTTGTCCCTGATTTTCGCCTTTGCCCTCGCATGACTCTTTCCCCAGTTTTTCCGTGAACTGTCTCTTCTCCATCGTTTCTCATCGCCTATTTTCCCTGCTTTCCCTTTTTTCCATAAATTCTCTCTTTCCCCTCTTTTTCCTCGCCTCTTTTCACTGGTTTCCCTTTTTTCCATGAACCCTCTCTTTCCCCTCTTTTTCCTCGCCTGTCTCTTTTCACTGGTTTCCCTCTTTTCCATGAAGTCTCGCTTTCCCATATTTTCGGTCGCGAGTCTCTTTTCCTCGGTTCCCCGCTTTTTCCATGAACTCTCTCTTTCCCTTCTTTTCCCTCGCGTGTTTCTTTTCCCTTCTTTTCCCTCGCATGTCACTTTTCCCTGGTTTTCCTCTATGCCCTCGCCTGTCTCTTTCCCCTCTTTTCATCGTTTGACTCTTTTATCTCTATTCGCCTCGCCTGTCTCTCTTATCATCTTTACCTCTTCTGCATTAACTCTCTCTTTTACCTCTTTCCCCCTCGCCTCTTTTCCCAGGATTCCCTTTTTACCATGAAATCTCTCTTCCCCTGCTTTTCCCTCACCTGTCTCTTTTCACTGGTTTCCCTCTTTTCCATGAAGTCTCTCTTTCCCTTCTTTTCCCTCGCCTGCCTCTTCTCCTTGCTTTTCCTCTTTTCCATGAACTCTTCCTTTCCCTTCTTTTCCCGCTCCTGCCTCTTTTCCCTGCCTTCCCTCTTCTGCATTCACTCTCTCTTTTACCTCTTTCCCCGTCGCCTGTCCCTTTTCCCTGGTTTCCCTCGTTTCCATGAACTCTCCCTTCCACTCTTTTTCCTCGCCTGCCTCTTTTCCCTGGTTTCCCTCTACTGCATTAATTCTCTCTTTTACCTCTTTCCCCCTCGACTGTCTCTTTTCCCTGGTTTCCCCCTTTTCAATTAACACTTTCTTTCCAATCGACTCTCTCTTGTCCCTGATTTTCGCCTTTGCCCTCGCATGACTCTTTCCCCAGTTTTTCCGTGAACTGTCTCTTTTCCATCATTTCTCATCGCCTGTCTTTTTTCCTTGATTTCCCTTTTTTCCATGAACTCTCTCTTCCCCTGCTTTTCCCTCGCCTGTCTCTCTTCCCTGGTTTTCCTCTATGCACTTGCATGTGTGTTTCCCCTCTTTTCATCGTTTGTCTCTTTTATCTCTTTTCGCCTCGCCTGTCTCTTTTCTCTTCCTTCTCTCTTCTGCATTGACTCTCTCTTTTACCTCTTTCCCCCTCGCCTGTCTCTTTACCTTAGATTCCCTTTTTACCATGAACTCTCTCTGCCCCTGGTTGTCCCTCGCCTGCCTCTTTCCCCTGGTTTCCCTCTTCTCCATGAACTCTTCCTTTCCCTTCTTTTCCCTCGCCTGCCTCTTTTCCCTGCCTTCCCTCTTCTGCATTAACTCTCTCATTTACCTCTTTCCCCCTCACCTATCCCTTTTCCCTGGTTTCCCTTTTTTCCATTAACTCTCTCTTCCCATTCTTTTCCCTTGCCTATCTCTTTTCCCTGGTTTCCCTCTTCTCCATGAACTCTCCCTTCCACTCTTTTTCCTCGCCTGCCTCTTTTCCTTGGTTTCCCTCTACTGCATTAATTCTCTCTTTTACCTCTTTCCCCCTCGACTGTCTCTTTTCCCTGGTTTCCCCCTTGTCAATGAACACTCTCTTTCCAATAGACTCTCTCTTGTCCCTGCTTTTCGCCTTTGCCCTCGCATGACTCTTTCCACAGTGTTTCCATGAGCTGTCTCTTTTCCATCATTTCTCATCGCCTATTTTCCCTGCTTTCCCTTTTTTCCATAAATTCTCTCTTTCCCCTCTTTTTCCTCGCCTCTTTTCACTGGTTTCCCTTTTTTCCATGAACTCTCTCTTTCCCCTCTTTTTCCTCGCCTGTCTCTTTTCACTGGTTTCCCTCTTTTCCATGAAGTCTCGCTTTCCCATATTTTCGGTCGCGAGTCTCTTTTCCTCGGTTCCCCGCTTTGTCCATGAACTCTCTCTTTCCCTTCTTTTCCCTCGCATGTCACTTTTCCCTGGTTTTCCTCTATGCCCTCGCCTGTCTCTTTCCCCTCTTTTCATCGTTTGACTCTTTTATCTCTATTCGCCTCGCCTGTCTCTCTTATCATCTTTACCTCTTCTGCATTAACTCTCTCTTTTACCTCTTTCCCCCTCGCCTCTTTTCCCAGGATTCCCTTTTTACCATGAAATCTCTCTTCCCCTGCTTTTCCCTCACCTGTCTCTTTTCACTGGTTTCCCTCTTTTCCATGAAGTCTCTCTTTCCCTTCTTTTCCCTCGCCTGCCTCTTCTCCTTGCTTTTCCTCTTTTCCATGAACTCTTCCTTTCCCTTCTTTTCCCGCTCCTGCCTCTTTTCCCTGCCTTCCCTCTTCTGCATTCACTCTCTCTTTTACCTCTTTCCCCGTCGCCTGTCCCTTTTCCCTGGTTTCCCTCGTTTCAATTAACACTCTCTTTCCAATCGACTCTCTCTTGTCCCTAATTTTCGCCTTTGCCCTCGCATGACTCTTTCCACAGTGTTTCCATGAGCTGTCTCTTTTCCATCATTTCTCATCGCCTGTCTTTTTTCCTTGATTTCCCTTTTTTCCATGAACTCTTCCTTTCCCCTGCTTTTCCCTCGCCTGTCTCTCTTCCCTGGTTTTCCTCTATGCACTTGCATGTGTGTTTCCCCTCTTTTCATCGTTTGTCTCTTTTATCTCTTTTCGCCTCGCCTGTCTCTTTTCTCTTCCTTCTCTCTTCTGCATTGACTCTCTCTTTTACCTCTTTCCCCCTCGCCTGTCTCTTTACCTTAGATTCCCTTTTTACCATGAACTCTCTCTGCCCCTGGTTGTCCCTCGCCTGCCTCTTTCCCCTGGTTTCCCTCTTCTCCATGAACTCTTCCTTTCCCTTCTTTTCCCTCTACTGCCTCTTTTCCCTGCCTTCCCTCTTCTGCATTAACTCTCTCTTTTACCTCTTTCCCCCTCGCCTATCCCTTTTCCCTGGTTTCCCTTTTTTCCATTAACTCTCTCTTCCCATTCTTTTCCCTTGCCTATCTCTTTTCCCTGGTTTCCCTCTTTTCCATGAACTCTCCCTTCCACTCTTTTTCCTCGCCTGCCTCTTTTCCCTGGTTTCCCTCTACTGCATTAATTCTCTCTTTTACCTCTTTCCCCCTCGACTGTCTCTTTTCCCTGGTTTCCCCCTTTTCAATTAACACTCTCTTTCCAATAGACTCTCTCTTGTCCCTGCTTTTCGCCTTTGCCCTCGCATGACTCTTTCCCCAGTTTTTCCGTGAACTGTCTCTTCTCCATCGTTTCTCATCGCCTATTTTCCCTGCTTTCCCTTTTTTCCATAAATTCTCTCTTTCCCCTCTTTTCCCTCGCCTCTTTTCACTGGTTTCCCTTTTTTCCATGAACCCTCTCTTTCCCCTCTTTTTCCTCGCCTGTCTCTTTTCACTGGTTTCCCTCTTTTCCATGAAGTCTCGCTTTCCCATATTTTCGGTCGCGAGTCTCTTTTCCTCGGTTCCCCGCTTTTTCCATGAACTCTCTCTTTCCCTTCTTTTCCCTCGCGTGTTTCTTTTCCCTTCTTTTCCCTCGCATGTCACTTTTCCCTGGTTTTCCTCTATGCCCTCGCCTGTCTCTTTCCCCTCTTTTCATCGTTTGACTCTTTTATCTCTATTCGCCTCGCCTGTCTCTCTTATCATCTTTACCTCTTCTGCATTAACTCTCTCTTTTACCTCTTTCCCCCTCGCCTCTTTTCCCAGGATTCCCTTTTTACCATGAAATCTCTCTTCCCCTGCTTTTCCCTCACCTGTCTCTTTTCACTGGTTTCCCTCTTTTCCATGAAGTCTCTCTTTCCCTTCTTTTCCCTCGCCTGCCTCTTCTCCTTGCTTTTCCTCTTTTCCATGAACTCTTCCTTTCCCTTCTTTTCCCGCTCCTGCCTCTTTTCCCTGCCTTCCCTCTTCTGCATTCACTCTCTCTTTTACCTCTTTCCCCGTCGCCTGTCCCTTTTCCCTGGTTTCCCTCGTTTCCATGAACTCTCCCTTCCACTCTTTTTCCTCGCCTGCCTCTTTTCCCTGGTTTCCCTCTTCTGCATTAATTCTCTCTTTTACCTCTTTCCCCCTCGACTGTCTCTTTTCCCTGGTTTCCCCCTTTTCAATTAACACTCTCTTTCCAATAGACTCTCTCTTGTCCCTGCTTTTCGCCTTTGCCCTCGCATGACTCTTTCCACAGTGTTTCCATGAGCTGTCTCTTTTCCATCATTTCTCATCGCCTGTCTTTTTTACTTGATTTCCCTTTTTTCCATGAACTCTCTCTTCCCCTGCTTTTCCCTCGCCTGTCTCTCTTCCCTGGTTTTCCTCTATGCACTTGCATGTGTGTTTCCCCTCTTTTCATCGTTTGTCTCTTTTATCTCTTTTCGCCTCGCCTGTCTCTTTTCTCTTCCTTCTCTCTTCTGCATTGACTCTCTCTTTTACCTCTTTCCCCCTCGCCTGTCTCTTTACCTTAGATTCCCTTTTTACCATGAACTCTCTCTGCCCCTGGTTGTCCCTCGCCTGCCTCTTTCCCCTGGTTTCCCTCTTCTCCATGAACTCTTCCTTTCCCTTCTTTTCCCTCTACTGCCTCTTTTCCCTGCCTTCCCTCTTCTGCATTAACTCTCTCTTTTACCTCTTTCCCCCTCGCCTATCCCTTTTCCCTGGTTTCCCTTTTTTCCATTAACTCTCTCTTCCCATTCTTTTCCCTTGCCTATCTCTTTTCCCTGGTTTCCCTCTTCTCCATTAATTCTCTCTTTTACCTCTTTCCCCCTCGACTGTCTCTTTTCCCTGGTTTCCCCCTTTTCAATTAAGACTCTCTTTCCAATCGACTCTCTCTTGTCCCTGATTTTCGCCTTTGCCCTCGCATGACTCTTTCCCCAGTTTTTCCGTGAACTGTGTCTTCTCCATCGTTTCTCATCGCCTATTTTCCCTGCTTTCCCTTTTTTCCATAAATTCTCTCTTTCCCCTCTTTTCCCTCGCCTCTTTTCACTGGTTTCCCTTTTTTCCATGAACCCTCTCTTTCCCCTCTTTTTCCTCGCCTGTCTCTTTTCACTGGTTTCCCTCTTTTCCATGAAGTCTCGCTTTCCCATATTTTCGGTCGCGAGTCTCTTTTCCTCGGTTCCCCGCTTTTTCCATGAACTCTCTCTTTCCCTTCTTTTCCCTCGCGTGTTTCTTTTCCCTTCTTTTCCCTCGCGTGTCACTTTTCCCTGGTTTTCCTCTATGCCCTCGCCTGTCTCTTTCCCCTCTTTTCATCGTTTGACTCTTTTATCTCTATTCGCCTCGCCTGTCTCTCTTATCATCTTTACCTCTTCTGCATTAACTCTCTCTTTTACCTCTTTCCCCCTCGCCTCTTTTCCCAGGATTCCCTTTTTACCATGAAATCTCTCTTCCCCTGCTTTTCCCTCACCTGTCTCTTTTCACTGGTTTCCCTCTTTTCCATGAAGTCTCTCTTTCCCTTCTTTTCCCTCGCCTGCCTCTTCTCCTTGCTTTTCCTCTTTTCCATGAACTCTTCCTTTCCCTTCTTTTCCCGCTCCTGCCTCTTTTCCCTGCCTTCCCTCTTCTGCATTCACTCTCTCTTTTACCTCTTTCCCCGTCGCCTGTCCCTTTTCCCTGGTTTCCCTCGTTTCCATGAACTCTCCCTTCCACTCTTTTTCCTCGCCTGCCTCTTTTCCCTGGTTTCCCTCTACTGCATTAATTCTCTCTTTTACCTCTTTCCCCCTCGACTGTCTCTTTTCCCTGGTTTCCCCCTTTTCAATTAACACTCTCTTTCCAATAGACTCTGTCTTGTCCCTGATTTTCGCCTTTGCCCTCGCATGACTCTTTCCCCAGTTTTTCCGTGAACTGTCTCTTCTCCATCATTTCTCATCGCCTGTCTTTTTTCCTTGATTTCCCTTTTTTCCATGAACTCTCTCTTCCCCTGCTTTTCCCTCGCCTGTCTCTCTTCCCTGGTTTTCCTCTATGCACTTGCATGTGTGTTTCCCCTCTTTTCATCGTTTGTCTCTTTTATCTCTTTTCGCCTCGCCTGTCTCTTTTCTCTTCCTTCTCTCTTCTGCATTGACTCTCTCTTTTACCTCTTTCCCCCTCGCCTGTCTCTTTACCTTAGATTCCCTTTTTACCATGAACTCTCTCTGCCCCTGCTTTTCCCTCACCTGTCTCTTTTCACTGGTTTCCCTCTTTTCCATGAAGTCTCTCTTTCCCTTCTTTTCCCTCGCCTGCCTCTTCTCCTTGCTTTTCCTCTTTTCCATGAACTCTTCCTTTCCCTTCTTTTCCCGCTCCTGCCTCTTTTCCCTGCCTTCCCTCTTCTGCATTCACTCTCTCTTTTACCTCTTTCCCCGTCGCCTGTCCCTTTTCCCTGGTTTCCCTCGTTTCCATGAACTCTCCCTTCCACTCTTTTTCCTCGCCTGCCTCTTTTCCCTGGTTTCCCTCTACTGCATTAATTCTCTCTTTTACCTCTTTCCCCCTCGACTGTCTCTTTTCCCTGGTTTCCCCCTTTTCAATTAACACTCTCTTTCCAATCGACTCTCTCTTGTCCCTGATTTTCGCCTTTGCCCTCGCATGACTCTTTCCCCAGTTTTTCCGTGAACTGTCTCTTCTCCATCATTTCTCATCGCCTGTCTTTTTTCCTTGATTTCCCTTTTTTCCATGAACTCTCTCTTCCCCTGCTTTTCCCTCGCCTGTCTCTCTTCCCTGGTTTTCCTCTATGCACTTGCGTGTGTGTTTCCCCTCTTTTCATCGTTTGTCTCTTTTATCTCTTTTCGCCTTGCCTGTCTCTTTTCTCTTCCTTCTCTCTTCTGCATTGACTCTCTCTTTTACCTCTTTCCCCCTCGCCTGTCTCTTTACCTTAGATTCCCTTTTTACCATGAACTCTCTCTGCCCCTGGTTGTCCCTCGCCTGCCTCTTTCCCCTGGTTTCCCTCTTTTCCATGAACTCTCCCTTCCACTCTTTTTCCTCGCCTGCCTCTTTTCCCTGGTTTCCCTCTACTGCATTAATTCTCTCCTTTACCTCTTTCCCCCTCGACTGTCTCTTTTCCCTGGTTTCCCCCTTTTCAATTAACACTCTCTTTCCAATCGACTCTCTCTTGTCCCTGCTTTTCGCCTTTGCCCTCGCATGACTCTTTCCCCAGTTTTTCCGTGAACTGTCTCTTCTCCATCGTTTCTCATCGCCTATTTTCCCTGCTTTCCCTTTTTTCCATAAATTCTCTCTTTCCCCTCTTTTTCCTCGCCTCTTTTCACTGGTTTCCCTTTTTTCCATGAACTCTCTCTTTCCCCTCTTTTTCCTCGCCTGTCTCTTTTCACTGGTTTCCCTCTTTTCCATGAAGTCTCGCTTTCCCATATTTTCGGTCGCGAGTCTCTTTTCCTCGGTTCCCCGCTTTTTCCATGAACTCTCTCTTTCCCTTCTTTTCCCTCGCGTGTTTCTTTTCCCTTCTTTTCCCTCGCGTGTCACTTTTCCCTGGTTTTCCTCTATGCCCTCGCCTGTCTCTTTCCCCTCTTTTCATCGTTTGACTCTTTTATCTCTATTCGCCTCGCCTGTCTCTCTTATCATCTTTACCTCTTCTGCATTAACTCTCTCTTTTACCTCTTTCCCCCTCGCCTCTTTTCCCAGGATTCCCTTTTTACCATGAAATCTCTCTTCCCCTGCTTTTCCCTCACCTGTCTCTTTTCACTGGTTTCCCTCTTTTCCATGAAGTCTCTCTTTCCCTTCTTTTCCCTCGCCTGCCTCTTTCCCCTGGTTTCCCTCTTCTCCATGAAGTCTTCCTTTCCCTTCTTTTCCCTCTACTGCCTCTTTTCCCTGCCTTCCCTCTTCTGCATTAACTCTCTCTTTTACCTCTTTCCCCCTCGCCTATCCCTTTTCCCTGGTTTCCCTTTTTTCCATTAACTCTCTCTTCCCATTCTTTTCCCTTGCCTATCTCTTTTCCCTGGTTTCCCTCTTCTCCATGAACTCTCCCTTCCACTCTTTTTCCTCGCCTGCCTCTTTTTCCCTGGTTTCCCTCTACTGCATTAATTCTCTCTTTTACCTCTTTCCCCCTCGACTGTCTCTTTTCCCTGGTTTCCCCCTTTTCAATTAAGACTCTCTTTCCAATCGACTCTCTCTTGTCCCTAATTTTCGCCTTTGCCCTCGCATGACTCTTTCCCCAGTTTTTCCGTGAACTGTCTCTTCTCCATCGTTTCTCATCGCCTATTTTCCCTGCTTTCCCTTTTTTCCATAAATTCTCTCTTTCCCCTCTTTTTCCCTCGCCTCTTTTCACTGGTTTCCCTTTTTTCCATGAACTCTCTCTTTCCCCTCTTTTTCCTCGCCTGTCTCTTTTCACTGGTTTCCCTCTTTTCCATGAAGTCTCGCTTTCCCATATTTTCGGTCGCGAGTCTCTTTTCCTCGGTTCCCCGCTTTTTCCATGAACTCTCTCTTTACCTTCTTTTCCCTCGCGTGTTTCTTTTCCCTTCTTTTCCCTCGCATGTCACTTTTCCCTGGTTTTCCTCTATGCCCTCGCCTGTCTCTTTCCCCTCTTTTCATCGTTTGACTCTTTTATCTCTATTCGCCTCGCCTGTCTCTCTTATCATCTTTACCTCTTCTGCATTAACTCTCTCTTTTACCTCTTTCCCCCTCGCCTCTTTTCCCAGGATTCCCTTTTTACCATGAAATCTCTCTTCCCCTGCTTTTCCCTCACCTGTCTCTTTTCACTGGTTTCCCTCTTTTCCATGAAGTCTCTCTTTCCCTTCTTTTCCCTCGCCTGCCTCTTCTCCTTGCTTTTCCTCTTTTCCATGAACTCTTCCTTTCCCTTCTTTTCCCGCTCCTGCCTCTTTTCCCTGCCTTCCCTCTTCTGCATTCACTCTCTCTTTTACCTCTTTCCCCGTCGCCTGTCCCTTTTCCCTGGTTTCCCTCGTTTCCATGAACTCTCCCTTCCACTCTTTTTCCTCGCCTGCCTCTTTTCCCTGGTTTCCCTCTTCTGCATTAATTCTCTCTTTTACCTCTTTCCCCCTCGACTGTCTCTTTTCCCTGGTTTCCCCCTTTTCAATTAACACTCTCTTTCCAATAGACTCTGTCTTGTCCCTGCTTTTCGCCTTTGCCCTCGCATGACTCTTTCCACAGTGTTTCCATGAGCTGTCTCTTTTCCATCATTTCTCATCGCCTGTCTTTTTTCCTTGATTTCCCTTTTTTCCATGAACTCTCTCTTCCCCTGCTTTTCCCTCGCCTGTCTCTCTTCCCTGGTTTTCCTCTATGCACTTGCATGTGTGTTTCCCCTCTTTTCATCGTTTGTCTCTTTTATCTCTTTTCGCCTCGCCTGTCTCTTTTCTCTTCCTTCTCTCTTCTGCACTGACTCTCTCTTTTACCTCTTTCCCCCTCGCCTGTCTCTTTACCTTAGATTCCCTTTTTACCATGAACTCTCTCTGCCCCTGGTTGTCCCTCGCCTGCCTCTTTCCCCTGGTTTCCCTCTTCTCCATGAACTCTCCCTTCCACTCTTTTTCCTCGCCTGCCTCTTTTCCCTGCCTTCCCTCTTCTGCATTAACTCTCTCTTTTACCTCTTTCCCCCTCGTCTATCCCTTTTCCCTGGTTTCCCTTTTTTCCATTCACTCTCTCTTCCCATTCTTTTCCCTTGCCTATCTCTTTTCCCTGGTTTCCCTCTTTTCCATGAACTCTCCCTTCCACTCTTTTTCCTCGCCTGCCTCTTTTCCCTGGTTTCCCTCTACTGCATTAATTCTCTCTTTTACCTCTTTCCCCCTCGACTGTCTCTTTTCCCTGGTTTCCCCCTTTTCAATTAACACTCTCTTTCCAATCGACTCTCTCTTGTCCCTGATTTTCGCCTTTGCCCTCGCATGACTCTTTCCCCAGTTTTTCCGTGAACTGTCTCTTCTCCATCGTTTCTCATCGCCTATTTTCCCTGCTTTCCCTTTTTTCCATAAATTCTCTCTTTCCCCTCTTTTTCCTCGCCTCTTTTCACTGGTTTCCCTTTTTTCCATGAACCCTCTCTTTCCCCTCTTTTTCCTCGCCTGTCTCTTTTCACTGGTTTCCCTCTTTTCCATGAAGTCTCGCTTTCCCATATTTTCGGTCGCGAGTCTCTTTTCCTCGGTTCCCCGCTTTTTCCATGAACTCTCTCTTTCCCTTCTTTTCCCTCGCGTGTTTCTTTTCCCTTCTTTTCCCTCGCATGTCACTTTTCCCTGGTTTTCCTCTATGCCCTCGCCTGTCTCTTTCCCCTCTTTTCATCGTTTGACTCTTTTATCTCTATTCGCCTCGCCTGTCTCTCTTATCATCTTTACCTCTTCTGCATTAACTCTCTCTTTTACCTCTTTCCCCCTCGCCTCTTTTCCCAGGATTCCCTTTTTACCATGAAATCTCTCTTCCCCTGCTTTTCCCTCACCTGTCTCTTTTCACTGGTTTCCCTCTTTTCCATGAAGTCTCTCTTTCCCTTCTTTTCCCTCGCCTGCCTCTTCTCCTTGCTTTTCCTCTTTTCCATGAACTCTTCCTTTCCCTTCTTTTCCCGCTCCTGCCTCTTTTCCCTGCCTTCCCTCTTCTGCATTCACTCTCTCTTTTACCTCTTTCCCCGTCGCCTGTCCCTTTTCCCTGGTTTCCCTCGTTTCCATGAACTCTCCCTTCCACTCTTTTTCCTCGCCTGCCTCTTTTCCCTGGTTTCCCTCTACTGCATTAATTCTCTCTTTTACCTCTTTCCCCCTCGACTGTCTCTTTTCCCTGGTTTCCCCCTTTTCAATTAACACTTTCTTTCCAATCGACTCTCTCTTGTCCCTGATTTTCGCCTTTGCCCTCGCATGACTCTTTCCCCAGTTTTTCCGTGAACTGTCTCTTTTCCATCATTTCTCATCGCCTGTCTTTTTTCCTTGATTTCCCTTTTTTCCATGAACTCTCTCTTCCCCTGCTTTTCCCTCGCCTGTCTCTCTTCCCTGGTTTTCCTCTATGCACTTGCATGTGTGTTTCCCCTCTTTTCATCGTTTGTCTCTTTTATCTCTTTTCGCCTCGCCTGTCTCTTTTCTCTTCCTTCTCTCTTCTGCATTGACTCTCTCTTTTACCTCTTTCCCCCTCGCCTGTCTCTTTACCTTAGATTCCCTTTTTACCATGAACTCTCTCTGCCCCTGGTTGTCCCTCGCCTGCCTCTTTCCCCTGGTTTCCCTCTTCTCCATGAACTCTTCCTTTCCCTTCTTTTCCCTCGCCTGCCTCTTTTCCCTGCCTTCCCTCTTCTGCATTAACTCTCTCATTTACCTCTTTCCCCCTCACCTATCCCTTTTCCCTGGTTTCCCTTTTTTCCATTAACTCTCTCTTCCCATTCTTTTCCCTTGCCTATCTCTTTTCCCTGGTTTCCCTCTTCTCCATGAACTCTCCCTTCCACTCTTTTTCCTCGCCTGCCTCTTTTCCTTGGTTTCCCTCTACTGCATTAATTCTCTCTTTTACCTCTTTCCCCCTCGACTGTCTCTTTTCCCTGGTTTCCCCCTTGTCAATGAACACTCTCTTTCCAATAGACTCTCTCTTGTCCCTGCTTTTCGCCTTTGCCCTCGCATGACTCTTTCCACAGTGTTTCCATGAGCTGTCTCTTTTCCATCATTTCTCATCGCCTATTTTCCCTGCTTTCCCTTTTTTCCATAAATTCTCTCTTTCCCCTCTTTTTCCTCGCCTCTTTTCACTGGTTTCCCTTTTTTCCATGAACTCTCTCTTTCCCCTCTTTTTCCTCGCCTGTCTCTTTTCACTGGTTTCCCTCTTTTCCATGAAGTCTCGCTTTCCCATATTTTCGGTCGCGAGTCTCTTTTCCTCGGTTCCCCGCTTTGTCCATGAACTCTCTCTTTCCCTTCTTTTCCCTCGCATGTCACTTTTCCCTGGTTTTCCTCTATGCCCTCGCCTGTCTCTTTCCCCTCTTTTCATCGTTTGACTCTTTTATCTCTATTCGCCTCGCCTGTCTCTCTTATCATCTTTACCTCTTCTGCATTAACTCTCTCTTTTACCTCTTTCCCCCTCGCCTCTTTTCCCAGGATTCCCTTTTTACCATGAAATCTCTCTTCCCCTGCTTTTCCCTCACCTGTCTCTTTTCACTGGTTTCCCTCTTTTCCATGAAGTCTCTCTTTCCCTTCTTTTCCCTCGCCTGCCTCTTCTCCTTGCTTTTCCTCTTTTCCATGAACTCTTCCTTTCCCTTCTTTTCCCGCTCCTGCCTCTTTTCCCTGCCTTCCCTCTTCTGCATTCACTCTCTCTTTTACCTCTTTCCCCGTCGCCTGTCCCTTTTCCCTGGTTTCCCTCGTTTCAATTAACACTCTCTTTCCAATCGACTCTCTCTTGTCCCTAATTTTCGCCTTTGCCCTCGCATGACTCTTTCCACAGTGTTTCCATGAGCTGTCTCTTTTCCATCATTTCTCATCGCCTGTCTTTTTTCCTTGATTTCCCTTTTTTCCATGAACTCTTCCTTTCCCCTGCTTTTCCCTCGCCTGTCTCTCTTCCCTGGTTTTCCTCTATGCACTTGCATGTGTGTTTCCCCTCTTTTCATCGTTTGTCTCTTTTATCTCTTTTCGCCTCGCCTGTCTCTTTTCTCTTCCTTCTCTCTTCTGCATTGACTCTCTCTTTTACCTCTTTCCCCCTCGCCTGTCTCTTTACCTTAGATTCCCTTTTTACCATGAACTCTCTCTGCCCCTGGTTGTCCCTCGCCTGCCTCTTTCCCCTGGTTTCCCTCTTCTCCATGAACTCTTCCTTTCCCTTCTTTTCCCTCTACTGCCTCTTTTCCCTGCCTTCCCTCTTCTGCATTAACTCTCTCTTTTACCTCTTTCCCCCTCGCCTATCCCTTTTCCCTGGTTTCCCTTTTTTCCATTAACTCTCTCTTCCCATTCTTTTCCCTTGCCTATCTCTTTTCCCTGGTTTCCCTCTTTTCCATGAACTCTCCCTTCCACTCTTTTTCCTCGCCTGCCTCTTTTCCCTGGTTTCCCTCTACTGCATTAATTCTCTCTTTTACCTCTTTCCCCCTCGACTGTCTCTTTTCCCTGGTTTCCCCCTTTTCAATTAACACTCTCTTTCCAATAGACTCTCTCTTGTCCCTGCTTTTCGCCTTTGCCCTCGCATGACTCTTTCCCCAGTTTTTCCGTGAACTGTCTCTTCTCCATCGTTTCTCATCGCCTATTTTCCCTGCTTTCCCTTTTTTCCATAAATTCTCTCTTTCCCCTCTTTTCCCTCGCCTCTTTTCACTGGTTTCCCTTTTTTCCATGAACCCTCTCTTTCCCCTCTTTTTCCTCGCCTGTCTCTTTTCACTGGTTTCCCTCTTTTCCATGAAGTCTCGCTTTCCCATATTTTCGGTCGCGAGTCTCTTTTCCTCGGTTCCCCGCTTTTTCCATGAACTCTCTCTTTCCCTTCTTTTCCCTCGCGTGTTTCTTTTCCCTTCTTTTCCCTCGCATGTCACTTTTCCCTGGTTTTCCTCTATGCCCTCGCCTGTCTCTTTCCCCTCTTTTCATCGTTTGACTCTTTTATCTCTATTCGCCTCGCCTGTCTCTCTTATCATCTTTACCTCTTCTGCATTAACTCTCTCTTTTACCTCTTTCCCCCTCGCCTCTTTTCCCAGGATTCCCTTTTTACCATGAAATCTCTCTTCCCCTGCTTTTCCCTCACCTGTCTCTTTTCACTGGTTTCCCTCTTTTCCATGAAGTCTCTCTTTCCCTTCTTTTCCCTCGCCTGCCTCTTCTCCTTGCTTTTCCTCTTTTCCATGAACTCTTCCTTTCCCTTCTTTTCCCGCTCCTGCCTCTTTTCCCTGCCTTCCCTCTTCTGCATTCACTCTCTCTTTTACCTCTTTCCCCGTCGCCTGTCCCTTTTCCCTGGTTTCCCTCGTTTCCATGAACTCTCCCTTCCACTCTTTTTCCTCGCCTGCCTCTTTTCCCTGGTTTCCCTCTTCTGCATTAATTCTCTCTTTTACCTCTTTCCCCCTCGACTGTCTCTTTTCCCTGGTTTCCCCCTTTTCAATTAACACTCTCTTTCCAATAGACTCTCTCTTGTCCCTGCTTTTCGCCTTTGCCCTCGCATGACTCTTTCCACAGTGTTTCCATGAGCTGTCTCTTTTCCATCATTTCTCATCGCCTGTCTTTTTTCCTTGATTTCCCTTTTTTCCATGAACTCTCTCTTCCCCTGCTTTTCCCTCGCCTGTCTCTCTTCCCTGGTTTTCCTCTATGCACTTGCATGTGTGTTTCCCCTCTTTTCATCGTTTGTCTCTTTTATCTCTTTTCGCCTCGCCTGTCTCTTTTCTCTTCCTTCTCTCTTCTGCATTGACTCTCTCTTTTACCTCTTTCCCCCTCGCCTGTCTCTTTACCTTAGATTCCCTTTTTACCATGAACTCTCTCTGCCCCTGGTTGTCCCTCGCCTGCCTCTTTCCCCTGGTTTCCCTCTTCTCCATGAACTCTTCCTTTCCCTTCTTTTCCCTCTACTGCCTCTTTTCCCTGCCTTCCCTCTTCTGCATTAACTCTCTCTTTTACCTCTTTCCCCCTCGCCTATCCCTTTTCCCTGGTTTCCCTTTTTTCCATTAACTCTCTCTTCCCATTCTTTTCCCTTGCCTATCTCTTTTCCCTGGTTTCCCTCTTCTCCATTAATTCTCTCTTTTACCTCTTTCCCCCTCGACTGTCTCTTTTCCCTGGTTTCCCCCTTTTCAATTAAGACTCTCTTTCCAATCGACTCTCTCTTGTCCCTGATTTTCGCCTTTGCCCTCGCATGACTCTTTCCCCAGTTTTTCCGTGAACTGTGTCTTCTCCATCGTTTCTCATCGCCTATTTTCCCTGCTTTCCCTTTTTTCCATAAATTCTCTCTTTCCCCTCTTTTCCCTCGCCTCTTTTCACTGGTTTCCCTTTTTTCCATGAACCCTCTCTTTCCCCTCTTTTTCCTCGCCTGTCTCTTTTCACTGGTTTCCCTCTTTTCCATGAAGTCTCGCTTTCCCATATTTTCGGTCGCGAGTCTCTTTTCCTCGGTTCCCCGCTTTTTCCATGAACTCTCTCTTTCCCTTCTTTTCCCTCGCGTGTTTCTTTTCCCTTCTTTTCCCTCGCGTGTCACTTTTCCCTGGTTTTCCTCTATGCCCTCGCCTGTCTCTTTCCCCTCTTTTCATCGTTTGACTCTTTTATCTCTATTCGCCTCGCCTGTCTCTCTTATCATCTTTACCTCTTCTGCATTAACTCTCTCTTTTACCTCTTTCCCCCTCGCCTCTTTTCCCAGGATTCCCTTTTTACCATGAAATCTCTCTTCCCCTGCTTTTCCCTCACCTGTCTCTTTTCACTGGTTTCCCTCTTTTCCATGAAGTCTCTCTTTCCCTTCTTTTCCCTCGCCTGCCTCTTCTCCTTGCTTTTCCTCTTTTCCATGAACTCTTCCTTTCCCTTCTTTTCCCGCTCCTGCCTCTTTTCCCTGCCTTCCCTCTTCTGCATTCACTCTCTCTTTTACCTCTTTCCCCGTCGCCTGTCCCTTTTCCCTGGTTTCCCTCGTTTCCATGAACTCTCCCTTCCACTCTTTTTCCTCGCCTGCCTCTTTTCCCTGGTTTCCCTCTACTGCATTAATTCTCTCTTTTACCTCTTTCCCCCTCGACTGTCTCTTTTCCCTGGTTTCCCCCTTTTCAATTAACACTCTCTTTCCAATAGACTCTGTCTTGTCCCTGATTTTCGCCTTTGCCCTCGCATGACTCTTTCCCCAGTTTTTCCGTGAACTGTCTCTTCTCCATCATTTCTCATCGCCTGTCTTTTTTCCTTGATTTCCCTTTTTTCCATGAACTCTCTCTTCCCCTGCTTTTCCCTCGCCTGTCTCTCTTCCCTGGTTTTCCTCTATGCACTTGCATGTGTGTTTCCCCTCTTTTCATCGTTTGTCTCTTTTATCTCTTTTCGCCTCGCCTGTCTCTTTTCTCTTCCTTCTCTCTTCTGCATTGACTCTCTCTTTTACCTCTTTCCCCCTCGCCTGTCTCTTTACCTTAGATTCCCTTTTTACCATGAACTCTCTCTGCCCCTGCTTTTCCCTCACCTGTCTCTTTTCACTGGTTTCCCTCTTTTCCATGAAGTCTCTCTTTCCCTTCTTTTCCCTCGCCTGCCTCTTCTCCTTGCTTTTCCTCTTTTCCATGAACTCTTCCTTTCCCTTCTTTTCCCGCTCCTGCCTCTTTTCCCTGCCTTCCCTCTTCTGCATTCACTCTCTCTTTTACCTCTTTCCCCGTCGCCTGTCCCTTTTCCCTGGTTTCCCTCGTTTCCATGAACTCTCCCTTCCACTCTTTTTCCTCGCCTGCCTCTTTTCCCTGGTTTCCCTCTACTGCATTAATTCTCTCTTTTACCTCTTTCCCCCTCGACTGTCTCTTTTCCCTGGTTTCCCCCTTTTCAATTAACACTCTCTTTCCAATAGACTCTCTCTTGTCCCTGATTTTCGCCTTTGCCCTCGCATGACTCTTTCCACAGTGTTTCCATGAGCTGTCTCTTTTCCATCATTTCTCATCGCCTGTCTTTTTTCCTTGATTTCCCTTTTTTCCATGAACTCTCTCTTCCCCTGCTTTTCCCTCGCCTGTCTCTCTTCCCTGGTTTTCCTCTATGCACTTGCATGTGTGTTTCCCCTCTTTTCATCGTTTGTCTCTTTTATCTCTTTTCGCCTCGCCTGTCTCTTTTCTCTTCCTTCTCTCTTCTGCATTGACTCTCTCTTTTACCTCTTTCCCCCTCGCCTGTCTCTTTACCTTAGATTCCCTTTTTACCATGAACTCTCTCTGCCCCTGCTTTTCCCTCACCTGTCTCTTTTCACTGGTTTCCCTCTTTTCCATGAAGTCTCTCTTTCCCTTCTTTTCCCTCGCCTGCCTCTTCTCCTTGCTTTTCCTCTTTTCCATGAACTCTTCCTTTCCCTTCTTTTCCCGCTCCTGCCTCTTTTCCCTGCCTTCCCTCTTCTGCATTCACTCTCTCTTTTACCTCTTTCCCCGTCGCCTGTCCCTTTTCCCTGGTTTCCCTCGTTTCCATGAACTCTCCCTTCCACTCTTTTTCCTCGCCTGCCTCTTTTCCCTGGTTTCCCTCTACTGCATTAATTCTCTCTTTTACCTCTTTCCCCCTCGACTGTCTCTTTTCCCTGGTTTCCCCCTTTTCAATTAACACTCTCTTTCCAATCGACTCTCTCTTGTCCCTGATTTTCGCCTTTGCCCTCGCATGACTCTTTCCCCAGTTTTTCCGTGAACTGTCTCTTCTCCATCATTTCTCATCGCCTGTCTTTTTTCCTTGATTTCCCTTTTTTCCATGAACTCTCTCTTCCCCTGCTTTTCCCTCGCCTGTCTCTCTTCCCTGGTTTTCCTCTATGCACTTGCGTGTGTGTTTCCCCTCTTTTCATCGTTTGTCTCTTTTATCTCTTTTCGCCTTGCCTGTCTCTTTTCTCTTCCTTCTCTCTTCTGCATTGACTCTCTCTTTTACCTCTTTCCCCCTCGCCTGTCTCTTTACCTTAGATTCCCTTTTTACCATGAACTCTCTCTGCCCCTGGTTGTCCCTCGCCTGCCTCTTTCCCCTGGTTTCCCTCTTTTCCATGAACTCTCCCTTCCACTCTTTTTCCTCGCCTGCCTCTTTTCCCTGGTTTCCCTCTACTGCATTAATTCTCTCCTTTACCTCTTTCCCCCTCGACTGTCTCTTTTCCCTGGTTTCCCCCTTTTCAATTAACACTCTCTTTCCAATCGACTCTCTCTTGTCCCTAATTTTCGCCTTTGCCCTCGCATGACTCTTTCCCCAGTTTTTCCGTGAACTGTCTCTTCTCCATCGTTTCTCATCGCCTATTTTCCCTGCTTTCCCTTTTTTCCATAAATTCTCTCTTTCCCCTCTTTTTCCTCGCCTCTTTTCACTGGTTTCCCTTTTTTCCATGAACTCTCTCTTTCCCCTCTTTTTCCTCGCCTGTCTCTTTTCACTGGTTTCCCTCTTTTCCATGAAGTCTCGCTTTCCCATATTTTCGGTCGCGAGTCTCTTTTCCTCGGTTCCCCGCTTTTTCCATGAACTCTCTCTTTCCCTTCTTTTCCCTCGCGTGTTTCTTTTCCCTTCTTTTCCCTCGCGTGTCACTTTTCCCTGGTTTTCCTCTATGCCCTCGCCTGTCTCTTTCCCCTCTTTTCATCGTTTGACTCTTTTATCTCTATTCGCCTCGCCTGTCTCTCTTATCATCTTTACCTCTTCTGCATTAACTCTCTCTTTTACCTCTTTCCCCCTCGCCTCTTTTCCCAGGATTCCCTTTTTACCATGAAATCTCTCTTCCCCTGCTTTTCCCTCACCTGTCTCTTTTCACTGGTTTCCCTCTTTTCCATGAAGTCTCTCTTTCCCTTCTTTTCCCTCGCCTGCCTCTTTCCCCTGGTTTCCCTCTTCTCCATGAAGTCTTCCTTTCCCTTCTTTTCCCTCTACTGCCTCTTTTCCCTGCCTTCCCTCTTCTGCATTAACTCTCTCTTTTACCTCTTTCCCCCTCGCCTATCCCTTTTCCCTGGTTTCCCTTTTTTCCATTAACTCTCTCTTCCCATTCTTTTCCCTTGCCTATCTCTTTTCCCTGGTTTCCCTCTTCTCCATGAACTCTCCCTTCCACTCTTTTTCCTCGCCTGCCTCTTTTTCCCTGGTTTCCCTCTACTGCATTAATTCTCTCTTTTACCTCTTTCCCCCTCGACTGTCTCTTTTCCCTGGTTTCCCCCTTTTCAATTAAGACTCTCTTTCCAATCGACTCTCTCTTGTCCCTAATTTTCGCCTTTGCCCTCGCATGACTCTTTCCCCAGTTTTTCCGTGAACTGTCTCTTCTCCATCGTTTCTCATCGCCTATTTTCCCTGCTTTCCCTTTTTTCCATAAATTCTCTCTTTCCCCTCTTTTTCCCTCGCCTCTTTTCACTGGTTTCCCTTTTTTCCATGAACTCTCTCTTTCCCCTCTTTTTCCTCGCCTGTCTCTTTTCACTGGTTTCCCTCTTTTCCATGAAGTCTCGCTTTCCCATATTTTCGGTCGCGAGTCTCTTTTCCTCGGTTCCCCGCTTTTTCCATGAACTCTCTCTTTACCTTCTTTTCCCTCGCGTGTTTCTTTTCCCTTCTTTTCCCTCGCATGTCACTTTTCCCTGGTTTTCCTCTATGCCCTCGCCTGTCTCTTTCCCCTCTTTTCATCGTTTGACTCTTTTATCTCTATTCGCCTCGCCTGTCTCTCTTATCATCTTTACCTCTTCTGCATTAACTCTCTCTTTTACCTCTTTCCCCCTCGCCTCTTTTCCCAGGATTCCCTTTTTACCATGAAATCTCTCTTCCCCTGCTTTTCCCTCACCTGTCTCTTTTCACTGGTTTCCCTCTTTTCCATGAAGTCTCTCTTTCCCTTCTTTTCCCTCGCCTGCCTCTTCTCCTTGCTTTTCCTCTTTTCCATGAACTCTTCCTTTCCCTTCTTTTCCCGCTCCTGCCTCTTTTCCCTGCCTTCCCTCTTCTGCATTCACTCTCTCTTTTACCTCTTTCCCCGTCGCCTGTCCCTTTTCCCTGGTTTCCCTCGTTTCCATGAACTCTCCCTTCCACTCTTTTTCCTCGCCTGCCTCTTTTCCCTGGTTTCCCTCTTCTGCATTAATTCTCTCTTTTACCTCTTTCCCCCTCGACTGTCTCTTTTCCCTGGTTTCCCCCTTTTCAATTAACACTCTCTTTCCAATAGACTCTGTCTTGTCCCTGCTTTTCGCCTTTGCCCTCGCATGACTCTTTCCACAGTGTTTCCATGAGCTGTCTCTTTTCCATCATTTCTCATCGCCTGTCTTTTTTCCTTGATTTCCCTTTTTTCCATGAACTCTCTCTTCCCCTGCTTTTCCCTCGCCTGTCTCTCTTCCCTGGTTTTCCTCTATGCACTTGCATGTGTGTTTCCCCTCTTTTCATCGTTTGTCTCTTTTATCTCTTTTCGCCTCGCCTGTCTCTTTTCTCTTCCTTCTCTCTTCTGCATTGACTCTCTCTTTTACCTCTTTCCCCCTCGCCTGTCTCTTTACCTTAGATTCCCTTTTTACCATGAACTCTCTCTGCCCCTGGTTGTCCCTCGCCTGCCTCTTTCCCCTGGTTTCCCTCTTCTCCATGAACTCTCCCTTCCACTCTTTTTCCTCGCCTGCCTCTTTTCCCTGCCTTCCCTCTTCTGCATTAACTCTCTCTTTTACCTCTTTCCCCCTCGCCTATCCCTTTTCCCTGGTTTCCCTTTTTTCCATTAACTCTCTCTTCCCATTCTTTTCCCTTGCCTATCTCTTTTCCCTGGTTTCCCTCTTTTCCATGAACTCTCCCTTCCACTCTTTTTCCTCGCCTGCCTCTTTTCCCTGGTTTCCCTCTACTGCATTAATTCTCTCTTTTACCTCTTTCCCCCTCGACTGTCTCTTTTCCCTGGTTTCCCCCTTTTCAATTAACACTCTCTTTCCAATCGACTCTGTCTTGTCCCTGCTTTTCGCCTTTGCCCTCGCATGACTCTTTCCACAGTGTTTCCATGAGCTGTCTCTTTTCCATCATTTCTCATCGCCTGTCTTTTTTCCTTGATTTCCCTTTTTTCCATGAACTCTCTCTTCCCCTGCTTTTCCCTCGCCTGTCTCTCTTCCCTGGTTTTCCTCTATGCACTTGCGTGTGTGTTTCCCCTCTTTTCATCGTTTGTCTCTTTTATCTCTTTTCGCCTCGCCTGTCTCTTTTCTCTTCCTTCTCTCTTCTGCATTGACTCTCTCTTTTACCTCTTTCCCCCTCGCCTGTCTCTTTACCTTAGATTCCCTTTTTACCATGAACTCTCTCTGCCCCTGGTTGTCCCTCGCCTGCCTCTTTCCCCTGGTTTCCCTCTTCTCCATGAACTCTCCCTTCCACTCTTTTTCCTCGCCTGCCTCTTTTCCCTGCCTTCCCTCTTCTGCATTAACTCTCTCTTTTACCTCTTTCCCCCTCGTCTATCCCTTTTCCCTGGTTTCCCTTTTTTCCATTCACTCTCTCTTCCCATTCTTTTCCCTTGCCTATCTCTTTTCCCTGGTTTCCCTCTTTTCCATGAACTCTCCCTTCCACTCTTTTTCCTCGCCTGCCTCTTTTCCCTGGTTTCCCTCTACTGCATTAATTCTCTCTTTTACCTCTTTCCCCCTCGACTGTCTCTTTTCCCTGGTTTCCCCCTTTTCAATTAACACTCTCTTTCCAATCGACTCTCTCTTGTCCCTGATTTTCGCCTTTGCCCTCGCATGACTCTTTCCCCAGTTTTTCCGTGAACTGTCTCTTCTCCATCGTTTCTCATCGCCTATTTTCCCTGCTTTCCCTTTTTTCCATAAATTCTCTCTTTCCCCTCTTTTTCCTCGCCTCTTTTCACTGGTTTCCCTTTTTTCCATGAACCCTCTCTTTCCCCTCTTTTTCCTCGCCTGTCTCTTTTCACTGGTTTCCCTCTTTTCCATGAAGTCTCGCTTTCCCATATTTTCGGTCGCGAGTCTCTTTTCCTCGGTTCCCCGCTTTTTCCATGAACTCTCTCTTTCCCTTCTTTTCCCTCGCGTGTTTCTTTTCCCTTCTTTTCCCTCGCATGTCACTTTTCCCTGGTTTTCCTCTATGCCCTCGCCTGTCTCTTTCCCCTCTTTTCATCGTTTGACTCTTTTATCTCTATTCGCCTCGCCTGTCTCTCTTATCATCTTTACCTCTTCTGCATTAACTCTCTCTTTTACCTCTTTCCCCCTCGCCTCTTTTCCCAGGATTCCCTTTTTACCATGAAATCTCTCTTCCCCTGCTTTTCCCTCACCTGTCTCTTTTCACTGGTTTCCCTCTTTTCCATGAAGTCTCTCTTTCCCTTCTTTTCCCTCGCCTGCCTCTTCTCCTTGCTTTTCCTCTTTTCCATGAACTCTTCCTTTCCCTTCTTTTCCCGCTCCTGCCTCTTTTCCCTGCCTTCCCTCTTCTGCATTCACTCTCTCTTTTACCTCTTTCCCCGTCGCCTGTCCCTTTTCCCTGGTTTCCCTCGTTTCCATGAACTCTCCCTTCCACTCTTTTTCCTCGCCTGCCTCTTTTCCCTGGTTTCCCTCTACTGCATTAATTCTCTCTTTTACCTCTTTCCCCCTCGACTGTCTCTTTTCCCTGGTTTCCCCCTTTTCAATTAACACTTTCTTTCCAATCGACTCTCTCTTGTCCCTGATTTTCGCCTTTGCCCTCGCATGACTCTTTCCCCAGTTTTTCCGTGAACTGTCTCTTTTCCATCATTTCTCATCGCCTGTCTTTTTTCCTTGATTTCCCTTTTTTCCATGAACTCTCTCTTCCCCTGCTTTTCCCTCGCCTGTCTCTCTTCCCTGGTTTTCCTCTATGCACTTGCATGTGTGTTTCCCCTCTTTTCATCGTTTGTCTCTTTTATCTCTTTTCGCCTCGCCTGTCTCTTTTCTCTTCCTTCTCTCTTCTGCATTGACTCTCTCTTTTACCTCTTTCCCCCTCGCCTGTCTCTTTACCTTAGATTCCCTTTTTACCATGAACTCTCTCTGCCCCTGGTTGTCCCTCGCCTGCCTCTTTCCCCTGGTTTCCCTCTTCTCCATGAACTCTTCCTTTCCCTTCTTTTCCCTCGCCTGCCTCTTTTCCCTGCCTTCCCTCTTCTGCATTAACTCTCTCATTTACCTCTTTCCCCCTCACCTATCCCTTTTCCCTGGTTTCCCTTTTTTCCATTAACTCTCTCTTCCCATTCTTTTCCCTTGCCTATCTCTTTTCCCTGGTTTCCCTCTTCTCCATGAACTCTCCCTTCCACTCTTTTTCCTCGCCTGCCTCTTTTCCTTGGTTTCCCTCTACTGCATTAATTCTCTCTTTTACCTCTTTCCCCCTCGACTGTCTCTTTTCCCTGGTTTCCCCCTTGTCAATGAACACTCTCTTTCCAATAGACTCTCTCTTGTCCCTGCTTTTCGCCTTTGCCCTCGCATGACTCTTTCCACAGTGTTTCCATGAGCTGTCTCTTTTCCATCATTTCTCATCGCCTATTTTCCCTGCTTTCCCTTTTTTCCATAAATTCTCTCTTTCCCCTCTTTTTCCTCGCCTCTTTTCACTGGTTTCCCTTTTTTCCATGAACTCTCTCTTTCCCCTCTTTTTCCTCGCCTGTCTCTTTTCACTGGTTTCCCTCTTTTCCATGAAGTCTCGCTTTCCCATATTTTCGGTCGCGAGTCTCTTTTCCTCGGTTCCCCGCTTTGTCCATGAACTCTCTCTTTCCCTTCTTTTCCCTCGCATGTCACTTTTCCCTGGTTTTCCTCTATGCCCTCGCCTGTCTCTTTCCCCTCTTTTCATCGTTTGACTCTTTTATCTCTATTCGCCTCGCCTGTCTCTCTTATCATCTTTACCTCTTCTGCATTAACTCTCTCTTTTACCTCTTTCCCCCTCGCCTCTTTTCCCAGGATTCCCTTTTTACCATGAAATCTCTCTTCCCCTGCTTTTCCCTCACCTGTCTCTTTTCACTGGTTTCCCTCTTTTCCATGAAGTCTCTCTTTCCCTTCTTTTCCCTCGCCTGCCTCTTCTCCTTGCTTTTCCTCTTTTCCATGAACTCTTCCTTTCCCTTCTTTTCCCGCTCCTGCCTCTTTTCCCTGCCTTCCCTCTTCTGCATTCACTCTCTCTTTTACCTCTTTCCCCGTCGCCTGTCCCTTTTCCCTGGTTTCCCTCGTTTCAATTAACACTCTCTTTCCAATCGACTCTCTCTTGTCCCTAATTTTCGCCTTTGCCCTCGCATGACTCTTTCCACAGTGTTTCCATGAGCTGTCTCTTTTCCATCATTTCTCATCGCCTGTCTTTTTTCCTTGATTTCCCTTTTTTCCATGAACTCTTCCTTTCCCCTGCTTTTCCCTCGCCTGTCTCTCTTCCCTGGTTTTCCTCTATGCACTTGCATGTGTGTTTCCCCTCTTTTCATCGTTTGTCTCTTTTATCTCTTTTCGCCTCGCCTGTCTCTTTTCTCTTCCTTCTCTCTTCTGCATTGACTCTCTCTTTTACCTCTTTCCCCCTCGCCTGTCTCTTTACCTTAGATTCCCTTTTTACCATGAACTCTCTCTGCCCCTGGTTGTCCCTCGCCTGCCTCTTTCCCCTGGTTTCCCTCTTCTCCATGAACTCTTCCTTTCCCTTCTTTTCCCTCTACTGCCTCTTTTCCCTGCCTTCCCTCTTCTGCATTAACTCTCTCTTTTACCTCTTTCCCCCTCGCCTATCCCTTTTCCCTGGTTTCCCTTTTTTCCATTAACTCTCTCTTCCCATTCTTTTCCCTTGCCTATCTCTTTTCCCTGGTTTCCCTCTTTTCCATGAACTCTCCCTTCCACTCTTTTTCCTCGCCTGCCTCTTTTCCCTGGTTTCCCTCTACTGCATTAATTCTCTCTTTTACCTCTTTCCCCCTCGACTGTCTCTTTTCCCTGGTTTCCCCCTTTTCAATTAACACTCTCTTTCCAATAGACTCTCTCTTGTCCCTGCTTTTCGCCTTTGCCCTCGCATGACTCTTTCCCCAGTTTTTCCGTGAACTGTCTCTTCTCCATCGTTTCTCATCGCCTATTTTCCCTGCTTTCCCTTTTTTCCATAAATTCTCTCTTTCCCCTCTTTTCCCTCGCCTCTTTTCACTGGTTTCCCTTTTTTCCATGAACCCTCTCTTTCCCCTCTTTTTCCTCGCCTGTCTCTTTTCACTGGTTTCCCTCTTTTCCATGAAGTCTCGCTTTCCCATATTTTCGGTCGCGAGTCTCTTTTCCTCGGTTCCCCGCTTTTTCCATGAACTCTCTCTTTCCCTTCTTTTCCCTCGCGTGTTTCTTTTCCCTTCTTTTCCCTCGCATGTCACTTTTCCCTGGTTTTCCTCTATGCCCTCGCCTGTCTCTTTCCCCTCTTTTCATCGTTTGACTCTTTTATCTCTATTCGCCTCGCCTGTCTCTCTTATCATCTTTACCTCTTCTGCATTAACTCTCTCTTTTACCTCTTTCCCCCTCGCCTCTTTTCCCAGGATTCCCTTTTTACCATGAAATCTCTCTTCCCCTGCTTTTCCCTCACCTGTCTCTTTTCACTGGTTTCCCTCTTTTCCATGAAGTCTCTCTTTCCCTTCTTTTCCCTCGCCTGCCTCTTCTCCTTGCTTTTCCTCTTTTCCATGAACTCTTCCTTTCCCTTCTTTTCCCGCTCCTGCCTCTTTTCCCTGCCTTCCCTCTTCTGCATTCACTCTCTCTTTTACCTCTTTCCCCGTCGCCTGTCCCTTTTCCCTGGTTTCCCTCGTTTCCATGAACTCTCCCTTCCACTCTTTTTCCTCGCCTGCCTCTTTTCCCTGGTTTCCCTCTTCTGCATTAATTCTCTCTTTTACCTCTTTCCCCCTCGACTGTCTCTTTTCCCTGGTTTCCCCCCTTTTCAATTAACACTCTCTTTCCAATAGACTCTCTCTTGTCCCTGCTTTTCGCCTTTGCCCTCGCATGACTCTTTCCACAGTGTTTCCATGAGCTGTCTCTTTTCCATCATTTCTCATCGCCTGTCTTTTTTCCTTGATTTCCCTTTTTTCCATGAACTCTCTCTTCCCCTGCTTTTCCCTCGCCTGTCTCTCTTCCCTGGTTTTCCTCTATGCACTTGCATGTGTGTTTCCCCTCTTTTCATCGTTTGTCTCTTTTATCTCTTTTCGCCTCGCCTGTCTCTTTTCTCTTCCTTCTCTCTTCTGCATTGACTCTCTCTTTTACCTCTTTCCCCCTCGCCTGTCTCTTTACCTTAGATTCCCTTTTTACCATGAACTCTCTCTGCCCCTGGTTGTCCCTCGCCTGCCTCTTTCCCCTGGTTTCCCTCTTCTCCATGAACTCTTCCTTTCCCTTCTTTTCCCTCTACTGCCTCTTTTCCCTGCCTTCCCTCTTCTGCATTAACTCTCTCTTTTACCTCTTTCCCCCTCGCCTATCCCTTTTCCCTGGTTTCCCTTTTTTCCATTAACTCTCTCTTCCCATTCTTTTCCCTTGCCTATCTCTTTTCCCTGGTTTCCCTCTTCTCCATTAATTCTCTCTTTTACCTCTTTCCCCCTCGACTGTCTCTTTTCCCTGGTTTCCCCCTTTTCAATTAAGACTCTCTTTCCAATCGACTCTCTCTTGTCCCTGATTTTCGCCTTTGCCCTCGCATGACTCTTTCCCCAGTTTTTCCGTGAACTGTGTCTTCTCCATCGTTTCTCATCGCCTATTTTCCCTGCTTTCCCTTTTTTCCATAAATTCTCTCTTTCCCCTCTTTTCCCTCGCCTCTTTTCACTGGTTTCCCTTTTTTCCATGAACCCTCTCTTTCCCCTCTTTTTCCTCGCCTGTCTCTTTTCACTGGTTTCCCTCTTTTCCATGAAGTCTCGCTTTCCCATATTTTCGGTCGCGAGTCTCTTTTCCTCGGTTCCCCGCTTTTTCCATGAACTCTCTCTTTCCCTTCTTTTCCCTCGCGTGTTTCTTTTCCCTTCTTTTCCCTCGCGTGTCACTTTTCCCTGGTTTTCCTCTATGCCCTCGCCTGTCTCTTTCCCCTCTTTTCATCGTTTGACTCTTTTATCTCTATTCGCCTCGCCTGTCTCTCTTATCATCTTTACCTCTTCTGCATTAACTCTCTCTTTTACCTCTTTCCCCCTCGCCTCTTTTCCCAGGATTCCCTTTTTACCATGAAATCTCTCTTCCCCTGCTTTTCCCTCACCTGTCTCTTTTCACTGGTTTCCCTCTTTTCCATGAAGTCTCTCTTTCCCTTCTTTTCCCTCGCCTGCCTCTTCTCCTTGCTTTTCCTCTTTTCCATGAACTCTTCCTTTCCCTTCTTTTCCCGCTCCTGCCTCTTTTCCCTGCCTTCCCTCTTCTGCATTCACTCTCTCTTTTACCTCTTTCCCCGTCGCCTGTCCCTTTTCCCTGGTTTCCCTCGTTTCCATGAACTCTCCCTTCCACTCTTTTTCCTCGCCTGCCTCTTTTCCCTGGTTTCCCTCTACTGCATTAATTCTCTCTTTTACCTCTTTCCCCCTCGACTGTCTCTTTTCCCTGGTTTCCCCCTTTTCAATTAACACTCTCTTTCCAATAGACTCTGTCTTGTCCCTGATTTTCGCCTTTGCCCTCGCATGACTCTTTCCCCAGTTTTTCCGTGAACTGTCTCTTCTCCATCATTTCTCATCGCCTGTCTTTTTTCCTTGATTTCCCTTTTTTCCATGAACTCTCTCTTCCCCTGCTTTTCCCTCGCCTGTCTCTCTTCCCTGGTTTTCCTCTATGCACTTGCATGTGTGTTTCCCCTCTTTTCATCGTTTGTCTCTTTTATCTCTTTTCGCCTCGCCTGTCTCTTTTCTCTTCCTTCTCTCTTCTGCATTGACTCTCTCTTTTACCTCTTTCCCCCTCGCCTGTCTCTTTACCTTAGATTCCCTTTTTACCATGAACTCTCTCTGCCCCTGCTTTTCCCTCACCTGTCTCTTTTCACTGGTTTCCCTCTTTTCCATGAAGTCTCTCTTTCCCTTCTTTTCCCTCGCCTGCCTCTTCTCCTTGCTTTTCCTCTTTTCCATGAACTCTTCCTTTCCCTTCTTTTCCCGCTCCTGCCTCTTTTCCCTGCCTTCCCTCTTCTGCATTCACTCTCTCTTTTACCTCTTTCCCCGTCGCCTGTCCCTTTTCCCTGGTTTCCCTCGTTTCCATGAACTCTCCCTTCCACTCTTTTTCCTCGCCTGCCTCTTTTCCCTGGTTTCCCTCTACTGCATTAATTCTCTCTTTTACCTCTTTCCCCCTCGACTGTCTCTTTTCCCTGGTTTCCCCCTTTTCAATTAACACTCTCTTTCCAATCGACTCTCTCTTGTCCCTGATTTTCGCCTTTGCCCTCGCATGACTCTTTCCCCAGTTTTTCCGTGAACTGTCTCTTCTCCATCATTTCTCATCGCCTGTCTTTTTTCCTTGATTTCCCTTTTTTCCATGAACTCTCTCTTCCCCTGCTTTTCCCTCGCCTGTCTCTCTTCCCTGGTTTTCCTCTATGCACTTGCGTGTGTGTTTCCCCTCTTTTCATCGTTTGTCTCTTTTATCTCTTTTCGCCTTGCCTGTCTCTTTTCTCTTCCTTCTCTCTTCTGCATTGACTCTCTCTTTTACCTCTTTCCCCCTCGCCTGTCTCTTTACCTTAGATTCCCTTTTTACCATGAACTCTCTCTGCCCCTGGTTGTCCCTCGCCTGCCTCTTTCCCCTGGTTTCCCTCTTTTCCATGAACTCTCCCTTCCACTCTTTTTCCTCGCCTGCCTCTTTTCCCTGGTTTCCCTCTACTGCATTAATTCTCTCCTTTACCTCTTTCCCCCTCGACTGTCTCTTTTCCCTGGTTTCCCCCTTTTCAATTAACACTCTCTTTCCAATCGACTCTCTCTTGTCCCTAATTTTCGCCTTTGCCCTCGCATGACTCTTTCCCCAGTTTTTCCGTGAACTGTCTCTTCTCCATCGTTTCTCATCGCCTATTTTCCCTGCTTTCCCTTTTTTCCATAAATTCTCTCTTTCCCCTCTTTTTCCTCGCCTCTTTTCACTGGTTTCCCTTTTTTCCATGAACTCTCTCTTTCCCCTCTTTTTCCTCGCCTGTCTCTTTTCACTGGTTTCCCTCTTTTCCATGAAGTCTCGCTTTCCCATATTTTCGGTCGCGAGTCTCTTTTCCTCGGTTCCCCGCTTTTTCCATGAACTCTCTCTTTCCCTTCTTTTCCCTCGCGTGTTTCTTTTCCCTTCTTTTCCCTCGCATGTCACTTTTCCCTGGTTTTCCTCTATGCCCTCGCCTGTCTCTTTCCCCTCTTTTCATCGTTTGACTCTTTTATCTCTATTCGCCTCGCCTGTCTCTCTTATCATCTTTACCTCTTCTGCATTAACTCTCTCTTTTACCTCTTTCCCCCTCGCCTCTTTTCCCAGGATTCCCTTTTTACCATGAAATCTCTCTTCCCCTGCTTTTCCCTCACCTGTCTCTTTTCACTGGTTTCCCTCTTTTCCATGAAGTCTCTCTTTCCCTTCTTTTCCCTCGCCTGCCTCTTCTCCTTGCTTTTCCTCTTTTCCATGAACTCTTCCTTTCCCTTCTTTTCCCGCTCCTGCCTCTTTTCCCTGCCTTCCCTCTTCTGCATTCACTCTCTCTTTTACCTCTTTCCCCGTCGCCTGTCCCTTTTCCCTGGTTTCCCTCGTTTCCATGAACTCTCCCTTCCACTCTTTTTCCTCGCCTGCCTCTTTTCCCTGGTTTCCCTCTACTGCATTAATTCTCTCTTTTACCTCTTTCCCCCTCGACTGTCTCTGCACTGGTTTCCCCCTTTTCAATTAACACTCTCTTTCCAATAGACTCTGTCTTGTCCCTGCTTTTCGCCTTTGCCCTCGCATGACTCTTTCCACAGTGTTTCCATGAGCTGTCTCTTTTCCATCATTTCTCATCGCCTGTCTTTTTTCCTTGATTTCCCTTTTTTCCATGAACTCTCTCTTCCCCTGCTTTTCCCTCGCCTGTCTCTCTTCCCTGGTTTTCCTCTATGCACTTGCGTGTGTGTTTCCCCTCTTTTCATCGTTTGTCTCTTTTATCTCTTTTCGCCTCGCCTGTCTCTTTTCTCTTCCTTCTCTCTTCTGCATTGACTCTCTCTTTTACCTCTTTCCCCCTCGCCTGTCTCTTTACCTTAGATTCCCTTTTTACCATGAACTCTCTCTGCCCCTGGTTGTCCCTCGCCTGCCTCTTTCCCCTGGTTTCCCTCTTCTCCATGAACTCTCCCTTCCACTCTTTTTCCTCGCCTGCCTCTTTTCCCTGCCTTCCCTCTTCTGCATTAACTCTCTCTTTTACCTCTTTCCCCCTCGCCTATCCCTTTTCCCTGGTTTCCCTTTTTTCCATTCACTCTCTCTTCCCATTCTTTTCCCTTGCCTATCTCTTTTCCCTGGTTTCCCTCTTCTCCATGAACTCTCCCTTCCACTCTTTTTCCTCGCCTGCCTCTTTTCCCTGGTTTCCCTCTACTGCATTAACTCTCTCTTTGACCTCTTTCCCCCTCGACTGTCTCTTTTCCCTGGTTTCCCCCTTTTCAATTAACACTCTCTTTCCAATCGACTCTCTCTTGTCCCTAATTTTCGCCTTTGCCCTCGCATGACTCTTTCCCCAGTTTTTCCGTGAACTGTCTCTTCTCCATCGTTTCTCATCGCCTATTTTCCCTGCTTTCCCTTTTTTCCATAAATTCTCTCTTTCCCCTCTTTTTCCTCGCCTCTTTTCACTGGTTTCCCTTTTTTCCATGAACCCTCTCTTTCCCCTCTTTTTCCTCGCCTGTCTCTTTTCACTGGTTTCCCTCTTTTCCATGAAGTCTCGCTTTCCCATATTTTCGGTCGCGAGTCTCTTTTCCTCGGTTCCCCGCTTTTTCCATGAACTCTCTCTTTCCCTTCTTTTCCCTCGCGTGTTTCTTTTCCCTTCTTTTCCCTCGCATGTCACTTTTCCCTGGTTTTCCTCTATGCCCTCGCCTGTCTCTTTCCCCTCTTTTCATCGTTTGACTCTTTTATCTCTATTCGCCTCGCCTGTCTCTCTTATCATCTTTACCTCTTCTGCATTAACTCTCTCTTTTACCTCTTTCCCCCTCGCCTCTTTTCCCAGGATTCCCTTTTTACCATGAAATCTCTCTTCCCCTGCTTTTCCCTCACCTGTCTCTTTTCACTGGTTTCCCTCTTTTCCATGAAGTCTCTCTTTCCCTTCTTTTCCCTCGCCTGCCTCTTCTCCTTGCTTTTCCTCTTTTCCATGAACTCTTCCTTTCCCTTCTTTTCCCGCTCCTGCCTCTTTTCCCTGCCTTCCCTCTTCTGCATTCACTCTCTCTTTTACCTCTTTCCCCGTCGCCTGTCCCTTTTCCCTGGTTTCCCTCGTTTCCATGAACTCTCCCTTCCACTCTTTTTCCTCGCCTGCCTCTTTTCCCTGGTTTCCCTCTACTGCATTAATTCTCTCTTTTACCTCTTTCCCCCTCGACTGTCTCTTTTCCCTGGTTTCCCCCTTGTCAATGAACACTCTCTTTCCAATCGACTCTGTCTTGTCCCTGCTTTTCGCCTTTGCCCTCGCATGACTCTTTCCCCAGTTTTTCCGTGAGCTGTCTCTTTTCCATCATTTCTCATCGCCTGTCTTTTTTCCTTGATTTCCCTTTTTTCCATGAACTCTCTCTTCCCCTGCTTTTCCCTCGCCTGTCTCTCTTCCCTGGTTTTCCTCTATGCACTTGCGTGTGTGTTTCCCCTCTTTTCATCGTTTGTCTCTTTTATCTCTTTTCGCCTCGCCTGTCTCTTTTCTCTTCCTTCTCTCTTCTGCATTGACTCTCTCTTTTACCTCTTTCCCCCTCGCCTGTCTCTTTACCTTAGATTCCCTTTTTACCATGAACTCTCTCTGCCCCTGGTTGTCCCTCGCCTGCCTCTTTCCCCTGGTTTCCCTCTTCTCCATGAACTCTTCCTTTCCCTTCTTTTCCCTCTACTGCCTCTTTTCCCTGCCTTCCCTCTTCTGCATTAACTCTCTCTTTTACCTCTTTCCCCCTCGCCTATCCCTTTTCCCTGGTTTCCCTTTTTTCCATTCACTCTCTCTTCCCATTCTTTTCCCTTGCCTATCTCTTTTCCCTGGTTTCCCTCTTTTCCATGAACTCTCCCTTCCACTCTTTTTCCTCGCCTGCCTCTTTTCCCTGGTTTCCCTCTACTGCATTAATTCTCTCTTTTACCTCTTTCCCCCTCGACTGTCTCTTTTCCCTGGTTTCCCCCTTTTCAATTAACACTCTCTTTCCTATCGACTCTCTCTTGTCCCTGCTTTTCGCCTTTGCCCTCGCATGACTCTTTCCCCAGTTTTTCCGTGAACTGTCTCTTCTCCATCGTTTCTCATCGCCTATTTTCCCTGCTTTCCCTTTTTTCCATAAATTCTCTCTTTCCCCTCTTTTTCCTCGCCTCTTTTCACTGGTTTCCCTTTTTTCCATGAACTCTCTCTTTCCCCTCTTTTTCCTCGCCTGTCTCTTTTCACTGGTTTCCCTCTTTTCCATGAAGTCTCGCTTTCCCATATTTTCGGTCGCGAGTCTCTTTTCCTCGGTTCCCCGCTTTTTCCATGAACTCTCTCTTTCCCTTCTTTTCCCTCGCGTGTTTCTTTTCCCTTCTTTTCCCTCGCGTGTCACTTTTCCCTGGTTTTCCTCTATGCCCTCGCCTGTCTCTTTCCCCTCTTTTCATCGTTTGACTCTTTTATCTCTATTCGCCTCGCCTGTCTCTCTTATCATCTTTACCTCTTCTGCATTAACTCTCTCTTTTACCTCTTTCCCCCTCGCCTCTTTTCCCAGGATTCCCTTTTTACCATGAAATCTCTCTTCCCCTGCTTTTCCCTCACCTGTCTCTTTTCACTGGTTTCCCTCTTTTCCATGAAGTCTCTCTTTCCCTTCTTTTCCCTCGCCTGCCTCTTCTCCTTGCTTTTCCTCTTTTCCATGAACTCTTCCTTTCCCTTCTTTTCCTGCTCCTGCCTCTTTTCCCTGCCTTCCCTCTTCTGCATTCACTCTCTCTTTTACCTCTTTCCCCGTCGCCTGTCCCTTTTCCCTGGTTTCCCTCGTTTCCATGAACTCTCCCTTCCACTCTTTTTCCTCGCCTGCCTCTTTTCCCTGGTTTCCCTCTACTGCATTAATTCTCTCTTTTACCTCTTTCCCCCTCGACTGTCTCTTTTCCCTGGTTTCCCCCTTTTCAATTAACACTCTCTTTCCAATCGACTCTCTCTTGTCCCTGCTTTTCGCCTTTGCCCTCGCATGACTCTTTCCCCAGTTTTTCCGTGAACTGTCTCTTCTCCATCGTTTCTCATCGCCTATTTTCCCTGCTTTCCCTTTTTTCCATAAATTCTCTCTTTCCCCTCTTTTTCCTCGCCTCTTTTCACTGGTTTCCCTTTTTTCCATGAACCCTCTCTTTCCCCTCTTTTTCCTCGCCTGTCTCTTTTCACTGGTTTCCCTCTTTTCCATGAAGTCTCGCTTTCCCATATTTTCGGTCGCGAGTCTCTTTTCCTCGGTTCCCCGCTTTTTCCATGAACTCTCTCTTTCCCTTCTTTTCCCTCGCGTGTTTCTTTTCCCTTCTTTTCCCTCGCATGTCACTTTTCCCTGGTTTTCCTCTATGCCCTCGCCTGTCTCTTTCCCCTCTTTTCATCGTTTGACTCTTTTATCTCTATTCGCCTCGCCTGTCTCTCTTATCATCTTTACCTCTTCTGCATTAACTCTCTCTTTTACCTCTTTCCCCCTCGCCTCTTTTCCCAGGATTCCCTTTTTACCATGAAATCTCTCTTCCCCTGCTTTTCCCTCACCTGTCTCTTTTCACTGGTTTCCCTCTTTTCCATGAAGTCTCTCTTTCCCTTCTTTTCCCTCGCCTGCCTCTTCTCCTTGCTTTTCCTCTTTTCCATGAACTCTTCCTTTCCCTTCTTTTCCCGCTCCTGCCTCTTTTCCCTGCCTTCCCTCTTCTGCATTCACTCTCTCTTTTACCTCTTTCCCCGTCGCCTGTCCCTTTTCCCTGGTTTCCCTCGTTTCCATGAACTCTCCCTTCCACTCTTTTTCCTCGCCTGCCTCTTTTCCCTGGTTTCCCTCTACTGCATTAATTCTCTCTTTTACCTCTTTCCCCCTCGACTGTCTCTTTTCCCTGGTTTCCCCCTTGTCAATGAACACTCTCTTTCCAATCGACTCTCTCTTGTCCCTAAATTTCGCCTTTGCCCTCGCATGACTCTTTCCCCAGTTTTTCCGTGAACTGTCTCTTCTCCATCGTTTCTCATCGCCTATTTTCCCTGCTTTCCCTTTTTTCCATAAATTCTCTCTTTCCCCTCTTTTTCCTCGCCTCTTTTAACTGGTTTCCCTTTTTTCCATGAACCCTCTCTTTCCCCTCTTTTTCCTCGCCTGTCTCTTTTCACTGGTTTCCCTCTTTTCCATGAAGTCTCGCTTTCCCATATTTTCGGTCGCGAGTCTCTTTTCCTCGGTTCCCCGCTTTGTCCATGAACTCTCTCTTTCCCTTCTTTTCCCTCGCGTGTCACTTTTCCCTGGTTTTCCTCTATGCCCTCGCCTGTCTCTTTCCCCTCTTTTCATCGTTTGACTCTTTTATCTCTATTCGCCTCGCCTGTCTCTCTTATCATCTTTACCTCTTCTGCATTAACTCTCTCTTTTACCTCTTTCCCCCTCGCCTCTTTTCCCAGGATTCCCTTTTTACCATGAAATCTCTCTTCCCCTGCTTTTCCCTCACCTGTCTCTTTTCACTGGTTTCCCTCTTTTCCATGAAGTCTCTCTTTCCCTTCTTTTCCCGCTCCTGCCTCTTTTCCCTGCCTTCCCTCTTCTGCATTCACTCTCTCTTTTACCTCTTTCCCCGTCGCCTGTCCCTTTTCCCTGGTTTCCCTCGTTTCCATGAACTCTCCCTTCCACTCTTTTTCCTCGCCTGCCTCTTTTCCCTGGTTTCCCTCTACTGCATTAATTCTCTCTTTTACCTCTTTCCCCCTCGACTGTCTCTTTTCCCTGGTTTCCCCCTTGTCAATGAACACTCTCTTTCCAATCGACTCTCTCTTGTCCCTAAATTTCGCCTTTGCCCTCGCATGACTCTTTCCCCAGTTTTTCCGTGAACTGTCTCTTCTCCATCATTTCTCATCGCCTGTCTTTTTTCCTTGATTTCCCTTTTTTCCATGAACTCTCTCTTCCCCTGCTTTTCCCTCGCCTGTCTCTCTTCCCTGGTTTTCCTCTATGCACTTGCGTGTGTGTTTCCCCTCTTTTCATCGTTTGTCTCTTTTATCTCTTTTCGCCTCGCCTGTCTCTTTTCTCTTCCTTCTCTCTTCTGCATTGACTCTCTCTTTTACCTCTTTCCCCCTCGCCTGTCTCTTTACCTTAGATTCCCTTTTTACCATGAACTCTCTCTGCCCCTGGTTGTCCCTCGCCTGCCTCTTTCCCCTGGTTTCCCTCTTCTCCATGAACTCTCTCTTTTACCTCTTTCCCCCTCGCCTATCCCTTTTCCCTGGTTTCCCTTTTTTCCATTCACTCTCTCTTCCCATTCTTTTCCCTTGCCTATCTCTTTTCCCTGGTTTCCCTCTTTTCCATGAACTCTCCCTTCCACTCTTTTTCCTCGCCTGCCTCTTTTCCCTGGTTTCCCTCTACTGCATTAATTCTCTCTTTTACCTCTTTCCCCCTCGACTGTCTCTTTTCCCTGGTTTCCCCCTTTTCAATTAACACTCTCTTTCCAATCGACTCTCTCTTGTCCCTAATTTTCGCCTTTGCCCTCGCATGACTCTTTCCCCAGTTTTTCCGTGAACTGTCTCTTCTCCATCGTTTCTCATCGCCTATTTTCCCTGCTTTCCCTTTTTTCCATAAATTCTCTCTTTCCCCTCTTTTTCCTCGCCTCTTTTCACTGGTTTCCCTTTTTTCCATGAACCCTCTCTTTCCCCTCTTTTTCCTCGCCTGTCTCTTTTCACTGGTTTCCCTCTTTTCCATGAAGTCTCGCTTTCCCATATTTTCGGTCGCGAGTCTCTTTTCCTCGGTTCCCCGCTTTTTCCATGAACTCTCTCTTTCCCTTCTTTTCCCTCGCGTGTTTCTTTTCCCTTCTTTTCCCTCGCATGTCACTTTTCCCTGGTTTTCCTCTATGCCCTCGCCTGTCTCTTTCCCCTCTTTTCATCGTTTGACTCTTTTATCTCTATTCGCCTCGCCTGTCTCTCTTATCATCTTTACCTCTTCTGCATTAACTCTCTCTTTTACCTCTTTCCCCCTCGCCTCTTTTCCCAGGATTCCCTTTTTACCATGAAATCTCTCTTCCCCTGCTTTTCCCTCACCTGTCTCTTTTCACTGGTTTCCCTCTTTTCCATGAAGTCTCTCTTTCCCTTCTTTTCCCTCGCCTGCCTCTTCTCCTTGCTTTTCCTCTTTTCCATGAACTCTTCCTTTCCCTTCTTTTCCCGCTCCTGCCTCTTTTCCCTGCCTTCCCTCTTCTGCATTCACTCTCTCTTTTACCTCTTTCCCCGTCGCCTGTCCCTTTTCCCTGGTTTCCCTCGTTTCCATGAACTCTCCCTTCCACTCTTTTTCCTCGCCTGCCTCTTTTCCCTGGTTTCCCTCTTCTGCATTAATTCTCTCTTTTACCTCTTTCCCCCTCGACTGTCTCTTTTCCCTGGTTTCCCCCTTGTCAATGAACACTCTCTTTCCAATCGACTCTCTCTTGTCCCTGATTTTCGCCTTTGCCCTCGCATGACTCTTTCCCCAGTTTTTCCGTGAGCTGTCTCTTTTCCATCATTTCTCATCGCCTGTCTTTTTTCCTTGATTTCCCTTTTTTCCATGAACTCTCTCTTCCCCTGCTTTTCCCTCGCCTGTCTCTCTTCCCTGGTTTTCCTCTATGCACTTGCGTGTGTGTTTCCCCTCTTTTCATCGTTTGTCTCTTTTATCTCTTTTCGCCTCGCCTGTCTCTTTTCTCTTCCTTCTCTCTTCTGCATTGACTCTCTCTTTTACCTCTTTCCCCCTCGCCTGTCTCTTTACCTTAGATTCCCTTTTTACCATGAACTCTCTCTGCCCCTGGTTGTCCCTCGCCTGCCTCTTTCCCCTGGTTTCCCTCTTCTCCATGAACTCTTCCTTTCCCTTCTTTTCCCTCTACTGCCTCTTTTCCCTGCCTTCCCTCTTCTGCATTAACTCTCTCTTTTACCTCTTTCCCCCTCGCCTATCCCTTTTCCCTGGTTTCCCTTTTTTCCATTCACTCTCTCTTCCCATTGTTTTCCCTTGCCTATCTCTTTTCCCTGGTTTCCCTCTTTTCCATGAACTCTCCCTTCCACTCTTTTTCCTCGCCTGCCTCTTTTCCCTGGTTTCCCTCTACTGCATTAATTCTCTCTTTTACCTCTTTACCCCTCGACTGTCTCTTTTCCCTGGTTTCCCCCTTTTCAATTAACACTCTCTTTCCAATCGACTCTCTCTTGTCCCTGCTTTTCGCCTTTGCCCTCGCATGACTCTTTCCCCAGTTTTTCCGTGAACTGTCTCTTCTCCATCGTTTCTCATCGCCTATTTTCCCTGCTTTCCCTTTTTTCCATAAATTCTCTCTTTCCCCTCTTTTTCCTCGCCTCTTTTCACTGGTTTCCCTTTTTTCCATGAACTCTCTCTTTCCCCTCTTTTTCCTCGCCTGTCTCTTTTCACTGGTTTCCCTCTTTTCCATGAAGTCTCGCTTTCCCATATTTTCGGTCGCGAGTCTCTTTTCCTCGGTTCCCCGCTTTTTCCATGAACTCTCTCTTTCCCTTCTTTTCCCTCGCGTGTTTCTTTTCCCTTCTTTTCCCTCGCATGTCACTTTTCCCTGGTTTTCCTCTATGCCCTCGCCTGTCTCTTTCCCCTCTTTTCATCGTTTGACTCTTTTATCTCTATTCGCCTCGCCTGTCTCTCTTATCATCTTTACCTCTTCTGCATTAACTCTCTCTTTTACCTCTTTCCCCCTCGCCTCTTTTCCCAGGATTCCCTTTTTACCATGAAATCTCTCTTCCCCTGCTTTTCCCTCACCTGTCTCTTTTCACTGGTTTCCCTCTTTTCCATGAAGTCTCTCTTTCCCTTCTTTTCCCTCGCCTGCCTCTTCTCCTTGCTTTTCCTCTTTTCCATGAACTCTTCCTTTCCCTTCTTTTCCCGCTCCTGCCTCTTTTCCCTGCCTTCCCTCTTCTGCATTCACTCTCTCTTTTACCTCTTTCCCCGTCGCCTGTCCCTTTTCCCTGGTTTCCCTCGTTTCCATGAACTCTCCCTTCCACTCTTTTTCCTCGCCTGCCTCTTTTCCCTGGTTTCCCTCTACTGCATTAATTCTCTCTTTTACCTCTTTCCCCCTCGACTGTCTCTGCACTGGTTTCCCCCTTTTCAATTAACACTCTCTTTCCAATAGACTCTGTCTTGTCCCTGCTTTTCGCCTTTGCCCTCGCATGACTCTTTCCACAGTGTTTCCATGAGCTGTCTCTTTTCCATCATTTCTCATCGCCTGTCTTTTTTCCTTGATTTCCCTTTTTTCCATGAACTCTCTCTTCCCCTGCTTTTCCCTCGCCTGTCTCTCTTCCCTGGTTTTCCTCTATGCACTTGCGTGTGTGTTTCCCCTCTTTTCATCGTTTGTCTCTTTTATCTCTTTTCGCCTCGCCTGTCTCTTTTCTCTTCCTTCTCTCTTCTGCATTGACTCTCTCTTTTACCTCTTTCCCCCTCGCCTGTCTCTTTACCTTAGATTCCCTTTTTACCATGAACTCTCTCTGCCCCTGGTTGTCCCTCGCCTGCCTCTTTCCCCTGGTTTCCCTCTTCTCCATGAACTCTCCCTTCCACTCTTTTTCCTCGCCTGCCTCTTTTCCCTGCCTTCCCTCTTCTGCATTAACTCTCTCTTTTACCTCTTTCCCCCTCGCCTATCCCTTTTCCCTGGTTTCCCTTTTTTCCATTCACTCTCTCTTCCCATTCTTTTCCCTTGCCTATCTCTTTTCCCTGGTTTCCCTCTTTTCCATGAACTCTCCCTTCCACTCTTTTTCCTCGCCTGCCTCTTTTCCCTGGTTTCCCTCTACTGCATTAATTCTCTCTTTTACCTCTTTCCCCCTCGACTGTCTCTTTTCCCTGGTTTCCCCCCTTTTCAATTAACACTCTCTTTCCTATCGACTCTCTCTTGTCCCTGCTTTTCGCCTTTGCCCTCGCATGACTCTTTCCCCAGTTTTTCCGTGAACTGTCTCTTCTCCATCGTTTCTCATCGCCTATTTTCCCTGCTTTCCCTTTTTTCCATAAATTCTCTCTTTCCCCTCTTTTTCCTCGCCTCTTTTCACTGGTTTCCCTTTTTTCCATGAACCCTCTCTTTCCCCTCTTTTTCCTCGCCTGTCTCTTTTCACTGGTTTCCCTCTTTTCCATGAAGTCTCGCTTTCCCATATTTTCGGTCGCGAGTCTCTTTTCCTCGGTTCCCCGCTTTTTCCATGAACTCTCTCTTTCCCTTCTTTTCCCTCGCGTGTCACTTTTCCCTGGTTTTCCTCTATGCCCTCGCCTGTCTCTTTCCCCTCTTTTCATCGTTTGACTCTTTTATCTCTATTCGCCTCGCCTGTCTCTCTTATCATCTTTACCTCTTCTGCATTAACTCTCTCTTTTACCTCTTTCCCCCTCGCCTCTTTTCCCAGGATTCCCTTTTTACCATGAAATCTCTCTTCCCCTGCTTTTCCCTCACCTGTCTCTTTTCACTGGTTTCCCTCTTTTCCATGAACTCTTCCTTTCCCTTCTTTTCCCGCTCCTGCCTCTTTTCCCTGCCTTCCCTCTTCTGCATTCACTCTCTCTTTTACCTCTTTCCCCGTCGCCTGTCCCTTTTCCCTGGTTTCCCTCGTTTCCATGAACTCTCCCTTCCACTCTTTTTCCTCGCCTGCCTCTTTTCCCTGGTTTCCCTCTACTGCATTAATTCTCTCTTTTACCTCTTTCCCCCTCGACTGTCTCTTTTCCCTGGTTTCCCCCTTTTCAATTAACACTCTCTTTCCAATAGACTCTCTCTTGTCCCTGCTTTTCGCCTTTGCCCTCGCATGACTCTTTCCACAGTGTTTCCATGAGCTGTCTCTTTTCCATCATTTCTCATCGCCTGTCTTTTTTCCTTGATTTCCCTTTTTTCCATGAACTCTCTCTTCCCCTGCTTTTCCCTCGCCTGTCTCTCTTCCCTGGTTTTCCTCTATGCACTTGCGTGTGTGTTTCCCCTCTTTTCATCGTTTGTCTCTTTTATCTCTTTTCGCCTCGCCTGTCTCTTTTCTCTTCCTTCTCTCTTCTGCATTGACTCTCTCTTTTACCTCTTTCCCCCTCGCCTGTCTCTTTACCTTAGATTCCCTTTTTACCATGAACTCTCTCTGCCCCTGGTTGTCCCTCGCCTGCCTCTTTCCCCTGGTTTCCCTCTTCTCCATGAACTCTCCCTTCCACTCTTTTTCCTCGCCTGCCTCTTTTCCCTGGTTTCCCTCTACTGCATTAATTCTCTCTTTTACCTCTTTCCCCCTCGCCTATCCCTTTTCCCTGGTTTCCCTTTTTTCCATTCACTCTCTCTTCCCATTCTTTTCCCTTGCCTATCTCTTTTCCCTGGTTTCCCTCTTTTCCATGAACTCTCCCTTCCACTCTTTTTCCTCGCCTGCCTCTTTTCCCTGGTTTCCCTCTACTGCATTAATTCTCTCTTTTACCTCTTTCCCCCTCGACTGTCTCTTTTCCCTGGTTTCCCCCTTTTCAATTAACACTCTCTTTCCAATCGACTCTCTCTTGTCCCTGCTTTTCGCCTTTGCCCTCGCATGACTCTTTCCCCAGTTTTTCCGTGAACTGTCTCTTCTCCATCGTTTCTCATCGCCTATTTTCCCTGCTTTCCCTTTTTTCCATAAATTCTCTCTTTCCCCTCTTTTTCCTCGCCTCTTTTCACTGGTTTCCCTTTTTTCCATGAACTCTCTCTTTCCCCTCTTTTTCCTCGCCTGTCTCTTTTCACTGGTTTCCCTCTTTTCCATGAAGTCTCGCTTTCCCATATTTTCGGTCGCGAGTCTCTTTTCCTCGGTTCCCCGCTTTTTCCATGAACTCTCTCTTTCCCTTCTTTTCCCTCGCGTGTTTCTTTTCCCTTCTTTTCCCTCGCATGTCACTTTTCCCTGGTTTTCCTCTATGCCCTCGCCTGTCTCTTTCCCCTCTTTTCATCGTTTGACTCTTTTATCTCTATTCGCCTCGCCTGTCTCTCTTATCATCTTTACCTCTTCTGCATTAACTCTCTCTTTTACCTCTTTCCCCCTCGCCTCTTTTCCCAGGATTCCCTTTTTACCATGAAATCTCTCTTCCCCTGCTTTTCCCTCACCTGTCTCTTTTCACTGGTTTCCCTCTTTTCCATGAAGTCTCTCTTTCCCTTCTTTTCCCTCGCCTGCCTCTTCTCCTTGCTTTTCCTCTTTTCCATGAACTCTTCCTTTCCCTTCTTTTCCCGCTCCTGCCTCTTTTCCCTGCCTTCCCTCTTCTGCATTCACTCTCTCTTTTACCTCTTTCCCCGTCGCCTGTCCCTTTTCCCTGGTTTCCCTCGTTTCCATGAACTCTCCCTTCCACTCTTTTTCCTCGCCTGCCTCTTTTCCCTGGTTTCCCTCTACTGCATTAATTCTCTCTTTTACCTCTTTCCCCCTCGACTGTCTCTGCACTGGTTTCCCCCTTTTCAATTAACACTCTCTTTCCAATAGACTCTGTCTTGTCCCTGCTTTTCGCCTTTGCCCTCGCATGACTCTTTCCACAGTGTTTCCATGAGCTGTCTCTTTTCCATCATTTCTCATCGCCTGTCTTTTTTCCTTGATTTCCCTTTTTTCCATGAACTCTCTCTTCCCCTGCTTTTCCCTCGCCTGTCTCTCTTCCCTGGTTTTCCTCTATGCACTTGCGTGTGTGTTTCCCCTCTTTTCATCGTTTGTCTCTTTTATCTCTTTTCGCCTCGCCTGTCTCTTTTCTCTTCCTTCTCTCTTCTGCATTGACTCTCTCTTTTACCTCTTTCCCCCTCGCCTGTCTCTTTACCTTAGATTCCCTTTTTACCATGAACTCTCTCTGCCCCTGGTTGTCCCTCGCCTGCCTCTTTCCCCTGGTTTCCCTCTTCTCCATGAACTCTCCCTTCCACTCTTTTTCCTCGCCTGCCTCTTTTCCCTGCCTTCCCTCTTCTGCATTAACTCTCTCTTTTACCTCTTTCCCCCTCGCCTATCCCTTTTCCCTGGTTTCCCTTTTTTCCATTCACTCTCTCTTCCCATTCTTTTCCCTTGCCTATCTCTTTTCCCTGGTTTCCCTCTTTTCCATGAACTCTCCCTTCCACTCTTTTTCCTCGCCTGCCTCTTTTCCCTGGTTTCCCTCTACTGCATTAATTCTCTCTTTTACCTCTTTCCCCCTCGACTGTCTCTTTTCCCTGGTTTCCCCCTTTTCAATTAACACTCTCTTTCCTATCGACTCTCTCTTGTCCCTGCTTTTCGCCTTTGCCCTCGCATGACTCTTTCCCCAGTTTTTCCGTGAACTGTCTCTTCTCCATCGTTTCTCATCGCCTATTTTCCCTGCTTTCCCTTTTTTCCATAAATTCTCTCTTTCCCCTCTTTTTCCTCGCCTCTTTTCACTGGTTTCCCTTTTTTCCATGAACCCTCTCTTTCCCCTCTTTTTCCTCGCCTGTCTCTTTTCACTGGTTTCCCTCTTTTCCATGAAGTCTCGCTTTCCCATATTTTCGGTCGCGAGTCTCTTTTCCTCGGTTCCCCGCTTTTTCCATGAACTCTCTCTTTCCCTTCTTTTCCCTCGCGTGTCACTTTTCCCTGGTTTTCCTCTATGCCCTCGCCTGTCTCTTTCCCCTCTTTTCATCGTTTGACTCTTTTATCTCTATTCGCCTCGCCTGTCTCTCTTATCATCTTTACCTCTTCTGCATTAACTCTCTCTTTTACCTCTTTCCCCCTCGCCTCTTTTCCCAGGATTCCCTTTTTACCATGAAATCTCTCTTCCCCTGCTTTTCCCTCACCTGTCTCTTTTCACTGGTTTCCCTCTTTTCCATGAACTCTTCCTTTCCCTTCTTTTCCCGCTCCTGCCTCTTTTCCCTGCCTTCCCTCTTCTGCATTCACTCTCTCTTTTACCTCTTTCCCCGTCGCCTGTCCCTTTTCCCTGGTTTCCCTCGTTTCCATGAACTCTCCCTTCCACTCTTTTTCCTCGCCTGCCTCTTTTCCCTGGTTTCCCTCTACTGCATTAATTCTCTCTTTTACCTCTTTCCCCCTCGACTGTCTCTTTTCCCTGGTTTCCCCCTTTTCAATTAACACTCTCTTTCCAATAGACTCTCTCTTGTCCCTGCTTTTCGCCTTTGCCCTCGCATGACTCTTTCCACAGTGTTTCCATGAGCTGTCTCTTTTCCATCATTTCTCATCGCCTGTCTTTTTTCCTTGATTTCCCTTTTTTCCATGAACTCTCTCTTCCCCTGCTTTTCCCTCGCCTGTCTCTCTTCCCTGGTTTTCCTCTATGCACTTGCGTGTGTGTTTCCCCTCTTTTCATCGTTTGTCTCTTTTATCTCTTTTCGCCTCGCCTGTCTCTTTTCTCTTCCTTCTCTCTTCTGCATTGACTCTCTCTTTTACCTCTTTCCCCCTCGCCTGTCTCTTTACCTTAGATTCCCTTTTTACCATGAACTCTCTCTGCCCCTGGTTGTCCCTCGCCTGCCTCTTTCCCCTGGTTTCCCTCTTCTCCATGAACTCTCCCTTCCACTCTTTTTCCTCGCCTGCCTCTTTTCCCTGGTTTCCCTCTACTGCATTAATTCTCTCTTTTACCTCTTTCCCCCTCGCCTATCCCTTTTCCCTGGTTTCCCTTTTTTCCATTCACTCTCTCTTCCCATTCTTTTCCCTTGCCTATCTCTTTTCCCTGGTTTCCCTCTTTTCCATGAACTCTCCCTTCCACTCTTTTTCCTCGCCTGCCTCTTTTCCCTGGTTTCCCTCTACTGCATTAATTCTCTCTTTTACCTCTTTCCCCCTCGACTGTCTCTTTTCCCTGGTTTCCCCCTTTTCAATTAACACTCTCTTTCCAATCGACTCTCTCTTGTCCCTGCTTTTCGCCTTTGCCCTCGCATGACTCTTTCCCCAGTTTTTCCGTGAACTGTCTCTTCTCCATCGTTTCTCATCGCCTATTTTCCCTGCTTTCCCTTTTTTCCATAAATTCTCTCTTTCCCCTCTTTTTCCTCGCCTCTTTTCACTGGTTTCCCTTTTTTCCATGAACTCTCTCTTTCCCCTCTTTTTCCTCGCCTGTCTCTTTTCACTGGTTTCCCTCTTTTCCATGAAGTCTCGCTTTCCCATATTTTCGGTCGCGAGTCTCTTTTCCTCGGTTCCCCGCTTTTTCCATGAACTCTCTCTTTCCCTTCTTTTCCCTCGCGTGTTTCTTTTCCCTTCTTTTCCCTCGCATGTCACTTTTCCCTGGTTTTCCTCTATGCCCTCGCCTGTCTCTTTCCCCTCTTTTCATCGTTTGACTCTTTTATCTCTATTCGCCTCGCCTGTCTCTCTTATCATCTTTACCTCTTCTGCATTAACTCTCTCTTTTACCTCTTTCCCCCTCGCCTCTTTTCCCAGGATTCCCTTTTTACCATGAAATCTCTCTTCCCCTGCTTTTCCCTCACCTGTCTCTTTTCACTGGTTTCCCTCTTTTCCATGAAGTCTCTCTTTCCCTTCTTTTCCCTCGCCTGCCTCTTCTCCTTGCTTTTCCTCTTTTCCATGAACTCTTCCTTTCCCTTCTTTTCCCGCTCCTGCCTCTTTTCCCTGCCTTCCCTCTTCTGCATTCACTCTCTCTTTTACCTCTTTCCCCGTCGCCTGTCCCTTTTCCCTGGTTTCCCTCGTTTCCATGAACTCTCCCTTCCACTCTTTTTCCTCGCCTGCCTCTTTTCCCTGGTTTCCCTCTACTGCATTAATTCTCTCTTTTACCTCTTTCCCCCTCGACTGTCTCTGCACTGGTTTCCCCCTTTTCAATTAACACTCTCTTTCCAATAGACTCTGTCTTGTCCCTGCTTTTCGCCTTTGCCCTCGCATGACTCTTTCCACAGTGTTTCCATGAGCTGTCTCTTTTCCATCATTTCTCATCGCCTGTCTTTTTTCCTTGATTTCCCTTTTTTCCATGAACTCTCTCTTCCCCTGCTTTTCCCTCGCCTGTCTCTCTTCCCTGGTTTTCCTCTATGCACTTGCGTGTGTGTTTCCCCTCTTTTCATCGTTTGTCTCTTTTATCTCTTTTCGCCTCGCCTGTCTCTTTTCTCTTCCTTCTCTCTTCTGCATTGACTCTCTCTTTTACCTCTTTCCCCCTCGCCTGTCTCTTTACCTTAGATTCCCTTTTTACCATGAACTCTCTCTGCCCCTGGTTGTCCCTCGCCTGCCTCTTTCCCCTGGTTTCCCTCTTCTCCATGAACTCTCCCTTCCACTCTTTTTCCTCGCCTGCCTCTTTTCCCTGCCTTCCCTCTTCTGCATTAACTCTCTCTTTTACCTCTTTCCCCCTCGCCTATCCCTTTTCCCTGGTTTCCCTTTTTTCCATTCACTCTCTCTTCCCATTCTTTTCCCTTGCCTATCTCTTTTCCCTGGTTTCCCTCTTTTCCATGAACTCTCCCTTCCACTCTTTTTCCTCGCCTGCCTCTTTTCCCTGGTTTCCCTCTACTGCATTAATTCTCTCTTTTACCTCTTTCCCCCTCGACTGTCTCTTTTCCCTGGTTTCCCCCTTTTCAATTAACACTCTCTTTCCTATCGACTCTCTCTTGTCCCTGCTTTTCGCCTTTGCCCTCGCATGACTCTTTCCCCAGTTTTTCCGTGAACTGTCTCTTCTCCATCGTTTCTCATCGCCTATTTTCCCTGCTTTCCCTTTTTTCCATAAATTCTCTCTTTCCCCTCTTTTTCCTCGCCTCTTTTCACTGGTTTCCCTTTTTTCCATGAACCCTCTCTTTCCCCTCTTTTTCCTCGCCTGTCTCTTTTCACTGGTTTCCCTCTTTTCCATGAAGTCTCGCTTTCCCATATTTTCGGTCGCGAGTCTCTTTTCCTCGGTTCCCCGCTTTTTCCATGAACTCTCTCTTTCCCTTCTTTTCCCTCGCGTGTCACTTTTCCCTGGTTTTCCTCTATGCCCTCGCCTGTCTCTTTCCCCTCTTTTCATCGTTTGACTCTTTTATCTCTATTCGCCTCGCCTGTCTCTCTTATCATCTTTACCTCTTCTGCATTAACTCTCTCTTTTACCTCTTTCCCCCTCGCCTCTTTTCCCAGGATTCCCTTTTTACCATGAAATCTCTCTTCCCCTGCTTTTCCCTCACCTGTCTCTTTTCACTGGTTTCCCTCTTTTCCATGAACTCTTCCTTTCCCTTCTTTTCCCTCGCCTGCCTCTTCTCCTTGCTTTTCCTCTTTTCCATGAACTCTTCCTTTCCCTTCTTTTCCCGCTCCTGCCTCTTTTCCCTGCCTTCCCTCTTCTGCATTCACTCTCTCTTTTACCTCTTTCCCCCTCGCCTCTTTTCCCAGGATTCCCTTTTTACCATGAAATCTCTCTTCCCCTGCTTTTCCCTCACCTGTCTCTTTTCACTGGTTTCCCTCTTTTCCATGAAGTCTCGCTTTCCCATATTTTCGGTCGCGAGTCTCTTTTCCTCGGTTCCCCGCTTTTTCCATGAACTCTCTCTTTCCCTTCTTTTCCCTCGCGTGTTTCTTTTCCCTTCTTTTCCCTCGCATGTCACTTTTCCCTGGTTTTCCTCTATGCCCTCGCCTGTCTCTTTCCCCTCTTTTCATCGTTTGACTCTTTTATCTCTATTCGCCTCGCCTGTCTCTCTTATCATCTTTACCTCTTCTGCATTAACTCTCTCTTTTACCTCTTTCCCCCTCGCCTCTTTTCCCAGGATTCCCTTTTTACCATGAAATCTCTCTTCCCCTGCTTTTCCCTCACCTGTCTCTTTTCACTGGTTTCCCTCTTTTCCATGAAGTCTCTCTTTCCCTTCTTTTCCCTCGCCTGCCTCTTCTCCTTGCTTTTCCTCTTTTCCATGAACTCTTCCTTTCCCTTCTTTTCCCGCTCCTGCCTCTTTTCCCTGCCTTCCCTCTTCTGCATTCACTCTCTCTTTTACCTCTTTCCCCGTCGCCTGTCCCTTTTCCCTGGTTTCCCTCGTTTCCATGAACTCTCCCTTCCACTCTTTTTCCTCGCCTGCCTCTTTTCCCTGGTTTCCCTCTACTGCATTAATTCTCTCTTTTACCTCTTTCCCCCTCGACTGTCTCTGCACTGGTTTCCCCCTTTTCAATTAACACTCTCTTTCCAATAGACTCTGTCTTGTCCCTGCTTTTCGCCTTTGCCCTCGCATGACTCTTTCCACAGTGTTTCCATGAGCTGTCTCTTTTCCATCATTTCTCATCGCCTGTCTTTTTTCCTTGATTTCCCTTTTTTCCATGAACTCTCTCTTCCCCTGCTTTTCCCTCGCCTGTCTCTCTTCCCTGGTTTTCCTCTATGCACTTGCGTGTGTGTTTCCCCTCTTTTCATCGTTTGTCTCTTTTATCTCTTTTCGCCTCGCCTGTCTCTTTTCTCTTCCTTCTCTCTTCTGCATTGACTCTCTCTTTTACCTCTTTCCCCCTCGCCTGTCTCTTTACCTTAGATTCCCTTTTTACCATGAACTCTCTCTGCCCCTGGTTGTCCCTCGCCTGCCTCTTTCCCCTGGTTTCCCTCTTCTCCATGAACTCTCCCTTCCACTCTTTTTCCTCGCCTGCCTCTTTTCCCTGCCTTCCCTCTTCTGCATTAACTCTCTCTTTTACCTCTTTCCCCCTCGCCTATCCCTTTTCCCTGGTTTCCCTTTTTTCCATTCACTCTCTCTTCCCATTCTTTTCCCTTGCCTATCTCTTTTCCCTGGTTTCCCTCTTTTCCATGAACTCTCCCTTCCACTCTTTTTCCTCGCCTGCCTCTTTTCCCTGGTTTCCCTCTACTGCATTAATTCTCTCTTTTACCTCTTTCCCCCTCGACTGTCTCTTTTCCCTGGTTTCCCCCTTTTCAATTAACACTCTCTTTCCTATCGACTCTCTCTTGTCCCTGCTTTTCGCCTTTGCCCTCGCATGACTCTTTCCCCAGTTTTTCCGTGAACTGTCTCTTCTCCATCGTTTCTCATCGCCTATTTTCCCTGCTTTCCCTTTTTTCCATAAATTCTCTCTTTCCCCTCTTTTTCCTCGCCTCTTTTCACTGGTTTCCCTTTTTTCCATGAACCCTCTCTTTCCCCTCTTTTTCCTCGCCTGTCTCTTTTCACTGGTTTCCCTCTTTTCCATGAAGTCTCGCTTTCCCATATTTTCGGTCGCGAGTCTCTTTTCCTCGGTTCCCCGCTTTTTCCATGAACTCTCTCTTTCCCTTCTTTTCCCTCGCGTGTCACTTTTCCCTGGTTTTCCTCTATGCCCTCGCCTGTCTCTTTCCCCTCTTTTCATCGTTTGACTCTTTTATCTCTATTCGCCTCGCCTGTCTCTCTTATCATCTTTACCTCTTCTGCATTAACTCTCTCTTTTACCTCTTTCCCCCTCGCCTCTTTTCCCAGGATTCCCTTTTTACCATGAAATCTCTCTTCCCCTGCTTTTCCCTCACCTGTCTCTTTTCACTGGTTTCCCTCTTTTCCATGAACTCTTCCTTTCCCTTCTTTTCCCTCGCCTGCCTCTTCTCCTTGCTTTTCCTCTTTTCCATGAACTCTTCCTTTCCCTTCTTTTCCCGCTCCTGCCTCTTTTCCCTGCCTTCCCTCTTCTGCATTCACTCTCTCTTTTACCTCTTTCCCCCTCGCCTCTTTTCCCAGGATTCCCTTTTTACCATGAAATCTCTCTTCCCCTGCTTTTCCCTCACCTGTCTCTTTTCACTGGTTTCCCTCTTTTCCATGAAGTCTCGCTTTCCCATATTTTCGGTCGCGAGTCTCTTTTCCTCGGTTCCCCGCTTTTTCCATGAACTCTCTCTTTCCCTTCTTTTCCCTCGCGTGTTTCTTTTCCCTTCTTTTCCCTCGCATGTCACTTTTCCCTGGTTTTCCTCTATGCCCTCGCCTGTCTCTTTCCCCTCTTTTCATCGTTTGACTCTTTTATCTCTATTCGCCTCGCCTGTCTCTCTTATCATCTTTACCTCTTCTGCATTAACTCTCTCTTTTACCTCTTTCCCCCTCGCCTCTTTTCCCAGGATTCCCTTTTTACCATGAAATCTCTCTTCCCCTGCTTTTCCCTCACCTGTCTCTTTTCACTGGTTTCCCTCTTTTCCATGAAGTCTCTCTTTCCCTTCTTTTCCCTCGCCTGCCTCTTCTCCTTGCTTTTCCTCTTTTCCATGAACTCTTCCTTTCCCTTCTTTTCCCGCTCCTGCCTCTTTTCCCTGCCTTCCCTCTTCTGCATTCACTCTCTCTTTTACCTCTTTCCCCGTCGCCTGTCCCTTTTCCCTGGTTTCCCTCGTTTCCATGAACTCTCCCTTCCACTCTTTTTCCTCGCCTGCCTCTTTTCCCTGGTTTCCCTCTACTGCATTAATTCTCTCTTTTACCTCTTTCCCCCTCGACTGTCTCTGCACTGGTTTCCCCCTTTTCAATTAACACTCTCTTTCCAATAGACTCTGTCTTGTCCCTGCTTTTCGCCTTTGCCCTCGCATGACTCTTTCCACAGTGTTTCCATGAGCTGTCTCTTTTCCATCATTTCTCATCGCCTGTCTTTTTTCCTTGATTTCCCTTTTTTCCATGAACTCTCTCTTCCCCTGCTTTTCCCTCGCCTGTCTCTCTTCCCTGGTTTTCCTCTATGCACTTGCGTGTGTGTTTCCCCTCTTTTCATCGTTTGTCTCTTTTATCTCTTTTCGCCTCGCCTGTCTCTTTTCTCTTCCTTCTCTCTTCTGCATTGACTCTCTCTTTTACCTCTTTCCCCCTCGCCTGTCTCTTTACCTTAGATTCCCTTTTTACCATGAACTCTCTCTGCCCCTGGTTGTCCCTCGCCTGCCTCTTTCCCCTGGTTTCCCTCTTCTCCATGAACTCTCCCTTCCACTCTTTTTCCTCGCCTGCCTCTTTTCCCTGCCTTCCCTCTTCTGCATTAACTCTCTCTTTTACCTCTTTCCCCCTCGCCTATCCCTTTTCCCTGGTTTCCCTTTTTTCCATTCACTCTCTCTTCCCATTCTTTTCCCTTGCCTATCTCTTTTCCCTGGTTTCCCTCTTTTCCATGAACTCTCCCTTCCACTCTTTTTCCTCGCCTGCCTCTTTTCCCTGGTTTCCCTCTACTGCATTAATTCTCTCTTTTACCTCTTTCCCCCTCGACTGTCTCTTTTCCCTGGTTTCCCCCTTTTCAATTAACACTCTCTTTCCTATCGACTCTCTCTTGTCCCTGCTTTTCGCCTTTGCCCTCGCATGACTCTTTCCCCAGTTTTTCCGTGAACTGTCTCTTCTCCATCGTTTCTCATCGCCTATTTTCCCTGCTTTCCCTTTTTTCCATAAATTCTCTCTTTCCCCTCTTTTTCCTCGCCTCTTTTCACTGGTTTCCCTTTTTTCCATGAACCCTCTCTTTCCCCTCTTTTTCCTCGCCTGTCTCTTTTCACTGGTTTCCCTCTTTTCCATGAAGTCTCGCTTTCCCATATTTTCGGTCGCGAGTCTCTTTTCCTCGGTTCCCCGCTTTTTCCATGAACTCTCTCTTTCCCTTCTTTTCCCTCGCGTGTCACTTTTCCCTGGTTTTCCTCTATGCCCTCGCCTGTCTCTTTCCCCTCTTTTCATCGTTTGACTCTTTTATCTCTATTCGCCTCGCCTGTCTCTCTTATCATCTTTACCTCTTCTGCATTAACTCTCTCTTTTACCTCTTTCCCCCTCGCCTCTTTTCCCAGGATTCCCTTTTTACCATGAAATCTCTCTTCCCCTGCTTTTCCCTCACCTGTCTCTTTTCACTGGTTTCCCTCTTTTCCATGAACTCTTCCTTTCCCTTCTTTTCCCTCGCCTGCCTCTTCTCCTTGCTTTTCCTCTTTTCCATGAACTCTTCCTTTCCCTTCTTTTCCCGCTCCTGCCTCTTTTCCCTGCCTTCCCTCTTCTGCATTCACTCTCTCTTTTACCTCTTTCCCCCTCGCCTCTTTTCCCAGGATTCCCTTTTTACCATGAAATCTCTCTTCCCCTGCTTTTCCCTCACCTGTCTCTTTTCACTGGTTTCCCTCTTTTCCATAAAGTCTCTCTTTCCCTTCTTTTCCCTCGCCTGCCTCTTCTCCTTGCTTTTCCTCTTTTCCATGAACTCTTCCTTTCCCTTCTTTTCCCGCTCCTGCCTCTTTTCCCTGCCTTCCCTCTTCTGCATTCACTCTCTCTTTTACCTCTTTCCCCGTCGCCTGTCCCTTTTCCCTGGTTTCCCTCGTTTCCATGAACTCTCCCTTCCACTCTTTTTCCTCGCCTGCCTCTTTTCCCTGGTTTCCCTCTACTGCATTAATTCTCTCTTTTACCTCTTTCCCCCTCGACTGTCTCTTTTCCCTGGTTTCCCCCTTTTCAATTAACACTCTCTTTCCTATCGACTCTCTCTTGTCCCTAATTTTCGCCTTTGCCCTCGCATGACTCTTTCCCCAGTTTTTCCGTGAACTGTCTCTTCTCCATCGTTTCTCATCGCCTATTTTCCCTGCTTTCCCTTTTTTCCATAAATTCTCTCTTTCCCCTCTTTTTCCTCGCCTCTTTTCACTGGTTTCCCTTTTTTCCATGAACCCTCTCTTTCCCCTCTTTTTCCTCGCCTGTCTCTTTTCACTGGTTTCCCTCTTTTCCATGAAGTCTCGCTTTCCCATATTTTCGGTCGCGAGTCTCTTTTCCTCGGTTCCCCGCTTTTTCCATGAACTCTCTCTTCCCCTGCTTTTCCCTCGCCTGTCTCTCTTCCCTGGTTTTCCTCTATGCACTTGCATGTGTGTTTCCCCTCTTTTCATCGTTTGTCTCTTTTATCTCTTTTCGCCTCGCCTGTCTCTTTTCTCTTCCTTCTCTCTTCTGCATTGACTCTCTCTTTTACCTCTTTCCCCCTCGCCTGTCTCTTTACCTTAGATTCCCTTTTTACCATGAACTCTCTCTGCCCCTGGTTGTCCCTCGCCTGCCTCTTTCCCCTGGTTTCCCTCTTCTCCATGAACTCTTCCTTTCCCTTCTTTTCCCTCTACTGCCTCTTTTCCCTGCCTTCCCTCTTCTGCATTAACTCTCTCTTTTACCTCTTTCCCCCTCGCCTATCCCTTTTCCCTGGTTTCCCTTTTTTCCATTCACTCTCTCTTCCCATTTTTTTCCCTTGCCTATCTCTTTTCCCTGGTTTCCCTCTTTTCCATGAACTCTCCCTTCCACTCTTTTTCCTCGCCTGCCTCTTTTCCCTGGTTTCCCTCTACTGCATTAATTCTCTCTTTTACCTCTTTACCCCTCGACTGTCTCTTTTCCCTGGTTTCCCCCTTTTCAATTAACACTCTCTTTCCAATCGACTCTCTCTTGTCCCTGCTTTTCGCCTTTGCCCTCGCATGACTCTTTCCCCAGTTTTTCCGTGAACTGTCTCTTCTCCATCGTTTCTCATCGCCTATTTTCCCTGCTTTCCCTTTTTTCCATAAATTCTCTCTTTCCCCTCTTTTTCCTCGCCTCTTTTCACTGGTTTCCCTTTTTTCCATGAACTCTCTCTTTCCCCTCTTTTTCCTCGCCTGTCTCTTTTCACTGGTTTCCCTCTTTTCCATGAAGTCTCGCTTTCCCATATTTTCGGTCGCGAGTCTCTTTTCCTCGGTTCCCCGCTTTTTCCATGAACTCTCTCTTTCCCTTCTTTTCCCTCGCGTGTTTCTTTTCCCTTCTTTTCCCTCGCATGTCACTTTTCCCTGGTTTTCCTCTATGCCCTCGCCTGTCTCTTTCCCCTCTTTTCATCGTTTGACTCTTTTATCTCTATTCGCCTCGCCTGTCTCTCTTATCATCTTTACCTCTTCTGCATTAACTCTCTCTTTTACCTCTTTCCCCCTCGCCTCTTTTCCCAGGATTCCCTTTTTACCATGAAATCTCTCTTCCCCTGCTTTTCCCTCACCTGTCTCTTTTCACTGGTTTCCCTCTTTTCCATGAAGTCTCTCTTTCCCTTCTTTTCCCTCGCCTGCCTCTTCTCCTTGCTTTTCCTCTTTTCCATGAACTCTTCCTTTCCCTTCTTTTCCCGCTCCTGCCTCTTTTCCCTGCCTTCCCTCTTCTGCATTCACTCTCTCTTTTACCTCTTTCCCCGTCGCCTGTCCCTTTTCCCTGGTTTCCCTCGTTTCCATGAACTCTCCCTTCCACTCTTTTTCCTCGCCTGCCTCTTTTCCCTGGTTTCCCTCTACTGCATTAATTCTCTCTTTTACCTCTTTCCCCCTCGACTGTCTCTGCACTGGTTTCCCCCTTTTCAATTAACACTCTCTTTCCAATAGACTCTGTCTTGTCCCTGCTTTTCGCCTTTGCCCTCGCATGACTCTTTCCACAGTGTTTCCATGAGCTGTCTCTTTTCCATCATTTCTCATCGCCTGTCTTTTTTCCTTGATTTCCCTTTTTTCCATGAACTCTCTCTTCCCCTGCTTTTCCCTCGCCTGTCTCTCTTCCCTGGTTTTCCTCTATGCACTTGCGTGTGTGTTTCCCCTCTTTTCATCGTTTGTCTCTTTTATCTCTTTTCGCCTCGCCTGTCTCTTTTCTCTTCCTTCTCTCTTCTGCATTGACTCTCTCTTTTACCTCTTTCCCCCTCGCCTGTCTCTTTACCTTAGATTCCCTTTTTACCATGAACTCTCTCTGCCCCTGGTTGTCCCTCGCCTGCCTCTTTCCCCTGGTTTCCCTCTTCTCCATGAACTCTTCCTTTCCCTTCTTTTCCCTCGCCTGCCTCTTTTCCCTGCCTTCCCTCTTCTGCATTAACTCTCTCTTTTACCTCTTTCCCCCTCGCCTATCCCTTTTCCCTGGTTTCCCTTTTTTCCATTCACTCTCTCTTCCCATTCTTTTCCCTTGCCTGCCTCTTTTCCCTGGTTTCCCTCTTTTCCATGAACTCTCCCTTCCACTCTTTTTCCTCGCCTGCCTCTTTTCCCTGGTTTCCCTCTACTGCATTAATTCTCTCTTTTACCTCTTTCCCCCTCGACTGTCTCTTTTCCCTGGTTTCCCCCTTGTCAATGAACACTCTCTTTCCCTTCGACTCTCTCTTGTCCCTGATTTTCGCCTTTGCCCTCGCATGACTCTTTCCCCAGTTTTTCCGTGAACTGTCTCTTCTCCATCGTTTCTCATCGCCTATTTTCCCTGCTTTCCCTTTTTTCCATAAATTCTCTCTTTCCCCTCTTTTTCCTCGCCTCTTTTCACTGGTTTCCCTTTTTTCCATGAACCCTCTCTTTCCCCTCTTTTTCCTCGCCTGTCTCTTTTCACTGGTTTCCCTCTTTTCCATGAAGTCTCGCTTTCCCATATTTTCGGTCGCGAGTCTCTTTTACTCGGTTCCCCGCTTTTTCCATGAACTCTCTCTTTCCCTTCTTTTCCCTCGCGTGTCACTTTTCCCTGGTTTTCCTCTATGCCCTCGCCTGTCTCTTTCCCCTCTTTTCATCGTTTGACTCTTTTATCTCTATTCGCCTCGCCTGTCTCTCTTATCATCTTTACCTCTTCTGCATTAACTCTCTCTTTTACCTCTTTCCCCCTCGCCTCTTTTCCCAGGATTCCCTTTTTACCATGAAATCTCTCTTCCCCTGCTTTTCCCTCACCTGTCTCTTTTCACTGGTTTCCCTCTTTTCCATGAACTCTTCCTTTCCCTTCTTTTCCCGCTCCTGCCTCTTTTCCCTGCCTTCCCTCTTCTGCATTCACTCTCTCTTTTACCTCTTTCCCCGTCGCCTGTCCCTTTTCCCTGGTTTCCCTCGTTTCCATGAACTCTCCCTTCCACTCTTTTTCCTCGCCTGCCTCTTTTCCCTGGTTTCCCTCTACTGCATTAATTCTCTCTTTTACCTCTTTCCCCCTCGACTGTCTCTTTTCCCTGGTTTCCCCCTTTTCAATTAACACTCTCTTTCCAATAGACTCTCTCTTGTCCCTGCTTTTCGCCTTTGCCCTCGCATGACTCTTTCCACAGTGTTTCCATGAGCTGTCTCTTTTCCATCATTTCTCATCGCCTGTCTTTTTTCCTTGATTTCCCTTTTTTCCATGAACTCTCTCTTCCCCTGCTTTTCCCTCGCCTGTCTCTCTTCCCTGGTTTTCCTCTATGCACTTGCGTGTGTGTTTCCCCTCTTTTCATCGTTTGTCTCTTTTATCTCTTTTCGCCTCGCCTGTCTCTTTTCTCTTCCTTCTCTCTTCTGCATTGACTCTCTCTTTTACCTCTTTCCCCCTCGCCTGTCTCTTTACCTCAGATTCCCTTTTTACCATGAACTCTCTCTGCCCCTGGTTGTCCCTCGCCTGCCTCTTTCCCCTGGTTTCCCTCTTCTCCATGAACTCTCCCTTCCACTCTTTTTCCTCGCCTGCCTCTTTTCCCTGGTTTCCCTCTACTGCATTAATTCTCTCTTTTACCTCTTTCCCCCTCGCCTATCCCTTTTCCCTGGTTTCCCTTTTTTCCATTCACTCTCTCTTCCCATTCTTTTCCCTTGCCTATCTCTTTTCCCTGGTTTCCCTCTTTTCCATGAACTCTCCCTTCCACTCTTTTTCCTCGCCTGCCTCTTTTCCCTGGTTTCCCTCTACTGCATTAATTCTCTCTTTTACCTCTTTCCCCCTCGACTGTCTCTTTTCCCTGGTTTCCCCCTTGTCAATGAACACTCTCTTTCCCTTCGACTCTCTCTTGTCCCTGATTTTCGCCTTTGCCCTCGCATGACTCTTTCCCCAGTTTTTCCGTGAACTGTCTCTTCTCCATCGTTTCTCATCGCCTATTTTCCCTGCTTTCCCTTTTTTCCATAAATTCTCTCTTTCCCCTCTTTTTCCTCGCCTCTTTTCACTGGTTTCCCTTTTTTCCATGAACCCTCTCTTTCCCCTCTTTTTCCTCGCCTGTCTCTTTTCACTGGTTTCCCTCTTTTCCATGAAGTCTCGCTTTCCCATATTTTCGGTCGCGAGTCTCTTTTCCTCGGTTCCCCGCTTTTTCCATGAACTCTCTCTTTCCCTTCTTTTCCCTCGCGTGTTTCTTTTCCCTTCTTTTCCCTCGCATGTCACTTTTCCCTGGTTTTCCTCTATGCCCTCGCCTGTCTCTTTCCCCTCTTTTCATCGTTTGACTCTTTTATCTCTATTCGCCTCGCCTGTCTCTCTTATCATCTTTACCTCTTCTGCATTAACTCTCTCTTTTACCTCTTTCCCCCTCGCCTCTTTTCCCAGGATTCCCTTTTTACCATGAAATCTCTCTTCCCCTGCTTTTCCCTCACCTGTCTCTTTTCACTGGTTTCCCTCTTTTCCATGAAGTCTCTCTTTCCCTTCTTTTCCCTCGCCTGCCTCTTCTCCTTGCTTTTCCTCTTTTCCATGAACTCTTCCTTTCCCTTCTTTTCCCGCTCCTGCCTCTTTTCCCTGCCTTCCCTCTTCTGCATTCACTCTCTCTTTTACCTCTTTCCCCGTCGCCTGTCCCTTTTCCCTGGTTTCCCTCGTTTCCATGAACTCTCCCTTCCACTCTTTTTCCTCGCCTGCCTCTTTTCCCTGGTTTCCCTCTACTGCATTAATTCTCTCTTTTACCTCTTTCCCCCTCGACTGTCTCTTTTCCCTGGTTTCCCCCTTTTCAATTAACACTCTCTTTCCAATCGACTCTGTCTTGTCCCTGCTTTTCGCCTTTGCCCTCGCATGACTCTTTCCACAGTGTTTCCATGAGCTGTCTCTTTTCCATCATTTCTCATCGCCTGTCTTTTTTCCTTGATTTCCCTTTTTTCCATGAACTCTCTCTTCCCCTGCTTTTCCCTCGCCTGTCTCTCTTCCCTGGTTTTCCTCTATGCACTTGCGTGTGTGTTTCCCCTCTTTTCATCGTTTGTCTCTTTTATCTCTTTTCGCCTCGCCTGTCTCTCTTCTCTTCCTTCTCTCTTCTGCATTGACTCTCTCTTTTACCTCTTTCCCCCTCGCCTGTCTCTTTACCTTAGATTCCCTTTTTACCATGAACTCTCTCTGCCCCTGGTTGTCCCTCGCCTGCCTCTTTCCCCTGGTTTCCCTCTTCTCCATGAACTCTTCCTTTCCCTTCTTTTCCCTCTACTGCCTCTTTTCCCTGCCTTCCCTCTTCTGCATTAACTCTCTCTTTTACCTCTTTCCCCCTCGCCTATCCCTTTTCCCTGGTTTCCCTTTTTTCCATTCACTCTCTCTTCCCATTCTTTTCCCTTGCCTATCTCTTTTCCCTGGTTTCCCTCTTTTCCATGAACTCTCCCTTCCACTCTTTTTCCTCGCCTGCCTCTTTTCCCTGGTTTCCCTCTACTGCATTAATTCTCTCTTTTACCTCTTTCCCCCTCGACTGTCTCTTTTCCCTGGTTTCCCCCTTTTCAATTAACACTCTCTTTCCAATCGACTCTCTCTTGTCCCTGCTTTTCGCCTTTGCCCTCGCATGACTCTTTCCCCAGTTTTTCCGTGAACTGTCTCTTCTCCATCGTTTCTCATCGCCTATTTTCCCTGCTTTCCCTTTTTTCCATAAATTCTCTCTTTCCCCTCTTTTTCCTCGCCTCTTTTCACTGGTTTCCCTTTTTTCCATGAACTCTCTCTTTCCCCTCTTTTTCCTCGCCTGTCTCTTTTCACTGGTTTCCCTCTTTTCCATGAAGTCTCGCTTTCCCATATTTTCGGTCGCGAGTCTCTTTTCCTCGGTTCCCCGCTTTTTCCATGAACTCTCTCTTTCCCTTCTTTTCCCTCGCGTGTTTCTTTTCCCTTCTTTTCCCTCGCATGTCACTTTTCCCTGGTTTTCCTCTATGCCCTCGCCTGTCTCTTTCCCCTCTTTTCATCGTTTGACTCTTTTATCTCTATTCGCCTCGCCTGTCTCTCTTATCATCTTTACCTCTTCTGCATTAACTCTCTCTTTTACCTCTTTCCCCCTCGCCTCTTTTCCCAGGATTCCCTTTTTACCATGAAATCTCTCTTCCCCTGCTTTTCCCTCACCTGTCTCTTTTCACTGGTTTCCCTCTTTTCCATGAAGTCTCTCTTTCCCTTCTTTTCCCTCGCCTGCCTCTTCTCCTTGCTTTTCCTCTTTTCCATGAACTCTTCCTTTCCCTTCTTTTCCCGCTCCTGCCTCTTTTCCCTGCCTTCCCTCTTCTGCATTCACTCTCTCTTTTACCTCTTTCCCCCTCGCCTCTTTTCCCAGGATTCCCTTTTTACCATGAAATCTCTCTTCCCCTGCTTTTCCCTCACCTGTCTCTTTTCACTGGTTTCCCTCTTTTCCATAAAGTCTCTCTTTCCCTTCTTTTCCCTCGCCTGCCTCTTCTCCTTGCTTTTCCTCTTTTCCATGAACTCTTCCTTTCCCTTCTTTTCCCGCTCCTGCCTCTTTTCCCTGCCTTCCCTCTTCTGCATTCACTCTCTCTTTTACCTCTTTCCCCGTCGCCTGTCCCTTTTCCCTGGTTTCCCTCGTTTCCATGAACTCTCCCTTCCACTCTTTTTCCTCGCCTGCCTCTTTTCCCTGGTTTCCCTCTACTGCATTAATTCTCTCTTTTACCTCTTTCCCCCTCGACTGTCTCTTTTCCCTGGTTTCCCCCTTTTCAATTAACACTCTCTTTCCAATCGACTCTCTCTTGTCCCTGCTTTTCGCCTTTGCCCTCGCATGACTCTTTCCCCAGTTTTTCCGTGAACTGTCTCTTCTCCATCGTTTCTCATCGCCTATTTTCCCTGCTTTCCCTTTTTTCCATAAATTCTCTCTTTCCCCTCTTTTTCCTCGCCTCTTTTCACTGGTTTCCCTTTTTTCCATGAACTCTCTCTTTCCCCTCTTTTTCCTCGCCTGTCTCTTTTCACTGGTTTCCCTCTTTTCCATGAAGTCTCGCTTTCCCATATTTTCGGTCGCGAGTCTCTTTTCCTCGGTTCCCCGCTTTTTCCATGAACTCTCTCTTTCCCTTCTTTTCCCTCGCGTGTTTCTTTTCCCTTCTTTTCCCTCGCATGTCACTTTTCCCTGGTTTTCCTCTATGCCCTCGCCTGTCTCTTTCCCCTCTTTTCATCGTTTGACTCTTTTATCTCTATTCGCCTCGCCTGTCTCTCTTATCATCTTTACCTCTTCTGCATTAACTCTCTCTTTTACCTCTTTCCCCCTCGCCTCTTTTCCCAGGATTCCCTTTTTACCATGAAATCTCTCTTCCCCTGCTTTTCCCTCACCTGTCTCTTTTCACTGGTTTCCCTCTTTTCCATGAAGTCTCTCTTTCCCTTCTTTTCCCTCGCCTGCCTCTTCTCCTTGCTTTTCCTCTTTTCCATGAACTCTTCCTTTCCCTTCTTTTCCCGCTCCTGCCTCTTTTCCCTGCCTTCCCTCTTCTGCATTCACTCTCTCTTTTACCTCTTTCCCCCTCGCCTCTTTTCCCAGGATTCCCTTTTTACCATGAAATCTCTCTTCCCCTGCTTTTCCCTCACCTGTCTCTTTTCACTGGTTTCCCTCTTTTCCATAAAGTCTCTCTTTCCCTTCTTTTCCCTCGCCTGCCTCTTCTCCTTGCTTTTCCTCTTTTCCATGAACTCTTCCTTTCCCTTCTTTTCCCGCTCCTGCCTCTTTTCCCTGCCTTCCCTCTTCTGCATTCACTCTCTCTTTTACCTCTTTCCCCGTCGCCTGTCCCTTTTCCCTGGTTTCCCTCGTTTCCATGAACTCTCCCTTCCACTCTTTTTCCTCGCCTGCCTCTTTTCCCTGGTTTCCCTCTACTGCATTAATTCTCTCTTTTACCTCTTTCCCCCTCGACTGTCTCTTTTCCCTGGTTTCCCCCTTTTCAATTAACACTCTCTTTCCTATCGACTCTCTCTTGTCCCTAATTTTCGCCTTTGCCCTCGCATGACTCTTTCCCCAGTTTTTCCGTGAACTGTCTCTTCTCCATCGTTTCTCATCGCCTATTTTCCCTGCTTTCCCTTTTTTCCATAAATTCTCTCTTTCCCCTCTTTTTCCTCGCCTCTTTTCACTGGTTTCCCTTTTTTCCATGAACCCTCTCTTTCCCCTCTTTTTCCTCGCCTGTCTCTTTTCACTGGTTTCCCTCTTTTCCATGAAGTCTCGCTTTCCCATATTTTCGGTCGCGAGTCTCTTTTCCTCGGTTCCCCGCTTTTTCCATGAACTCTCTCTTTCCCTTCTTTTCCCTCGCGTGTTTCTTTTCCCTTCTTTTCCCTCGCATGTCACTTTTCCCTGGTTTTCCTCTATGCCCTCGCCTGTCTCTTTCCCCTCTTTTCATCGTTTGACTCTTTTATCTCTATTCGCCTCGCCTGTCTCTCTTATCATCTTTACCTCTTCTGCATTAACTCTCTCTTTTACCTCTTTCCCCCTCGCCTCTTTTCCCAGGATTCCCTTTTTACCATGAAATCTCTCTTCCCCTGCTTTTCCCTCACCTGTCTCTTTTCACTGGTTTCCCTCTTTTCCATGAAGTCTCTCTTTCCCTTCTTTTCCCTCGCCTGCCTCTTCTCCTTGCTTTTCCTCTTTTCCATGAACTCTTCCTTTCCCTTCTTTTCCCGCTCCTGCCTCTTTTCCCTGCCTTCCCTCTTCTGCATTCACTCTCTCTTTTACCTCTTTCCCCGTCGCCTGTCCCTTTTCCCTGGTTTCCCTCGTTTCCATGAACTCTCCCTTCCACTCTTTTTCCTCGCCTGCCTCTTTTCCCTGGTTTCCCTCTACTGCATTAATTCTCTCTTTTACCTCTTTCCCCCTCGACTGTCTCTGCACTGGTTTCCCCCTTTTCAATTAACACTCTCTTTCCAATAGACTCTGTCTTGTCCCTGCTTTTCGCCTTTGCCCTCGCATGACTCTTTCCACAGTGTTTCCATGAGCTGTCTCTTTTCCATCATTTCTCATCGCCTGTCTTTTTTCCTTGATTTCCCTTTTTTCCATGAACTCTCTCTTCCCCTGCTTTTCCCTCGCCTGTCTCTCTTCCCTGGTTTTCCTCTATGCACTTGCATGTGTGTTTCCCCTCTTTTCATCGTTTGTCTCTTTTATCTCTTTTCGCCTCACCTGTCTCTTTTCTCTTCCTTCTCTCTTCTGCATTGACTCTCTCTTTTACCTCTTTCCCCCTCGCCTGTCCCTTTACCTTAGATTCCCTTTTTACCATGAACTCTCTCTGCCCCTGGTTGTCCCTCGCCTGCCTCTTTCCCCTGGTTTCCCTCTTCTCCATGAACTCTTCCTTTCCCTTCTTTTCCCGCTCCTGCCTCTTTTCCCTGCCTTCCCTCTTCTGCATTCACTCTCTCTTTTACCTCTTTCCCCGTCGCCTGTCCCTTTTCCCTGGTTTCCCTTTTTTCCATTCACTCTCTCTTCCCATTTTTTTCCCTTGCCTATCTCTTTTCCCTGGTTTCCCTCTTTTCCATGAACTCTCCCTTCCACTCTTTTTCCTCGCCTGCCTCTTTTCCCTGGTTTCCCTCTACTGCATTAATTCTCTCTTTTACCTCTTTCCCCCTCGACTGTCTCTTTTCCCTGGTTTCCCCCTTTTCAATTAACACTCTCTTTCCAATCGACTCTCTCTTGTCCCTGCTTTTCGCCTTTGCCCTCGCATGACTCTTTCCCCAGTTTTTCCGTGAACTGTCTCTTCTCCATCGTTTCTCATCGCCTATTTTCCCTGCTTTCCCTTTTTTCCATAAATTCTCTCTTTCCCCTCTTTTTCCTCGCCTCTTTTCACTGGTTTCCCTTTTTTCCATGAACTCTCTCTTTCCCCTCTTTTTCCTCGCCTGTCTCTTTTCACTGGTTTCCCTCTTTTCCATGAAGTCTCGCTTTCCCATATTTTCGGTCGCGAGTCTCTTTTCCTCGGTTCCCCGCTTTTTCCATGAACTCTCTCTTCCCCTGCTTTTCCCTCGCCTGTCTCTCTTCCCTGGTTTTCCTCTATGCACTTGCATGTGTGTTTCCCCTCTTTTCATCGTTTGTCTCTTTTATCTCTTTTCGCCTCGCCTGTCTCTTTTCTCTTCCTTCTCTCTTCTGCATTGACTCTCTCTTTTACCTCTTTCCCCCTCGCCTGTCTCTTTACCTTAGATTCCCTTTTTACCATGAACTCTCTCTGCCCCTGGTTGTCCCTCGCCTGCCTCTTTCCCCTGGTTTCCCTCTTCTCCATGAACTCTTCCTTTCCCTTCTTTTCCCTCTACTGCCTCTTTTCCCTGCCTTCCCTCTTCTGCATTAACTCTCTCTTTTACCTCTTTCCCCCTCGCCTATCCCTTTTCCCTGGTTCCCTTTTTTCCATTAACTCTCTCTTCCCATTTTTTTCCCTTGCCTATCTCTTTTCCCTGGTTTCCCTCTTTTCCATGAACTCTCCCTTCCACTCTTTTTCCTCGCCTGCCTCTTTTCCCTGGTTTCCCTCTACTGCATTAATTCTCTCTTTTACCTCTTTCCCCCTCGACTGTCTCTTTTCCCTGGTTTCCCCCTTTTCAATTAACACTCTCTTTCCAATCGACTCTGTCTTGTCCCTAATTTTCCCCTTTGCCCTCGCATGACTCTTTCCCCAGTTTTTCCGTGAACTGTCTCTTCTCCATCGTTTCTCATCGCCTATTTTCCCTGCTTTCCCTTTTTTCCATAAATTCTCTCTTTCCCCTCTTTTTCCTCGCCTGTCTCTTTTCACTGGTTTCCCTCTTTTCCATGAAGTCTCGCTTTCCCATATTTTCGGTCGCGAGTCTCTTTTCCTCGGTTCCCCGCTTTTTCCATGAACTCTCTCTTTCCCTTCTTTTCCCTCGCGTGTTTCTTTTCCCTTCTTTTCCCTCGCATGTCACTTTTCCCTGGTTTTCCTCTATGCCCTCGCCTGTCTCTTTCCCCTCTTTTCATCGTTTGACTCTTTTATCTCTATTCGCCTCGCCTGTCTCTCTTATCATCTTTACCTCTTCTGCATTAACTCTCTCTTTTACCTCTTTCCCCCTCGCCTCTTTTCCCAGGATTCCCTTTTTACCATGAAATCTCTCTTCCCCTGCTTTTCCCTCACCTGTCTCTTTTCACTGGTTTCCCTCTTTTCCATGAAGTCTCTCTTTCCCTTCTTTTCCCTCGCCTGCCTCTTCTCCTTGCTTTTCCTCTTTTCCATGAACTCTTCCTTTCCCTTCTTTTCCCGCTCCTGCCTCTTTTCCCTGCCTTCCCTCTTCTGCATTCACTCTCTCTTTTACCTCTTGCCCCGTCGCCTGTCCCTTTTCCCTGGTTTCCCTCGTTTCCATGAACTCTCCCTTCCACTCTTTTTCCTCGCCTGCCTCTTTTCCCTGGTTTCCCTCTTCTGCATTAATTCTCTCTTTTACCTCTTTCCCCCTCGACTGTCTCTTTTCCCTGGTTTCCCCCTTGTCAATGAACACTCTCTTTCCAATCGACTCTCTCTTGTCCCTGATTTTCGCCTTTGCCCTCGCATGACTCTTTCCCCAGTTTTTCCGTGAGCTGTCTCTTTTCCATCATTTCTCATCGCCTGTCTTTTTTCCTTGATTTCCCTTTTTTCCATGAACTCTCTCTTCCCCTGCTTTTCCCTCGCCTGTCTCTCTTCCCTGGTTTTCCTCTGTGCACTTGCATGTGTGTTTCCCCTCTTTTCATCGTTTGTCTCTTTTATCTCTTTTCGCCTCGCCTGTCTCTTTTCTCTTCCTTCTCTCTTCTGCATTGACTCTCTCTTTTACCTCTTTCCCCCTCGCCTGTCTCTTTACCTTAGATTCCCTTTTTACCATGAACTCTCTCTGCCCCTGGTTGTCCCTCGCCTGCCTCTTTCCCCTGGTTTCCCTCTTCTCCATGAACTCTCCCTTCCACTCTTTTTCCTCGCCTGCCTCTTTTCCCTGCCTTCCCTCTTCTGCATTAACTCTCTCTTTTACCTCTTTCCCCCTCGCCTATCCCTTTTCCCTGGTTTCCCTTTTTTCCATTAACTCTCTCTTCCCATTCTTTTCCCTTGCCTATCTCTTTTCCCTGGTTTCCCTCTTTTCCATGAACTCTCCCTTCCACTCTTTTTCCTCGCCTGCCTCTTTTCCCTGGTTTCCTTCTACTGCATTAATTCTCTCTTTTACCTCTTTCCCCCTCGACTGTCTCTTTTCCCTGGTTTCCCCCTTTTCAATTAACACTCTCTTTCCAATCGACTCTCTCTTGTCCCTGCTTTTCGCCTTTGCCCTCGCATGACTCTTTCCCCAGTTCTTCCGTGAACTGTCTCTTCTCCATCGTTTCTCATCGCCTATTTTCCCTGCTTTCCCTTTTTTCATAAATTCTCTCTTTCCCCTCTTTTTCCTCGCCTCTTTTCACTGGTTTCCCTTTTTTCCATGAACTCTCTCTTTCCCCTCTTTTTCCTCGCCTGTCTCTTTTCACTGGTTTCCCTCTTTTCCATGAAGTCTCGCTTTCCCATATTTTCGGTCGCGAGTCTCTTTTCCTCGGTTCCCCGCTTTTTCCATGAACTCTCTCTTTCCCTTCTTTTCCCTCGCGTGTTTCTTTTCCCTCGCGTGTTTCTTTCCCTTCTTTTCCCTCGCATGTCACTTTTCCCTGGTTTTCCTCTGTGCCCTCGCCTGTCTCTTTCCCCTCTTTTCATCGTTTGACTCTTTTATCTCTATTCGCCTCGCCTGTCTCTCTTATCATCTTTACCTCTTCTGCATTAACTCTCTCTTTTACCTCTTTCCCCCTCGCCTCTTTTCCCAGGATTCCCTTTTTACCATGAAATCTCTCTTCCCCTGCTTTTCCCTCACCTGTCTCTTTTCACTGGTTTCCCTCTTTTCCATGAAGTCTCTCTTTCCCTTCTTTTCCCTCGCCTGCCTCTTCTCCTTGCTTTTCCTCTTTTCCATGAACTCTTCCTTTCCCTTCTTTTCCCGCTCCTGCCTCTTTTCCCTGCCTTCCCTCTTCTGCATTTACTCTCTCTTTTACCTCTTTCCCCGTCGCCTGTCCCTTTTCCCTGGTTTCCCTCGTTTCCATGAACTCTCCCTTCCACTCTTTTTCCTCGCCTGCCTCTTTTCCCTGGTTTCCCTCTACTGCATTAATTCTCTCTTTTACCTCTTTCCCCCTCGACTGTCTCTTTTCCCTGGTTTCCCCCTTTTCAATTAACACTCTCTTTCCAATAGACTCTGTCTTGTCCCTGCTTTTCGCCTTTGCCCTCGCATGACTCTTTCCACAGTGTTTCCATGAGCTGTCTCTTTTCCATCATTTCTCATCGCCTGTCTTTTTTCCTTGATTTCCCTTTTTTCCATGAACTCTCTCTTCCCCTGCTTTTCCCTCGCCTGTCTCTCTTCCCTGGTTTTCCTCTATGCACTTGCATGTGTGTTTCCCCTCTTTTCATCGTTTGTCTCTTTTATCTCTTTTCGCCTCGCCTGTCTCTTTTCTCTTCCTTCTCTCTTCTGCATTGACTCTCTCTTTTACCTCTTTCCCCCTCGCCTGTCTCTTTACCTTAGATTCCCTTTTTACCATGAACTCTCTCTGCCCCTGGTTGTCCCTCGCCTGCCTCTTTCCCCTGGTTTCCCTCTTCTCCATGAACTCTTCCTTTCCCTTCTTTTCCCGCTCCTGCCTCTTTTCCCTGCCTTCCCTCTTCTGCATTCACTCTCTCTTTTACCTCTTTCCCCGTCGCCTGTCCCTTTTCCCTGGTTTCCCTTTTTTCCATTAACTCTCTCTTCCCATTCTTTTCCCTTGCCTATCTCTTTTCCCTGGTTTCCCTCTTTTCCATGAACTCTCCCTTCCACTCTTTTTCCTCGCCTGCCTCTTTTCCCTGGTTTCCCTCTACTGCATTAATTCTCTCTTTTACCTCTTTCCCCCTCGACTGTCTCTTTTCCCTGGTTTCCCCCTTTTCAATTAACACTCTCTTTCCAATCGACTCTGTCTTGGCCCTGCTTTTCGCCTTTGCCCTCGCATGACTCTTTCCACAGTGTTTCCATGAGCTGTCTCTTTTCCATCATTTCTCATCGCCTGTCTTTTTTCCTTGATTTCCCTTTTTTCCATGAACTCTCTCTTCCCCTGCTTTTCCCTCGCCTGTCTCTCTTCCCTGGTTTTCCTCTATGCACTTGCATGTGTGTTTCCCCTCTTTTCATCGTTTGTCTCTTTTATCTCTTTCCCCCTCGCCTGTCTCTTTACCTTAGATTCCCTTTTTACCATGAACTCTCTCTGCCCCTGGTTGTCCCTCGCCTGCCTGTTTCCCCTGGTTTCCCTTTTCTCCATGAACTCTTCCTTTCCCTTCTTTTCCCTCGCCTGCCTCTTTTCCCTGCCTTCCCTCTTCTGCATTAACTCTCTCTTTTACCTCTTTCCCCCTCGACTGTCTCTTTTCCCTGGTTTCCCCCTTTTCAATTAACACTCTCTTTCCAATAGACTCTGTCTTGTCCCTGCTTTTCGCCTTTGCCCTCGCATGACTCTTTCCACAGTGTTTCCATGAGCTGTCTCTTTTCCATCGTTTCTCATCGCCTATTTTCCCTGCTTTCCCTTTTTCCCATAAATTCTCTCTTTCCCCTCTTTTTCCTCGCCTCTTTTCACTGGTTTCCCTTTTTTCCATGAACTCTCTCTTTCCCCTCTTTTTCCTCGCCTGTCTCTTTTCACTGGTTTCCCTCTTTTCCATGAAGTCTCGCTTTCCCATATTTTCGGTCGCGAGTCTCTTTTCCTCGGTTCCCCGCTTTGTCCATGAACTCTCTCTTTCCCTTCTTTCCCCTCGCGTGTCACTTTTCCCTGGTTTTCCTCTATGCCCTCGCCTGTCTCTTTCCCCTCTTTTCATCGTTTGACTCTTTTATCTCTATTCGCCTCGCCTGTCTCTCTTATCATCTTTACCTCTTCTGCATTAACTCTCTCTTTTACCTCTTTCCCCCTCGCCTCTTTTCCCAGGATTCCCTTTTTACCATGAAATCTCTCTTCCCCTGCTTTTCCCTCACCTGTCTCTTTTCACTGGTTTCCCTCTTTTCCATGAAGTCTCTCTTTCCCTTCTTTTCCCTCGCCTGCCTCTTCTCCTTGCTTTTCCTCTTTTCCATGAACTCTTCCTTTCCCTTCTTTTCCCGCTCCTGCCTCTTTTCCCTGCCTTCCCTCTTCTGCATTCACTCTCTCTTTTACCTCTTTCCCCGTCGCCTGTCCCTTTTCCCTGGTTTCCCTCGTTTCCATGAACTCTCCCTTCCACTCTTTTTCCTCGCCTGCCTCTTTTCCCTGGTTTCCCTCTACTGCATTAATTCTCTCTTTTACCTCTTTCCCCCTCGACTGTCTCTGCACTGGTTTCCCCCTTTTCAATTAACACTCTCTTTCCAATAGACTCTGTCTTGTCCCTGCTTTTCGCCTTTGCCCTCGCATGACTCTTTCCACAGTGTTTCCATGAGCTGTCTCTTTTCCATCGTTTCTCATCGCCTATTTTCCCTGCTTTCCCTTTTTTCCATAAATTCTCTCTTTCCCCTCTTTTTCCTCGCCTCTTTTCACTGGTTTCCCTTTTTTCCATGAACCCTCTCTTTCCCCTCTTTTTCCTCGCCTGTCTCTTTTCACTGGTTTCCCTCTTTTCCATGAAGTCTCGCTTTCCCATATTTTCGGTCGCGAGTCTCTTTTCCTCGGTTCCCCGCTTTTTCCATGAACTCTCTCTTTCCCTTCTTTTCCCTCGCGTGTTTCTTTTCCCTTCTTTTCCCTCGCGTGTCACTTTTCCCTGGTTTTCCTCTATGCCCTCGCCTGTCTCTTTCCCCTCTTTTCATCGTTTGACTCTTTTATCTCTATTCGCCTCGCCTGTCTCTCTTATCATCTTTACCTCTTCTGCATTAACTCTCTCTTTTACCTCTTTCCCCCTCGCCTCTTTTCCCAGGATTCCCTTTTTACCATGAAATCTCTCTTCCCCTGCTTTTCCCTCACCTGTCTCTTTTCACTGGTTTCCCTCTTTTCCATGAAGTCTCTCTTTCCCTTCTTTTCCCTCGCCTGCCTCTTCTCCTTGCTTTTCCTCTTTTCCATGAACTCTTCCTTTCCCTTCTTTTCCCGCTCCTGCCTCTTTTCCCTGCCTTCCCTCTTCTGCATTCACTCTCTCTTTTACCTCTTTCCCCGTCGCCTGTCCCTTTTCCCTGGTTTCCCTCGTTTCCATGAACTCTCCCTTCCACTCTTTTCGCCTCGCCTGTCTCTTTTCTCTTCCTTCTCTCTTCTGCATTGACTCTCTCTTTTACCTCTTTCCCCCTCGCCTGTCTCTTTACCTTAGATTCCCTTTTTACCATGAACTCTCTCTGCCCCTGGTTGTCCCTTGCCTGCCTCTTTCCCCTGGTTTCCCTCTTCTCCATGAACTCTTCCTTTCCCTTCTTTTCCCTCTACTGCCTCTTTTCCCTGCCTTCCCTCTTCTGCATTAACTCTCTCTTTTACCTCTTTCCCCCTCGCCTATCCCTTTTCCCTGGTTTCCCTTTTTTCCATTAACTCTCTCTTCCCATTCTTTTCCCTTGCCTATCTCTTTTCCCTGGTTTCCCTCTTTTCCATGAACTCTCCCTTCCACTCTTTTTCCTCGCCTGCATCTTTTCCCTGGTTTCCCTCTACTGCATTAATTCTCTCTTTTACCTCTTTCCCCCTCGACTGTCTCTTTTCCCTGGTTTCCCCCTTTTCAATTAACACTCTCTTTCCAATCGACTCTCTCTTGTCCCTAATTTTCGCCTTTGCCCTCGCATGACTCTTTCCCCAGTTTTTCCGTGAACTGTCTCTTCTCCATCGTTTCTCATCGCCTATTTTCCCTGCTTTCCCTTTTTTCCATGAACCCTCTCTTTCCCCTCTTTTTCCTCGCCTGTCTCTTTTCACTGGTTTCCCTCTTTTCCATGAAGTCTCGCTTTCCCATATTTTCGGTCGCGAGTCTCTTTTCCTCGGTTCCCCGCTTTTTCCATGAACTCTCTCTTTCCCTTCTTTTCCCTCGCGTGTTTCTTTTCCCTTCTTTTCCCTCGCATGTCACTTTTCCCTGGTTTTCCTCTATGCCCTCGCCTGTCTCTTTCCCCTCTTTTCATCGTTTGACTCTTTTATCTCTATTCGCCTCGCCTGTCTCTCTTATCATCTTTACCTCTTCTGCATTAACTCTCTCTTTTACCTCTTTCCCCCTCGCCTCTTTTCACTGGTTTCCCTTTTTTCCATGAAATCTCTCTTCCCCTGCTTTTCCCTCACCTGTCTCTTTTCACTGGTTTCCCTCTTTTCCATGAAGTCTCTCTTTCCCTTCTTTTCCCTCGCCTGCCTCTTCTCCTTGCTTTTCCTCTTTTCCATGAACTCTTCCTTTCCCTTCTTTTCCCGCTCCTGCCTCTTTTCCCTGCCTTCCCTCTTCTGCATTCACTCTCTCTTTTACCTCTTTCCCCGTCGCCTGTCCCTTTTCCCTGGTTTCCCTCGTTTCCATGAACTCTCCCTTCCACTCTTTTTCCTCGCCTGCCTCTTTTCCCTGGTTTCCCTCTACTGCATTAATTCTCTCTTTTACCTCTTTCCCCCTCGACTGTCTCTTTTCCCTGGTTTCCCCCTTTTCAATTAACACTCTCTTTCCAATCGACTCTCTCTTGTCCCTGATTTTCGCCTTTGCCCTCGCATGACTCTTTCCCCAGTTTTTCCGTGAACTGTCTCTTCTCCATCATTTCTCATCGCCTGTCTTTTTTCCTTGATTTCCCTTTTTTCCATGAACTCTCTCTTCCCCTGCTTTTCCCTCGCCTGTCTCTCTTCCCTGGTTTTCCTCTATGCACTTGCATGTGTGTTTCCCCTCTTTTCATCGTTTGTCTCTTTTATCTCTTTTCGCCTCGCCTGTCTCTTTTCTCTTCCTTCTCTCTTCTGCATTGACTCTCTCTTTTACCTCTTTCCCCCTCGCCTGTCCCTTTTCCCTGGTTTCCCTTTTTTCCATTCACTCTCTCTTCCCATTCTTTTCCCTTGCCTATCTCTTTTCCCTGGTTTCCCTCTTTTCCATGAACTCTCCCTTCCACTCTTTTTCCTCGCCTGCCTCTTTTCCCTGGTTTCCCTCTACTGCATTAATTCTCTCTTTTACCTCTTTCCCCCTCGACTGTCTCTTTTCCCTGGTTTCCCCCTTTTCAATTAACACTCTCTTTCCAATAGACTCTGTCTTGTCCCTGCTTTTCGCCTTTGCCCTCGCATGACTCTTTCCACAGTGTTTCCATGAGCTGTCTCTTCTCCATCGTTTCTCATCGCCTATTTTCCCTGCTTTCCCTTTTTTCCATAAATTCTCTCTTTCCCCTCTTTTTCCTCGCCTCTTTTCACTGGTTTCCCTTTTTTCCATGAACCCTCTCTTTCCCCTCTTTTTCCTCGCCTGTCTCTTTTCACTGGTTTCCCTCTTTTCCATGAAGTCTCGCTTTCCCATATTTTCGGTCGCGAGTCTCTTTTCCTCGGTTCCCCGCTTTTTCCATGAACTCTCTCTTTCCCTTCTTTTCCCTCGCGTGTTTCTTTTCCCTTCTTTTCCCTCGCGTGTCACTTTTCCCTGGTTTTCCTCTATGCCCTCGCCTGTCTCTTTCCCCTCTTTTCATCGTTTGACTCTTTTATCTCTATTCGCCTCGCCTGTCTCTCTTATCATCTTTACCTCTTCTGCATTAACTCTCTCTTTTACCTCTTTCCCCCTCGCCTCTTTTCCCAGGATTCCCTTTTTACCATGAAATCTCTCTTCCCCTGCTTTTCCCTCACCTGTCTCTTTTCACTGGTTTCCCTCTTTTCCATGAAGTCTCTCTTTCCCTTCTTTTCCCTCGCCTGCCTCTTCTCCTTGCTTTTCCTCTTTTCCATGAACTCTTCCTTTCCCTTCTTTTCCCGCTCCTGCCTCTTTTCCCTGCCTTCCCTCTTCTGCATTCACTCTCTCTTTTACCTCTTTCCCCGTCGCCTGTCCCTTTTCCCTGGTTTCCCTCGTTTCCATGAACTCTCCCTTCCACTCTTTTTCCTCGCCTGCCTCTTTTCCCTGGTTTCCCTCTACTGCATTAATTCTCTCTTTTACCTCTTTCCCCCTCGACTGTCTCTGCACTGGTTTCCCCCTTTTCAATTAACACTCTCTTTCCAATAGACTCTGTCTTGTCCCTGCTTTTCGCCTTTGCCCTCGCATGACTCTTTCCACAGTGTTTCCATGAGCTGTCTCTTTTCCATCATTTCTCATCGCCTGTCTTTTTTCCTTGATTTCCCTTTTTTCCATGAACTCTCTCTTCCCCTGCTTTTCCCTCGCCTGTCTCTCTTCCCTGGTTTTCCTCTATGCACTTGCATGTGTGTTTCCCCTCTTTTCATCGTTTGTCTCTTTTATCTCTTTTCGCCTCGCCTGTCTCTTTTCTCTTCCTTCTCTCTTCTGCATTGACTCTCTCTTTTACCTCTTTCCCCCTCGCCTGTCTCTTTACCTTAGATTCCCTTTTTACCATGAACTCTCTCTGCCCCTGGTTGTCCCTCGCCTGCCTCTTTCCCCTGGTTTCCCTCTTCTCCATGAACTCTTCCTTTCCCTTCTTTTCCCTCGCCTGCCTCTTTTCCCTGCCTTCCCTCTTCTGCATTAACTCTCTCTTTTACCTCTTTCCCCCTCGCCTATCCCTTTTCCCTGGTTTCCCTTTTTTCCATTAACTCTCTCTTCCCATTCTTTTCCCTTGCCTATCTCTTTTCCCTGGTTTCCCTCTTTTCCATGAACTCTCCCTTCCACTCTTTTTCCTCGCCTGCCTCTTTTCCCTGGTTTCCCTCTACTGCATTAATTCTCTCTTTTACCTCTTTCCCCCTCGACTGTCTCTTTTCCCTGGTTTCCCCCTTTTCAATTAACACTCTCTTTCCAATAGACTCTGTCTTGTCCCTGATTTTCGCCTTTGCCCTCGCATGACTCTTTCCACAGTGTTTCCATGAGCTGTCTCTTTTCCATCATTTCTCATCGCCTGTCTTTTTTCCTTGATTTCCCTTTTTTCCATGAACTCTCTCTTCCCCTGCTTTTCCCTCGCCTGTCTCTCTTCCCTGGTTTTCCTCTATGCACTTGCATGTGTGTTTCCCCTCTTTTCATCGTTTGTCTCTTTTATCTCTTTTCGCCTCGCCTGTCTCTTTTCTCTTCCTTCTCTCTTCTGCATTGACTCTCTCTTTTACCTCTTTCCCCCTCGCCTGTCTCTTTACCTTAGATTCCCTTTTTACCATGAACTCTCTCTGCCCCTGGTTGTCCCTCGCCTGCCTCTTTCCCCTGGTTTCCCTCTTCTCCATGAACTCTTCCTTTCCCTTCTTTTCCCTCGCCTGCCTCTTTTCCCTGCCTTCCCTCTTCTGCATTAACTCTCTCTTTTACCTCTTTCCCCCTCGCCTATCCCTTTTCCCTGGTTTCCCTTTTTTCCATTAACTCTCTCTTCCCATTCTTTTCCCTTGCCTATCTCTTTTCCCTGGTTTCCCTCTTTTCCATGAACTCTCCCTTCCACTCTTTTTCCTCGCCTGCCTCTTTTCCCTGGTTTCCCTCTACTGCATTAATTCTCTCTTTTACCTCTTTCCCCCTCGACTGTCTCTTTTCCCTGGTTTCCCCCTTTTCAATTAACACTCTCTTTCCAATAGACTCTGTCTTGTCCCTGATTTTCGCCTTTGCCCTCGCATGACTCTTTCCACAGTGTTTCCATGAGCTGTCTCTTTTCCATCATTTCTCATCGCCTGTCTTTTTTCCTTGATTTCCCTTTTTTCCATGAACTCTCTCTTCCCCTGCTTTTCCCTCGCCTGTCTCTCTTCCCTGGTTTTCCTCTATGCACTTGCATGTGTGTTTCCCCTCTTTTCATCGTTTGTCTCTTTTATCTCTTTTCGCCTCGCCTGTCTCTTTTCTCTTCCTTCTCTCTTCTGCATTGACTCTCTCTTTTACCTCTTTCCCCCTCGCCTGTCTCTTTACCTTAGATTCCCTTTTTACCATGAACTCTCTCTGCCCCTGGTTGTCCCTCGCCTGCCTCTTTCCCCTGGTTTCCCTCTTCTCCATGAACTCTTCCTTTCCCTTCTTTTCCCTCTACTGCCTCTTTTCCCTGCCTTCCCTCTTCTGCATTAACTCTCTCTTTTACCTCTTTCCCCCTCGCCTATCCCTTTTCCCTGGTTTCCCTTTTTTCCATTAACTCTCTCTTCCCATTCTTTTCCCTTGCCTATCTCTTTTCCCTGGTTTCCCTCTTTTCCATGAACTCTCCCTTCCACTCTTTTTCCTCGCCTGCATCTTTTCCCTGGTTTCCCTCTACTGCATTAATTCTCTCTTTTACCTCTTTCCCCCTCGACTGTCTCTTTTCCCTGGTTTCCCCCTTTTCAATTAACACTCTCTTTCCAATCGACTCTCTCTTGTCCCTAATTTTCGCCTTTGCCCTCGCATGACTCTTTCACCAGTTTTTCCGTGAACTGTCTCTTCTCCATCGTTTCTCATCGCCTATTTTCCCTGCTTTCCCTTTTTTCCATAAATTCTCTCTTTCCCCTCTTTTTCCTCGCCTCTTTTCACTGGTTTCCCTTTTTTCCATGAACCCTCTCTTTCCCCTCTTTTTCCTCGCCTGTCTCTTTTCACTGGTTTCCCTCTTTTCCATGAAGTCTCGCTTTCCCATATTTTCGGTCGCGAGTCTCTTTTCCTCGGTTCCCCGCTTTTTCCATGAACTCTCTCTTTCCCTTCTTTTCCCTCGCGTGTTTCTTTTCCCTTCTTTTCCCTCGCGTGTCACTTTTCCCTGGTTTTCCTCTATGCCCTCGCCTGTCTCTTTCCCCTCTTTTCATCGTTTGACTCTTTTATCTCTATTCGCCTCGCCTGTCTCTCTTATCATCTTTACCTCTTCTGCATTAACTCTCTCTTTTACCTCTTTCCCCCTCGCCTCTTTTCCCAGGATTCCCTTTTTACCATGAAATCTCTCTTCCCCTGCTTTTCCCTCACCTGTCTCTTTTCACTGGTTTCCCTCTTTTCCATGAAGTCTCTCTTTCCCTTCTTTTCCCTCGCCTGCCTCTTCTCCTTGCTTTTCCTCTTTTCCATGAACTCTTCCTTTCCCTTCTTTTCCCGCTCCTGCCTCTTTTCCCTGCCTTCCCTCTTCTGCATTCACTCTCTCTTTTACCTCTTTCCCCCTCGCCTCTTTTCCCAGGATTCCCTTTTTACCATGAAATCTCTCTTCCCCTGCTTTTCCCTCACCTGTCTCTTTTCACTGGTTTCCCTCTTTTCCATGAAGTCTCTCTTTCCCTTCTTTTCCCTCGCCTGCCTCTTCTCCTTGCTTTTCCTCTTTTCCATGAACTCTTCCTTTCCCTTCTTTTCCCGCTCCTGCCTCTTTTCCCTGCCTTCCCTCTTCTGCATTCACTCTCTCTTTTACCTCTTTCCCCGTCGCCTGTCCCTTTTCCCTGGTTTCCCTCGTTTCCATGAACTCTCCCTTCCACTCTTTTTCCTCGCCTGCCTCTTTTCCCTGGTTTCCCTCTACTGCATTAATTCTCTCTTTTACCTCTTTCCCCCTCGACTGTCTCTTTTCCCTGGTTTCCCCCTTGTCAATGAACACTCTCTTTCCCTTCGACTCTCTCTTGTCCCTGATTTTCGCCTTTGCCCTCGCATGACTCTTTCCCCAGTTTTTCCGTGAACTGTCTCTTCTCCATCATTTCTCATCGCCTGTCTTTTTTCCTTGATTTCCCTTTTTTCCATGAACTCTCTCTTCCCCTGCTTTTCCCTCGCCTGTCTCTCTTCCCTGGTTTTCCTCTATGCACTTGCATGTGTGTTTCCCCTCTTTTCATCGTTTGTCTCTTTTATCTCTTTTCGCCTCGCCTGTCTCTTTTCTCTTCCTTCTCTCTTCTGCATTGACTCTCTCTTTTACCTCTTTCCCCCTCGCCTGTCTCGTTACCTTAGATTCCCTTTTTACCATGAACTCTCTCTGCCCCTGGTTGTCCCTCGCCTGCCTCTTTCCCCTGGTTTCCCTCTTCTCCATGAACTCTTCCTTTCCCTTCTTTTCCCTCTACTGCCTCTTTTCCCTGCCTTCCCTCTTCTGCATTAACTCTCTCTTTTACCTCTTTCCCCCTCGCCTATCCCTTTTCCCTGGTTTCCCTTTTTTCCATTAACTCTCTCTTCCCATTCTTTTCCCTTGCCTATCTCTTTTCCCTGGTTTCCCTCTTCTCCATGAACTCTCCCTTCCACTCTTTTTCCTCGCCTGCCTCTTTTTCCCTGGTTTCCCTCTACTGCATTAATTCTCTCTTTTACCTCTTTCCCCCTCGACTGTCTCTTTTCCCTGGTTTCCCCCTTTTCAATTAACACTCTCTTTCCAATCGACTCTCTCTTGTCCCTAATTTTCGCCTTTGCCCTCGCATGACTCTTTCCCCAGTTTTTCCGTGAACTGTCTCTTCTCCATCGTTTCTCATCGCCTATTTTCCCTGCTTTCCCTTTTTTCCATAAATTCTCTCTTTCCCCTCTTTTCCCTCGCCTCTTTTCACTGGTTTCCCTTTTTTCCATGAACTCTCTCTTTCCCCTCTTTTCCCTCGCCTCTTTTCACTGGTTTCCCTTTTTTCCATGAACTCTCTCTTTCCCCTCTTTTTCCTCGCCTGTCTCTTTTCACTGGTTTCCCTCTTTTCCATGAAGTCTCGCTTTCCCATATTTTCGGTCGCGAGTCTCTTTTCCTCGGTTCCCCGCTTTTTCCATGAACTCTCTCTTTCCCTTCTTTTCCCTCGCGTGTTTCTTTTCCCTTCTTTTCCCTCGCGTGTCACTTTTCCCTGGTTTTCCTCTATGCCCTCGCCTGTCTCTTTCCCCTCTTTTCATCGTTTGACTCTTTTATCTCTATTCGCCTCGCCTGTCTCTCTTATCATCTTTACCTCTTCTGCATTAACTCTCTCTTTTACCTCTTTCCCCCTCGCCTCTTTTCCCAGGATTCCCTTTTTACCATGAAATCTCTCTTCCCCTGCTTTTCCCTCACCTGTCTCTTTTCACTGGTTTCCCTCTTTTCCATGAAGTCTCTCTTTCCCTTCTTTTCCCTCGCCTGCCTCTTCTCCTTGCTTTTCCTCTTTTCCATGAACTCTTCCTTTCCCTTCTTTTCCCGCTCCTGCCTCTTTTCCCTGCCTTCCCTCTTCTGCATTCACTCTCTCTTTTACCTCTTTCCCCGTCGCCTGTCCCTTTTCCCTGGTTTCCCTCGTTTCCATGAACTCTCCCTTCCACTCTTTTTCCTCGCCTGCCTCTTTTCCCTGGTTTCCCTCTACTGCATTAATTCTCTCTTTTACCTCTTTCCCCCTCGACTGTCTCTTTTCCCTGGTTTCCCCCTTTTCAATTAACACTCTCTTTCCAATAGACTCTGTCTTGTCCCTGATTTTCGCCTTTGCCCTCGCATGACTCTTTCCCCAGTTTTTCCGTGAACTGTCTCTTCTCCATCATTTCTCATCGCCTGTCTTTTTTCCTTGATTTCCCTTTTTTCCATGAACTCTCTCTTCCCCTGCTTTTCCCTCGCCTGTCTCTCTTCCCTGGTTTTCCTCTATGCACTTGCATGTGTGTTTCCCCTCTTTTCATCGTTTGTCTCTTTTATCTCTTTCCCCCTCGCCTGTCTCTTTTCTCTTCCTTCTCTCTTCTGCATTGACTCTCTCTTTTACCTCTTTCCCCCTCGCCTGTCTCTTTACCTTAGATTCCCTTTTTACCATGAACTCTCTCTGCCCCTGGTTGTCCCTCGCCTGCCTCTTTCCCCTGGTTTCCCTCTTCTCCATGAACTCTTCCTTTCCCTTCTTTTCCCTCGCCTGCCTCTTTTCCCTGCCTTCCCTCTTCTGCATTAACTCTCTCTTTTACCTCTTTCCCCCTCGCCTATCCCTTTTCCCTGGTTTCCCTTTTTTCCATTAACTCTCTCTTCCCATTCTTTTCCCTTGCCTATCTCTTTTCCCTGGTTTCCCTCTTTTCCATGAACTCTCCCTTCCACTCTTTTTCCTCGCCTGCCTCTTTTCCCTGGTTTCCCTCTACTGCATTAATTCTCTCTTTTACCTCTTTCCCCCTCGACTGTCTCTTTTCCCTGGTTTCCCCCTTTTCAATTAACACTTTCTTTCCTATCGACTCTCTCTTGTCCCTAAATTTCGCCTTTGCCCTCGCATGACTCTTTCCCCAGTTTTTCCGTGAACTGTCTCTTCTCCATCGTTTCTCATCGCCTATTTTCCCTGCTTTCCCTTTTTTCCATAAATTCTCTCTTTCCCCTCTTTTTCCTCGCCTCTTTTAACTGGTTTCCCTCTTTTCCATGAAGTCTCGCTTTCCCATATTTTCGGTCGCGAGTCTCTTTTCCTCGGTTCCCCGCTTTGTCCATGAACTCTCTCTTTCCCTTCTTTTCCCTCGCGTGTCACTTTTCCCTCGTTTTCCTCTATGCCCTCGCCTGTCTCTTTCCCCTCTTTTCATCGTTTGACTCTTTTATCTCTATTCGCCTCGCCTGTCTCTCTTATCATCTTTACCTCTTCTGCATTAACTCTCTCTTTTACCTCTTTCCCCCTCGCCTCTTTTCCCAGGATTCCCTTTTTACCATGAAATCTCTCTTCCCCTGCTTTTCCCTCACCTGTCTCTTTTCACTGGTTTCCCTCTTTTCCATGAAGTCTCTCTTTCCCTTCTTTTCCCTCGCCTGCCTCTTCTCCTTGCTTTTCCTCTTTTCCATGAACTCTTCCTTTCCCTTCTTTTCCCGCACCTGCCTCTTTTCCCTGCCTTCCCTCTTCTGCATTCACTCTCTCTTTTACCTCTTTCCCCGTCGCCTGTCCCTTTTCCCTGGTTTCCCTCGTTTCCATGAACTCTCCCTTCCACTCTTTTTCCTCGCCTGCCTCTTTTCCCTGGTTTCCCTCTACTGCATTAATTCTCTCTTTTACCTCTTTCCCCCTCGACTGTCTCTTTTCCCTGGTTTCCCCCTTTTCAATTAACACTCTCTTTCCTATCGACTCTCTCTTGTCCCTAATTTTCGCCTTTGCCCTCGCATGACTCTTTCCCCAGTTTTTCCGTGAACTGTCTCTTCTCCATCGTTTCTCATCGCCTATTTTCCCTGCTTTCCATTTTTTCCATAAATTCTCTCTTTTCCCTCTTTTCCCTCGCCTCTTTTCACTGGTTTCCCTTTTTTCCATGAACTCTCTCTTTCCCCTCTTTTCCCTCGCCTCTTTTCACTGGTTTCCCTTTTTTCCATGAACTCTCTCTTTCCCCTCTTTTTCCTCGCCTGTCTCTTTTCACTGGTTTCCCTCTTTTCCATGAAGTCTCGCTTTCCCATATTTTCGGTCGCGAGTCTCTTTTCCTCGGTTCCCCGCTTTTTCCATGAACTCTCTCTTTCCCTTCTTTTCCCTCGCGTGTCACTTTTCCCTGGTTTTCCTCTATGCCCTCGCCTGTCTCTTTCCCCTCTTTTCATCGTTTGACTCTTTTATCTCTATTCGCCTCGCCTGTCTCTCTTATCATCTTTACCTCTTCTGCATTAACTCTCTCTTTTACCTCTTTCCCCCTCGCCTCTTTTCCCAGGATTCCCTTTTTACCATGAAATCTCTCTTCCCCTGCTTTTCCCTCACCTGTCTCTTTTCACTGGTTTCCCTCTTTTCCATGAAGTCTCTCTTTCCCTTCTTTTCCCTCGCCTGCCTCTTTCCCCTGGTTTCCCTCTTCTCCATGAAGTCTTCCTTTCCCTTCTTTTCCCTCTACTGCCTCTTTTCCCTGCCTTCCCTCTTCTGCATTAACTCTCTCTTTTACCTCTTTCCCCCTCGCCTATCCCTTTTCCCTGGTTTCCCTTTTTTCCATTAACTCTCTCTTCCCATTCTTTTCCCTTGCCTATCTCTTTTCCCTGGTTTCCCTCTTCTCCATGAACTCTCCCTTCCACTCTTTTTCCTCGCCTGCCTCTTTTTCCCTGGTTTCCCTCTACTGCATTAATTCTCTCTTTTACCTCTTTCCCCCTCGACTGTCTCTTTTCCCTGGTTTCCCCCTTTTCAATTAAGACTCTCTTTCCAATCGACTCTCTCTTGTCCCTAATTTTCGCCTTTGCCCTCGCATGACTCTTTCCCCAGTTTTTCCGTGAACTGTCTCTTCTCCATCGTTTCTCATCGCCTATTTTCCCTGCTTTCCCTTTTTTCCATAAATTCTCTCTTTCCCCTCTTTTTCCCTCGCCTCTTTTCACTGGTTTCCCTTTTTTCCATGAACTCTCTCTTTCCCCTCTTTTTCCTCGCCTGTCTCTTTTCACTGGTTTCCCTCTTTTCCATGAAGTCTCGCTTTCCCATATTTTCGGTCGCGAGTCTCTTTTCCTCGGTTCCCCGCTTTTTCCATGAACTCTCTCTTTCCCTTCTTTTCCCTCGCGTGTTTCTTTTCCCTTCTTTTCCCTCGCATGTCACTTTTCCCTGGTTTTCCTCTATGCCCTCGCCTGTCTCTTTCCCCTCTTTTCATCGTTTGACTCTTTTATCTCTATTCGCCTCGCCTGTCTCTCTTATCATCTTTACCTCTTCTGCATTAACTCTCTCTTTTACCTCTTTCCCCCTCGCCTCTTTTCCCAGGATTCCCTTTTTACCATGAAATCTCTCTTCCCCTGCTTTTCCCTCACCTGTCTCTTTTCACTGGTTTCCCTCTTTTCCATGAAGTCTCTCTTTCCCTTCTTTTCCCTCGCCTGCCTCTTCTCCTTGCTTTTCCTCTTTTCCATGAACTCTTCCTTTCCCTTCTTTTCCCGCTCCTGCCTCTTTTCCCTGCCTTCCCTCTTCTGCATTCACTCTCTCTTTTACCTCTTTCCCCGTCGCCTGTCCCTTTTCCCTGGTTTCCCTCGTTTCCATGAACTCTCCCTTCCACTCTTTTTCCTCGCCTGCCTCTTTTCCCTGGTTTCCCTCTTCTGCATTAATTCTCTCTTTTACCTCTTTCCCCCTCGACTGTCTCTTTTCCCTGGTTTCCCCCTTGTCAATGAACACTCTCTTTCCCTTCGACTCTCTCTTGTCCCTGATTTTCGCCTTTGCCCTCGCATGACTCTTTCCCCAGTTTTTCCGTGAACTGTCTCTTCTCCATCATTTCTCATCGCCTGTCTTTTTTCCTTGATTTCCCTTTTTTCCATGAACTCTCTCTTCCCCTGCTTTTCCCTCGCCTGTCTCTCTTCCCTGGTTTTCCTCTATGCACTTGCATGTGTGTTTCCCCTCTTTTCATCGTTTGTCTCTTTTATCTCTTTTCGCCTCGCCTGTCTCTTTTCTCTTCCTTCTCTCTTCTGCATTGACTCTCTCTTTTACCTCTTTCCCCCTCGCCTGTCTCTTTACCTTAGATTCCCTTTTTACCATGAACTCTCTCTGCCCCTGGTTGTCCCTCGCCTGCCTCTTTCCCCTGGTTTCCCTCTTCTCCATGAACTCTTCCTTTCCCTTCTTTTCCCTCGCCTGCCTCTTTTCCCTGCCTTCCCTCTTCTGCATTAACTCTCTCTTTTACCTCTTTCCCCCTCACCTATCCCTTTTCCCTGGTTTCCCTTTTTTCCATTAACTCTCTCTTCCCATTCTTTTCCCTTGCCTATCTCTTTTCCCTGGTTTCCCTCTTTTCCATGAACTCTCCCTTCCACTCTTTTTCCTCGCCTGCCTCTTTTCCCTGGTTTCCCTCTACTGCATTAATTCTCTCTTTTACCTCTTTCCCCCTCGACTGTCTCTTTTCCCTGGTTTCCCCCTTTTCAATTAACACTCTCTTTCCAATCGACTCTCTCTTGTCCCTAATTTTCGCCTTTGCCCTCGCATGACTCTTTCCCCAGTTTTTCCGTGAACTGTCTCTTCTCCATCGTTTCTCATCGCCTATTTTCCCTGCTTTCCCTTTTTTCCATAAATTCTCTCTTTCCCCTCTTTTTCCTCGCCTCTTTTCACTGGTTTCCCTTTTTTCCATGAACCCTCTCTTTCCCCTCTTTTTCCTCGCCTGTCTCTTTTCACTGGTTTCCCTCTTTTCCATGAAGTCTCGCTTTCCCATATTTTCGGTCGCGAGTCTCTTTTCCTCGGTTCCCCGCTTTTTCCATGAACTCTCTCTTTCCCTTCTTTTCCCTCGCGTGTTTCTTTTCCCTTCTTTTCCCTCGCATGTCACTTTTCCCTGGTTTTCCTCTATGCCCTCGCCTGTCTCTTTCCCCTCTTTTCATCGTTTGACTCTTTTATCTCTATTCGCCTCGCCTGTCTCTCTTATCATCTTTACCTCTTCTGCATTAACTCTCTCTTTTACCTCTTTCCCCCTCGCCTCTTTTCCCAGGATTCCCTTTTTACCATGAAATCTCTCTTCCCCTGCTTTTCCCTCACCTGTCTCTTTTCACTGGTTTCCCTCTTTTCCATGAAGTCTCTCTTTCCCTTCTTTTCCCTCGCCTGCCTCTTCTCCTTGCTTTTCCTCTTTTCCATGAACTCTTCCTTTCCCTTCTTTTCCCGCTCCTGCCTCTTTTCCCTGCCTTCCCTCTTCTGCATTCACTCTCTCTTTTACCTCTTTCCCCGTCGCCTGTCCCTTTTCCCTGGTTTCCCTCGTTTCCATGAACTCTCCCTTCCACTCTTTTTCCTCGCCTGCCTCTTTTCCCTGGTTTCCCTCTACTGCATTAATTCTCTCTTTTACCTCTTTCCCCCTCGACTGTCTCTGCACTGGTTTCCCCCTTTTCAATTAACACTCTCTTTCCAATAGACTCTGTCTTGTCCCTGCTTTTCGCCTTTGCCCTCGCGTGACTCTTTCCACAGTGTTTCCATGAGCTGTCTCTTTTCCATCATTTCTCATCGCCTGTCTTTTTTCCTTGATTTCCCTTTTTTCCATGAACTCTCTCTTCCCCTGCTTTTCCCTCGCCTGTCTCTCTTCCCTGGTTTTCCTCTATGCACTTGCATGTGTGTTTCCCCTCTTTTCATCGTTTGTCTCTTTTATCTCTTTTCGCCTCGCCTGTCTCTTTTCTCTTCCTTCTCTCTTCTGCATTGACTCTCTCTTTTACCTCTTTCCCCCTCGCCTGTCTCTTTACCTTAGATTCCCTTTTTACCATGAACTCTCTCTGCCCCTGGTTGTCCCTCGCCTGCCTCTTTCCCCTGGTTTCCCTCTTCTCCATGAACTCTTCCTTTCCCTTCTTTTCCCTCTACTGCCTCTTTTCCCTGCCTTCCCTCTTCTGCATTAACTCTCTCTTTTACCTCTTTCCCCCTCGCCTATCCCTTTTCCCTGGTTTCCCTTTTTTCCATTAACTCTCTCTTCCCATTCTTTTCCCTTGCCTATCTCTTTTCCCTGGTTTCCCTCGTTTCCATGAACTCTCCCTTCCACTCTTTTTCCTCGCCTGCCTCTTTTTCCCTGGTTTCCCTCTACTGCATTAATTCTCTCTTTTACCTCTTTCCCCCTCGACTGTCTCTTTTCCCTGGTTTCCCCCTTTTCAATTAACACTCTCTTTCCAATCGACTCTCTCTTGTCCCTAATTTTCGCCTTTGCCCTCGCATGACTCTTTCCCCAGTTTTTCCGTGAACTGTCTCTTCTCCATCGTTTCTCATTGCCTATTTTCCCTGCTTTCCCTTTTTTCCATAAATTCTCTCTTTCCCCTCTTTTCCCTCGCCTCTTTTCACTGGTTTCCCTTTTTTCCATGAACTCTCTCTTTCCCCTCTTTTTCCTCGCCTGTCTCTTTTCACTGGTTTCCCTCTTTTCCATGAAGTCTCGCTTTCCCATATTTTCGGTCGCGAGTCTCTTTTCCTCGGTTCCCCGCTTTTCCCATGAACTCTCTCTTTCCCTTCTTTTCCCTCGCGTGTTTCTTTTCCCTTCTTTTCCCTCGCATGTCACTTTTCCCTGGTTTTCCTCTATGCCCTCGCCTGTCTCTTTCCCCTCTTTTCATCGTTTGACTCTTTTATCTCTATTCGCCTCGCCTGTCTCTCTTATCATCTTTACCTCTTCTGCATTAACTCTCTCTTTTACCTCTTTCCCCCTCGCCTCTTTTCCCAGGATTCCCTTTTTACCATGAAATCTCTCTTCCCCTGCTTTTCCCTCACCTCTCTCTTTTCACTGGTTTCCCTCTTTTCCATGAAGTCTCTCTTTCCCTTCTTTTCCCTCGCCTGCCTCTTCTCCTTGCTTTTCCTCTTTTCCATGAACTCTTCCTTTCCCTTCTTTTCCCGCTCCTGCCTCTTTTCCCTGCCTTCCCTCTTCTGCATTCACTCTCTCTTTTACCTCTTTCCCCGTCGCCTGTCCCTTTTCCCTGGTTTCCCTCGTTTCCATGAACTCTCCCTTCCACTCTTTTTCCTCGCCTGCCTCTTTTCCCTGGTTTCCCTCTACTGCATTAATTCTCTCTTTTACCTCTTTCCCCCTCGACTGTCTCTGCACTGGTTTCCCCCTTTTCAATTAACACTCTCTTTCCAATCGACTCTCTCTTGTCCCTAATTTTCGCCTTTGCCCTCGCATGACTCTTTCCCCAGTTTTTCCGTGAACTGTCTCTTCTCCATCGTTTCTCATCGCCTATTTTCCCTGCTTTCCCTTTTTTCCATAAATTCTCTCTTTCCCCTCTTTTTCCTCGCCTCTTTTCACTGGTTTCCCTTTTTTCCATGAACCCTCTCTTTCCCCTCTTTTTCCTCGCCTGTCTCTTTTCACTGGTTTCCCTCTTTTCCATGAAGTCTCGCTTTCCCATATTTTCGGTCGCGAGTCTCTTTTCCTCGGTTCCCCGCTTTTTCCATGAACTCTCTCTTTCCCTTCTTTTCCCTCGCGTGTTTCTTTTCCCTTCTTTTCCCTCGCATGTCACTTTTCCCTGGTTTTCCTCTATGCCCTCGCCTGTCTCTTTCCCCTCTTTTCATCGTTTGACTCTTTTATCTCTATTCGCCTCGCCTGTCTCTCTTATCATCTTTACCTCTTCTGCATTAACTCTCTCTTTTACCTCTTTCCCCCTCGCCTCTTTTCCCAGGATTCCCTTTTTACCATGAAATCTCTCTTCCCCTGCTTTTCCCTCACCTGTCTCTTTTCACTGGTTTCCCTCTTTTCCATGAAGTCTCTCTTTCCCTTCTTTTCCCTCGCCTGCCTCTTCTCCTTGCTTTTCCTCTTTTCCATGAACTCTTCCTTTCCCTTCTTTTCCCGCTCCTGCCTCTTTTCCCTGCCTTCCCTCTTCTGCATTCACTCTCTCTTTTACCTCTTTCCCCGTCGCCTGTCCCTTTTCCCTGGTTTCCCTCGTTTCCATGAACTCTCCCTTCCACTCTTTTTCCTCGCCTGCCTCTTTTCCCTGGTTTCCCTCTACTGCATTAATTCTCTCTTTTACCTCTTTCCCCCTCGACTGTCTCTGCACTGGTTTCCCCCTTTTCAATTAACACTCTCTTTCCAATAGACTCTGTCTTGTCCCTGCTTTTCGCCTTTGCCCTCGCGTGACTCTTTCCACAGTGTTTCCATGAGCTGTCTCTTTTCCATCATTTCTCATCGCCTGTCTTTTTTCCTTGATTTCCCTTTTTTCCATGAACTCTCTCTTCCCCTGCTTTTCCCTCGCCTGTCTCTCTTCCCTGGTTTTCCTCTATGCACTTGCATGTGTGTTTCCCCTCTTTTCATCGTTTGTCTCTTTTATCTCTTTTCGCCTCGCCTGTCTCTTTTCTCTTCCTTCTCTCTTCTGCATTGACTCTCTCTTTTACCTCTTTCCCCCTCGCCTGTCTCTTTACCTTAGATTCCCTTTTTACCATGAACTCTCTCTGCCCCTGGTTGTCCCTCGCCTGCCTCTTTCCCCTGGTTTCCCTCTTCTCCATGAACTCTTCCTTTCCCTTCTTTTCCCTCTACTGCCTCTTTTCCCTGCCTTCCCTCTTCTGCATTAACTCTCTCTTTTACCTCTTTCCCCCTCGCCTATCCCTTTTCCCTGGTTTCCCTTTTTTCCATTAACTCTCTCTTCCCATTCTTTTCCCTTGCCTATCTCTTTTCCCTGGTTTCCCTCGTTTCCATGAACTCTCCCTTCCACTCTTTTTCCTCGCCTGCCTCTTTTTCCCTGGTTTCCCTCTACTGCATTAATTCTCTCTTTTACCTCTTTCCCCCTCGACTGTCTCTTTTCCCTGGTTTCCCCCTTTTCAATTAACACTCTCTTTCCAATCGACTCTCTCTTGTCCCTAATTTTCGCCTTTGCCCTCGCATGACTCTTTCCCCAGTTTTTCCGTGAACTGTCTCTTCTCCATCGTTTCTCATTGCCTATTTTCCCTGCTTTCCCTTTTTTCCATAAATTCTCTCTTTCCCCTCTTTTCCCTCGCCTCTTTTCACTGGTTTCCCTTTTTTCCATGAACTCTCTCTTTCCCCTCTTTTTCCTCGCCTGTCTCTTTTCACTGGTTTCCCTCTTTTCCATGAAGTCTCGCTTTCCCATATTTTCGGTCGCGAGTCTCTTTTCCTCGGTTCCCCGCTTTTCCCATGAACTCTCTCTTTCCCTTCTTTTCCCTCGCGTGTTTCTTTTCCCTTCTTTTCCCTCGCATGTCACTTTTCCCTGGTTTTCCTCTATGCCCTCGCCTGTCTCTTTCCCCTCTTTTCATCGTTTGACTCTTTTATCTCTATTCGCCTCGCCTGTCTCTCTTATCATCTTTACCTCTTCTGCATTAACTCTCTCTTTTACCTCTTTCCCCCTCGCCTCTTTTCCCAGGATTCCCTTTTTACCATGAAATCTCTCTTCCCCTGCTTTTCCCTCACCTCTCTCTTTTCACTGGTTTCCCTCTTTTCCATGAAGTCTCTCTTTCCCTTCTTTTCCCTCGCCTGCCTCTTCTCCTTGCTTTTCCTCTTTTCCATGAACTCTTCCTTTCCCTTCTTTTCCCGCTCCTGCCTCTTTTCCCTGCCTTCCCTCTTCTGCATTCACTCTCTCTTTTACCTCTTTCCCCGTCGCCTGTCCCTTTTCCCTGGTTTCCCTCGTTTCCATGAACTCTCCCTTCCACTCTTTTTCCTCGCCTGCCTCTTTTCCCTGGTTTCCCTCTACTGCATTAATTCTCTCTTTTACCTCTTTCCCCCTCGACTGTCTCTGCACTGGTTTCCCCCTTTTCAATTAACACTCTCTTTCCAATAGACTCTGTCTTGTCCCTGCTTTTCGCCTTTGCCCTCGCATGACTCTTTCCACAGTGTTTCCATGAGCTGTCTCTTTTCCATCATTTCTCATCGCCTGTCTTTTTTCCTTGATTTCCCTTTTTTCCATGAACTCTCTCTTCCCCTGCTTTTCCCTCGCCTGTCTCTCTTCCCTGGTTTTCCTCTATGCACTTGCATGTGTGTTTCCCCTCTTTTCATCGTTTGTCTCTTTTATCTCTTTTCGCCTCGCCTGTCTCTTTTCTCTTCCTTCTCTCTTCTGCATTGACTCTCTCTTTTACCTCTTTCCCCCTCGCCTGTCTCGTTACCTTAGATTCCCTTTTTACCATGAACTCTCTCTGCCCCTGGTTGTCCCTCGCCTGCCTCTTTCCCCTGGTTTCCCTCTTCTCCATGAACTCTTCCTTTCCCTTCTTTTCCCTCGCCTGCCTCTTTTCCCTGCCTTCCCTCTTCTGCATTAACTCTCTCTTTTACCTCTTTCCCCCTCGCCTATCCCTTTTCCCTGGTTTCCCTTTTTTCCATTAACTCTCTCTTCCCATTCTTTTCCCTTGCCTATCTCTTTTCCCTGGTTTCCCTCGTTTCCATGAACTCTCCCTTCCACTCTTTTTCCTCGCCTGCCTCTTTTTCCCTGGTTTCCCTCTACTGCATTAATTCTCTCTTTTACCTCTTTCCCCCTCGACTGTCTCTTTTCCCTGGTTTCCCCCTTTTCAATTAACACTCTCTTTCCAATCGACTCTCTCTTGTCCCTAATTTTCGCCTTTGCCCTCGCATGACTCTTTCCCCAGTTTTTCCGTGAACTGTCTCTTCTCCATCGTTTCTCATCGCCTATTTTCCCTGCTTTCCCTTTTTTCCATAAATTCTCTCTTTCCCCTCTTTTCCCTCGCCTCTTTTCACTGGTTTCCCTTTTTTCCATGAACTCTCTCTTTCCCCTCTTTTTCCTCGCCTGTCTCTTTTCACTGGTTTCCCTCTTTTCCATGAAGTCTCGCTTTCCCATATTTTCGGTCGCGAGTCTCTTTTCCTCGGTTCCCCGCTTTTCCCATGAACTCTCTCTTTCCCTTCTTTTCCCTCGCGTGTTTCTTTTCCCTTCTTTTCCCTCGCATGTCACTTTTCCCTGGTTTTCCTCTATGCCCTCGCCTGTCTCTTTCCCCTCTTTTCATCGTTTGACTCTTTTATCTCTATTCGCCTCGCCTGTCTCTCTTATCATCTTTACCTCTTCTGCATTAACTCTCTCTTTTACCTCTTTCCCCCTCGACTGTCTCTTTTCCCTGGTTTCCCCCTTTTCAATGAACACTCTCTTTCCCTTCGACTCTGTCTTGTCCCTGCTTTTTGCCTTTGCCCTCGCATGACTCTTTCCACAGTGTTTCCATGAGCTGTCTCTTTTCCATCATTTCTCATCGCCTATTTTCCCTGCTTTCCCTTTTTTCCATGAACTCTCTCTTTCCCCTCTTTTCCCTCTCCTGCCTCTTTTCCCTGCCTTCCCTCTTTTCCATGAACTCTTCCTTTCCCTTCTTTTCCCTCTCCTGCCTCTTTTCCCTGCCTTCCCTCTTCTGCATTGACTCTCTCTTTTTCCTCTTCCCCCCTCGCCTGTCCCTTTCCCCTGGTTTCCCTCTTTTCCATGAACTCTCTCTTTCCCTTCTTTTCCCTCGACTGTCCCTTTTCCTTGCTTTTCCTCTTTGCCCTTGCCTGTCTCTTTCCCCAGTTTTTCCATCATCTGTCTCTTGTCCATCTTTTCTCATCGCCTGTCTTTTTTCCATGGTTTCCCTCTTTTTACATGAACTCTCTCTTTCCCCTCTTTTTCCTCGCCTGCCTCTTTTCCCTGGTTTCCTTTTTTCCCATGAACTCTCTCTTCCCCTGCTTTTTTCTCGCCTGTCTCGTTTCCCTGCTTTCCCTCTTTTCCATGAAGTCTCTCTTTCCCATGTTTTTGGTCGCGAATCTCTTTTCCTCGGTTCCCCTCTTTTCCATGAACTCTCCCTTCTTTTCCCTCGCGTGTCTCTTTCCCTTCTTTTCCCTCGCGTGTCCTTTTCCCTGGTTTTCCTCTATACCGTTGCCTGTCTCTTTCCCCTCTTTTCATCGTTTGTCTCTTTTATCTCTTTTCGCCTCGCCTGTCTCTTTTATCTTCCTTCTCTCTTCTGCATTAATTCTCTCTTTTACCTCTTTCCCCCTCGACTGTCTCTTTTCCCTGGTTTCCCCCTTGTCAATGAACACTCTCTTTCCCTTCGACTCTCTCTTGTCCCTGATTTTCGCCTTTGCCCTCGCATGACTCTTTCCCCAGTTTTTCCGTGAACTGTCTCTTCTCCATCATTTCTCATCGCCTGTCTTTTTTCCTTGATTTCCCTTTTTTCCATGAACTCTCTCTTCCCCTGCTTTTCCCTCGCCTGTCTCTCTTCCCTGGTTTTCCTCTATGCACTTGCATGTGTGTTTCCCCTCTTTTCATCGTTTGTCTCTTTTATCTCTTTTCGCCTCGCCTGTCTCTTTTCTCTTCCTTCTCTCTTCTGCATTGACTCTCTCTTTTACCTCTTTCCCCCTCGCCTGTCTCTTTACCTTAGATTCCCTTTTTACCATGAACTCTCTCTGCCCCTGGTTGTCCCTCGCCTGCCTCTTTGCCCTGGTTTCCCTCTTCTCCATGAACTCTCCCTTCCACTCTTTTTCCTCGCCTGCCTCTTTTCCCTGGTTTCCCTCTACTGCATTAATTCTCTCTTTTACCTCTTTCCCCCTCGACTGTCTCTTTTCCCTGGTTTCCCCCTTTTCAATTAACACTCTCTTTCCAATCGACTCTCTCTTGTCCCTAATTTTCGCCTTTGCCCTCGCATGACTCTTTCCCCAGTTTTTCCGTGAACTGTCTCTTCTCCATCGTTTCTCATCGCCTATTTTCCCTGCTTTCCCTTTTTTCCATAAATTCTGTCTTTCCCCTCTTTTTCCTCGCCTCTTTTCACTGGTTTCCCTTTTTTCCATGAACCCTCTCTTTCCCCTCTTTTTCCTCGCCTGTCTCTTTTCACTGGTTTCCCTCTTTTCCATGAAGTCTCGCTTTCCCATATTTTCGGTCGCGAGTCTCTTTTCCTCGGTTCCCCGCTTTTTCCATGAACTCTCTCTTTCCCTTCTTTTCCCTCGCGTGTTTCTTTTCCCTTCTTTTCCCTCGCATGTCACTTTTCCCTGGTTTTCCTCTATGCCCTCGCCTGTCTCTTTCCCCTCTTTTCATCGTTTGACTCTTTTATCTCTATTCGCCTCGCCTGTCTCTCTTATCATCTTTACCTCTTCTGCATTAACTCTCTCTTTTACCTCTTTCCCCCTCGCCTCTTTTCCCAGGATTCCCTTTTTACCATGAAATCTCTCTTCCCCTGCTTTTCCCTCACCTGTCTCTTTTCACTGGTTTCCCTCTTTTCCATGAAGTCTCTCTTTCCCTTCTTTTCCCTCGCCTGCCTCTTCTCCTTGCTTTTCCTCTTTTCCATGAACTCTTCCTTTCCCTTCTTTTCCCGCTCCTGCCTCTTTTCCCTGCCTTCCCTCTTCTGCATTCACTCTCTCTTTTACCTCTTTCCCCCTCGCCTGTCCCTTTTCCCTGGTTTCACTCGTTTCCATGAACTCTCCCTTCCACTCTTTTTCCTCGCCTGCCTCTTTTCCCTGGTTTCCCTCTACTGCATTAATTCTCTCTTTTACCTCTTTCCCCCTCGACTGTCTCTGCACTGGTTTCCCCCTTTTCAATTAACACTCTCTTTCCAATAGACTCTGTCTTGTCCCTGCTTTTCGCCTTTGCCCTCGCATGACTCTTTCCACAGTGTTTCCATGAGCTGTCTCTTTTCCATCATTTCTCATCGCCTGTCTTTTTTCCTTGATTTCCCTTTTTTCCATGAACTCTCTCTTCCCCTGCTTTTCCCTCGCCTGTCTCTCTTCCCTGGTTTTCCTCTATGCACTTGCATGTGTGTTTCCCCTCTTTTCATCGTTTGTCTCTTTTATCTCTTTTCGCCTCGCCTGTCTCTTTTCTCTTCCTTCTCTCTTCTGCATTGACTCTCTCTTTTACCTCTTTCCCCCTCGCCTGTCTCGTTACCTTAGATTCCCTTTTTACCATGAACTCTCTCTGCCCCTGGTTGTCCCTCGCCTGCCTCTTTCCCCTGGTTTCCCTCTTCTCCATGAACTCTTCCTTTCCCTTCTTTTCCCTCTACTGCCTCTTTTCCCTGCCTTCCCTCTTCTGCATTAACTCTCTCTTTTACCTCTTTCCCCCTCGCCTATCCCTTTTCCCTGGTTTCCCTTTTTTCCATTAACTCTCTCTTCCCATTCTTTTCCCTTGCCTATCTCTTTTCCCTGGTTTCCCTCTTTTCCATGAACTCTCCCTTCCACTCTTTTTCCTCGCCTGCCTCTTTTTCCCTGGTTTCCCTCTACTGCATTAATTCTCTCTTTTACCTCTTTCCCCCTCGACTGTCTCTTTTCCCTGGTTTCCCCCTTTTCAATTAAGACTCTCTTTCCTATCGACTCTCTCTTGTCCCTAATTTTCGCCTTTGCCCTCGCATGACTCTTTCCCCAGTTTTTCCGTGAACTGTCTCTTCTCCATCGTTTCTCATCGCCTATTTTCCTTGATTTCCCTTTTTTCCATAAATTCTCTCTTTCCCCTCTTTTCCCTCGCCTCTTTTCACTGGTTTCCCTTTTTTCCATGAACTCTCTCTTTCCCCTCTTTTTCCTCGCCTGTCTCTTTTCACTGGTTTCCCTCTTTTCCATGAAGTCTCGCTTTCCCATATTTTCGGTCGCGAGTCTCTTTTCCTCGGTTCCCCGCTTTTTCCATGAACTCTCTCTTTCCCTTCTTTTCCCTCGCGTGTTTCTTTTCCCTTCTTTTCCCTCGCATGTCACTTTTCCCTGGTTTTCCTCTATGCCCTCGCCTGTCTCTTTCCCCTCTTTTCATCGTTTGACTCTTTTATCTCTATTCGCCTCGCCTGTCTCTCTTATCATCTTTACCTCTTCTGCATTAACTCTCTCTTTTACCTCTTTCCCCCTCGACTGTCTCTTTTCCCTGGTTTCCCCCTTTTCAATGAACACTCTCTTTCCCTTCGACTCTGTCTTGTCCCTGCTTTTTGCCTTTGCCCTCGCATGACTCTTTCCACAGTGTTTCCATGAGCTGTCTCTTTTCCATCATTTCTCATCGCCTATTTTCCCTGCTTTCCCTTTTTTCCATGAACTCTCTCTTTCCCCTCTTTTCCCTCTCCTGCCTCTTTTCCCTGCCTTCCCTCTTTTCCATGAACTCTTCCTTTCCCTTCTTTTCCCTCTCCTGCCTCTTTTCCCTGCCTTCCCTCTTCTGCATTGACTCTCTCTTTTTCCTCTTCCCCCCTCGCCTGTCCCTTTCCCCTGGTTTCCCTCTTTTCCATGAACTCTCTCTTTCCCTTCTTTTCCCTCGACTGTCCCTTTTCCTTGCTTTTCCTCTTTGCCCTTGCCTGTCTCTTTCCCCAGTTTTTCCATCATCTGTCTCTTTTCCATCTTTTCTCATCGCCTGTCTTTTTTCCATGGTTTCCCTCTTTTTACATGAACTCTCTCTTTCCCCTCTTTTTCCTCGCCTGCCTCTTTTCCCTGGTTTCCTTTTTTCCCATGAACTCTCTCTTCCCCTGCTTTTTTCTCGCCTGTCTCGTTTCCCTGCTTTCCCTCTTTTCCATGAAGTCTCTCTTTCCCATGTTTTTCGTCGCGAATCTCTTTTCCTCGGTTCCCCTCTTTTCCATGAACTCTCCCTTCTTTTCCCTCGCGTGTCTCTTTCCCTTCTTTTCCCTCGCGTGTCCTTTTCCCTGGTTTTCCTCTATACCGTTGCCTGTCTCTTTCCCCTCTTTTCATCGTTTGTCTCTTTTATCTCTTTTCGCCTCGCCTGTCTCTTTTATCTTCCTTCTCTCTTCTGCATTAATTCTCTCTTTTACCTCTTTCCCCCTCGACTGTCTCTTTTCCCTGGTTTCCCCCTTGTCAATGAACACTCTCTTTCCCTTCGACTCTCTCTTGTCCCTGATTTTCGCCTTTGCCCTCGCATGACTCTTTCCCCAGTTTTTCCGTGAACTGTCTCTTCTCCATCATTTCTCATCGCCTGTCTTTTTTCCTTGATTTCCCTTTTTTCCATGAACTCTCTCTTCCCCTGCTTTTCCCTCGCCTGTCTCTCTTCCCTGGTTTTCCTCTATGCACTTGCATGTGTGTTTCCCCTCTTTTCATCGTTTGTCTCTTTTATCTCTTTTCGCCTCGCCTGTCTCTTTTCTCTTCCTTCTCTCTTCTGCATTGACTCTCTCTTTTACCTCTTTCCCCCTCGCCTGTCTCTTTACCTTAGATTCCCTTTTTACCATGAACTCTCTCTGCCCCTGGTTGTCCCTCGCCTGCCTCTTTGCCCTGGTTTCCCTCTACTGCATTAATTCTCTCTTTTACCTCTTTCCCCCTCGACTGTCTCTTTTCCCTGGTTTCCCCCTTTTCAATTAACACTCTCTTTCCTATCAACTCTCTCTTGTCCCTAATTTTCGCCTTTGCCCTCGCATGACTCTTTCCCCAGTTTTTCCGTGAACTGTCTCTTCTCCATCGTTTCTCATCGCCTATTTTCCCTGCTTTCCCTTTTTTCCATAAATTCTCTCTTTCCCCTCTTTTCCCTCGCCTCTTTTCACTGGTTTCCCTTTTTTCCATGAACTCTCTCTTTCCCCTCTTTTTCCTCGCCTGTCTCTTTTCACTGGTTTCCCTCTTTTCCATGAAGTCTCGTTTTCCCATATTTTCGGTCGCGAGTCTCTTTTCCTCGGTTCCCCGCTTTTTCCATGAACTCTCTCTTTCCCTTCTTTTCCCTCGCGTGTTTCTTTTCCCTTCTTTTCCCTCGCATGTCACTTTTCCCTGGTTTTCCTCTATGCCCTCGCCTGTCTCTTTCCCCTCTTTTCATCGTTTGACTCTTTTATCTCTATTCGCCTCGCCTGTCTCTCTTATCATCTTTACCTCTTCTGCATTAACTCTCTCTTTTACCTCTTTCCCCCTCGCCTCTTTTCCCAGGATTCCCTTTTTACCATGAAATCTCTCTTCCCCTGCTTTTCCCTCACCTGTCTCTTTTCACTGGTTTCCCTCTTTTCCATGAAGTCTCTCTTTCCCTTCTTTTCCCTCGCCTGCCTCTTCTCCTTGCTTTTCCTCTTTTCCATGAACTCTTCCTTTCCCTTCTTTTCCCGCTCCTGCCTCTTTTCCCTGCCTTCCCTCTTCTGCATTCACTCTCTCTTTTACCTCTTTCCCCGTCGCCTGTCCCTTTTCCCTGGTTTCCCTCGTTTCCATGAACTCTCCCTTCCACTCTTTTTCCTCGCCTGCCTCTTTTCCCTGGTTTCCCTCTACTGCATTAATTCTCTCTTTTACCTCTTTCCCCCTCGACTGTCTCTGCACTGGTTTCCCCCTTTTCAATTAACACTCTCTTTCCAATAGACTCTGTCTTGTCCCTGCTTTTCGCCTTTGCCCTCGCATGACTCTTTCCACAGTGTTTCCATGAGCTGTCTCTTTTCCATCATTTCTCATCGCCTGTCTTTTTTCCTTGATTTCCCTTTTTTCCATGAACTCTCTCTTCCCCTGCTTTTCCCTCGCCTGTCTCTCTTCCCTGGTTTTCCTCTATGCACTTGCGTGTGTGTTTCCCCTCTTTTCATCGTTTGTCTCTTTTATCTCTTTTCGCCTCGCCTGTCTCTTTTCTCTTCCTTCTCTCTTCTGCATTGACTCTCTCTTTTACCTCTTTCCCCCTCGCCTGTCTCTTTACCTTAGATTCCCTTTTTACCATGAACTCTCTCTGCCCCTGGTTGTCCCTCGCCTGTCTCTTTCCCCTGGTTTCCCTCTTCTCCATGAACTCTTCCTTTCCCTTCTTTTCCCTCGCCTGCCTCTTTTCCCTGCCTTCCCTCTTCTGCATTAACTCTCTCTTTTACCTCTTTCCCCCTCGCCTATCCCTTTTCCCTGGTTTCCCTTTTTTCCATTAACTCTCTCTTCCCATTCTTTTCCCTTGCCTATCTCTTTTCCCTGGTTTCCCTCTTTTCCATGAACTCTCCCTTCCACTCTTTTTCCTCGCCTGCCTCTTTTCCCTGGTTTCCCTCTACTGCATTAATTCTCTCTTTTACCTCTTTCCCCCTCGACTGTCTCTTTTCCCTGGTTTCCCCCTTTTCAATTAACACTCTCTTTCCAATCGACTCTCTCTTGTCCCTAATTTTCGCCTTTGCCCTCGCATGACTCTTTCCCCAGTTTTTCCGTGAACTGTCTCTTCTCCATCGTTTCTCATCGCCTATTTTCCCTGCTTTCCCTTTTTTCCATAAATTCTCTCTTTCCCCTCTTTTTCCTCGCCTCTTTTCACTGGTTTCCCTTTTTTCCATGAACCCTCTCTTTCCCCTCTTTTTCCTCGCCTGTCTCTTTTCACTGGTTTCCCTCTTTTCCATGAAGTCTCGCTTTCCCATATTTTCGGTCGCGAGTCTCTTTTCCTCGGTTCCCCGCTTTTTCCATGAACTCTCTCTTTCCCTTCTTTTCCCTCGCGTGTTTCTTTTCCCTTCTTTTCCCTCGCATGTCACTTTTCCCTGGTTTTCCTCTATGCCCTCGCCTGTCTCTTTCCCCTCTTTTCATCGTTTGACTCTTTTATCTCTATTCGCCTCGCCTGTCTCTCTTATCATCTTTACCTCTTCTGCATTAACTCTCTCTTTTACCTCTTTCCCCCTCGCCTCTTTTCCCAGGATTCCCTTTTTACCATGAAATCTCTCTTCCCCTGCTTTTCCCTCACCTGTCTCTTTTCACTGGTTTCCCTCTTTTCCATGAAGTCTCTCTTTCCCTTCTTTTCCCTCGCCTGCCTCTTCTCCTTGCTTTTCCTCTTTTCCATGAACTCTTCCTTTCCCTTCTTTTCCCGCTCCTGCCTCTTTTCCCTGCCTTCCCTCTTCTGCATTCACTCTCTCTTTTACCTCTTTCCCCCTCGCCTGTCCCTTTTCCCTGGTTTCCCTCGTTTCCATGAACTCTCCCTTCCACTCTTTTTCCTCGCCTGCCTCTTTTCCCTGGTTTCCCTCTACTGCATTAATTCTCTCTTTTACCTCTTTCCCCCTCGACTGTCTCTGCACTGGTTTCCCCCTTTTCAATTAACACTCTCTTTCCAATAGACTCTGTCTTGTCCCTGCTTTTCGCCTTTGCCCTCGCATGACTCTTTCCACAGTGTTTCCATGAGCTGTCTCTTTTCCATCATTTCTCATCGCCTGTCTTTTTTCCTTGATTTCCCTTTTTTCCATGAACTCTCTCTTCCCCTGCTTTTCCCTCGCCTGTCTCTCTTCCCTGGTTTTCCTCTATGCACTTGCGTGTGTGTTTCCCCTCTTTTCATCGTTTGTCTCTTTTATCTCTTTTCGCCTCGCCTGTCTCTTTTCTCTTCCTTCTCTCTTCTGCATTGACTCTCTCTTTTACCTCTTTCCCCCTCGCCTGTCTCGTTACCTTAGATTCCCTTTTTACCATGAACTCTCTCTGCCCCTGGTTGTCCCTCGCCTGCCTCTTTCCCCTGGTTTCCCTCTTCTCCATGAACTCTCCCTTCCACTCTTTTTCCTCGCCTGCCTCTTTTCCCTGCCTTCCCTCTTCTGCATTAACTCTCTCTTTTACCTCTTTCCCCCTCACCTATCCCTTTTCCCTGGTTTCCCTTTTTTCCATTCACTCTCTCTTCCCATTCTTTTCCCTTGCCTATCTCTTTTCCCTGGTTTCCCTCTTTTCCATGAACTCTCCCTTCCACTCTTTTTCCTCGCCTGCCTCTTTTCCCTGGTTTCCCTCTACTGCATTAATTCTCTCTTTTACCTCTTTCCCCCTCGACTGTCTCTTTTCCCTGGTTTCCCCCTTTTCAATTAACACTCTCTTTCCAATCGACTCTCTCTTGTCCCTAATTTTCGCCTTTGCCCTCGCATGACTCTTTCCCCAGTTTTTCCGTGAACTGTCTCTTCTCCATCGTTTCTCATCGCCTATTTTCCCTGCTTTCCCTTTTTTCCATAAATTCTCTCTTTCCCCTCTTTTTCCTCGCCTCTTTTCACTGGTTTCCCTTTTTTCCATGAACCCTCTCTTTCCCCTCTTTTTCCTCGCCTGTCTCTTTTCACTGGTTTCCCTCTTTTCCATGAAGTCTCGCTTTCCCATATTTTCGGTCGCGAGTCTCTTTTCCTCGGTTCCCCGCTTTTTCCATGAACTCTCTCTTTCCCTTCTTTTCCCTCGCGTGTTTCTTTTCCCTTCTTTTCCCTCGCATGTCACTTTTCCCTGGTTTTCCTCTATGCCCTCGCCTGTCTCTTTCCCCTCTTTTCATCGTTTGACTCTTTTATCTCTATTCGCCTCGCCTGTCTCTCTTATCATCTTTACCTCTTCTGCATTAACTCTCTCTTTTACCTCTTTCCCCCTCGCCTCTTTTCCCAGGATTCCCTTTTTACCATGAAATCTCTCTTCCCCTGCTTTTCCCTCACCTGTCTCTTTTCACTGGTTTCCCTCTTTTCCATGAAGTCTCTCTTTCCCTTCTTTTCCCTCGCCTGCCTCTTCTCCTTGCTTTTCCTCTTTTCCATGAACTCTTCCTTTCCCTTCTTTTCCCGCTCCTGCCTCTTTTCCCTGCCTTCCCTCTTCTGCATTCACTCTCTCTTTTACCTCTTTCCCCGTCGCCTGTCCCTTTTCCCTGGTTTCCCTCGTTTCCATGAACTCTCCCTTCCACTCTTTTTCCTCGCCTGCCTCTTTTCCCTGGTTTCCCTCTACTGCATTAATTCTCTCTTTTACCTCTTTCCCCCTCGACTGTCTCTGCACTGGTTTCCCCCTTTTCAATTAACACTCTCTTTCCAATAGACTCTGTCTTGTCCCTGCTTTTCGCCTTTGCCCTCGCGTGACTCTTTCCACAGTGTTTCCATGAGCTGTCTCTTTTCCATCATTTCTCATCGCCTGTCTTTTTTCCTTGATTTCCCTTTTTTCCATGAACTCTCTCTTCCCCTGCTTTTCCCTCGCCTGTCTCTCTTCCCTGGTTTTCCTCTATGCACTTGCATGTGTGTTTCCCCTCTTTTCATCGTTTGTCTCTTTTATCTCTTTTCGCCTCGCCTGTCTCTTTTCTCTTCCTTCTCTCTTCTGCATTGACTCTCTCTTTTACCTCTTTCCCCCTCGCCTGTCTCTTTACCTTAGATTCCCTTTTTACCATGAACTCTCTCTGCCCCTGGTTGTCCCTCGCCTGCCTCTTTCCCCTGGTTTCCCTCTTCTCCATGAACTCTCCCTTCCACTCTTTTTCCTCGCCTGCCTCTTTTCCCTGCCTTCCCTCTTCTGCATTAACTCTCTCTTTTACCTCTTTCCCCCTCACCTATCCCTTTTCCCTGGTTTCCCTTTTTTCCATTCACTCTCTCTTCCCATTCTTTTCCCTTGCCTATCTCTTTTCCCTGGTTTCCCTCTTTTCCATGAACTCTCCCTTCCACTCTTTTTCCTCGCCTGCCTCTTTTCCCTGGTTTCCCTCTACTGCATTAATTCTCTCTTTTACCTCTTTCCCCCTCGACTGTCTCTTTTCCCTGGTTTCCCCCTTTTCAATTAACACTCTCTTTCCAATCGACTCTCTCTTGTCCCTGCTTTTCGCCTTTGCCCTCGCATGACTCTTTCCCCAGTTTTTCCGTGAACTGTCTCTTCTCCATCGTTTCTCATCGCCTATTTTCCCTGCTTTCCCTTTTTTCCATAAATTCTCTCTTTCCCCTCTTTTTCCTCGCCTCTTTTCACTGGTTTCCCTTTTTTCCATGAACCCTCTCTTTCCCCTCTTTTTCCTCGCCTGTCTCTTTTCACTGGTTTCCCTCTTTTCCATGAAGTCTCGCTTTCCCATATTTTCGGTCGCGAGTCTCTTTTCCTCGGTTCCCCGCTTTTTCCATGAACTCTCTCTTTCCCTTCTTTTCCCTCGCGTGTTTCTTTTCCCTTCTTTTCCCTCGCATGTCACTTTTCCCTGGTTTTCCTCTATGCCCTCGCCTGTCTCTTTCCCCTCTTTTCATCGTTTGACTCTTTTATCTCTATTCGCCTCGCCTGTCTCTCTTATCATCTTTACCTCTTCTGCATTAACTCTCTCTTTTACCTCTTTCCCCCTCGACTGTCTCTTTTCCCTGGTTTCCCCCTTTTCAATGAACACTCTCTTTCCCTTCGACTCTGTCTTGTCCCTGCTTTTCGCCTTTGCCCTCGCATGACTCTTTCCACAGTGTTTCCATGAGCTGTCTCTTTTCCATCATTTCTCATCGCCTATTTTCCCTGCTTTCCCTTTTTTCCATGAACTCTCTCTTCCCCCTCTTTTCCCTCTCCTGCCTCTTTTCCCTGCCTTCCCTCTTCTGCATTGACTCTCTCTTTTTCCTCTTCCCCCCTCGCCTGTCCCTTTCCCCTGGTTTCCCTCTTTTCCATGAACTCTCTCTTTCCCTTCTTTTCCCTCGACTGTCCCTTTTCCTTGCTTTTCCTCTTTGCCCTTGCCTGTCTCTTTCCCCAGTTTTTCCATCATCTGTCTCTTTTCCATCTTTTCTCATCGCCTGCCTCTTTTCCCTGGTTTCCTTTTTTCCCATGAACTCTCTCTTCCCCTGCTTTTTTCTCGCCTGTCTCGTTTCCCTGCTTTCCCTCTTTTCCATGAAGTCTCTCTTTCCCATGTTTTTGGTCGCGAATCTCTTTTCCCCGCTTCCCCTCTTTTCCATGAACTCTCCCTTCTTTTCCCTCGCGTGTCTCTTTCCCTTCTTTTCCCTCGCGTGTCCTTTTCCCTGGTTTTCCTCTATACTGTTGCCTGTCTCTTTCCCCTCTTTTCATCGTTTGTCTCTTTTATCTCTTTTCGCCTCGCCTGTCTCTTTTATCTTCCTTCTCTCTTCTGCATTAATTCTCTCTTTTACCTCTTTCCCCCTCGACTGTCTCTTTTCCCTGGTTTCCCCCTTGTCAATGAACACTCTCTTTCCCTTCGACTCTCTCTTGTCCCTGATTTTCGCCTTTGCCCTCGCATGACTCTTTCCCCAGTTTTTCCGTGAACTGTCTCTTCTCCATCATTTCTCATCGCCTGTCTTTTTTCCTTGATTTCCCTTTTTTCCATGAACTCTCTCTTCCCCTGCTTTTCCCTCGCCTGTCTCTCTTCCCTGGTTTTCCTCTATGCACTTGCATGTGTGTTTCCCCTCTTTTCATCGTTTGTCTCTTTTATCTCTTTTCGCCTCGCCTGTCTCTTTTCTCTTCCTTCTCTCTTCTGCATTGACTCTCTCTTTTACCTCTTTCCCCCTCGCCTGTCTCGTTACCTTAGATTCCCTTTTTACCATGAACTCTCTCTGCCCCTGGTTGTCCCTCGCCTGCCTCTTTCCCCTGGTTTCCCTCTTCTCCATGAACTCTTCCTTTCCCTTCTTTTCCCTCTACTGCCTCTTTTCCCTGCCTTCCCTCTTCTGCATTAACTCTCTCTTTTACCTCTTTCCCCCTCGCCTATCCCTTTTCCCTGGTTTCCCTTTTTTCCATTAACTCTCTCTTCCCATTCTTTTCCCTTGCCTATCTCTTTTCCCTGGTTTCCCTCTTCTCCATGAACTCTCCCTTCCACTCTTTTTCCTCGCCTGCCTCTTTTCCCTGGTTTCCCTCTACTGCATTAATTCTCTCTTTTACCTCTTTCCCCCTCGACTGTCTCTTTTCCCTGGTTTCCCCCTTTTCAATTAACACTCTCTTTCCTATCAACTCTCTCTTGTCCCTAATTTTCGCCTTTGCCCTCGCATGACTCTTTCCCCAGTTTTTTCCGTGAACTGTCTCTTCTCCATCGTTTCTCATCGCCTATTTTCCCTGCTTTCCCTTTTTTCCATAAATTCTCTCTTTCCCCTCTTTTCCCTCGCCTCTTTTCACTGGTTTCCCTTTTTTCCATGAACTCTCTCTTTCCCCTCTTTTTCCTCGCCTGTCTCTTTTCACTGGTTTCCCTCTTTTCCATGAAGTCTCGCTTTCCCATATTTTCGGTCGCGAGTCTCTTTTCCTCGGTTCCCCGCTTTTTCCATGAACTCTCTCTTTCCCTTCTTTTCCCTCGCGTGTTTCTTTTCCCTTCTTTTCCCTCGCATGTCACTTTTCCCTGGTTTTCCTCTATGCCCTCGCCTGTCTCTTTCCCCTCTTTTCATCGTTTGACTCTTTTATCTCTATTCGCCTCGCCTGTCTCTCTTATCGTCTTTACCTCTTCTGCATTAACTCTCTCTTTTACCTCTTTCCCCCTCGCCTCTTTTCCCAGGATTCCCTTTTTACCATGAAATCTCTCTTCCCCTGCTTTTCCCTCACCTGTCTCTTTTCACTGGTTTCCCTCTTTTCCATGAAGTCTCTCTTTCCCTTCTTTTCCCTCGCCTGCCTCTTCTCCTTGCTTTTCCTCTTTTCCATGAACTCTTCCTTTCCCTTCTTTTCCCGCTCCTGCCTCTTTTCCCTGCCTTCCCTCTTCTGCATTCACTCTCTCTTTTACCTCTTTCCCCGTCGCCTGTCCCTTTTCCCTGGTTTCCCTCGTTTCCATGAACTCTCCCTTCCACTCTTTTTCCTCGCCTGCCTCTTTTCCCTGGTTTCCCTCTACTGCATTAATTCTCTCTTTTACCTCTTTCCCCCTCGACTGTCTCTTTTCCCTGGTTTCCCCCTTTTCAATTAACACTCTCTTTCCAATAGACTCTGTCTTGTCCCTGCTTTTCGCCTTTGCCCTCGCATGACTCTTTCCACAGTGTTTCCATGAGCTGTCTCTTTTCCATCATTTCTCATCGCCTGTCTTTTTTCCTTGATTTCCCTTTTTTCCATGAACTCTCTCTTTCCCTGCTTTTCCCTCGCCTGTCTCTCTTCCCTGGTTTTCCTCTATGCACTTGCATGTGTGTTTCCCCTCTTTTCATCGTTTGTCTCTTTTATCTCTTTTCGCCTCGCCTGTCTCTTTTCTCTTCCTTCTCTCTTCTGCATTGACTCTCTCTTTTACCTCTTTCCCCCTCGCCTGTCTCTTTACCTTAGATTCCCTTTTTACCATGAACTCTCTCTGCCCCTGGTTGTCCCTCACCTGTCTCTTTCCCCTGGTTTCCCTCTTCTCCATGAACTCTTCCTTTCCCTTCTTTTCCCTCTCCTGCCTCTTTTCCCTGCCTTCCCTCTTCTGCATTAACTCTCTCTTTTACCTCTTTCCCCCTCGCCTATCCCTTTTCCCTGGTTTCCCTTTTTTCCATTAACTCTCTCTTCCCATTCTTTTCCCTTGCCTATCTCTTTTCCCTGCTTTCCCTCTTTTCCATGAACTCTCCCTTCCACTCTTTTTCCTCGCCTGCCTCTTTTCCCTGGTTTCCCTCTACTGCATTAATTCTCTCTTTTACCTCTTTCCCCCTCGACTGTCTCTTTTCCCTGGTTTCCCCCTTTTCAATTAACACTCTCTTTCCAATCGACTCTCTCTTGTCCCTAATTTTCGCCTTTGCCCTCGCATGACTCTTTCCCCAGTTTTTCCGTGAACTGTCTCTTCTCCATCGTTTCTCATCGCCTATTTTCCCTGCTTTCCCTTTTTTCCATAAATTCTCTCTTTCCCCTCTTTTTCCTCGCCTGTCTCTTTTCACTGGTTTCCCTCTTTTCCATGAAGTCTCGCTTTCCCATATTTTCGGTCGCGAGTCTCTTTTCCTCGGTTCCCCGCTTTTTCCATGAACTCTCTCTTTCCCTTCTTTTCCCTCGCGTGTCACTTTTCCCTGGTTTTCCTCTATGCCCTCGCCTGTCTCTTTCCCCTCTTTTCATCGTTTGACTCTTTTATCTCTATTCGCCTCGCCTGTCTCTCTTATCATCTTTACCTCTTCTGCATTAACTCTCTCTTTTACCTCTTTCCCCCTCGCCTCTTCTCCCAGGATTCCCTTTTTACCATGAAATCTCTCTTCCCCTGCTTTTCCCTCACCTGTCTCTTTTCACTGGTTTCCCTCTTTTCCATGAAGTCTCTCTTTCCCTTCTTTTCCCTCGCCTGCCTCTTCTCCTTGCTTTTCCTCTTTTCCATGAACTCTTCCTTTCCCTTCTTTTCCCGCTCCTGCCTCTTTTCCCTGCCTTCCCTCTTCTGCATTCACTCTCTCTTTTACCTCTTTCCCCGTCGCCTGTCCCTTTTCCCTGGTTTCCCTCGTTTCCATGAACTCTCCCTTCCACTCTTTTTCCTCGCCTGCCTCTTTTCCCTGGTTTCCCTCTACTGCATTAATTCTCTCTTTTACCTCTTTCCCCCTCGACTGTCTCTTTTCCCTGGTTTCCCCCTTTTCAATTAACACTCTCGTTCCAATAGACTCTGTCTTGTCCCTGCTTTTCGCCTTTGCCCTCGCATGACTCTTTCCACAGTGTTTCCGTGAACTGTCTCTTCTCCATCGTTTCTCATCGCCTATTTTCCCTGCTTTCCCTTTTGTCCATGAACTCTCTCTTCCCCCTCTTTTCCCTCTCCTGCCTCTTTTCCCTGCCTTCCCTCTTCTGCATTGACTCTCTCTTTTTCCTCTTCCCCCCTCGCCTGTCCCTTTCCCCTGGTTTCCCTCTTTTCCATGAACTCTCTCTTTCCCTTCTTTTCCCTCGACTGTCCCTTTTCCTTGCTTTTCCTCTTTGCCCTTGCCTGTCTCTTTCCCCAGTTTTTCCATCATCTGTCTCTTTTCCATCTTTTCTCATCGCCTGTCTTTTTTCCATGGTTTCCCTCTTTTTACATGAACTCTCTCTTTCCCCTCTTTTTCCTCGCCTGCCTCTTTTCCCTGGTTTCCTTTTTTCCCATGAACTCTCTCTTCCCCTGCTTTTTTCTCGCCTGTCTCGTTTCCCTGCTTTCCCTCTTTTCCATGAAGTCTCTCTTTCCCATGTTTTTGGTCGCGAATCTCTTTTCCTCGGTTCCTCTCTTTTCCATGAACTCTCCCTTCTTTTCCCTCGCGTGTCTCTTTCCCTTCTTTTCCCTCGCGTGTCCTTTTCCCTGGTTTTCCTCTATACCGTTGCCTGTCTCTTTCCCCTCTTTTCATCGTTTGTCTCTTTTATCTCTTTTCGCCTCGCCTGTCTCTTTTATCTTCCTTCTCTCTTCTGCATTAATTCTCTCTTTTACCTCTTTCCCCCTCGACTGTCTCTTTTCCCTGGTTTCCCCCTTGTCAATGAACACTCTCTTTCCAATAGACTCTCTCTTGTCCCTGATTTTCGCCTTTGCCCTCGCATGACTCTTTCCCCAGTTTTTCCGTGAACTGTCTCTTCTCCATCATTTCTCATCGCCTGTCTTTTTTCCTTGATTTCCCTTTTTTCCATGAACTCTCTCTTTCCCCTCTTTTCCCTCGCCTGTCTCTCTTCCCTGGTTTTCCTCTATGCACTTGCATGTGTGTTTCCCCTCTTTTCATCGTTTGTCTCTTTTATCTCTTTTCACCTCGCCTGTCTCTTTTCTCTTCCTTCTCTCTTCTGCATTGACTCTCTCTTTTACCTCTTTCCCCCTCGCCTGTCTCTTTACCTTAGATTCCCTTTTTACCATGAACTCTCTCTGCCCCTGGTTGTCCCTCGCCTGCCTCTTTCCCCTGGTTTCCCTCTTCTCCATGAACTCTCCCTTCCACTCTTTTCCCTCTACTGCCTCTTTTCCCTGGTTTCCCTCTACTGCATTAATTCTCTCTTTTACCTCTTTCCCCCTCGACTGTCTCTTTTCCCTGGTTTCCCTCTTCTCCATGAACTCTTCCTTTCCCTTCTTTTCCCTCTACTGCCTCTTTTCCCTGCCTTCCCTCTTCTGCATTAACTCTCTCTTTTACCTCTTTCCCCCTCGCCTATCCCTTTTCCCTGGTTTCCCTTTTTTCCATTCACTCTCTCTTCCCATTCTTTTCCCTTGCCTATCTCTTTTCCCTGGTTTCCCTCTTTTCCATGAACTCTCCCTTCCACTCTTTTTCCTCGCCTGCCTCTTTTCCCTGGTTTCCCTCTACTGCATTAATTCTCTCTTTTACCTCTTTCCCCCTCGACTGTCTCTTTTCCCTGGTTTCCCCCTTTTCAATTAACACTCTCTTTCCAATCGACTCTCTCTTGTCCCTGCTTTTCGCCTTTGCCCTCGCATGACTCTTTCCCCAGTTTTTCCGTGAACTGTCTCTTCTCCATCGTTTCTCATCGCCTATTTTCCCTGCTTTCCCTTTTTTCCATAAATTCTCTCTTTCCCCTCTTTTTCCTCGCCTCTTTTCACTGGTTTCCCTTTTTTCCATGAACCCTCTCTTTCCCCTCTTTTTCCTCGCCTGTCTCTTTTCACTGGTTTCCCTCTTTTCCATGAAGTCTCGCTTTCCCATATTTTCGGTCGCGAGTCTCTTTTCCTCGGTTCCCCGCTTTTTCCATGAACTCTCTCTTTCCCTTCTTTTCCCTCGCGTGTTTCTTTTCCCTTCTTTTCCCTCGCATGTCACTTTTCCCTGGTTTTCCTCTATGCCCTCGCCTGTCTCTTTCCCCTCTTTTCATCGTTTGACTCTTTTATCTCTATTCGCCTCGCCTGTCTCTCTTATCATCTTTACCTCTTCTGCATTAACTCTCTCTTTTACCTCTTTCCCCCTCGCCTCTTTTCCCAGGATTCCCTTTTTACCATGAAATCTCTCTTCCCCTGCTTTTCCCTCACCTGTCTCTTTTCACTGGTTTCCCTCTTTTCCATGAAGTCTCTCTTTCCCTTCTTTTCCCTCGCCTGCCTCTTCTCCTTGCTTTTCCTCTTTTCCATGAACTCTTCCTTTCCCTTCTTTTCCCGCTCCTGCCTCTTTTCCCTGCCTTCCCTCTTCTGCATTCACTCTCTCTTTTACCTCTTTCCCCGTCGCCTGTCCCTTTTCCCTGGTTTCCCTCGTTTCCATGAACTCTCCCTTCCACTCTTTTTCCTCGCCTGCCTCTTTTCCCTGGTTTCCCTCTTCTGCATTAATTCTCTCTTTTACCTCTTTCCCCCTCGACTGTCTCTTTTCCCTGGTTTCCCCCTTTTCAATTAACACTCTCTTTCCAATAGACTCTGTCTTGTCCCTGCTTTTCGCCTTTGCCCTCGCATGACTCTTTCCACAGTGTTTCCATGAGCTGTCTCTTTTCCATCATTTCTCATCGCCTGTCTTTTTTCCTTGATTTCCCTTTTTTCCATGAACTCTCTCTTCCCCTGCTTTTCCCTCGCCTGTCTCTCTTCCCTGGTTTTCCTCTATGCACTTGCATGTGTGTTTCCCCTCTTTTCATCGTTTGTCTCTTTTATCTCTTTTCGCCTCGCCTGTCTCTTTTCTCTTCCTTCTCTCTTCTGCATTGACTCTCTCTTTTACCTCTTTCCCCCTCGCCTGTCTCTTTACCTTAGATTCCCTTTTTACCATGAACTCTCTCTGCCCCTGGTTGTCCCTCGCCTGCCTCTTTCCCCTGGTTTCCCTCTTCTCCATGAACTCTTCCTTTCCCTTCTTTTCCCTCTACTGCCTCTTTTCCCTGCCTTCCCTCTTCTGCATTAACTCTCTCTTTTACCTCTTTCCCCCTCGCCTATCCCTTTTCCCTGGTTCCCTTTTTTCCATTAACTCTCTCTTCCCATTTTTTTCCCTTGCCTATCTCTTTTCCCTGGTTTCCCTCTTTTCCATGAACTCTCCCTTCCACTCTTTTTCCTCGCCTGCCTCTTTTCCCTGGTTTCCCTCTACTGCATTAATTCTCTCTTTTACCTCTTTCCCCCTCGACTGTCTCTTTTCCCTGGTTTCCCCCTTTTCAATTAACACTCTCTTTCCAATCGACTCTGTCTTGTCCCTGCTTTTCGCCTTTGCCCTCGCATGACTCTTTCCACAGTGTTTCCATGAGCTGTCTCTTTTCCATCATTTCTCATCGCCTGTCTTTTTTCCTTGATTTCCCTTTTTTCCATGAACTCTCTCTTCCCCTGCTTTTCCCTCGCCTGTCTCTCTTCCCTGGTTTTCCTCTATGCACTTGCATGTGTGTTTCCCCTCTTTTCATCGTTTGTCTCTTTTATCTCTTTCCCCCTCGCCTGTCTCTTTACCTTAGATTCCCTTTTTACCATGAACTCTCTCTGCCCCTGGTTGTCCCTCGCCTGCCTCTTTCCCCTGGTTTCCCTCTTCTCCATGAACTCTTCCTTTCCCTTCTTTTCCCTCGCCTGCCTCTTTTCCCTGCCTTCCCTCTTCTGCATTAACTCTCTCTTTTACCTCTTTCCCCCTCGCCTATCCCTTTTCCCTGGTTTCCCTTTTTTCCATTAACTCTCTCTTCCCATTCTTTTCCCTTGCCTATCTCTTTTCCCTGGTTTCCCTCTTTTCCATGAACTCTCCCTTCCACTCTTTTTCCTCGCCTGCCTCTTTTCCCTGGTTTCCCTCTACTGCATTAATTCTCTCTTTTACCTCTTTCCCCCTCGACTGTCTCTTTTCCCTGGTTTCCCCCTTGTCAATGAACACTCTCTTTCCCTTCGACTCTCTCTTGTCCCTGATTTTCGCGTTTGCCCTCGCATGACTCTTTCCCCAGTTTTTCCGTGAACTGTCTCTTCTCCATCATTTCTCATCGCCTATTTTCCCTGCTTTCCCTTTTTTCCATAAATTCTGTCTTTCCCCTCTTTTTCCTCGCCTCTTTTCACTGGTTTCCCTTTTTTCCATGAACCCTCTCTTTCCCCTCTTTTTCCTCGCCTGTCTCTTTTCACTGGTTTCCCTCTTTTCCATGAAGTCTCGCTTTCCCATATTTTCGGTCGCGAGTCTCTTTTCCTCGGTTCCCCGCTTTTTCCATGAACTCTCTCTTTCCCTTCTTTTCCCTCGCGTGTTTCTTTTCCCTTCTTTTCCCTCGCATGTCACTTTTCCCTGGTTTTCCTCTATGCCCTCGCCTGTCTCTTTCCCCTCTTTTCATCGTTTGACTCTTTTATCTCTATTCGCCTCGCCTGTCTCTCTTATCATCTTTACCTCTTCTGCATTAACTCTCTCTTTTACCTCTTTCCCCCTCGCCTCTTTTCCCAGGATTCCCTTTTTACCATGAAATCTCTCTTCCCCTGCTTTTCCCTCACCTGTCTCTTTTCACTGGTTTCCCTCTTTTCCATGAAGTCTCTCTTTCCCTTCTTTTCCCTCGCCTGCCTCTTCTCCTTGCTTTTCCTCTTTTCCATGAACTCTTCCTTTCCCTTCTTTTCCCGCTCCTGCCTCTTTTCCCTGCCTTCCCTCTTCTGCATTCACTCTCTCTTTTACCTCTTTCCCCCTCGCCTGTCCCTTTTCCCTGGTTTCCCTCGTTTCCATGAACTCTCCCTTCCACTCTTTTTCCTCGCCTGCCTCTTTTCCCTGGTTTCCCTCTACTGCATTAATTCTCTCTTTTACCTCTTTCCCCCTCGACTGTCTCTGCACTGGTTTCCCCCTTTTCAATTAACACTCTCTTTCCAATAGACTCTGTCTTGTCCCTGCTTTTCGCCTTTGCCCTCGCATGACTCTTTCCACAGTGTTTCCATGAGCTGTCTCTTTTCCATCATTTCTCATCGCCTGTCTTTTTTCCTTGATTTCCCTTTTTTCCATGAACTCTCTCTTCCCCTGCTTTTCCCTCGCCTGTCTCTCTTCCCTGGTTTTCCTCTATGCACTTGCATGTGTGTTTCCCCTCTTTTCATCGTTTGTCTCTTTTATCTCTTTTCGCCTCGCCTGTCTCTTTTCTCTTCCTTCTCTCTTCTGCATTGACTCTCTCTTTTACCTCTTTCCCCCTCGCCTGTCTCTTTACCTTAGATTCCCTTTTTACCATGAACTCTCTCTGCCCCTGGTTGTCCCTCGCCTGCCTCTTTCCCCTGGTTTCCCTCTTCTCCATGAACTCTTCCTTTCCCTTCTTTTCCCTCGCCTGCCTCTTTTCCCTGCCTTCCCTCTTCTGCATTAACTCTCTCTTTTACCTCTTTCCCCCTCGCCTATCCCTTTTCCCTGGTTCCCTTTTTTCCATTAACTCTCTCTTCCCATTTTTTTCCCTTGCCTATCTCTTTTCCCTGGTTTCCCTCTTTTCCATGAACTCTCCCTTCCACTCTTTTTCCTCGCCTGCCTCTTTTCCCTGGTTTCCCTCTACTGCATTAATTCTCTCTTTTACCTCTTTCCCCCTCGACTGTCTCTTTTCCCTGGTTTCCCCCTTTTCAATTAACACTCTCTTTCCAATCGACTCTGTCTTGTCCCTGCTTTTCGCCTTTGCCCTCGCATGACTCTTTCCACAGTGTTTCCATGAGCTGTCTCTTTTCCATCATTTCTCATCGCCTGTCTTTTTTCCTTGATTTCCCTTTTTTCCATGAACTCTCTCTTCCCCTGCTTTTCCCTCGCCTGTCTCTCTTCCCTGGTTTTCCTCTATGCACTTGCATGTGTGTTTCCCCTCTTTTCATCGTTTGTCTCTTTTATCTCTTTCCCCCTCGCCTGTCTCTTTACCTTAGATTCCCTTTTTACCATGAACTCTCTCTGCCCCTGGTTGTCCCTCGCCTGCCTCTTTCCCCTGGTTTCCCTCTTCTCCATGAACTCTTCCTTTCCCTTCTTTTCCCTCGCCTGCCTCTTTTCCCTGCCTTCCCTCTTCTGCATTAACTCTCTCTTTTACCTCTTTCCCCCTCGCCTATCCCTTTTCCCTGGTTTCCCTTTTTTCCATTAACTCTCTCTTCCCATTCTTTTCCCTTGCCTATCTCTTTTCCCTGGTTTCCCTCTTTTCCATGAACTCTCCCTTCCACTCTTTTTCCTCGCCTGCCTCTTTTCCCTGGTTTCCCTCTACTGCATTAATTCTCTCTTTTACCTCTTTCCCCCTCGACTGTCTCTTTTCCCTGGTTTCCCCCTTGTCAATGAACACTCTCTTTCCCTTCGACTCTCTCTTGTCCCTGATTTTCGCCTTTGCCCTCGCATGACTCTTTCCCCAGTTTTTCCGTGAACTGTCTCTTCTCCATCATTTCTCATCGCCTATTTTCCCTGCTTTCCCTTTTTTCCATAAATTCTGTCTTTCCCCTCTTTTTCCTCGCCTCTTTTCACTGGTTTCCCTTTTTTCCATGAACCCTCTCTTTCCCCTCTTTTTCCTCGCCTGTCTCTTTTCACTGGTTTCCCTCTTTTCCATGAAGTCTCGCTTTCCCATATTTTCGGTCGCGAGTCTCTTTTCCTCGGTTCCCCGCTTTTTCCATGAACTCTCTCTTTCCCTTCTTTTCCCTCGCGTGTTTCTTTTCCCTTCTTTTCCCTCGCATGTCACTTTTCCCTGGTTTTCCTCTATGCCCTCGCCTGTCTCTTTCCCCTCTTTTCATCGTTTGACTCTTTTATCTCTATTCGCCTCGCCTGTCTCTCTTATCATCTTTACCTCTTCTGCATTAACTCTCTCTTTTACCTCTTTCCCCCTCGCCTCTTTTCCCAGGATTCCCTTTTTACCATGAAATCTCTCTTCCCCTGCTTTTCCCTCACCTGTCTCTTTTCACTGGTTTCCCTCTTTTCCATGAAGTCTCTCTTTCCCTTCTTTTCCCTCGCCTGCCTCTTCTCCTTGCTTTTCCTCTTTTCCATGAACTCTTCCTTTCCCTTCTTTTCCCGCTCCTGCCTCTTTTCCCTGCCTTCCCTCTTCTGCATTCACTCTCTCTTTTACCTCTTTCCCCCTCGCCTGTCCCTTTTCCCTGGTTTCACTCGTTTCCATGAACTCTCCCTTCCACTCTTTTTCCTCGCCTGCCTCTTTTCCCTGGTTTCCCTCTTCTGCATTAATTCTCTCTTTTACCTCTTTCCCCCTCGACTGTCTCTGCACTGGTTTCCCCCTTTTCAATTAACACTCTCTTTCCAATAGACTCTGTCTTGTCCCTGCTTTTCGCCTTTGCCCTCGCATGACTCTTTCCACAGTGTTTCCATGAGCTGTCTCTTTTCCATCATTTCTCATCGCCTGTCTTTTTTCCTTGATTTCCCTTTTTTCCATGAACTCTCTCTTCCCCTGCTTTTCCCTCGCCTGTCTCTCTTCCCTGGTTTTCCTCTATGCACTTGCATGTGTGTTTCCCCTCTTTTCATCGTTTGTCTCTTTTATCTCTTTTCGCCTCGCCTGTCTCTTTTCTCTTCCTTCTCTCTTCTGCATTGACTCTCTCTTTTACCTCTTTCCCCCTCGCCTGTCTCGTTACCTTAGATTCCCTTTTTACCATGAACTCTCTCTGCCCCTGGTTGTCCCTCGCCTGCCTCTTTCCCCTGGTTTCCCTCTTCTCCATGAACTCTTCCTTTCCCTTCTTTTCCCTCGCCTGCCTCTTTTCCCTGCCTTCCCTCTTCTGCATTAACTCTCTCTTTTACCTCTTTCCCCCTCGCATATCCCTTTTCCCTGGTTTCCCTTTTTTCCATTAACTCTCTCTTCCCATTCTTTTCCCTTGCCTATCTCTTTTCCCTGGTTTCCCTCTTTTCCATGAACTCTCCCTTCCACTCTTTTTCCTCGCCTGCCTCTTTTCCCTGGTTTCCCTCTACTGCATTAATTCTCTCTTTTACCTCTTTCCCCCTCGACTGTCTCTTTTCCCTGGTTTCCCCCTTGTCAATGAACACTCTCTTTCCCTTCGACTCTCTCTTGTCCCTGATTTTCGCCTTTGCCCTCGCATGACTCTTTCCACAGTGTTTCCATGAGCTGTCTCTTTTCCATCATTTCTCATCGCCTGTCTTTTTTCCTTGATTTCCCTTTTTTCCATGAACTCTCTCTTCCCCTGCTTTTCCCTCGCCTGTCTCTCTTCCCTGGTTTTCCTCTATGCACTTGCATGTGTGTTTCCCCTCTTTTCATCGTTTGTCTCTTTTATCTCTTTCCCCCTCGCCTGTCTCTTTACCTTAGATTCCCTTTTTACCATGAACTCTCTCTGCCCCTGGTTGTCCCTCGCCTGCCTCTTTCCCCTGGTTTCCCTCTTCTCCATGAACTCTTCCTTTCCCTTCTTTTCCCTCTACTGCCTCTTTCCCCTGCCTTCCCTCTTCTGCATTAACTCTCTCTTTTACCTCTTTCCCCCTCGACTGTCTCTTTTCCCTGGTTTCCCCCTTTTCAATTAACACTCTCTTTCCAATCGACTCTCTCTTGTCCCTAATTTTCGCCTTTGCCCTCGCATGACTCTTTCCCCAGTTTTTCCGTGAACTGTCTCTTCTCCATCGTTTCTCATCGCCTATTTTCCCTGCTTTCCCTTTTTTCCATAAATTCTCTCTTTCCCCTCTTTTTCCTCGCCTCTTTTCACTGGTTTCCCTTTTTTCCATGAACCCTCTCTTTCCCCTCTTTTTCCTCGCCTGTCTCTTTTCACTGGTTTCCCTCTTTTCCATGAAGTCTCGCTTTCCCATATTTTCGGTCGCGAGTCTCTTTTCCTCGGTTCCCCGCTTTTTCCATGAACTCTCTCTTTCCCTTCTTTTCCCTCGCGTGTTTCTTTTCCCTTCTTTTCCCTCGCATGTCACTTTTCCCTGGTTTTCCTCTATGCCCTCGCCTGTCTCTTTCCCCTCTTTTCATCGTTTGACTCTTTTATCTCTATTCGCCTCGCCTGTCTCTCTTATCATCTTTACCTCTTCTGCATTAACTCTCTCTTTTACCTCTTTCCCCCTCGCCTCTTTTCCCAGGATTCCCTTTTTACCATGAAATCTCTCTTCCCCTGCTTTTCCCTCACCTGTCTCTTTTCACTGGTTTCCCTCTTTTCCATGAAGTCTCTCTTTCCCTTCTTTTCCCTCGCCTGCCTCTTCTCCTTGCTTTTCCTCTTTTCCATGAACTCTTCCTTTCCCTTCTTTTCCCGCTCCTGCCTCTTTTCCCTGCCTTCCCTCTTCTGCATTCACTCTCTCTTTTACCTCTTTCCCCGTCGCCTGTCCCTTTTCCCTGGTTTCCCTCGTTTCCATGAACTCTCCCTTCCACTCTTTTTCCTCGCCTGCCTCTTTTCCCTGGTTTCCCTCTTCTGCATTAATTCTCTCTTTTACCTCTTTCCCCCTCGACTGTCTCTTTTCCCTGGTTTCCCCCTTTTCAATTAACACTCTCTTTCCAATAGACTCTGTCTTGTCCCTGCTTTTCGCCTTTGCCCTCGCATGACTCTTTCCACAGTGTTTCCATGAGCTGTCTCTTTTCCATCATTTCTCATCGCCTGTCTTTTTTCCTTGATTTCCCTTTTTTCCATGAACTCTCTCTTCCCCTGCTTTTCCCTCGCCTGTCTCTCTTCCCTGGTTTTCCTCTATGCACTTGCATGTGTGTTTCCCCTCTTTTCATCGTTTGTCTCTTTTATCTCTTTTCGCCTCGCCTGTCTCTTTTCTCTTCCTTCTCTCTTCTGCATTGACTCTCTCTTTTACCTCTTTCCCCCTCGCCTGTCTCTTTACCTTAGATTCCCTTTTTACCATGAACTCTCTCTGCCCCTGGTTGTCCCTCGCCTGCCTCTTTCCCCTGGTTTCCCTCTTCTCCATGAACTCTCCCTTCCACTCTTTTCCCTCTACTGCCTCTTTTCCCTGGTTTCCCTCTACTGCATTAATTCTCTCTTTTACCTCTTTCCCCCTCGACTGTCTCTTTTCCCTGGTTTCCCTCTTCTCCATGAACTCTCCCTTCCACTATTTTTCCTCGCCTGCCTCTTTTCCCTGGTTTCCCTCTACTGCATTAATTCTCTCTTTTACCTCTTTCCCCCTCGGCTGTCTCTTTTCCCTGGTTTCCCCCTTGTCAATGAACACTCTCTTTCCCTTCGACTCTCTCTTGTCCCTGATTTTCGCCTTTGCCCTCGCATGACTCTTTCCCCAGTTTTTCCGTGAACTGTCTCTTCTCCATCATTTCTCATCGCCTGTCTTTTTTCCTTGATTTCCCTTTTTTCCATGAACTCTCTCTTCCCCTGCTTTTCCCTCGCCTGTCTCTCTTCCCTGGTTTTCCTCTATGCACTTGCATGTGTGTTTCCCCTCTTTTCATCGTTTGTCTCTTTTATCTCTTTTCACCTCGCCTGTCTCTTTTCTCTTCCTTCTCTCTTCTGCATTGACTCTCTCTTTTACCTCTTTCCCCCTCGCCTGTCTCGTTACCTTAGATTCCCTTTTTACCATGAACTCTCTCTGCCCCTGGTTGTCCCTCGCCTGCCTCTTTCCCCTGGTTTCCCTCTTCTCCATGAACTCTCCCTTCCACTCTTTTCCCTCTACTGCCTCTTTTCCCTGGTTTCCCTCTACTGCATTAATTCTCTCTTTTACCTCTTTCCCCCTCGACTGTCTCTTTTCCCTGGTTTCCCTCTTCTCCATGAACTCTTCCTTTCCCTTCTTTTCCCTCTACTGCCTCTTTTCCCTGCCTTCCCTCTTCTGCATTAACTCTCTCTTTTACCTCTTTCCCCCTCGCCTATCCCTTTTCCCTGGTTTCCCTTTTTTCCATTAACTCTCTCTTCCCATTCTTTTCCCTTGCCTATCTCTTTTCCCTGGTTTCCCTCTTTTCCATGAACTCTCCCTTCCACTCTTTTTCCTCGCCTGCCTCTTTTCCCTGGTTTCCCTCTACTGCATTAATTCTCTCTTTTACCTCTTTCCCCCTCGACTGTCTCTTTTCCCTGGTTTCCCCCTTTTCAATTAACACTCTCTTTCCAATCGACTCTCTCTTGTCCCTAATTTTCGCCTTTGCCCTCGCATGACTCTTTCCCCAGTTTTTCCGTGAACTGTCTCTTCTCCATCGTTTCTCATCGCCTATTTTCCCTGCTTTCCCTTTTTTCCATAAATTCTCTCTTTCCCCTCTTTTTCCTCGCCTCTTTTCACTGGTTTCCCTTTTTTCCATGAACCCTCTCTTTCCCCTCTTTTTCCTCGCCTGTCTCTTTTCACTGGTTTCCCTCTTTTCCATGAAGTCTCGCTTTCCCATATTTTCGGTCGCGAGTCTCTTTTCCTCGGTTCCCCGCTTTTTCCATGAACTCTCTCTTTCCCTTCTTTTCCCTCGCGTGTTTCTTTTCCCTTCTTTTCCCTCGCATGTCACTTTTCCCTGGTTTTCCTCTATGCCCTCGCCTGTCTCTTTCCCCTCTTTTCATCGTTTGACTCTTTTATCTCTATTCGCCTCGCCTGTCTCTCTTATCATCTTTACCTCTTCTGCATTAACTCTCTCTTTTACCTCTTTCCCCCTCGCCTCTTTTCCCAGGATTCCCTTTTTACCATGAAATCTCTCTTCCCCTGCTTTTCCCTCACCTCTCTCTTTTCACTGGTTTCCCTCTTTTCCATGAAGTCTCTCTTTCCCTTCTTTTCCCTCGCCTGCCTCTTCTCCTTGCTTTTCCTCTTTTCCATGAACTCTTCCTTTCCCTTCTTTTCCCGCTCCTGCCTCTTTTCCCTGCCTTCCCTCTTCTGCATTCACTCTCTCTTTTACCTCTTTCCCCGTCGCCTGTCCCTTTTCCCTGGTTTCCCTCGTTTCCATGAACTCTCCCTTCCACTCTTTTTCCTCGCCTGCCTCTTTTCCCTGGTTTCCCTCTTCTGCATTAATTCTCTCTTTTACCTCTTTCCCCCTCGACTGTCTCTTTTCCCTGGTTTCCCCCTTTTCAATTAACACTCTCTTTCCAATAGACTCTGTCTTGTCCCTGCTTTTCGCCTTTGCCCTCGCATGACTCTTTCCACAGTGTTTCCATGAGCTGTCTCTTTTCCATCATTTCTCATCGCCTGTCTTTTTTCCTTGATTTCCCTTTTTTCCATGAACTCTCTCTTCCCCTGCTTTTCCCTCGCCTGTCTCTCTTCCCTGGTTTTCCTCTATGCACTTGCATGTGTGTTTCCCCTCTTTTCATCGTTTGTCTCTTTTATCTCTTTTCGCCTCGCCTGTCTCTTTTCTCTTCCTTCTCTCTTCTGCATTGACTCTCTCTTTTACCTCTTTCCCCCTCGCCTGTCTCTTTACCTTAGATTCCCTTTTTACCATGAACTCTCTCTGCCCCTGGTTGTCCCTCGCCTGCCTCTTTCCCCTGGTTTCCCTCTTCTCCATGAACTCTCCCTTCCACTCTTTTCCCTCTACTGCCTCTTTTCCCTGGTTTCCCTCTACTGCATTAATTCTCTCTTTTACCTCTTTCCCCCTCGACTGTCTCTTTTCCCTGGTTTCCCTCTTCTCCATGAACTCTTCCTTTCCCTTCTTTTCCCTCTACTGCCTCTTTTCCCTGCCTTCCCTCTTCTGCATTAACTCTCTCTTTTACCTCTTTCCCCCTCGCCTATCTCTTTTCCCTGGTTTCCCTCTTTTCCATGAACTCTCCCTTCCACTCTTTTTCCTCGCCTGCCTCTTTTCCCTGGTTTCCCTCTACTGCATTAATTCTCTCTTTTACCTCTTTCCCCCTCGACTGTCTCTTTTCCCTGGTTTCCCCCTTTTCAATTAACACTCTCTTTCCAATCGACTCTCTCTTGTCCCTAATTTTCGCCTTTGCCCTCGCATGACTCTTTCCCCAGTTTTTCCGTGAACTGTCTCTTCTCCATCGTTTCTCATCGCCTATTTTCCCTGCTTTCCCTTTTTTCCATAAATTCTCTCTTTCCCCTCTTTTTCCTCGCCTCTTTTCACTGGTTTCCCTTTTTTCCATGAACCCTCTCTTTCCCCTCTTTTTCCTCGCCTGTCTCTTTTCACTGGTTTCCCTCTTTTCCATGAAGTCTCGCTTTCCCATATTTTCGGTCGCGAGTCTCTTTTCCTCGGTTCCCCGCTTTTTCCATGAACTCTCTCTTTCCCTTCTTTTCCCTCGCGTGTTTCTTTTCCCTTCTTTTCCCTCGCATGTCACTTTTCCCTGGTTTTCCTCTATGCCCTCGCCTGTCTCTTTCCCCTCTTTTCATCGTTTGACTCTTTTATCTCTATTCGCCTCGCCTGTCTCTCTTATCATCTTTACCTCTTCTGCATTAACTCTCTCTTTTACCTCTTTCCCCCTCGCCTCTTTTCCCAGGATTCCCTTTTTACCATGAAATCTCTCTTCCCCTGCTTTTCCCTCACCTCTCTCTTTTCACTGGTTTCCCTCTTTTCCATGAAGTCTCTCTTTCCCTTCTTTTCCCTCGCCTGCCTCTTCTCCTTGCTTTTCCTCTTTTCCATGAACTCTTCCTTTCCCTTCTTTTCCCGCTCCTGCCTCTTTTCCCTGCCTTCCCTCTTCTGCATTCACTCTCTCTTTTACCTCTTTCCCCCTCGCCTATCCCTTTTCCCTGGTTTCCCTTTTTTCCATTAACTCTCTCTTCCCATTCTTTTCCCTTGCCTATCTCTTTTCCCTGGTTTCCCTCTTTTCCATGAACTCTCCCTTCCACTCTTTTTCCTCGCCTGCCTCTTTTCCCTGGTTTCCCTCTACTGCATTAATTCTCTCTTTTACCTCTTTCCCCCTCGACTGTCTCTTTTCCCTGGTTTCCCCCTTTTCAATTAACACTCTCTTTCCAATCGACTCTCTCTTGTCCCTAATTTTCGCCTTTGCCCTCGCATGACTCTTTCCCCAGTTTTTCCGTGAACTGTCTCTTCTCCATCGTTTCTCATCGCCTATTTTCCCTGCTTTCCCTTTTTTCCATAAATTCTCTCTTTCCCCTCTTTTTCCTCGCCTCTTTTCACTGGTTTCCCTTTTTTCCATGAACCCTCTCTTTCCCCTCTTTTTCCTCGCCTGTCTCTTTTCACTGGTTTCCCTCTTTTCCATGAAGTCTCGCTTTCCCATATTTTCGGTCGCGAGTCTCTTTTCCTCGGTTCCCCGCTTTTTCCATGAACTCTCTCTTTCCCTTCTTTTCCCTCGCGTGTTTCTTTTCCCTTCTTTTCCCTCGCATGTCACTTTTCCCTGGTTTTCCTCTATGCCCTCGCCTGTCTCTTTCCCCTCTTTTCATCGTTTGACTCTTTTATCTCTATTCGCCTCGCCTGTCTCTCTTATCGTCTTTACCTCTTCTGCATTAACTCTCTCTTTTACCTCTTTCCCCCTCGCCTCTTTTCCCAGGATTCCCTTTTTACCATGAAATCTCTCTTCCCCTGCTTTTCCCTCACCTGTCTCTTTTCACTGGTTTCCCTCTTTTCCATGAAGTCTCTCTTTCCCTTCTTTTCCCTCGCCTGCCTCTTCTCCTTGCTTTTCCTCTTTTCCATGAACTCTTCCTTTCCCTTCTTTTCCCGCTCCTGCCTCTTTTCCCTGCCTTCCCTCTTCTGCATTCACTCTCTCTTTTACCTCTTTCCCCGTCGCCTGTCCCTTTTCCCTGGTTTCCCTCGTTTCCATGAACTCTCCCTTCCACTCTTTTTCCTCGCCTGCCTCTTTTCCCTGGTTTCCCTCTACTGCATTAATTCTCTCTTTTACCTCTTTCCCCCTCGACTGTCTCTTTTCCCTGGTTTCCCCCTTTTCAATGAACACTCTCTTTCCAATAGACTCTGTCTTGTCCCTGCTTTTCGCCTTTGCCCTCGCATGACTCTTTCCACAGTGTTTCCATGAGCTGTCTCTTTTCCATCATTTCTCATCGCCTGTCTTTTTTCCTTGATTTCCCTTTTTTCCATGAACTCTCTCTTCCCCTGCTTTTCCCTCGCCTGTCTCTCTTCCCTGGTTTTCCTCTATGCACTTGCATGTGTGTTTCCCCTCTTTTCATCGTTTGTCTCTTTTATCTCTTTTCGCCTCGCCTGTCTCTTTACCTTAGATTCCCTTTTTACCATGAACTCTCTCTGCCCCTGGTTGTCCCTCGCCTGCCTCTTTCCCCTGGTTTCCCTCTTCTCCATGAACTCTTCCTTTCCCTTCTTTTCCCTCTACAGCCTCTTTTCCCTGCCTTCCCTCTTCTGCATTAACTCTCTCTTTTACCTCTTTCCCCCTCGCCTATCCCTTTTCCCTGGTTCCCTTTTTTCCATTAACTCTCTCTTCCCATTTTTTTCCCTTGCCTATCTCTTTTCCCTGGTTTCCCTCTTTTCCATGAACTCTCCCTTCCACTCTTTTTCCTCGCCTGCCTCTTTTCCCTGGTTTCCCTCTACTGCATTAATTCTCTCTTTTACCTCTTTCCCCCTCGACTGTCTCTTTTCCCTGGTTTCCCCCTTTTCAATTAACACTCTCTTTCCAATCGACTCTGTCTTGTCCCTAATTTTCGCCTTTGCCCTCGCATGACTCTTTCCCCAGTTTTTCCGTGAACTGTCTCTTCTCCATCGTTTCTCATCGCCTATTTTCCCTGCTTTCCCTTTTTTCCATAAATTCTCTCTTTCCCCTCTTTTTCCTCGCCTCTTTTCACTGGTTTCCCTTTTTTCCATGAACCCTCTCTTTCCCCTCTTTTTCCTCGCCTGTCTCTTTTCACTGGTTTCCCTCTTTTCCATGAAGTCTCGCTTTCCCATATTTTCGGTCGCGAGTCTCTTTTCCTCGGTTCCCCGCTTTTTCCATGAACTCTCTCTTTCCCTTCTTTTCCCTCGCGTGTTTCTTTTCCCTTCTTTTCCCTCGCATGTCACTTTTCCCTGGTTTTCCTCTATGCCCTCGCCTGTCTCTTTCCCCTCTTTTCATCGTTTGACTCTTTTATCTCTATTCGCCTCGCCTGTCTCTCTTATCATCTTTACCTCTTCTGCATTAACTCTCTCTTTTACCTCTTTCCCCCTCGCCTCTTTTCCCAGGATTCCCTTTTTACCATGAAATCTCTCTTCCCCTGCTTTTCCCTCACCTGTCTCTTTTCACTGGTTTCCCTCTTTTCCATGAAGTCTCTCTTTCCCTTCTTTTCCCTCGCCTGCCTCTTCTCCTTGCTTTTCCTCTTTTCCATGAACTCTTCCTTTCCCTTCTTTTCCCGCTCCTGCCTCTTTTCCCTGCCTTCCCTCTTCTGCATTCACTCTCTCTTTTACCTCTTTCCCCGTCGCCTGTCCCTTTTCCCTGGTTTCCCTCGTTTCCATGAACTCTCCCTTCCACTCTTTTTCCTCGCCTGCCTCTTTTCCCTGGTTTCCCTCTACTGCATTAATTCTCTCTTTTACCTCTTTCCCCCTCGACTGTCTCTTTTCCCTGGTTTCCCCCTTGTCAATGAACACTCTCTTTCCCTTCGACTCTCTCTTGTCCCTGATTTTCGCCTTTGCCCTCGCATGACTCTTTCCACAGTGTTTCCATGAGCTGTCTCTTTTCCATCATTTCTCATCGCCTGTCTTTTTTCCTTGATTTCCCTTTTTTCCATGAACTCTCTCTTCCCCTGCTTTTCCCTCGCCTGTCTCTCTTCCCTGGTTTTCCTCTATGCACTTGCATGTGTGTTTCCCCTCTTTTCATCGTTTGTCTCTTTTATCTCTTTTCGCCTCACCTGTCTCTTTTCTCTTCCTTCTCTCTTCTGCATTGACTCTCTCTTTTACCTCTTTCCCCCTCGCCTGTCTCTTTACCTTAGATTCCCTTTTTACCATGAACTCTCTCTGCCCCTGGTTGTCCCTCGCCTGCCTCTTTCCCCTGGTTTCCCTCTTCTCCATGAACTCTTCCTTTCCCTTCTTTTCCCTCTACTGCCTCTTTTCCCTGCCTTCCCTCTTCTGCATTAACTCTCTCTTTTACCTCTTTCCCCCTCGCCTATCCCTTTTCCCTGGTTCCCTTTTTTCCATTAACTCTCTCTTCCCATTTTTTTCCCTTGCCTATCTCTTTTCCCTGGTTTCCCTCTTTTCCATGAACTCTCCCTTCCACTCTTTTTCCTCGCCTGCCTCTTTTCCCTGGTTTCCCTCTACTGCATTAATTCTCTCTTTTACCTCTTTCCCCCTCGACTGTCTCTTTTCCCTGGTTTCCCCCTTTTCAATTAACACTCTCTTTCCAATAGACTCTGTCTTGTCCCTGCTTTTCGCCTTTGCCCTCGCATGACTCTTTCCACAGTGTTTCCATGAGCTGTCTCTTTTCCATCATTTCTCATCGCCTGTCTTTTTTCCTTGATTTCCCTTTTTTCCATGAACTCTCTCTTCCCCTGCTTTTCCCTCGCCTGTCTCTCTTCCCTGGTTTTCCTCTATGCACTTGCATGTGTGTTTCCCCTCTTTTCATCGTTTGTCTCTTTTATCTCTTTCCCCCTCGCCTGTCTCTTTACCTTAGATTCCCTTTTTACCATGAACTCTCTCTGCCCCTGGTTGTCCCTCGCCTGCCTCTTTCCCCTGGTTTCCCTCTTCTCCATGAACTCTTCCTTTCCCTTCTTTTCCCTCTACTGCCTCTTTTCCCTGCCTTCCCTCTTCTGCATTAACTCTCTCTTTTACCTCTTTCCCCCTCGCCTATCCCTTTTCCCTGGTTTCCCCTTTTTCCATTAACTCTCTCTTCCCATTCTTTTCCCTTGCCTATCTCTTTTCCCTGGTTTCCCTCTTTTCCATGAACTCTCCCTTCCACTCTTTTTCCTCGCCTGCCTCTTTTCCCTGGTTTCCCTCTACTGCATTAATTCTCTCTTTTACCTCTTTCCCCCTCGACTGTCTCTTTTCCCTGGTTTCCCCCTTGTCAATGAACACTCTCTTTCCCTTCGACTCTCTCTTGTCCCTGATTTTCGCCTTTGCCCTCGCATGACTCTTTCCCCAGTTTTTCCGTGAACTGTCTCTTCTCCATCATTTCTCATCGCCTGTCTTTTTTCCTTGATTTCCCTTTTTTCCATGAACTCTCTCTTCCCCTGCTTTTCCCTCGCCTGTCTCTCTTCCCTGGTTTTCCTCTATGCACTTGCATGTGTGTTTCCCCTCTTTTCATCGTTTGTCTCTTTTATCTCTTTTCACCTCGCCTGTCTCTTTTCTCTTCCTTCTCTCTTCTGCATTGACTCTCTCTTTTACCTCTTTCCCCCTCGCCTGTCTCTTTACCTTAGATTCCCTTTTTACCATGAACTCTCTCTGCCCCTGGTTGTCCCTCGCCTGCCTCTTTCCCCTGGTTTCCCTCTTCTCCATGAACTCTCCCTTCCACTCTTTTCCCTCTACTGCCTCTTTTCCCTGGTTTCCCTCTACTGCATTAATTCTCTCTTTTACCTCTTTCCCCCTCGACTGTCTCTTTTCCCTGGTTTCCCCCTTTTCAATTAACACTCTCTTTCCTATCAACTCTCTCTTGTCCCTAATTTTCGCCTTTGCCCTCGCATGACTCTTTCCCCAGTTTTTCCGTGAACTGTCTCTTCTCCATCGTTTCTCATCGCCTATTTTCCCTGCTTTCCCTTTTTTCCATAAATTCTCTCTTTCCCCTCTTTTTCCTCGCCTCTTTTCACTGGTTTCCCTTTTTTCCATGAACCCTCTCTTTCCCCTCTTTTTCCTCGCCTGTCTCTTTTCACTGGTTTCCCTCTTTTCCATGAAGTCTCGCTTTCCCATATTTTCGGTCGCGAGTCTCTTTTCCTCGGTTCCCCGCTTTTTCCATGAACTCTCTCTTTCCCTTCTTTTCCCTCGCGTGTTTCTTTTCCCTTCTTTTCCCTCGCATGTCACTTTTCCCTGGTTTTCCTCTATGCCCTCGCCTGTCTCTTTCCCCTCTTTTCATCGTTTGACTCTTTTATCTCTATTCGCCTCGCCTGTCTCTCTTATCATCTTTACCTCTTCTGCATTAACTCTCTCTTTTACCTCTTTCCCCCTCGCCTCTTTTCCCAGGATTCCCTTTTTACCATGAAATCTCTCTTCCCCTGCTTTTCCCTCACCTGTCTCTTTTCACTGGTTTCCCTCTTTTCCATGAAGTCTCTCTTTCCCTTCTTTTCCCTCGCCTGCCTCTTCTCCTTGCTTTTCCTCTTTTCCATGAACTCTTCCTTTCCCTTCTTTTCCCGCTCCTGCCTCTTTTCCCTGCCTTCCCTCTTCTGCATTCACTCTCTCTTTTACCTCTTTCCCCGTCGCCTGTCCCTTTTCCCTGGTTTCCCTCGTTTCCATGAACTCTCCCTTCCACTCTTTTTCCTCGCCTGCCTCTTTTCCCTGGTTTCCCTCTTCTGCATTAATTCTCTCTTTTACCTCTTTCCCCCTCGACTGTCTCTTTTCCCTGGTTTCCCCCTTGTCAATGAACACTCTCTTTCCAATAGACTCTCTCTTGTCCCTGCTTTTCGCCTTTGCCCTCGCATGACTCTTTCCACAGTGTTTCCATGAGCTGTCTCTTTTCCATCATTTCTCATCGCCTGTCTTTTTTCCTTGATTTCCCTTTTTTCCATGAACTCTCTCTTCCCCTGCTTTTCCCTCGCCTGTCTCTCTTCCCTGGTTTTCCTCTATGCACTTGCATGTGTGTTTCCCCTCTTTTCATCGTTTGTCTCTTTTATCTCTTTCCCCCTCGCCTGTCTCTTTACCTTAGATTCCCTTTTTACCATGAACTCTCTCTGCCCCTGGTTGTCCCTCGCCTGCCTCTTTCCCCTGGTTTCCCTCTTCTCCATGAACTCTTCCTTTCCCTTCTTTTCCCTCTACTGCCTCTTTCCCCTGCCTTCCCTCTTCTGCATTAACTCTCTCTTTTACCTCTTTCCCCCTCGACTGTCTCTTTTCCCTGGTTTCCCCCTTTTCAATTAACACTCTCTTTCCAATCGACTCTCTCTTGTCCCTAATTTTCGCCTTTGCCCTCGCATGACTCTTTCCCCAGTTTTTCCGTGAACTGTCTCTTCTCCATCGTTTCTCATCGCCTATTTTCCCTGCTTTCCCTTTTTTCCATAAATTCTCTCTTTCCCCTCTTTTTCCTCGCCTCTTTTCACTGGTTTCCCTTTTTTCCATGAACCCTCTCTTTCCCCTCTTTTTCCTCGCCTGTCTCTTTTCACTGGTTTCCCTCTTTTCCATGAAGTCTCGCTTTCCCATATTTTCGGTCGCGAGTCTCTTTTCCTCGGTTCCCCGCTTTTTCCATGAACTCTCTCTTTCCCTTCTTTTCCCTCGCGTGTTTCTTTTCCCTTCTTTTCCCTCGCATGTCACTTTTCCCTGGTTTTCCTCTATGCCCTCGCCTGTCTCTTTCCCCTCTTTTCATCGTTTGACTCTTTTATCTCTATTCGCCTCGCCTGTCTCTCTTATCATCTTTACCTCTTCTGCATTAACTCTCTCTTTTACCTCTTTCCCCCTCGCCTCTTTTCCCAGGATTCCCTTTTTACCATGAAATCTCTCTTCCCCTGCTTTTCCCTCACCTGTCTCTTTTCACTGGTTTCCCTCTTTTCCATGAAGTCTCTCTTTCCCTTCTTTTCCCTCGCCTGCCTCTTCTCCTTGCTTTTCCTCTTTTCCATGAACTCTTCCTTTCCCTTCTTTTCCCGCTCCTGCCTCTTTTCCCTGCCTTCCCTCTTCTGCATTCACTCTCTCTTTTACCTCTTTCCCCGTCGCCTGTCCCTTTTCCCTGGTTTCCCTCGTTTCCATGAACTCTCCCTTCCACTCTTTTTCCTCGCCTGCCTCTTTTCCCTGGTTTCCCTCTACTGCATTAATTCTCTCTTTTACCTCTTTCCCCCTCGACTGTCTCTTTTCCCTGGTTTCCCCCTTGTCAATGAACACTCTCTTTCCCTTCGACTCTCTCTTGTCCCTGATTTTCGCCTTTGCCCTCGCATGACTCTTTCCACAGTGTTTCCATGAGCTGTCTCTTTTCCATCATTTCTCATCGCCTGTCTTTTTTCCTTGATTTCCCTTTTTTCCATGAACTCTCTCTTCCCCTGCTTTTCCCTCGCCTGTCTCTCTTCCCTGGTTTTCCTCTATGCACTTGCATGTGTGTTTCCCCTCTTTTCATCGTTTGTCTCTTTTATCTCTTTTCGCCTCGCCTGTCTCTTTTCTCTTCCTTCTCTCTTCTGCATTGACTCTCTCTTTTACCTCTTTCCCCCTCGCCTGTCTCTTTACCTTAGATTCCCTTTTTACCATGAACTCTCTCTGCCCCTGGTTGTCCCTCGCCTGCCTCTTTCCCCTGGTTTCCCTCTTCTCCATGAACTCTTCCTTTCCCTTCTTTTCCCTCTACTGCCTCTTTTCCCTGCCTTCCCTCTTCTGCATTAACTCTCTCTTTTACCTCTTTCCCCCTCGCCTATCCCTTTTCCCTGGTTCCCTTTTTTCCATTAACTCTCTCTTCCCATTTTTTTCCCTTGCCTATCTCTTTTCCCTGGTTTCCCTCTTTTCCATGAACTCTCCCTTCCACTCTTTTTCCTCGCCTGCCTCTTTTCCCTGGTTTCCCTCTACTGCATTAATTCTCTCTTTTACCTCTTTCCCCCTCGACTGTCTCTTTTCCCTGGTTTCCCCCTTTTCAATTAACACTCTCTTTCCAATAGACTCTGTCTTGTCCCTGCTTTTCGCCTTTGCCCTCGCATGACTCTTTCCACAGTGTTTCCATGAGCTGTCTCTTTTCCATCATTTCTCATCGCCTGTCTTTTTTCCTTGATTTCCCTTTTTTCCATGAACTCTCTCTTCCCCTGCTTTTCCCTCGCCTGTCTCTCTTCCCTGGTTTTCCTCTATGCACTTGCATGTGTGTTTCCCCTCTTTTCATCGTTTGTCTCTTTTATCTCTTTCCCCCTCGCCTGTCTCTTTACCTTAGATTCCCTTTTTACCATGAACTCTCTCTGCCCCTGGTTGTCCCTCGCCTGCCTCTTTCCCCTGGTTTCCCTCTTCTCCATGAACTCTTCCTTTCCCTTCTTTTCCCTCGCCTGCCTCTTTTCCCTGCCTTCCCTCTTCTGCATTAACTCTCTCTTTTACCTCTTTCCCCCTCGCCTATCCCTTTTCCCTGGTTTCCCTTTTTTCCATTAACTCTCTCTTCCTATTCTTTTCCCTTGCCTATCTCTTTTCCCTGGTTTCCCTCTTTTCCATGAACTCTCCCTTCCACTCTTTTTCCTCGCCTGCCTCTTTTCCCTGGTTTCCCTCTACTGCATTAATTCTCTCTTTTACCTCTTTCCCCCTCGACTGTCTCTTTTCCCTGGTTTCCCCCTTGTCAATGAACACTCTCTTTCCCTTCGACTCTCTCTTGTCCCTGATTTTCGCCTTTGCCCTCGCATGACTCTTTCCCCAGTTTTTCCGTGAACTGTCTCTTCTCCATCATTTCTCATCGCCTGTCTTTTTTCCTTGATTTCCCTTTTTTCCATGAACTCTCTCTTCCCCTGCTTTTCCCTCGCCTGTCTCTCTTCCCTGGTTTTCCTCTATGCACTTGCATGTGTGTTTCCCCTCTTTTCATCGTTTGTCTCTTTTATCTCTTTTCGCCTCGCCTGTCTCTTTTCTCTTCCTTCTCTCTTCTGCATTGACTCTCTCTTTTACCTCTTTCCCCCTCGCCTGTCTCTTTACCTTAGATTCCCTTTTTACCATGAACTCTCTCTGCCCCTGGTTGTCCCTCGCCTGCCTCTTTCCCCTGGTTTCCCTCTTCTCCATGAACTCTCCCTTCCACTCTTTTCCCTCTACTGCCTCTTTTCCCTGGTTTCCCTCTACTGCATTAATTCTCTCTTTTACCTCTTTCCCCCTCGACTGTCTCTTTTCCCTGGTTTCCCCCTTTTCAATTAACACTCTCTTTCCTATCAACTCTCTCTTGTCCCTAATTTTCGCCTTTGCCCTCGCATGACTCTTTCCCCAGTTTTTCCGTGAACTGTCTCTTCTCCATCGTTTCTCATCGCCTATTTTCCCTGCTTTCCCTTTTTTCCATAAATTCTCTCTTTCCCCTCTTTTTCCTCGCCTCTTTTCACTGGTTTCCCTTTTTTCCATGAACCCTCTCTTTCCCCTCTTTTTCCTCGCCTGTCTCTTTTCACTGGTTTCCCTCTTTTCCATGAAGTCTCGCTTTCCCATATTTTCGGTCGCGAGTCTCTTTTCCTCGGTTCCCCGCTTTTTCCATGAACTCTCTCTTTCCCTTCTTTTCCCTCGCGTGTTTCTTTTCCCTTCTTTTCCCTCGCATGTCACTTTTCCCTGGTTTTCCTCTATGCCCTCGCCTGTCTCTTTCCCCTCTTTTCATCGTTTGACTCTTTTATCTCTATTCGCCTCGCCTGTCTCTCTTATCATCTTTACCTCTTCTGCATTAACTCTCTCTTTTACCTCTTTCCCCCTCGCCTCTTTTCCCAGGATTCCCTTTTTACCATGAAATCTCTCTTCCCCTGCTTTTCCCTCACCTGTCTCTTTTCACTGGTTTCCCTCTTTTCCATGAAGTCTCTCTTTCCCTTCTTTTCCCTCGCCTGCCTCTTCTCCTTGCTTTTCCTCTTTTCCATGAACTCTTCCTTTCCCTTCTTTTCCCGCTCCTGCCTCTTTTCCCTGCCTTCCCTCTTCTGCATTCACTCTCTCTTTTACCTCTTTCCCCGTCGCCTGTCCCTTTTCCCTGGTTTCCCTCGTTTCCATGAACTCTCCCTTCCACTCTTTTTCCTCGCCTGCCTCTTTTCCCTGGTTTCCCTCTACTGCATTAATTCTCTCTTTTACCTCTTTCCCCCTCGACTGTCTCTTTTCCCTGGTTTCCCCCTTGTCAATGAACACTCTCTTTCCCTTCGACTCTCTCTTGTCCCTGATTTTCGCCTTTGCCCTCGCATGACTCTTTCCACAGTGTTTCCATGAGCTGTCTCTTTTCCATCATTTCTCATCGCCTGTCTTTTTTCCTTGATTTCCCTTTTTTCCATGAACTCTCTCTTCCCCTGCTTTTCCCTCGCCTGTCTCTCTTCCCTGGTTTTCCTCTATGCACTTGCATGTGTGTTTCCCCTCTTTTCATCGTTTGTCTCTTTTATCTCTTTCCCCCTCGCCTGTCTCTTTACCTTAGATTCCCTTTTTACCATGAACTCTCTCTGCCCCTGGTTGTCCCTCGCCTGCCTCTTTCCCCTGGTTTCCCTCTTCTCCATGAACTCTTCCTTTCCCTTCTTTTCCCTCGCCTGCCTCTTTTCCCTGCCTTCCCTCTTCTGCATTAACTCTCTCTTTTACCTCTTTCCCCCTCGCCTATCCCTTTTCCCTGGTTTCCCTTTTTTCCATTAACTCTCTCTTCCCATTCTTTTCCCTTGCCTATCTCTTTTCCCTGGTTTCCCTCTTTTCCATGAACTCTCCCTTCCACTCTTTTTCCTCGCCTGCCTCTTTTCCCTGGTTTCCCTCTACTGCATTAATTCTCTCTTTTACCTCTTTCCCCCTCGACTGTCTCTTTTCCCTGGTTTCCCCCTTGTCAATGAACACTCTCTTTCCCTTCGACTCTCTCTTGTCCCTGATTTTCGCCTTTGCCCTCGCATGACTCTTTCCCCAGTTTTTCCGTGAACTGTCTCTTCTCCATCATTTCTCATCGCCTGTCTTTTTTCCTTGATTTCCCTTTTTTCCATGAACTCTCTCTTCCCCTGCTTTTCCCTCGCCTGTCTCTCTTCCCTGGTTTTCCTCTATGCACTTGCATGTGTGTTTCCCCTCTTTTCATCGTTTGTCTCTTTTATCTCTTTTCGCCTCGCCTGTCTCTTTTCTCTTCCTTCTCTCTTCTGCATTGACTCTCTCTTTTACCTCTTTCCCCCTCGCCTGTCTCTTTACCTTAGATTCCCTTTTTACCATGAACTCTCTCTGCCCCTGGTTGTCCCTCGCCTGCCTCTTTCCCCTGGTTTCCCTCTTCTCCATGAACTCTCCCTTCCACTCTTTTCCCTCTACTGCCTCTTTTCCCTGGTTTCCCTCTACTGCATTAATTCTCTCTTTTACCTCTTTCCCCCTCGACTGTCTCTTTTCCCTGGTTTCCCCCTTTTCAATTAACACTCTCTTTCCTATCAACTCTCTCTTGTCCCTAATTTTCGCCTTTGCCCTCGCATGACTCTTTCCCCAGTTTTTCCGTGAACTGTCTCTTCTCCATCGTTTCTCATCGCCTATTTTCCCTGCTTTCCCTTTTTTCCATAAATTCTCTCTTTCCCCTCTTTTTCCTCGCCTCTTTTCACTGGTTTCCCTTTTTTCCATGAACCCTCTCTTTCCCCTCTTTTTCCTCGCCTGTCTCTTTTCACTGGTTTCCCTCTTTTCCATGAAGTCTCGCTTTCCCATATTTTCGGTCGCGAGTCTCTTTTCCTCGGTTCCCCGCTTTTTCCATGAACTCTCTCTTTCCCTTCTTTTCCCTCGCGTGTTTCTTTTCCCTTCTTTTCCCTCGCGTGTCACTTTTCCCTGGTTTTCCTCTATGCCCTCGCCTGTCTCTTTCCCCTCTTTTCATCGTTTGACTCTTTTATCTCTATTCGCCTCGCCTGTCTCTCTTATCATCTTTACCTCTTCTGCATTAACTCTCTCTTTTACCTCTTTCCCCCTCGCCTCTTTTCCCAGGATTCCCTTTTTACCATGAAATCACTCTTCCCCTGCTTTTCCCTCACCTGTCTCTTTTCACTGGTTTCCCTCTTTTCCATGAAGTCTCTCTTTCCCTTCTTTTCCCTCGCCTGCCTCTTCTCCTTGCTTTTCCTCTTTTCCATGAACTCTTCCTTTCCCTTCTTTTCCCGCTCCTGCCTCTTTTCCCTGCCTTCCCTCTTCTGCATTCACTCTCTCTTTTACCTCTTTCCCCCTCGCCTGTCCCTTTTCCCTGGTTTCCCTCGTTTCCATGAACTCTCCCTTCCACTCTTTTTCCTCGCCTGCCTCTTTTCCCTGGTTTCCCTCTACTGCATTAATTCTCTCTTTTACCTCTTTCCCCCTCGACTGTCTCTTTTCCCTGGTTTCCCCCTTGTCAATGAACACTCTCTTTCCCTTCGACTCTCTCTTGTCCCTGATTTTCGCCTTTGCCCTCGCATGACTCTTTCCACAGTGTTTCCATGAGCTGTCTCTTTTCCATCATTTCTCATCGCCTGTCTTTTTTCCTTGATTTCCCTTTTTTCCATGAACTCTCTCTTCCCCTGCTTTTCCCTCGCCTGTCTCTCTTCCCTGGTTTTCCTCTATGCACTTGCATGTGTGTTTCCCCTCTTTTCATCGTTTGTCTCTTTTATCTCTTTCCCCCTCGCCTGTCTCTTTACCTTAGATTCCCTTTTTACCATGAACTCTCTCTGCCCCTGGTTGTCCCTCGCCTGCCTCTTTCCCCTGGTTTCCCTCTTCTCCATGAACTCTTCCTTTCCCTTCTTTTCCCTCTACTGCCTCTTTCCCCTGCCTTCCCTCTTCTGCATTAACTCTCTCTTTTACCTCTTTCCCCCTCGACTGTCTCTTTTCCCTGGTTTCCCCCTTTTCAATTAACACTCTCTTTCCAATCGACTCTCTCTTGTCCCTAATTTTCGCCTTTGCCCTCGCATGACTCTTTCCCCAGTTTTTCCGTGAACTGTCTCTTCTCCATCGTTTCTCATCGCCTATTTTCCCTGCTTTCCCTTTTTTCCATAAATTCTCTCTTTCCCCTCTTTTTCCTCGCCTCTTTTCACTGGTTTCCCTTTTTTCCATGAACCCTCTCTTTCCCCTCTTTTTCCTCGCCTGTCTCTTTTCACTGGTTTCCCTCTTTTCCATGAAGTCTCGCTTTCCCATATTTTCGGTCGCGAGTCTCTTTTCCTCGGTTCCCCGCTTTTTCCATGAACTCTCTCTTTCCCTTCTTTTCCCTCGCGTGTTTCTTTTCCCTTCTTTTCCCTCGCATGTCACTTTTCCCTGGTTTTCCTCTATGCCCTCGCCTGTCTCTTTCCCCTCTTTTCATCGTTTGACTCTTTTATCTCTATTCGCCTCGCCTGTCTCTCTTATCATCTTTACCTCTTCTGCATTAACTCTCTCTTTTACCTCTTTCCCCCTCGCCTCTTTTCCCAGGATTCCCTTTTTACCATGAAATCTCTCTTCCCCTGCTTTTCCCTCACCTGTCTCTTTTCACTGGTTTCCCTCTTTTCCATGAAGTCTCTCTTTCCCTTCTTTTCCCTCGCCTGCCTCTTCTCCTTGCTTTTCCTCTTTTCCATGAACTCTTCCTTTCCCTTCTTTTCCCGCTCCTGCCTCTTTTCCCTGCCTTCCCTCTTCTGCATTCACTCTCTCTTTTACCTCTTTCCCCGTCGCCTGTCCCTTTTCCCTGGTTTCCCTCGTTTCCATGAACTCTCCCTTCCACTCTTTTTCCTCGCCTGCCTCTTTTCCCTGGTTTCCCTCTTCTGCATTAATTCTCTCTTTTACCTCTTTCCCCCTCGACTGTCTCTTTTCCCTGGTTTCCCCCTTGTCAATGAACACTCTCTTTCCAATAGACTCTCTCTTGTCCCTGCTTTTCGCCTTTGCCCTCGCATGACTCTTTCCACAGTGTTTCCATGAGCTGTCTCTTTTCCATCATTTCTCATCGCCTGTCTTTTTTCCTTGATTTCCCTTTTTTCCATGAACTCTCTCTTCCCCTGCTTTTCCCTCGCCTGTCTCTCTTCCCTGGTTTTCCTCTATGCACTTGCATGTGTGTTTCCCCTCTTTTCATCGTTTGTCTCTTTTATCTCTTTCCCCCTCGCCTGTCTCTTTACCTTAGATTCCCTTTTTACCATGAACTCTCTCTGCCCCTGGTTGTCCCTCGCCTGCCTCTTTCCCCTGGTTTCCCTCTTCTCCATGAACTCTTCCTTTCCCTTCTTTTCCCTCGCCTGCCTCTTTTCCCTGCCTTCCCTCTTCTGCATTAACTCTCTCTTTTACCTCTTTCCCCCTCGCCTATCCCTTTTCCCTGGTTTCCCTTTTTTCCATTAACTCTCTCTTCCCATTTTTTTCCCTTGCCTATCTCTTTTCCCTGGTTTCCCTCTTTTCCATGAACTCTCCCTTCCACTCTTTTTCCTCGCCTGCCTCTTTTCCCTGGTTTCCCTCTACTGCATTAATTCTCTCTTTTACCTCTTTCCCCCTCGACTGTCTCTTTTCCCTGGTTTCCCCCTTGTCAATGAACACTCTCTTTCCCTTCGACTCTCTCTTGTCCCTGATTTTCGCCTTTGCCCTCGCATGACTCTTTCCCCAGTTTTTCCGTGAACTGTCTCTTCTCCATCGTTTCTCATCGCCTATTTTCCCTGCTTTCCCTTTTTTCCATAAATTCTGTCTTTCCCCTCTTTTTCCTCGCCTCTTTTCACTGGTTTCCCTTTTTTCCATGAACCCTCTCTTTCCCCTCTTTTTCCTCGCCTGTCTCTTTTCACTGGTTTCCCTCTTTTCCATGAAGTCTCGCTTTCCCATATTTTCGGTCGCGAGTCTCTTTTCCTCGGTTCCCCGCTTTTTCCATGAACTCTCTCTTTCCCTTCTTTTCCCTCGCGTGTTTCTTTTCCCTTCTTTTCCCTCGCATGTCACTTTTCCCTGGTTTTCCTCTATGCCCTCGCCTGTCTCTTTCCCCTCTTTTCATCGTTTGACTCTTTTATCTCTATTCGCCTCGCCTGTCTCTCTTATCGTCTTTACCTCTTCTGCATTAACTCTCTCTTTTACCTCTTTCCCCCTCGCCTCTTTTCCCAGGATTCCCTTTTTACCATGAAATCTCTCTTCCCCTGCTTTTCCCTCACCTGTCTCTTTTCACTGGTTTCCCTCTTTTCCATGAAGTCTCTCTTTCCCTTCTTTTCCCTCGCCTGCCTCTTCTCCTTGCTTTTCCTCTTTTCCATGAACTCTTCCTTTCCCTTCTTTTCCCGCTCCTGCCTCTTTTCCCTGCCTTCCCTCTTCTGCATTCACTCTCTCTTTTACCTCTTTCCCCGTCGCCTGTCCCTTTTCCCTGGTTTCCCTCGTTTCCATGAACTCTCCCTTCCACTCTTTTTCCTCGCCTGCCTCTTTTCCCTGGTTTCCCCCTTTTCAATTAACACTCTCTTTCCAATAGACTCTGTCTTGTCCCTGCTTTTCGCCTTTGCCCTCGCATGACTCTTTCCACAGTGTTTCCATGAGCTGTCTCTTTTCCATCATTTCTCATCGCCTGTCTTTTTTCCTTGATTTCCCTTTTTTCCATGAACTCTCTCTTCCCCTGCTTTTCCCTCGCCTGTCTCTCTTCCCTGGTTTTCCTCTATGCACTTGCATGTGTGTTTCCCCTCTTTTCATCGTTTGTCTCTTTTATCTCTTTTCGCCTCGCCTGTCTCTTTTCTCTTCCTTCTCTCTTCTGCATTGACTCTCTCTTTTACCTCTTTCCCCCTCGCCTGTCTCTTTACCTTAGATTCCCTTTTTACCATGAACTCTCTCTGCCCCTGGTTGTCCCTCGCCTGCCTCTTTCCCCTGGTTTCCCTCTTCTCCATGAACTCTCCCTTCCACTCTTTTTCCTCGCCTGCCTCTTTTCCCTGGTTTCCCTCTTCTGCATTAATTCTCTCTTTTACCTCTTTCCCCCTCGACTGTCTCTTTTCCCTGGTTTCCCCCTTTTCAATGAACACTCTCTTTCCAATAGACTCTGTCTTGTCCCTGCTTTTCGCCTTTGCCCTCGCATGACTCTTTCCACAGTGTTTCCATGAGCTGTCTCTTTTCCATCATTTCTCATCGCCTGTCTTTTTTCCTTGATTTCCCTTTTTTCCATGAACTCTCTCTTCCCCTGCTTTTCCCTCGCCTGTCTCTCTTCCCTGGTTTTCCTCTATGCACTTGCATGTGTGTTTCCCCTCTTTTCATCGTTTGTCTCTTTTATCTCTTTCCCCCTCGCCTGTCTCTTTACCTTAGATTCCCTTTTTACCATGAACTCTCTCTGCCCCTGGTTGTCCCTCGCCTGCCTCTTTCCCCTGGTTTCCCTCTTCTCCATGAACTCTTCCTTTCCCTTCTTTTCCCTCGCCTGCCTCTTTTCCCTGCCTTCCCTCTTCTGCATTAACTCTCTCTTTTACCTCTTTCCCCCTCGCCTATCCCTTTTCCCTGGTTTCCCTTTTTTCCATTAACTCTCTCTTCCCATTTTTTTCCCTTGCCTATCTCTTTTCCCTGGTTTCCCTCTTTTCCATGAACTCTCCCTTCCACTCTTTTTCCTCGCCTGCCTCTTTTCCCTGGTTTCCCTCTACTGCATTAATTCTCTCTTTTACCTCTTTCCCCCTCGACTGTCTCTTTTCCCTGGTTTCCCCCTTGTCAATGAACACTCTCTTTCCCTTCGACTCTCTCTTGTCCCTGATTTTCGCCTTTGCCCTCGCATGACTCTTTCCCCAGTTTTTCCGTGAACTGTCTCTTCTCCATCGTTTCTCATCGCCTATTTTCCCTGCTTTCCCTTTTTTCCATAAATTCTGTCTTTCCCCTCTTTTTCCTCGCCTCTTTTCACTGGTTTCCCTTTTTTCCATGAACCCTCTCTTTCCCCTCTTTTTCCTCGCCTGTCTCTTTTCACTGGTTTCCCTCTTTTCCATGAAGTCTCGCTTTCCCATATTTTCGGTCGCGAGTCTCTTTTCCTCGGTTCCCCGCTTTTTCCATGAACTCTCTCTTTCCCTTCTTTTCCCTCGCGTGTTTCTTTTCCCTTCTTTTCCCTCGCATGTCACTTTTCCCTGGTTTTCCTCTATGCCCTCGCCTGTCTCTTTCCCCTCTTTTCATCGTTTGACTCTTTTATCTCTATTCGCCTCGCCTGTCTCTCTTATCGTCTTTACCTCTTCTGCATTAACTCTCTCTTTTACCTCTTTCCCCCTCGCCTCTTTTCCCAGGATTCCCTTTTTACCATGAAATCTCTCTTCCCCTGCTTTTCCCTCACCTGTCTCTTTTCACTGGTTTCCCTCTTTTCCATGAAGTCTCTCTTTCCCTTCTTTTCCCTCGCCTGCCTCTTCTCCTTGCTTTTCCTCTTTTCCATGAACTCTTCCTTTCCCTTCTTTTCCCGCTCCTGCCTCTTTTCCCTGCCTTCCCTCTTCTGCATTCACTCTCTCTTTTACCTCTTTCCCCGTCGCCTGTCCCTTTTCCCTGGTTTCCCTCGTTTCCATGAACTCTCCCTTCCACTCTTTTTCCTCGCCTGCCTCTTTTCCCTGGTTTCCCCCTTTTCAATTAACACTCTCTTTCCAATAGACTCTGTCTTGTCCCTGCTTTTCGCCTTTGCCCTCGCATGACTCTTTCCACAGTGTTTCCATGAGCTGTCTCTTTTCCATCATTTCTCATCGCCTGTCTTTTTTCCTTGATTTCCCTTTTTTCCATGAACTCTCTCTTCCCCTGCTTTTCCCTCGCCTGTCTCTCTTCCCTGGTTTTCCTCTATGCACTTGCATGTGTGTTTCCCCTCTTTTCATCGTTTGTCTCTTTTATCTCTTTTCGCCTCGCCTGTCTCTTTTCTCTTCCTTCTCTCTTCTGCATTGACTCTCTCTTTTACCTCTTTCCCCCTCGCCTGTCTCTTTACCTTAGATTCCCTTTTTACCATGAACTCTCTCTGCCCCTGGTTGTCCCTCGCCTGCCTCTTTCCCCTGGTTTCCCTCTTCTCCATGAACTCTTCCTTTCCCTTCTTTTCCCTCGCCTGCCTCTTTTCCCTGCCTTCCCTCTTCTGCATTAACTCTCTCTTTTACCTCTTTCCCCCTCGCCTATCCCTTTTCCCTGGTTTCCCTTTTTTCCATTAACTCTCTCTTCCCATTTTTTTCCCTTGCCTATCTCTTTTCCCTGGTTTCCCTCTTTTCCATGAACTCTCTCTTTTACCTCTTTCCCCCTCGCCTATCCCTTTTCCCTGGTTTCCCTTTTTTCCATTAACTCTCTCTTCCCATTTTTTTCCCTTGCCTATCTCTTTTCCCTGGTTTCCCTCTTTTCCATGAACTCTCCCTTCCACTCTTTTTCCTCGCCTGCCTCTTTTCCCTGGTTTCCCTCTACTGCATTAATTCTCTCTTTTACCTCTTTCCCCCTCGACTGTCTCTTTTCCCTGGTTTCCCCCTTGTCAATGAACACTCTCTTTCCCTTCGACTCTCTCTTGTCCCTGATTTTCGCCTTTGCCCTCGCATGACTCTTTCCCCAGTTTTTCCGTGAACTGTCTCTTCTCCATCATTTCTCATCGCCTGTCTTTTTTCCTTGATTTCCCTTTTTTCCATGAACTCTCTCTTCCCCTGCTTTTCCCTCGCCTGTCTCTCTTCCCTGGTTTTCCTCTATGCACTTGCATGTGTGTTTCCCCTCTTTTCATCGTTTGTCTCTTTTATCTCTTTTCACCTCGCCTGTCTCTTTTCTCTTCCTTCTCTCTTCTGCATTGACTCTCTCTTTTACCTCTTTCCCCCTCGCCTGTCTCTTTACCTTAGATTCCCTTTTTACCATGAACTCTCTCTGCCCCTGGTTGTCCCTCGCCTGCCTCTTTTCCCTGGTTTCCCCCTTGTCAATGAACACTCTCTTTCCCTTCGACTCTCTCTTGTCCCTGATTTTCGCCTTTGCCCTCGCATGACTCTTTCCCCAGTTTTTCCGTGAACTGTCTCTTCTCCATCGTTTCTCATCGCCTATTTTCCCTGCTTTCCCTTTTTTCCATAAATTCTGTCTTTCCCCTCTTTTTCCTCGCCTCTTTTCACTGGTTTCCCTTTTTTCCATGAACCCTCTCTTTCCCCTCTTTTTCCTCGCCTGTCTCTTTTCACTGGTTTCCCTCTTTTCCATGAAGTCTCGCTTTCCCATATTTTCGGTCGCGAGTCTCTTTTCCTCGGTTCCCCGCTTTTTCCATGAACTCTCTCTTTCCCTTCTTTTCCCTCGCGTGTTTCTTTTCCCTTCTTTTCCCTCGCATGTCACTTTTCCCTGGTTTTCCTCTATGCCCTCGCCTGTCTCTTTCCCCTCTTTTCATCGTTTGACTCTTTTATCTCTATTCGCCTCGCCTGTCTCTCTTATCGTCTTTACCTCTTCTGCATTAACTCTCTCTTTTACCTCTTTCCCCCTCGCCTCTTTTCCCAGGATTCCCTTTTTACCATGAAATCTCTCTTCCCCTGCTTTTCCCTCACCTGTCTCTTTTCACTGGTTTCCCTCTTTTCCATGAAGTCTCTCTTTCCCTTCTTTTCCCTCGCCTGCCTCTTCTCCTTGCTTTTCCTCTTTTCCATGAACTCTTCCTTTCCCTTCTTTTCCCGCTCCTGCCTCTTTTCCCTGCCTTCCCTCTTCTGCATTCACTCTCTCTTTTACCTCTTTCCCCGTCGCCTGTCCCTTTTCCCTGGTTTCCCTCGTTTCCATGAACTCTCCCTTCCACTCTTTTTCCTCGCCTGCCTCTTTTCCCTGGTTTCCCCCTTTTCAATTAACACTCTCTTTCCAATAGACTCTGTCTTGTCCCTGCTTTTCGCCTTTGCCCTCGCATGACTCTTTCCACAGTGTTTCCATGAGCTGTCTCTTTTCCATCATTTCTCATCGCCTGTCTTTTTTCCTTGATTTCCCTTTTTTCCATGAACTCTCTCTTCCCCTGCTTTTCCCTCGCCTGTCTCTCTTCCCTGGTTTTCCTCTATGCACTTGCATGTGTGTTTCCCCTCTTTTCATCGTTTGTCTCTTTTATCTCTTTTCGCCTCGCCTGTCTCTTTTCTCTTCCTTCTCTCTTCTGCATTGACTCTCTCTTTTACCTCTTTCCCCCTCGCCTGTCTCTTTACCTTAGATTCCCTTTTTACCATGAACTCTCTCTGCCCCTGGTTGTCCCTCGCCTGCCTCTTTCCCCTGGTTTCCCTCTTCTCCATGAACTCTTCCTTTCCCTTCTTTTCCCTCGCCTGCCTCTTTTCCCTGCCTTCCCTCTTCTGCATTAACTCTCTCTTTTACCTCTTTCCCCCTCGCCTATCCCTTTTCCCTGGTTTCCCTTTTTTCCATTAACTCTCTCTTCCCATTTTTTTCCCTTGCCTATCTCTTTTCCCTGGTTTCCCTCTTTTCCATGAACTCTCTCTTTTACCTCTTTCCCCCTCGCCTATCCCTTTTCCCTGGTTTCCCTTTTTTCCATTAACTCTCTCTTCCCATTTTTTTCCCTTGCCTATCTCTTTTCCCTGGTTTCCCTCTTTTCCATGAACTCTCCCTTCCACTCTTTTTCCTCGCCTGCCTCTTTTCCCTGGTTTCCCTCTACTGCATTAATTCTCTCTTTTACCTCTTTCCCCCTCGACTGTCTCTTTTCCCTGGTTTCCCCCTTGTCAATGAACACTCTCTTTCCCTTCGACTCTCTCTTGTCCCTGATTTTCGCCTTTGCCCTCGCATGACTCTTTCCCCAGTTTTTCCGTGAACTGTCTCTTCTCCATCATTTCTCATCGCCTGTCTTTTTTCCTTGATTTCCCTTTTTTCCATGAACTCTCTCTTCCCCTGCTTTTCCCTCGCCTGTCTCTCTTCCCTGGTTTTCCTCTATGCACTTGCATGTGTGTTTCCCCTCTTTTCATCGTTTGTCTCTTTTATCTCTTTTCACCTCGCCTGTCTCTTTTCTCTTCCTTCTCTCTTCTGCATTGACTCTCTCTTTTACCTCTTTCCCCCTCGCCTGTCTCTTTACCTTAGATTCCCTTTTTACCATGAACTCTCTCTGCCCCTGGTTGTCCCTCGCCTGCCTCTTTCCCCTGGTTTCCCTCTTCTCCATGAACTCTCCCTTCCACTCTTTTCCCTCTACTGCCTCTTTTCCCTGGTTTCCCTCTACTGCATTAATTCTCTCTTTTACCTCTTTCCCCCTCGACTGTCTCTTTTCCCTGGTTTCCCCCTTTTCAATTAACACTCTCTTTCCTATCAACTCTTGTCCCTAATTTTCGCCTTTGCCCTCGCATGACTCTTTCCCCAGTTTTTCCGTGAACTGTCTCTTCTCCATCGTTTCTCATCGCCTATTTTCCCTGCTTTCCCTTTTTTCCATAAATTCTCTCTTTCCCCTCTTTTTCCTCGCCTCTTTTCACTGGTTTCCCTTTTTTCCATGAACCCTCTCTTTCCCCTCTTTTTCCTCGCCTGTCTCTTTTCACTGGTTTCCCTCTTTTCCATGAAGTCTCGCTTTCCCATATTTTCGGTCGCGAGTCTCTTTTCCTCGGTTCCCCGCTTTTTCCATGAACTCTCTCTTTCCCTTCTTTTCCCTCGCGTGTTTCTTTTCCCTTCTTTTCCCTCGCATGTCACTTTTCCCTGGTTTTCCTCTATGCCCTCGCCTGTCTCTTTCCCCTCTTTTCATCGTTTGACTCTTTTATCTCTATTCGCCTCGCCTGTCTCTCTTATCATCTTTACCTCTTCTGCATTAACTCTCTCTTTTACCTCTTTCCCCCTCGCCTCTTTTCCCAGGATTCCCTTTTTACCATGAAATCTCTCTTCCCCTGCTTTTCCCTCACCTGTCTCTTTTCACTGGTTTCCCTCTTTTCCATGAAGTCTCTCTTTCCCTTCTTTTCCCTCGCCCGCCTCTTCTCCTTGCTTTTCCTCTTTTCCATGAACTCTTCCTTTCCCTTCTTTTCCCGCTCCTGCCTCTTTTCCCTGCCTTCCCTCTTCTGCATTCACTCTCTCTTTTACCTCTTTCCCCGTCGCCTGTCCCTTTTCCCTGGTTTCCCTCGTTTCCATGAACTCTCCCTTCCACTCTTTTTCCTCGCCTGCCTCTTTTCCCTGGTTTCCCTCTACTGCATTAATTCTCTCTTTTACCTCTTTCCCCCTCCACTGTCTCTTTTCCCTGGTTTCCCCCTTTTCAATTAACACTCTCTTTCCAATAGACTCTGTCTTGTCCCTGCTTTTCGCCTTTGCCCTCGCATGACTCTTTCCACAGTGTTTCCATGAGCTGTCTCTTTTCCATCATTTCTCATCGCCTGTCTTTTTTCCTTGATTTCCCTTTTTTCCATGAACTCTCTCTTCCCCTGCTTTTCCCTCGCCTGTCTCTCTTCCCTGGTTTTCCTCTATGCACTTGCATGTGTGTTTCCCCTCTTTTCATCGTTTGTCTCTTTTATCTCTTTTCGCCTCGCCTGTCTCTTTTCTCTTCCTTCTCTCTTCTGCATTGACTCTCTCTTTTACCTCTTTCCCCCTCGCCTGTCTCGTTACCTTAGATTCCCTTTTTACCATGAACTCTCTCTGCCCCTGGTTGTCCCTCGCCTGCCTCTTTCCCCTGGTTTCCCTCTTCTCCATGAACTCTCCCTTCCACTCTTTTCCCTCTACTGCCTCTTTTCCCTGGTTTCCCTCTACTGCATTAATTCTCTCTTTTACCTCTTTCCCCCTCGCCTATCCCTTTTCCCTGGTTCCCTTTTTTCCATTAACTCTCTCTTCCCATTTTTTTCCCTTGCCTATCTCTTTTCCCTGGTTTCCCTCTTTTCCATGAACTCTCCCTTCCACTCTTTTTCCTCGCCTGCCTCTTTTCCCTGGTTTCCCTCTACTGCATTCACTCTCTCATTTACCTCTTTCCCCCTCGACTGTCTCTTTTCCCTGGTTTCCCCCTTTTCAATTAACACTCTCTTTCCAATAGACTCTCTCTTGTCCCTGATTTTCGCCTTTGCCCTCGCATGACTCTTTCCCCAGTTTTTCCGTGAACTGTCTCTTCTCCATCATTTCTCATCGCCTGTCTTTTTTCCTTGATTTCCCTTTTTTCCATGAACTCTCTCTTCCCCTGCTTTTCCCTCGCCTGTCTCTCTTCCCTGGTTTTCCTCTATGCACTTGCATGTGTGTTTCCCCTCTTTTCATCGTTTGTCTCTTTTATCTCTTTTCACCTCGCCTGTCTCTTTTCTCTTCCTTCTCTCTTCTGCATTGACTCTCTCTTTTACCTCTTTCCCCCTCGCCTGTCTCTTTACCTTAGATTCCCTTTTTACCATGAACTCTCTCTGCCCCTGGTTGTCCCTCGCCTGCCTCTTTCCCCTGGTTTCCCTCTTCTCCATGAACTCTCCCTTTTACCTCTTTCCCCCTCGACTGTCTCTTTTCCCTGGTTTCCCTCTACTGCATTAATTCTCTCTTTTACCTCTTTCCCCCTCGACTGTCTCTTTTCCCTGGTTTCCCCCTTTTCAATTAACACTCTCTTTCCTATCAACTCTTGTCCCTAATTTTCGCCTTTGCCCTCGCATGACTCTTTCCCCAGTTTTTCCGTGAACTGTCTCTTCTCCATCGTTTCTCATCGCCTATTTTCCCTGCTTTCCCTTTTTTCCATAAATTCTGTCTTTCCCCTCTTTTTCCTCGCCTCTTTTCACTGGTTTCCCTTTTTTCCATGAACCCTCTCTTTCCCCTCTTTTTCCTCGCCTGTCTCTTTTCACTGGTTTCCCTCTTTTCCATGAAGTCTCGCTTTCCCATATTTTCGGTCGCGAGTCTCTTTTCCTCGGTTCCCCGCTTTTTCCATGAACTCTCTCTTTCCCTTCTTTTCCCTCGCGTGTTTCTTTTCCCTTCTTTTCCCTCGCATGTCACTTTTCCCTGGTTTTCCTCTATGCCCTCGCCTGTCTCTTTCCCCTCTTTTCATCGTTTGACTCTTTTATCTCTATTCGCCTCGCCTGTCTCTCTTATCATCTTTACCTCTTCTGCATTAACTCTCTCTTTTACCTCTTTCCCCCTCGCCTCTTTTCCCAGGATTCCCTTTTTACCATGAAATCTCTCTTCCCCTGCTTTTCCCTCACCTGTCTCTTTTCACTGGTTTCCCTCTTTTCCATGAAGTCTCTCTTTCCCTTCTTTTCCCTCGCCTGCCTCTTCTCCTTGCTTTTCCTCTTTTCCATGAACTCTTCCTTTCCCTTCTTTTCCCGCTCCTGCCTCTTTTCCCTGCCTTCCCTCTTCTGCATTCACTCTCTCTTTTACCTCTTTCCCCGTCGCCTGTCCCTTTTCCCTGGTTTCCCTCGTTTCCATGAACTCTCCCTTCCACTCTTTTCCCTCGCCTGCCTCTTCTCCTTGCTTTTCCTCTTTTCCATGAACTCTTCCTTTCCCTTCTTTTCCCGCTCCTGCCTCTTTTCCCTGCCTTCCCTCTTCTGCATTCACTCTCTCTTTTACCTCTTTCCCCGTCGCCTGTCCCTTTTCCCTGGTTTCCCTCGTTTCCATGAACTCTCCCTTCCACTCTTTTCCCTCGCCTGCCTCTTCTCCTTGCTTTTCCTCTTTTCCATGAACTCTTCCTTTCCCTTCTTTTCCCGCTCCTGCCTCTTTTCCCTGCCTTCCCTCTTCTGCATTCACTCTCTCTTTTACCTCTTTCCCCCTCGCCTCTTTTCCCAGGATTCCCTTTTTACCATGAAATCTCTCTTCCCCTGCTTTTCCCTCACCTGTCTCTTTTCACTGGTTTCCCTCTTTTCCATGAAGTCTCTCTTTCCCTTCTTTTCCCTCGCCTGCCTCTTCTCCTTGCTTTTCCTCTTTTCCATGAACTCTTCCTTTCCCTTCTTTTCCCGCTCCTGCCTCTTTTCCCTGCCTTCCCTCTTCTGCATTCACTCTCTCTTTTACCTCTTTCCCCGTCGCCTGTCCCTTTTCCCTGGTTTCCCTCGTTTCCATGAACTCTCCCTTCCACTCTTTTCCCTCGCCTGCCTCTTCTCCTTGCTTTTCCTCTTTTCCATGAACTCTTCCTTTCCCTTCTTTTCCCGCTCCTGCCTCTTTTCCCTGCCTTCCCTCTTCTGCATTCCCTCTCTCTTTTACCTCTTTCCCCGTCGCCTGTCCCTTTTCCCTGGTTTCCCTCGTTTCCATGAACTCTCCCTTCCACTCTTTTTCCTCGCCTGCCTCTTTTCCCTGGTTTCCCTCTACTGCATTAATTCTCTCTTTTACCTCTTTCCCCCTCGACTGTCTCTTTTCCCTGGTTTCCCCCTTTTCAATTAACACTCTCTTTCCAATAGACTCTGTCTTGTCCCTGCTTTTCGCCTTTGCCCTCGCATGACTCTTTCCACAGTGTTTCCATGAGCTGTCTCTTTTCCATCATTTCTCATCGCCTGTCTTTTTTCCTTGATTTCCCTTTTTTCCATGAACTCTCTCTTCCCCTGCTTTTCCCTCGCCTGTCTCTCTTCCCTGGTTTTCCTCTATGCACTTGCATGTGTGTTTCCCCTCTTTTCATCGTTTGTCTCTTTTATCTCTTTTCGCCTCGCCTGTCTCTTTTCTCTTCCTTCTCTCTTCTGCATTGACTCTCTCTTTTACCTCTTTCCCCCTCGCCTGTCTCTTTACCTTAGATTCCCTTTTTACCATGAACTCTCTCTGCCCCTGGTTGTCCCTCGCCTGCCTCTTTCCCCTGGTTTCCCTCTTCTCCATGAACTCTTCCTTTCCCTTCTTTTCCCTCGCCTGCCTCTTTTCCCTGCCTTCCCTCTTCTGCATTAACTCTCTCTTTTACCTCTTTCCCCCTCGCCTATCCCTTTTCCCTGGTTCCCTTTTTTCCATTAACTCTCTCTTCCCATTTTTTTCCCTTGCCTATCTCTTTTCCCTGGTTTCCCTCTTTTCCATGAACTCTCCCTTCCACTCTTTTTCCTCGCCTGCCTCTTTTCCCTGGTTTCCCTCTACTGCATTAATTCTCTCTTTTACCTCTTTCCCCCTCGACTGTCTCTTTTCCCTGGTTTCCCCCTTTTCAATTAACACTCTCTTTCCAATCGACTCTGTCTTGTCCCTGCTTTTCGCCTTTGCCCTCGCATGACTCTTTCCACAGTGTTTCCATGAGCTGTCTCTTTTCCATCATTTCTCATCGCCTGTCTTTTTTCCTTGATTTCCCTTTTTTCCATGAACTCTCTCTTTCCCTGCTTTTCCCTCGCCTGTCTCTCTTCCCTGGTTTTCCTCTATGCACTTGCATGTGTGTTTCCCCTCTTTTCATCGTTTGTCTCTTTTATCTCTTTCCCCCTCGCCTGTCTCTTTACCTTAGATTCCCTTTTTACCATGAACTCTCTCTGCCCCTGGTTGTCCCTCGCCTGCCTCTTTCCCCTGGTTTCCCTCTTCTCCATGAACTCTTCCTTTCCCTTCTTTTCCCTCGCCTGCCTCTTTTCCCTACCTTCCCTCTTCTGCATTAACTCTCTCTTTTACCTCTTTCCCCCTCGCCTATCCCTTTTCCCTGGTTTCCCTTTTTTCCATTAACTCTCTCTTCCCATTCTTTTCCCTTGCCTATCTCTTTTCCCTGGTTTCCCTCTTTTCCATGAACTCTCCCTTCCACTCTTTTTCCTCGCCTGCCTCTTTTCCCTGGTTTCCCTCTACTGCATTAATTCTCTCTTTTACCTCTTTCCCCCTCGACTGTCTCTTTTCCCTGGTTTCCCCCTTTTCAATTAACACTCTCTTTCCAATCGACTCTGTCTTGTCCCTAATTTTCGCCTTTGCCCTCGCATGACTCTTTCCCCAGTTTTTCCGTGAACTGTCTCTTCTCCATCGTTTCTCATCGCCTATTTTCCCTGCTTTCCCTTTTTTCCATAAATTCTCTCTTTCCCCTCTTTTTCCTCGCCTCTTTTCACTGGTTTCCCTTTTTTCCATGAACCCTCTCTTTCCCCTCTTTTTCCTCGCCTGTCTCTTTTCACTGGTTTCCCTCTTTTCCATGAAGTCTCGCTTTCCCATATTTTCGGTCGCGAGTCTCTTTTCCTCGGTTCCCCGCTTTTTCCATGAACTCTCTCTTTCCCTTCTTTTCCCTCGCGTGTCACTTTTCCCTTCTTTTCCCTCGCATGTCACTTTTCCCTGGTTTTCCTCTATGCCCTCGCCTGTCTCTTTCCCCTCTTTTCATCGTTTGACTCTTTTATCTCTATTCGCCTCGCCTGTCTCTCTTATCATCTTTACCTCTTCTGCATTAACTCTCTCTTTTACCTCTTTCTCCCTCGCCTCTTTTCCCAGGATTCCCTTTTTACCATGAAATCTCTCTTCCCCTGCTTTTCCCTCACCTGTCTCTTTTCACTGGTTTCCCTCTTTTCCATGAAGTCTCTCTTTCCCTTCTTTTCCCTCGCCTGCCTCTTCTCCTTGCTTTTCCTCTTTTCCATGAACTCTTCCTTTCCCTTCTTTTCCCGCTCCTGCCTCTTTTCCCTGCCTTCCCTCTTCTGCATTCACTCTCTCTTTTACCTCTTTCCCCCTCGCCTATCCCTTTTCCCTGGTTTCCCTTTTTTCCATTAACTCTCTCTTCCCATTCTTTTCCCTTGCCTATCTCTTTTCCCTGGTTTCCCTCTTTTCCATGAACTCTCCCTTCCACTCTTTTTCCTCGCCTGCCTCTTTTCCCTGGTTTCCCTCTACTGCATTAATTCTCTCTTTTACCTCTTTCCCCCTCGACTGTCTCTTTTCCCTGGTTTCCCCCTTTTCAATTAACACTCTCTTTCCAATCGACTCTCTCTTGTCCCTAATTTTCGCCTTTGCCCTCGCATGACTCTTTCCCCAGTTTTTCCGTGAACTGTCTCTTCTCCATCGTTTCTCATCGCCTATTTTCCCTGCTTTCCCTTTTTTCCATAAATTCTCTCTTTCCCCTCTTTTTCCTCGCCTCTTTTCACTGGTTTCCCTTTTTTCCATGAACCCTCTCTTTCCCCTCTTTTTCCTCGCCTGTCTCTTTTCACTGGTTTCCCTCTTTTCCATGAAGTCTCGCTTTCCCATATTTTCGGTCGCGAGTCTCTTTTCCTCGGTTCCCCGCTTTTTCCATGAACTCTCTCTTTCCCTTCTTTTCCCTCGCGTGTCACTTTTCCCTTCTTTTCCCTCGCATGTCACTTTTCCCTGGTTTTCCTCTATGCCCTCGCCTGTCTCTTTCCCCTCTTTTCATCGTTTGACTCTTTTATCTCTATTCGCCTCGCCTGTCTCTCTTATCATCTTTACCTCTTCTGCATTAACTCTCTCTTTTACCTCTTTCTCCCTCGCCTCTTTTCCCAGGATTCCCTTTTTACCATGAAATCTCTCTTCCCCTGCTTTTCCCTCACCTGTCTCTTTTCACTGGTTTCCCTCTTTTCCATGAAGTCTCTCTTTCCCTTCTTTTCCCTCGCCTGCCTCTTCTCCTTGCTTTTCCTCTTTTCCATGAACTCTTCCTTTCCCTTCTTTTCCCGCTCCTGCCTCTTTTCCCTGCCTTCCCTCTTCTGCATTCACTCTCTCTTTTACCTCTTTCCCCCTCGCCTATCCCTTTTCCCTGGTTTCCCTTTTTTCCATTAACTCTCTCTTCCCATTCTTTTCCCTTACCTATCTCTTTTCCCTGGTTTCCCTCTTTTCCATGAACTCTCCCTTCCACTCTTTTTCCTCGCCTGCCTCTTTTCCCTGGTTTCCCTCTACTGCATTAATTCTCTCTTTTACCTCTTTCCCCCTCGACTGTCTCTTTTCCCTGGTTTCCCCCTTTTCAATTAACACTCTCTTTCCAATCGACTCTCTCTTGTCCCTAATTTTCGCCTTTGCCCTCGCATGACTCTTTCCCCAGTTTTTCCGTGAACTGTCTCTTCTCCATCGTTTCTCATCGCCTATTTTCCCTGCTTTCCCTTTTTTCCATAAATTCTCTCTTTCCCCTCTTTTTCCTCGCCTCTTTTCACTGGTTTCCCTTTTTTCCATGAACCCTCTCTTTCCCCTCTTTTTCCTCGCCTGTCTCTTTTCACTGGTTTCCCTCTTTTCCATGAAGTCTCGCTTTCCCATATTTTCGGTCGCGAGTCTCTTTTCCTCGGTTCCCCGCTTTTTCCATGAACTCTCTCTTTCCCTTCTTTTCCCTCGCGTGTCACTTTTCCCTTCTTTTCCCTCGCATGTCACTTTTCCCTGGTTTTCCTCTATGCCCTCGCCTGTCTCTTTCCCCTCTTTTCATCGTTTGACTCTTTTATCTCTATTCGCCTCGCCTGTCTCTCTTATCATCTTTACCTCTTCTGCATTAACTCTCTCTTTTACCTCTTTCTCCCTCGCCTCTTTTCCCAGGATTCCCTTTTTACCATGAAATCTCTCTTCCCCTGCTTTTCCCTCACCTGTCTCTTTTCACTGGTTTCCCTCTTTTCCATGAAGTCTCTCTTTCCCTTCTTTTCCCTCGCCTGCCTCTTCTCCTTGCTTTTCCTCTTTTCCATGAACTCTTCCTTTCCCTTCTTTTCCCGCTCCTGCCTCTTTTCCCTGCCTTCCCTCTTCTGCATTCACTCTCTCTTTTACCTCTTTCCCCGTCGCCTGTCCCTTTTCCCTGGTTTCCCTCGTTTCCATGAACTCTCCCTTCCACTCTTTTTCCTCGCCTGCCTCTTTTCCCTGGTTTCCCTCTACTGCATTAATTCTCTCTTTTACCTCTTTCCCCCTCGACTGTCTCTTTTCCCTGGTTTCCCCCTTTTCAATTAACACTCTCTTTCCAATCGACTCTCTCTTGTCCCTGCTTTTCGCCTTTGCCCTCGCATGACTCTTTCCCCAGTTTTTCCGTGAACTGTCTCTTCTCCATCGTTTCTCATCGCCTATTTTCCCTGCTTTCCCTTTTTTCCCTGAACTCTCTCTTCCCCTGCTTTTCCCTCGCCTGTCTCTTTTCACTGGTTTCCCTCTTTTCCATGAAGTCTCGCTTTCCCATATTTTCGGTCGCGAGTCTCTTTTCCTCGGTTCCCCGCTTTTTCCATGAACTCTCTCTTTACCTTCTTTTCCCTCGCGTGTCACTTTTCCCTGGTTTTCCTCTATGCCCTCGCCTGTCTCTTTCCCCTCTTTTCATCGTTTGACTCTTTTATCTCTATTCGCCTCGCCTGTCTCTCTTATCATCTTTACCTCTTCTGCATTAACTCTCTCTTTTACCTCTTTCTCCCTCGCCTCTTTTCCCAGGATTCCCTTTTTACCATGAAATCTCTCTTCCCCTGCTTTTCCCTCACCTGTCTCTTTTCACTGGTTTCCCTCTTTTCCATGAAGTCTCTCTTTCCCTTCTTTTCCCTCGCCTGCCTCTTCTCCTTGCTTTTCCTCTTTTCCATGAACTCTTCCTTTCCCTTCTTTTCCCGCTCCTGCCTCTTTTCCCTGCCTTCCCTCTTCTGCATTCACTCTCTCTTTTACCTCTTTCCCCGTCGCCTGTCCCTTTTCCCTGGTTTCCCTCGTTTCCATGAACTCTCCCTTCCACTCTTTTTCCTCGCCTGCCTCTTTTCCCTGGTTTCCCTCTACTGCATTAATTCTCTCTTTTACCTCTTTCCCCCTCGACTGTCTCTTTTCCCTGGTTTCCCCCTTTTCAATTAACACTCTCTTTCCAATCGACTCTCTCTTGTCCCTGCTTTTCGCCTTTGCCCTCGCATGACTCTTTCCCCAGTTTTTCCGTGAACTGTCTCTTCTCCATCGTTTCTCATCGCCTATTTTCCCTGCTTTCCCTTTTTTCCCTGAACTCTCTCTTTCCCCTCTTTTTCCTCGCCTGTCTCTTTTCACTGGTTTCCCTCTTTTCCATGAAGTCTCGCTTTCCCATATTTTCGGTCGCGAGTCTCTTTTCCTCGGTTCCCCGCTTTTTCCATGAACTCTCTCTTTCCCTTCTTTTCCCTCGCGTGTCACTTTTCCCTGGTTTTCCTCTATGCCCTCGCCTGTCTCTTTCCCCTCTTTTCATCGTTTGACTCTTTTATCTCTATTCGCCTCGCCTGTCTCTCTTATCATCTTTACCTCTTCTGCATTAACTCTCTCTTTTACCTCTTTCCCCCTCGCCTCTTTTCCCAGGATTCCCTTTTTACCATGAAATCTCTCTTCCCCTGCTTTTCCCTCACCTGTCTCTTTTCACTGGTTTCCCTCTTTTCCATGAAGTCTCTCTTTCCCTTCTTTTCCCTCGCCTGCCTCTTCTCCTTGCTTTTCCTCTTTTCCATGAACTCTTCCTTTCCCTTCTTTTCCCGCTCCTGCCTCTTTTCCCTGCCTTCCCTCTTCTGCATTCACTCTCTCTTTTACCTCTTTCCCCGTCGCCTGTCCCTTTTCCCTGGTTTCCCTCGTTTCCATGAACTCTCCCTTCCACTCTTTTTCCTCGCCTGCCTCTTTTCCCTGGTTTCCCTCTACTGCATTAATTCTCTCTTTTACCTCTTTCCCCCTCGACTGTCTCTTTTCCCTGGTTTCCCCCTTTTCAATTAACACTCTCTTTCCAATAGACTCTGTCTTGTCCCTGCTTTTCGCCTTTGCCCTCGCATGACTCTTTCCACAGTGTTTCCATGAGCTGTCTCTTTTCCATCATTTCTCATCGCCTGTCTTTTTTCCTTGATTTCCCTTTTTTCCATGAACTCTCTCTTCCCCTGCTTTTCCCTCGCCTGTCTCTCTTCCCTGGTTTTCCTCTATGCACTTGCATGTGTGTTTCCCCTCTTTTCATCGTTTGTCTCTTTTATCTCTTTTCGCCTCGCCTGTCTCTTTTCTCTTCCTTCTCTCTTCTGCATTGACTCTCTCTTTTACCTCTTTCCCCCTCGCCTGTCTCTTTACCTTAGATTCCCTTTTTACCATGAACTCTCTCTGCCCCTGGTTGTCCCTCGCCTGCCTCTTTCCCCTGGTTTCCCTCTTCTCCATGAACTCTTCCTTTCCCTTCTTTTCCCTCTACTGCCTCTTTTCCCTGCCTTCCCTCTTCTGCATTAACTCTCTCTTTTACCTCTTTCCCCCTCGCCTATCCCTTTTCCCTGGTTCCCTTTTTTCCATTAACTCTCTCTTCCCATTTTTTTCCCTTGCCTATCTCTTTTCCCTGGTTTCCCTCTTTTCCATGAACTCTCCCTTCCACTCTTTTTCCTCGCCTGCCTCTTTTCCCTGGTTTCCCTCTACTGCATTAATTCTCTCTTTTACCTCTTTCCCCCTCGACTGTCTCTTTTCCCTGGTTTCCCCCTTTTCAATTAACACTCTCTTTCCAATCGACTCTGTCTTGTCCCTGCTTTTCGCCTTTGCCCTCGCATGACTCTTTCCACAGTGTTTCCATGAGCTGTCTCTTTTCCATCATTTCTCATCGCCTGTCTTTTTTCCTTGATTTCCCTTTTTTCCATGAACTCTCTCTTTCCCTGCTTTTCCCTCGCCTGTCTCTCTTCCCTGGTTTTCCTCTATGCACTTGCATGTGTGTTTCCCCTCTTTTCATCGTTTGTCTCTTTTATCTCTTTCCCCCTCGCCTGTCTCTTTACCTTAGATTCCCTTTTTACCATGAACTCTCTCTGCCCCTGGTTGTCCCTCGCCTGCCTCTTTCCCCTGGTTTCCCTCTTCTCCATGAACTCTTCCTTTCCCTTCTTTTCCCTCGCCTGCCTCTTTTCCCTACCTTCCCTCTTCTGCATTAACTCTCTCTTTTACCTCTTTCCCCCTCGCCTATCCCTTTTCCCTGGTTTCCCTTTTTTCCATTAACTCTCTCTTCCCATTCTTTTCCCTTGCCTATCTCTTTTCCCTGGTTTCCCTCTTTTCCATGAACTCTCCCTTCCACTCTTTTTCCTCGCCTGCCTCTTTTCCCTGGTTTCCCTCTACTGCATTAATTCTCTCTTTTACCTCTTTCCCCCTCGACTGTCTCTTTTCCCTGGTTTCCCCCTTTTCAATTAACACTCTCTTTCCAATCGACTCTGTCTTGTCCCTAATTTTCGCCTTTGCCCTCGCATGACTCTTTCCCCAGTTTTTCCGTGAACTGTCTCTTCTCCATCGTTTCTCATCGCCTATTTTCCCTGCTTTCCCTTTTTTCCATAAATTCTCTCTTTCCCCTCTTTTTCCTCGCCTCTTTTCACTGGTTTCCCTTTTTTCCATGAACCCTCTCTTTCCCCTCTTTTTCCTCGCCTGTCTCTTTTCACTGGTTTCCCTCTTTTCCATGAAGTCTCGCTTTCCCATATTTTCGGTCGCGAGTCTCTTTTCCTCGGTTCCCCGCTTTTTCCATGAACTCTCTCTTTCCCTTCTTTTCCCTCGCGTGTCACTTTTCCCTTCTTTTCCCTCGCATGTCACTTTTCCCTGGTTTTCCTCTATGCCCTCGCCTGTCTCTTTCCCCTCTTTTCATCGTTTGACTCTTTTATCTCTATTCGCCTCGCCTGTCTCTCTTATCATCTTTACCTCTTCTGCATTAACTCTCTCTTTTACCTCTTTCTCCCTCGCCTCTTTTCCCAGGATTCCCTTTTTACCATGAAATCTCTCTTCCCCTGCTTTTCCCTCACCTGTCTCTTTTCACTGGTTTCCCTCTTTTCCATGAAGTCTCTCTTTCCCTTCTTTTCCCTCGCCTGCCTCTTCTCCTTGCTTTTCCTCTTTTCCATGAACTCTTCCTTTCCCTTCTTTTCCCGCTCCTGCCTCTTTTCCCTGCCTTCCCTCTTCTGCATTCACTCTCTCTTTTACCTCTTTCCCCCTCGCCTATCCCTTTTCCCTGGTTTCCCTTTTTTCCATTAACTCTCTCTTCCCATTCTTTTCCCTTGCCTATCTCTTTTCCCTGGTTTCCCTCTTTTCCATGAACTCTCCCTTCCACTCTTTTTCCTCGCCTGCCTCTTTTCCCTGGTTTCCCTCTACTGCATTAATTCTCTCTTTTACCTCTTTCCCCCTCGACTGTCTCTTTTCCCTGGTTTCCCCCTTTTCAATTAACACTCTCTTTCCAATCGACTCTCTCTTGTCCCTAATTTTCGCCTTTGCCCTCGCATGACTCTTTCCCCAGTTTTTCCGTGAACTGTCTCTTCTCCATCGTTTCTCATCGCCTATTTTCCCTGCTTTCCCTTTTTTCCATAAATTCTCTCTTTCCCCTCTTTTTCCTCGCCTCTTTTCACTGGTTTCCCTTTTTTCCATGAACCCTCTCTTTCCCCTCTTTTTCCTCGCCTGTCTCTTTTCACTGGTTTCCCTCTTTTCCATGAAGTCTCGCTTTCCCATATTTTCGGTCGCGAGTCTCTTTTCCTCGGTTCCCCGCTTTTTCCATGAACTCTCTCTTTCCCTTCTTTTCCCTCGCGTGTCACTTTTCCCTTCTTTTCCCTCGCATGTCACTTTTCCCTGGTTTTCCTCTATGCCCTCGCCTGTCTCTTTCCCCTCTTTTCATCGTTTGACTCTTTTATCTCTATTCGCCTCGCCTGTCTCTCTTATCATCTTTACCTCTTCTGCATTAACTCTCTCTTTTACCTCTTTCTCCCTCGCCTCTTTTCCCAGGATTCCCTTTTTACCATGAAATCTCTCTTCCCCTGCTTTTCCCTCACCTGTCTCTTTTCACTGGTTTCCCTCTTTTCCATGAAGTCTCTCTTTCCCTTCTTTTCCCTCGCCTGCCTCTTCTCCTTGCTTTTCCTCTTTTCCATGAACTCTTCCTTTCCCTTCTTTTCCCGCTCCTGCCTCTTTTCCCTGCCTTCCCTCTTCTGCATTCACTCTCTCTTTTACCTCTTTCCCCCTCGCCTATCCCTTTTCCCTGGTTTCCCTTTTTTCCATTAACTCTCTCTTCCCATTCTTTTCCCTTGCCTATCTCTTTTCCCTGGTTTCCCTCTTTTCCATGAACTCTCCCTTCCACTCTTTTTCCTCGCCTGCCTCTTTTCCCTGGTTTCCCTCTACTGCATTAATTCTCTCTTTTACCTCTTTCCCCCTCGACTGTCTCTTTTCCCTGGTTTCCCCCTTTTCAATTAACACTCTCTTTCCAATCGACTCTGTCTTGTCCCTAATTTTCGCCTTTGCCCTCGCATGACTCTTTCCCCAGTTTTTCCGTGAACTGTCTCTTCTCCATCGTTTCTCATCGCCTATTTTCCCTGCTTTCCCTTTTTTCCATAAATTCTCTCTTTCCCCTCTTTTTCCTCGCCTCTTTTCACTGGTTTCCCTTTTTTCCATGAACCCTCTCTTTCCCCTCTTTTTCCTCGCCTGTCTCTTTTCACTGGTTTCCCTCTTTTCCATGAAGTCTCGCTTTCCCATATTTTCGGTCGCGAGTCTCTTTTCCTCGGTTCCCCGCTTTTTCCATGAACTCTCTCTTTCCCTTCTTTTCCCTCGCGTGTCACTTTTCCCTTCTTTTCCCTCGCATGTCACTTTTCCCTGGTTTTCCTCTATGCCCTCGCCTGTCTCTTTCCCCTCTTTTCATCGTTTGACTCTTTTATCTCTATTCGCCTCGCCTGTCTCTCTTATCATCTTTACCTCTTCTGCATTAACTCTCTCTTTTACCTCTTTCTCCCTCGCCTCTTTTCCCAGGATTCCCTTTTTACCATGAAATCTCTCTTCCCCTGCTTTTCCCTCACCTGTCTCTTTTCACTGGTTTCCCTCTTTTCCATGAAGTCTCTCTTTCCCTTCTTTTCCCTCGCCTGCCTCTTCTCCTTGCTTTTCCTCTTTTCCATGAACTCTTCCTTTCCCTTCTTTTCCCGCTCCTGCCTCTTTTCCCTGCCTTCCCTCTTCTGCATTCACTCTCTCTTTTACCTCTTTCCCCGTCGCCTGTCCCTTTTCCCTGGTTTCCCTCGTTTCCATGAACTCTCCCTTCCACTCTTTTTCCTCGCCTGCCTCTTTTCCCTGGTTTCCCTCTACTGCATTAATTCTCTCTTTTACCTCTTTCCCCCTCGACTGTCTCTTTTCCCTGGTTTCACCCTTTTCAATTAACACTCTCTTTCCAATCGACTCTCTCTTGTCCCTGCTTTTCGCCTTTGCCCTCGCATGACTCTTTCCCCAGTTTTTCCGTGAACTGTCTCTTCTCCATCGTTTCTCATCGCCTATTTTCCCTGCTTTCCCTTTTTTCCCTGAACTCTCTCTTTCCCCTCTTTTTCCTCGCCTGTCTCTTTTCACTGGTTTCCCTCTTTTCCATGAAGTCTCGCTTTCCCATATTTTCGGTCGCGCGTCTCTTTTCCTCGGTTCCCCGCTTTTTCCATGAACTCTCTCTTTCCCTTCTTTTCCCTCGCGTGTCACTTTTCCCTGGTTTTCCTCTATGCCCTCGCCTGTCTCTTTCCCCTCTTTTCATCGTTTGACTCTTTTATCTCTATTCGCCTCGCCTGTCTCTCTTATCATCTTTACCTCTTCTGCATTAACTCTCTCTTTTACCTCTTTCCCCCTCGCCTCTTTTCCCAGGATTCCCTTTTTACCATGAAATCTCTCTTCCCTTGCTTTTCCCTCACCTGTCTCTTTTCACTGGTTTCCCTCTTTTCCATGAAGTCTCTCTTTCCCTTCTTTTCCCTCGCCTGCCTCTTCTCCTTGCTTTTCCTCTTTTCCATGAACTCTTCCTTTCCCTTCTTTTCCCGCTCCTGCCTCTTTTCCCTGCCTTCCCTCTTCTGCATTCACTCTCTCTTTTACCTCTTTCCCCGTCGCCTGTCCCTTTTCCCTGGTTTCCCTCGTTTCCATGAACTCTCCCTTCCACTCTTTTTCCTCGCCTGCCTCTTTTCCCTGGTTTCCCTCTACTGCATTAATTCTCTCTTTTACCTCTTTCCCCCTCGACTGTCTCTTTTCCCTGGTTTCCCCCTTTTCAATTAACACTCTCTTTCCAATAGACTCTGTCTTGTCCCTGCTTTTCGCCTTTGCCCTCGCATGACTCTTTCCACAGTGTTTCCATGAGCTGTCTCTTTTCCATCATTTCTCATCGCCTGTCTTTTTTCCTTGATTTCCCTTTTTTCCATGAACTCTCTTCCCCTGCTTTTCCCTCGCCTGTCTCTCTTCCCTGGTTTTCCTCTATGCACTTGCATGTGTGTTTCCCCTCTTTTCATCGTTTGTCTCTTTTATCTCTTTTCGCCTCGCCTGTCTCTTTACCTTAGATTCCCTTTTTACCATGAACTCTCTCTGCCCCTGGTTGTCCCTCGCCTGCCTCTTTCCCCTGGTTTCCCTCTTCTCCATGAACTCTTCCTTTCCCTTCTTTTCCCTCTACTGCCTCTTTTCCCTGCCTTCCCTCTTCTGCATTAACTCTCTCTTTTACCTCTTTCCCCCTCGCCTATCCCTTTTCCCTGGTTCCCTTTTTTCCATTAACTCTCTCTTCCCATTTTTTCCCTTGCCTATCTCTTTTCCCTGGTTTCCCTCTTTTCCATGAACTCTCCCTTCCACTCTTTTTCCTCGCCTGCCTCTTTTCCCTGGTTTCCCTCTACTGCATTAATTCTCTCTTTTACCTCTTTCCCCCTCGACTGTCTCTTTTCCCTGGTTTCCCCCTTTTCAATTAACACTCTCTTTCCAATCGACTCTCTCTTGTCCCTAATTTTCGCCTTTGCCCTCGCATGACTCTTTCCCCAGTTTTTCCGTGAACTGTCTCTTCTCCATTGTTTCTCATCGCCTATTTTCCCTGCTTTCCCTTTTTTCCATAAATTCACTCTTTCCCCTCTTTTTCCTCGCCTCTTTTCACTGGTTTCCCTTTTTTCCATGAACCCTCTCTTTCCCCTCTTTTTCCTCGCCTGTCTCTTTTCACTGGTTTCCCTCTTTTCCATGAAGTCTCGCTTTCCCATATTTTCGGTCGCGAGTCTCTTTTCCTCGGTTCCCCGCTTTTTCCATGAACTCTCTCTTTCCCTTCTTTTCCCTCGCGTGTTTCTTTTCCCTTCTTTTCCCTCGCATGTCACTTTTCCCTGGTTTTCCTCTATGCCCTCGCCTGTCTCTTTCCCCTCTTTTCATCGTTTGACTCTTTTATCTCTATTCGCCTCGCCTGTCTCTCTTATCATCTTTACCTCTTCTGCATTAACTCTCTCTTTTACCTCTTTCCCCCTCGCCTCTTTTCCCAGGATTCCCTTTTTACCATGAAATCTCTCTTCCCCTGCTTTTCCCTCACCTGTCTCTTTTCACTGGTTTCCCTCTTTTCCATGAAGTCTCTCTTTCCCTTCTTTTCCCTCGCCTGCCTCTTCTCCTTGCTTTTCCTCTTTTCCATGAACTCTTCCTTTCCCTTCTTTTCCCGCTCCTGCCTCTTTTCCCTGCCTTCCCTCTTCTGCATTCACTCTCTCTTTTACCTCTTTCCCCGTCGCCTGTCCCTTTTCCCTGGTTTCCCTCGTTTCCATGAACTCTCCCTTCCACTCTTTTTCCTCGCCTGCCTCTTTTCCCTGGTTTCCCTCTTCTGCATTAATTCTCTCTTTTACCTCTTTCCCCCTCGACTGTCTCTTTTCCCTGGTTTCCCCCTTTTCAATTAACACTCTCTTTCCAATCGACTCTGTCTTGTCCCTGCTTTTCGCCTTTGCCCTCGCATGACTCTTTCCACAGTGTTTCCATGAGCTGTCTCTTTTCCATCATTTCTCATCGCCTGTCTTTTTTCCTTGATTTCCCTTTTTTCCATGAACTCTCTCTTCCCCTGCTTTTCCCTCGCCTGTCTCTCTTCCCTGGTTTTCCTCTATGCACTTGCATGTGTGTTTCCCCTCTTTTCATCGTTTGTCTCTTTTATCTCTTTTCGCCTCGCCTGTCTCTTTTCTCTTCCTTCTCTCTTCTGCATTGACTCTCTCTTTTACCTCTTTCCCCCTCGCCTGTCTCTTTACCTTAGATTCCCTTTTTACCATGAACTCTCTCTGCCCCTGGTTGTCCCTCGCCTGCCTCTTTCCCCTGGTTTCCCTCTTCTCCATGAACTCTTCCTTTCCCTTCTTTTCCCTCTACTGCCTCTTTTCCCTGCCTTCCCTCTTCTGCATTAACTCTCTCTTTTACCTCTTTCCCCCTCGCCTATCCCTTTTCCCTGGTTTCCCTTTTTTCCATTAACTCTCTCTTCCCATTTTTTTCCCTTGCCTATCTCTTTTCCCTGGTTTCCCTCTTTTCCATGAACTCTCCCTTCCACTCTTTTTCCTCGCCTGCCTCTTTTCCCTGGTTTCCCTCTATTGCATTAATTCTCTCTTTTACCTCTTTCCCCCTCGACTGTCTCTTTTCCCTGGTTTCCCCCTTGTCAATGAACACTCTCTTTCCAATAGACTCTCTCTTTTCCCTAATTTTCGCCTTTGCCCTCGCATGACTCTTTCCCCAGTTTTTCCGTGAACTGTCTCTTCTCCATCATTTCTCATCGCCTGTCTTTTTTCCTTGATTTCCCTTTTTTCCATGAACTCTCTCTTCCCCTGCTTTTCCCTCGCCTGTCTCTCTTCCCTGGTTTTCCTCTATGCACTTGCATGTGTGTTTCCCCTCTTTTCATCGTTTGTCTCTTTTATCTCTTTTCACCTCGCCTGTCTCTTTTCTCTTCCTTCTCTCTTCTGCATTGACTCTCTCTTTTACCTCTTTCCCCCTCGCCTGTCTCTTTACCTTAGATTCCCTTTTTACCATGAACTCTCTCTGCCCCTGGTTGTCCCTCGCCTGCCTCTTTCCCCTGGTTTCCCTCTTCTCCATGAACTCTCCCTTCCACTCTTTTCCCTCTACTGCCTCTTTTCCCTGGTTTCCCTCTACTGCATTAATTCTCTCTTTTACCTCTTTCCCCCTCGACTGTCTCTTTTCCCTGGTTTCCCCCTTTTCAATTAACACTCTCTTTCCTATCAACTCTCTCTTGTCCCTAATTTTCGCCTTTGCCCTCGCATGACTCTTTCCCCAGTTTTTCCGTGAACTGTCTCTTCTCCATCGTTTCTCATCGCCTATTTTCCCTGCTTTCCCTTTTTTCCATAAATTCTCTCTTTCCCCTCTTTTTCCTCGCCTCTTTTCACTGGTTTCCCTTTTTTCCATGAACCCTCTCTTTCCCCTCTTTTTCCTCGCCTGTCTCTTTTCACTGGTTTCCCTCTTTTCCATGAAGTCTCGCTTTCCCATATTTTCGGTCGCGAGTCTCTTTTCCTCGGTTCCCCGCTTTTTCCATGAACTCTCTCTTTCCCTTCTTTTCCCTCGCGTGTTTCTTTTCCCTTCTTTTCCCTCGCATGTCACTTTTCCCTGGTTTTCCTCTATGCCCTCGCCTGTCTCTTTCCCCTCTTTTCATCGTTTGACTCTTTTATCTCTATTCGCCTCGCCTGTCTCTCTTATCATCTTTACCTCTTCTGCATTAACTCTCTCTTTTACCTCTTTCCCCCTCGCCTCTTTTCCCAGGATTCCCTTTTTACCATGAAATCTCTCTTCCCCTGCTTTTCCCTCACCTGTCTCTTTTCACTGGTTTCCCTCTTTTCCATGAAGTCTCTCTTTCCCTTCTTTTCCCTCGCCTGCCTCTTCTCCTTGCTTTTCCTCTTTTCCATGAACTCTTCCTTTCCCTTCTTTTCCCGCTCCTGCCTCTTTTCCCTGCCTTCCCTCTTCTGCATTCACTCTCTCTTTTACCTCTTTCCCCGTCGCCTGTCCCTTTTCCCTGGTTTCCCTCTTTTCCATGAACTCTCCCTTCCACTCTTTTTCCTCGCCTGCCTCTTTTCCCTGGTTTCCCTCTACTGCATTAATTCTCTCTTTTACCTCTTTCCCCCTCGACTGTCTCTGCACTGGTTTCCCCCTTTTCAATTAACACTCTCTTTCCAATAGACTCTGTCTTGTCCCTGCTTTTCGCCTTTGCCCTCGCATGACTCTTTCCACAGTGTTTCCATGAGCTGTCTCTTTTCCATCATTTCTCATCGCCTGTCTTTTTTCCTTGATTTCCCTTTTTTCCATGAACTCTCTCTTCCCCTGCTTTTCCCTCGCCTGTCTCTCTTCCCTGGTTTTCCTCTATGCACTTGCATGTGTGTTTCCCCTCTTTTCATCGTTTGTCTCTTTTATCTCTTTTCGCCTCGCCTGTCTCTTTTCTCTTCCTTCTCTCTTCTGCATTGACTCTCTCTTTTACCTCTTTCCCCCTCGCCTGTCTCGTTACCTTAGATTCCCTTTTTACCATGAACTCTCTCTGCCCCTGGTTGTCCCTCGCCTGCCTCTTTCCCCTGGTTTCCCTCTTCTCCATGAACTCTTCCTTTCCCTTCTTTTCCCTCGCCTGCCTCTTTTCCCTGCCTTCCCTCTTCTGCATTAACTCTCTCTTTTACCTCTTTCCCCCTCGCCTATCCCTTTTCCCTGGTTTCCCTTTTTTCCATTAACTCTCTCTTCCCATTCTTTTCCCTTGCCTATCTCTTTTCCCTGGTTTCCCTCTTTTCCATGAACTCTCCCTTCCACTCTTTTTCCTCGCCTGCCTCTTTTCCCTGGTTTCCCTCTACTGCATTAATTCTCTCTTTTACCTCTTTCCCCCTCGACTGTCTCTTTTCCCTGGTTTCCCCCTTGTCAATGAACACTCTCTTTCCCTTCGACTCTCTCTTGTCCCTGATTTTCGCCTTTGCCCTCGCATGACTCTTTCCACAGTGTTTCCATGAGCTGTCTCTTTTCCATCATTTCTCATCGCCTGTCTTTTTTCCTTGATTTCCCTTTTTTCCGTGAACTCTCTCTTCCCCTGCTTTTCCCTCGCCTGTCTCTCTTCCCTGGTTTTCCTCTATGCACTTGCATGTGTGTTTCCCCTCTTTTCATCGTTTGTCTCTTTTATCTCTTTCCCCCTCGCCTGTCTCTTTACCTTAGATTCCCTTTTTACCATGAACTCTCTCTGCCCCTGGTTGTCCCTCGCCTGCCTCTTTCCCCTGGTTTCCCTCTTCTCCATGAACTCTTCCTTTCCCTTCTTTTCCCTCTACTGCCTCTTTCCCCTGCCTTCCCTCTTCTGCATTAACTCTCTCTTTTACCTCTTTCCCCCTCGACTGTCTCTTTTCCCTGGTTTCCCCCTTTTCAATTAACACTCTCTTTCCAATCGACTCTCTCTTGTCCCTAATTTTCGCCTTTGCCCTCGCATGACTCTTTCCCCAGTTTTTCCGTGAACTGTCTCTTCTCCATCGTTTCTCATCGCCTATTTTCCCTGCTTTCCCTTTTTTCCATAAATTCTCTCTTTCCCCTCTTTTTCCTCGCCTCTTTTCACTGGTTTCCCTTTTTTCCATGAACCCTCTCTTTCCCCTCTTTTTCCTCGCCTGTCTCTTTTCACTGGTTTCCCTCTTTTCCATGAAGTCTTGCTTTCCCATATTTTCGGTCGCGAGTCTCTTTTCCTCGGTTCCCCGCTTTTTCCATGAACTCTCTCTTTCCCTTCTTTTCCCTCGCGTGTTTCTTTTCCCTTCTTTTCCCTCGCATGTCACTTTTCCCTGGTTTTCCTCTATGCCCTCGCCTGTCTCTTTCCCCTCTTTTCATCGTTTGACTCTTTTATCTCTATTCGCCTCGCCTGTCTCTCTTATCATCTTTACCTCTTCTGCATTAACTCTCTCTTTTACCTCTTTCCCCCTCGCCTCTTTTCCCAGGATTCCCTTTTTACCATGAAATCTCTCTTCCCCTGCTTTTCCCTCACCTGTCTCTTTTCACTGGTTTCCCTCTTTTCCATGAAGTCTCTCTTTCCCTTCTTTTCCCTCGCCTGCCTCTTCTCCTTGCTTTTCCTCTTTTCCATGAACTCTTCCTTTCCCTTCTTTTCCCGCTCCTGCCTCTTTTCCCTGCCTTCCCTCTTCTGCATTCACTCTCTCTTTTACCTCTTTCCCCGTCGCCTGTCCCTTTTCCCTGGTTTCCCTCGTTTCCATGAACTCTCCCTTCCACTCTTTTTCCTCGCCTGCCTCTTTTCCCTGGTTTCCCTCTTCTGCATTAATTCTCTCTTTTACCTCTTTCCCCCTCGACTGTCTCTTTTCCCTGGTTTCCCCCTTGTCAATGAACACTCTCTTTCCAATAGACTCTCTCTTGTCCCTGCTTTTCGCCTTTGCCCTCGCATGACTCTTTCCACAGTGTTTCCATGAGCTGTCTCTTTTCCATCATTTCTCATCGCCTGTCTTTTTTCCTTGATTTCCCTTTTTTCCATGAACTCTCTCTTCCCCTGCTTTTCCCTCGCCTGTCTCTCTTCCCTGGTTTTCCTCTATGCACTTGCATGTGTGTTTCCCCTCTTTTCATCGTTTGTCTCTTTTATCTCTTTTCGCCTCGCCTGTCTCTTTTCTCTTCCTTCTCTCTTCTGCATTGACTCTCTCTTTTACCTCTTTCCCCCTCGCCTGTCTCGTTACCTTAGATTCCCTTTTTACCATGAACTCTCTCTGCCCCTGGTTGTCCCTTGCCTGCCTCTTTCCCCTGGTTTCCCTCTTCTCCATGAACTCTTCCTTTCCCTTCTTTTCCCTCTACTGCCTCTTTTCCCTGCCTTCCCTCTTCTGCATTAACTCTCTCTTTTACCTCTTTCCCCCTCGCCTATCCCTTTTCCCTGGTTTCCCTTTTTTCCATTAACTCTCTCTTCCCATTCTTTTCCCTTGCCTATCTCTTTTCCCTGGTTTCCCTCTTTTCCATGAACTCTCCCTTCCACTCTTTTTCCTCGCCTGCCTCTTTTCCCTGGTTTCCCTCTACTGCATTAATTCTCTCTTTTACCTCTTTCCCCCTCGACTGTCTCTTTTCCCTGGTTTCCCCCTTTTCAATTAACACTCTCTTTCCAATCGACTCTCTCTTGTCCCTAATTTTCGCCTTTGCCCTCGCATGACTCTTTCCCCAGTTTTTCCGTGAACTGTCTCTTCTCCATCGTTTCTCATCGCCTATTTTCCCTGCTTTCCCTTTTTTCCATAAATTCTCTCTTTCCCCTCTTTTTCCTCGCCTCTTTTCACTGGTTTCCCTTTTTTCCATGAACCCTCTCTTTCCCCTCTTTTTCCTCGCCTGTCTCTTTTCACTGGTTTCCCTCTTTTCCATGAAGTCTCGCTTTCCCATATTTTCGGTCGCGAGTCTCTTTTCCTCGGTTCCCCGCTTTTTCCATGAACTCTCTCTTTCCCTTCTTTTCCCTCGCGTGTTTCTTTTCCCTTCTTTTCCCTCGCATGTCACTTTTCCCTGGTTTTCCTCTATGCCCTCGCCTGTCTCTTTCCCCTCTTTTCATCGTTTGACTCTTTTATCTCTATTCGCCTCGCCTGTCTCTCTTATCATCTTTACCTCTTCTGCATTAACTCTCTCTTTTACCTCTTTCCCCCTCGCCTCTTTTCCCAGGATTCCCTTTTTACCATGAAATCTCTCTTCCCCTGCTTTTCCCTCACCTGTCTCTTTTCACTGGTTTCCCTCTTTTCCATGAAGTCTCTCTTTCCCTTCTTTTCCCTCGCCTGCCTCTTCTCCTTGCTTTTCCTCTTTTCCATGAACTCTTCCTTTCCCTTCTTTTCCCGCTCCTGCCTCTTTTCCCTGCCTTCCCTCTTCTGCATTCACTCTCTCTTTTACCTCTTTCCCCGTCGCCTGTCCCTTTTCCCTGGTTTCCCTCGTTTCCATGAACTCTCCCTTCCACTCTTTTTCCTCGCCTGCCTCTTTTCCCTGGTTTCCCTCTACTGCATTAATTCTCTCTTTTACCTCTTTCCCCCTCGACTGTCTCTGCACTGGTTTCCCCCTTTTCAATTAACACTCTCTTTCCAATACACTCTCTCTTGTCCCTGCTTTTCGCCTTTGCCCTCGCATGACTCTTTCCACAGTGTTTCCATGAGCTGTCTCTTTTCCATCATTTCTCATCGCCTGTCTTTTTTCCTTGATTTCCCTTTTTTCCATGAACTCTCTCTTCCCCTGCTTTTCCCTCGCCTGTCTCTCTTCCCTGGTTTTCCTCTATGCACTTGCATGTGTGTTTCCCCTCTTTTCATCGTTTGTCTCTTTTATCTCTTTCCCCCTCGCCTGTCTCTTTACCTTAGATTCCCTTTTTACCATGAACTCTCTCTGCCCCTGGTTGTCCCTCGCCTGCCTCTTTCCCCTGGTTTCCCTCTTCTCCATGAACTCTTCCTTTCCCTTCTTTTCCCTCCACTGCCTCTTTTCCCTGCCTTCCCTCTTCTGCATTAACTCTCTCTTTTACCTCTTTCCCCCTCGCCTATCCCTTTTCCCTGGTTCCCTTTTTTCCATTAACTCTCTCTTCCCATTTTTTTCCCTTGCCTATCTCTTTTCCCTGGTTTCCCTCGTTTCCATGAACTCTCCCTTCCACTCTTTTTCCTCGCCTGCCTCTTTTCCCTGGTTTCCCTCTTCTGCATTAATTCTCTCTTTTACCTCTTTCCCCCTCGACTGTCTCTTTTCCCTGGTTTCCCCCTTTTCAATTAACACTCTCTTTCCAATAGACTCTGTCTTGTCCCTGCTTTTCGCCTTTGCCCTCGCATGACTCTTTCCACAGTGTTTCCATGAGCTGTCTCTTTTCCATCATTTCTCATCGCCTGTCTTTTTTCCTTGATTTCCCTTTTTTCCATGAACTCTCTCTTCCCCTGCTTTTCCCTCGCCTGTCTCTCTTCCCTGGTTTTCCTCTATGCACTTGCATGTGTGTTTCCCCTCTTTTCATCGTTTGTCTCTTTTATCTCTTTTCACCTCGCCTGTCTCTTTTCTCTTCCTTCTCTCTTCTGCATTGACTCTCTCTTTTACCTCTTTCCCCCTCGCCTGTCTCTTTACCTTAGATTCCCTTTTTACCATGAACTCTCTCTGCCCCTGGTTGTCCCTCGCCTGCCTCTTTCCCCTGGTTTCCCTCTTCTCCATGAACTCTTCCTTTCCCTTCTTTTCCCTCGCCTGCCTCTTTTCCCTGGTTTCCCTCTACTGCATTAATTCTCTCTTTTACCTCTTTCCCCCTCGACTGTCTCTTTTCCCTGGTTTCCCCCTTGTCAATGAACACTCTCTTTCCCTTCGACTCTCTCTTGTCCCTGATTTTCGCCTTTGCCCTCGCATGACTCTTTCCACAGTGTTTCCATGAGCTGTCTCTTTTCCATCATTTCTCATCGCCTGTCTTTTTTCCTTGATTTCCCTTTTTTCCATGAACTCTCTCTTCCCCTGCTTTTCCCTCGCCTGTCTCTCTTCCCTGGTTTTCCTCTATGCACTTGCATGTGTGTTTCCCCTCTTTTCATCGTTTGTCTCTTTTATCTCTTTCCCCCTCGCCTGTCTCTTTACCTTAGATTCCCTTTTTACCATGAACTCTCTCTGCCCCTGGTTGTCCCTCGCCTGCCTCTTTCCCCTGGTTTCCCTCTTCTCCATGAACTCTTCCTTTCCCTTCTTTTCCCTCGCCTGCCTCTTTCCCCTGCCTTCCCTCTTCTGCATTAACTCTCTCTTTTACCTCTTTCCCCCTCGACTGTCTCTTTTCCCTGGTTTCCCCCTTTTCAATTAACACTCTCTTTCCAATCGACTCTCTCTTGTCCCTAATTTTCGCCTTTGCCCTCGCATGACTCTTTCCCCAGTTTTTCCGTGAACTGTCTCTTCTCCATCGTTTCTCATCGCCTATTTTCCCTGCTTTCCCTTTTTTCCATAAATTCTCTCTTTCCCCTCTTTTTCCTCGCCTGTCTCTTTTCACTGGTTTCCCTTTTTTCCATGAACCCTCTCTTTCCCCTCTTTTTCCTCGCCTGTCTCTTTTCACTGGTTTCCCTCTTTTCCATGAAGTCTCGCTTTCCCATATTTTCGGTCGCGAGTCTCTTTTCCTCGGTTCCCCGCTTTTTCCATGAACTCTCTCTTTCCCTTCTTTTCCCTCGCGTGTTTCTTTTCCCTTCTTTTCCCTCGCATGTCACTTTTCCCTGGTTTTCCTCTATGCCCTCGCCTGTCTCTTTCCCCTCTTTTCATCGTTTGACTCTTTTATCTCTATTCGCCTCGCCTGTCTCTCTTATCATCTTTACCTCTTCTGCATTAACTCTCTCTTTTACCTCTTTCCCCCTCGCCTCTTTTCCCAGGATTCCCTTTTTACCATGAAATCTCTCTTCCCCTGCTTTTCCCTCACCTGTCTCTTTTCACTGGTTTCCCTCTTTTCCATGAAGTCTCTCTTTCCCTTCTTTTCCCTCGCCTGCCTCTTCTCCTTGCTTTTCCTCTTTTCCATGAACTCTTCCTTTCCCTTCTTTTCCCGCTCCTGCCTCTTTTCCCTGCCTTCCCTCTTCTGCATTCACTCTCTCTTTTACCTCTTTCCCCGTCGCCTGTCCCTTTTCCCTGGTTTCCCTCGTTTCCATGAACTCTCCCTTCCACTCTTTTTCCTCGCCTGCCTCTTTTCCCTGGTTTCCCTCTACTGCATTAATTCTCTCTTTTACCTCTTTCCCCCTCGACTGTCTCTGCACTGGTTTCCCCCTTTTCAATTAACACTCTCTTTCCAATACACTCTCTCTTGTCCCTGCTTTTCGCCTTTGCCCTCGCATGACTCTTTCCACAGTGTTTCCATGAGCTGTCTCTTTTCCATCATTTCTCATCGCCTGTCTTTTTTCCTTGATTTCCCTTTTTTCCATGAACTCTCTCTTCCCCTGCTTTTCCCTCGCCTGTCTCTCTTCCCTGGTTTTCCTCTATGCACTTGCATGTGTGTTTCCCCTCTTTTCATCGTTTGTCTCTTTTATCTCTTTCCCCCTCGCCTGTCTCTTTACCTTAGATTCCCTTTTTACCATGAACTCTCTCTGCCCCTGGTTGTCCCTCGCCTGCCTCTTTCCCCTGGTTTCCCTCTTCTCCATGAACTCTTCCTTTCCCTTCTTTTCCCTCCACTGCCTCTTTTCCCTGCCTTCCCTCTTCTGCATTAACTCTCTCTTTTACCTCTTTCCCCCTCGCCTATCCCTTTTCCCTGGTTCCCTTTTTTCCATTAACTCTCTCTTCCCATTTTTTTCCCTTGCCTATCTCTTTTCCCTGGTTTCCCTCGTTTCCATGAACTCTCCCTTCCACTCTTTTTCCTCGCCTGCCTCTTTTCCCTGGTTTCCCTCTTCTGCATTAATTCTCTCTTTTACCTCTTTCCCCCTCGACTGTCTCTTTTCCCTGGTTTCCCCCTTTTCAATTAACACTCTCTTTCCAATAGACTCTGTCTTGTCCCTGCTTTTCGCCTTTGCCCTCGCATGACTCTTTCCACAGTGTTTCCATGAGCTGTCTCTTTTCCATCATTTCTCATCGCCTGTCTTTTTTCCTTGATTTCCCTTTTTTCCATGAACTCTCTCTTCCCCTGCTTTTCCCTCGCCTGTCTCTCTTCCCTGGTTTTCCTCTATGCACTTGCATGTGTGTTTCCCCTCTTTTCATCGTTTGTCTCTTTTATCTCTTTTCGCCTCGCCTGTCTCTTTTCTCTTCCTTCTCTCTTCTGCATTGACTCTCTCTTTTACCTCTTTCCCCCTCGCCTGTCTCTTTACCTTAGATTCCCTTTTTACCATGAACTCTCTCTGCCCCTGGTTGTCCCTCGCCTGCCTCTTTCCCCTGGTTTCCCTCTTCTCCATGAACTCTTCCTTTCCCTTCTTTTCCCTCGCCTGCCTCTTTTCCCTGGTTTCCCTCTACTGCATTAATTCTCTCTTTTACCTCTTTCCCCCTCGACTGTCTCTTTTCCCTGGTTTCCCCCTTGTCAATGAACACTCTCTTTCCCTTCGACTCTCTCTTGTCCCTGATTTTCGCCTTTGCCCTCGCATGACTCTTTCCACAGTGTTTCCATGAGCTGTCTCTTTTCCATCATTTCTCATCGCCTGTCTTTTTTCCTTGATTTCCCTTTTTTCCATGAACTCTCTCTTCCCCTGCTTTTCCCTCGCCTGTCTCTCTTCCCTGGTTTTCCTCTATGCACTTGCATGTGTGTTTCCCCTCTTTTCATCGTTTGTCTCTTTTATCTCTTTCCCCCTCGCCTGTCTCTTTACCTTAGATTCCCTTTTTACCATGAACTCTCTCTGCCCCTGGTTGTCCCTCGCCTGCCTCTTTCCCCTGGTTTCCCTCTTCTCCATGAACTCTTCCTTTCCCTTCTTTTCCCTCGCCTGCCTCTTTCCCCTGCCTTCCCTCTTCTGCATTAACTCTCTCTTTTACCTCTTTCCCCCTCGACTGTCTCTTTTCCCTGGTTTCCCCCTTTTCAATTAACACTCTCTTTCCAATCGACTCTCTCTTGTCCCTAATTTTCGCCTTTGCCCTCGCATGACTCTTTCCCCAGTTTTTCCGTGAACTGTCTCTTCTCCATCGTTTCTCATCGCCTATTTTCCCTGCTTTCCCTTTTTTCCATAAATTCTCTCTTTCCCCTCTTTTTCCTCGCCTGTCTCTTTTCACTGGTTTCCCTTTTTTCCATGAACCCTCTCTTTCCCCTCTTTTTCCTCGCCTGTCTCTTTTCACTGGTTTCCCTCTTTTCCATGAAGTCTCGCTTTCCCATATTTTCGGTCGCGAGTCTCTTTTCCTCGGTTCCCCGCTTTTTCCATGAACTCTCTCTTTCCCTTCTTTTCCCTCGCGTGTTTCTTTTCCCTTCTTTTCCCTCGCATGTCACTTTTCCCTGGTTTTCCTCTATGCCCTCGCCTGTCTCTTTCCCCTCTTTTCATCGTTTGACTCTTTTATCTCTATTCGCCTCGCCTGTCTCTCTTATCATCTTTACCTCTTCTGCATTAACTCTCTCTTTTACCTCTTTCCCCCTCGCCTCTTTTCCCAGGATTCCCTTTTTACCATGAAATCTCTCTTCCCCTGCTTTTCCCTCACCTGTCTCTTTTCACTGGTTTCCCTCTTTTCCATGAAGTCTCTCTTTCCCTTCTTTTCCCTCGCCTGCCTCTTCTCCTTGCTTTTCCTCTTTTCCATGAACTCTTCCTTTCCCTTCTTTTCCCGCTCCTGCCTCTTTTCCCTGCCTTCCCTCTTCTGCATTCACTCTCTCTTTTACCTCTTTCCCCGTCGCCTGTCCCTTTTCCCTGGTTTCCCTCGTTTCCATGAACTCTCCCTTCCACTCTTTTTCCTCGCCTGCCTCTTTTCCCTGGTTTCCCTCTTCTGCATTAATTCTCTCTTTTAACTCTTTCCCCCTCGACTGTCTCTTTTCCCTGGTTTCCCCCTTGTCAATGAACACTCTCTTTCCCTTCGACTCTCTCTTGTCCCTGATTTTCGCCTTTGCCCTCGCATGACTCTTTCCCCAGTTTTTCCGTGAACTGTCTCTTCTCCATCATTTCTCATCGCCTGTCTTTTTTCCTTGATTTCCCTTTTTTCCATGAACTCTCTCTTCCCCTGCTTTTCCCTCGCCTGTCTCTCTTCCCTGGTTTTCCTCTATGCACTTGCATGTGTGTTTCCCCTCTTTTCATCGTTTGTCTCTTTTATCTCTTTCCCCCTCGCCTGTCTCTTTTCTCTTCCTTCTCTCTTCTGCATTGACTCTCTCTTTTACCTCTTTCCCCCTCGCCTGTCTCTTTACCTTAGATTCCCTTTTTACCATGAACTCTCTCTGCCCCTGGTTGTCCCTCGCCTGCCTCTTTCCCCTGGTTTCCCTCTTCTCCATGAACTCTTCCTTTCCCTTCTTTTCCCTCTACTGCCTCTTTTCCCTGCCTTCCCTCTTCTGCATTAACTCTCTCTTTTACCTCTTTCCCCCTCGCCTATCCCTTTTCCCTGGTTTCCCTTTTTTCCATTAACTCTCTCTTCCCATTCTTTTCCCTTGCCTATCTCTTTTCCCTGGTTTCCCTCTTTTCCATGAACTCTCCCTTCCACTCTTTTTCCTCGCCTGCCTCTTTTCCCTGGTTTCCCTCTACTGCATTAATTCTCTCTTTTACCTCTTTCCCCCTCGACTGTCTCTTTTCCCTGGTTTCCCCCTTTTCAATTAACACTCTCTTTCCAATCGACTCTCTCTTGTCCCTAATTTTCGCCTTTGCCCTCGCATGACTCTTTCCCCAGTTTTTCCGTGAACTGTCTCTTCTCCATCGTTTCTCATCGCCTATTTTCCCTGCTTTCCCTTTTTTCCATAAATTCTCTCTTTCCCCTCTTTTTCCTCGCCTCTTTTCACTGGTTTCCCTTTTTTCCATGAACCCTCTCTTTCCCCTCTTTTTCCTCGCCTGTCTCTTTTCACTGGTTTCCCTCTTTTCCATGAAGTCTCGCTTTCCCATATTTTCGGTCGCGAGTCTCTTTTCCTCGGTTCCCCGCTTTTTCCATGAACTCTCTCTTTCCCTTCTTTTCCCTCGCGTGTTTCTTTTCCCTTCTTTTCCCTCGCATGTCACTTTTCCCTGGTTTTCCTCTATGCCCTCGCCTGTCTCTTTCCCCTCTTTTCATCGTTTGACTCTTTTATCTCTATTCGCCTCGCCTGTCTCTCTTATCGTCTTTACCTCTTCTGCATTAACTCTCTCTTTTACCTCTTTCCCCCTCGCCTCTTTTCCCAGGATTCCCTTTTTACCATGAAATCTCTCTTCCCCTGCTTTTCCCTCACCTGTCTCTTTTCACTGGTTTCCTTCTTTTCCATGAAGTCTCTCTTTCCCTTCTTTTCCCTCGCCTGCCTCTTCTCCTTGCTTTTCCTCTTTTCCATGAACTCTTCCTTTCCCTTCTTTTCCCGCTCCTGCCTCTTTTCCCTGCCTTCCCTCTTCTGCATTCACTCTCTCTTTTACCTCTTTCCCCCTCGCCTGTCCCTTTTCCCTGGTTTCCCTCGTTTCCATGAACTCTCCCTTCCACTCTTTTTCCTCGCCTGCCTCTTTTCCCTGGTTTCCCTCTTCTGCATTAATTCTCTCTTTTACCTCTTTCCCCCTCGACTGTCTCTTTTCCCTGGTTTCCCCCTTTTCAATTAACACTCTCTTTCCAATAGACTCTGTCTTGTCCCTGCTTTTCGCCTTTGCCCTCGCATGACTCTTTCCACAGTGTTTCCATGAGCTGTCTCTTTTCCATCATTTCTCATCGCCTGTCTTTTTTCCTTGATTTCCCTTTTTTCCATGAACTCTCTCTTCCCCTGCTTTTCCCTCGCCTGTCTCTCTTCCCTGGTTTTCCTCTATGCACTTGCATGTGTGTTTCCCCTCTTTTCATCGTTTGTCTCTTTTATCTCTTTCCCCCTCGCCTGTCTCTTTACCTTAGATTCCCTTTTTACCATGAACTCTCTCTGCCCCTGGTTGTCCCTCGCCTGCCTCTTTCCCCTGGTTTCCCTCTTCTCCATGAACTCTTCCTTTCCCTTCTTTTCCCTCGCCTGCCTCTTTTCCCTGCCTTCCCTCTTCTGCATTAACTCTCTCTTTTACCTCTTTCCCCCTCGCCTATCCCTTTTCCCTGGTTTCCCTTTTTTCCATTAACTCTCTCTTCCCATTCTTTTCCCTTGCCTATCTCTTTTCCCTGGTTTCCCTCTTTTCCATGAACTCTCCCTTCCACTCTTTTTCCTCGCCTGCCTCTTTTCCCTGGTTTCCCTCTACTGCATTAATTCTCTCTTTTACCTCTTTCCCCCTCGACTGTCTCTTTTCCCTGGTTTCCCCCTTGTCAATGAACACTCTCTTTCCCTTCGACTCTCTCTTGTCCCTGATTTTCGCCTTTGCCCTCGCATGACTCTTTCCCCAGTTTTTCCGTGAACTGTCTCTTCTCCATCATTTCTCATCGCCTGTCTTTTTTCCTTGATTTCCCTTTTTTCCATGAACTCTCTCTTCCCCTGCTTTTCCCTCGCCTGTCTCTCTTCCCTGGTTTTCCTCTATGCACTTGCATGTGTGTTTCCCCTCTTTTCATCGTTTGTCTCTTTTATCTCTTTTCACCTCGCCTGTCTCTTTTCTCTTCCTTCTCTCTTCTGCATTGACTCTCTCTTTTACCTCTTTCCCCCTCGCCTGTCTCTTTACCTTAGATTCCCTTTTTACCATGAACTCTCTCTGCCCCTGGTTGTCCCTCGCCTGCCTCTTTCCCCTGGTTTCCCTCTTCTCCATGAACTCTCCCTTCCACTCTTTTCCCTCTACTGCCTCTTTTCCCTGGTTTCCCTCTACTGCATTAATTCTCTCTTTTACCTCTTTCCCCCTCGACTGTCTCTTTTCCCTGGTTTCCCCCTTTTCAATTAACACTCTCTTTCCTATCAACTCTTGTCCCTAATTTTCGCCTTTGCCCTCGCATGACTCTTTCCCCAGTTTTTCCGTGAACTGTCTCTTCTCCATCGTTTCTCATCGCCTATTTTCCCTGCTTTCCCTTTTTTCCATAAATTCTCTCTTTCCCCTCTTTTTCCTCGCCTCTTTTCACTGGTTTCCCTTTTTTCCATGAACCCTCTCTTTCCCCTCTTTTTCCTCGCCTGTCTCTTTTCACTGGTTTCCCTCTTTTCCATGAAGTCTCGCTTTCCCATATTTTCGGTCGCGAGTCTCTTTTCCTCGGTTCCCCGCTTTTTCCATGAACTCTCTCTTTCCCTTCTTTTCCCTCGCGTGTTTCTTTTCCCTTCTTTTCCCTCGCATGTCACTTTTCCCTGGTTTTCCTCTATGCCCTCGCCTGTCTCTTTCCCCTCTTTTCATCGTTTGACTCTTTTATCTCTATTCGCCTCGCCTGTCTCTCTTATCGTCTTTACCTCTTCTGCATTAACTCTCTCTTTTACCTCTTTCCCCCTCGCCTCTTTTCCCAGGATTCCCTTTTTACCATGAAATCTCTCTTCCCCTGCTTTTCCCTCACCTGTCTCTTTTCACTGGTTTCCCTCTTTTCCATGAAGTCTCTCTTTCCCTTCTTTTCCCTCGCCTGCCTCTTCTCCTTGCTTTTCCTCTTTTCCATGAACTCTTCCTTTCCCTTCTTTTCCCGCTCCTGCCTCTTTTCCCTGCCTTCCCTCTTCTGCATTAATTCTCTCTTTTACCTCTTTCCCCCTCGACTGTCTCTTTTCCCTGGTTTCCCCCTTTTCAATTAACACTCTCTTTCCAATAGACTCTGTCTTGTCCCTGCTTTTCGCCTTTGCCCTCGCATGACTCTTTCCACAGTGTTTCCATGAGCTGTCTCTTTTCCATCATTTCTCATCGCCTGTCTTTTTTCCTTGATTTCCCTTTTTTCCATGAACTCTCTCTTCCCCTGCTTTTCCCTCGCCTGTCTCTCTTCCCTGGTTTTCCTCTATGCACTTGCATGTGTGTTTCCCCTGTTTTCATCGTTTGTCTCTTTTATCTCTTTTCCCCTCGCCTGTCTCTTTACCTTAGATTCCCTTTTTACCATGAACTCTCTCTGCCCCTGGTTGTCCCTCGCCTGCCTCTTTCCCCTGGTTTCCCTCTTCTCCATGAACTCTTCCTTTCCCTTCTTTTCCCTCGCCTGCCTCTTTTCCCTGCCTTCCCTCTTCTGCATTAACTCTCTCTTTTACCTCTTTCCCCCTCGCCTATCCCTTTTCCCTGGTTTCCCTTTTTTCCATTAACTCTCTCTTCCCATTTTTTTCCCTTGCCTATCTCTTTTCCCTGGTTTCCCTCTTTTCCATGAACTCTCCCTTCCACTCTTTTTCCTCGCCTGCCTCTTTTCCCTGGTTTCCCTCTACTGCATTAATTCTCTCTTTTACCTCTTTCCCCCTCGACTGTCTCTTTTCCCTGGTTTCCCCCTTGTCAATGAACACTCTCTTTCCCTTCGACTCTCTCTTGTCCCTGATTTTCGCCTTTGCCCTCGCATGACTCTTTCCCCAGTTTTTCCGTGAACTGTCTCTTCTCCATCATTTCTCATCGCCTGTCTTTTTTCCTTGATTTCCCTTTTTTCCATGAACTCTCTCTTCCCCTGCTTTTCCCTCGCCTGTCTCTCTTCCCTGGTTTTCCTCTATGCACTTGCATGTGTGTTTCCCCTCTTTTCATCGTTTGTCTCTTATCTCTTTTCACCTCGCCTGTCTCTTTTCTCTTCCTTCTCTCTTCTGCATAGACTCTCTCTTTTACCTCTTTCCCCCTCGCCTGTCTCTTTACCTTAGATTCCCTTTTTACCATGAACTCTCTCTGCCCCTGGTTGTCCCTCGCCTGCCTCTTTCCCCTGGTTTCCCTCTTCTCCATGAACTCTCCCTTCCACTCTTTTCCCTCTACTGCCTCTTTTCCCTGGTTTCCCTCTACTGCATTAATTCTCTCTTTTACCTCTTTCCCCCTCGACTGTCTCTTTTCCCTGGTTTCCCCCTTTTCAATTAACACTCTCTTTCCTATCAACTCTTGTCCCTAATTTTCGCCTTTGCCCTCGCATGACTCTTTCCCCAGTTTTTCCGTGAACTGTCTCTTCTCCATCGTTTCTCATCGCCTATTTTCCCTGCTTTCCCTTTTTGCCATGAACCCTCTCTTTCCCCTCTTTTTCCTCGCCTGTCTCTTTTCACTGGTTTCCCTCTTTTCCATGAAGTCTCGCTTTCCCATATTTTCGGTCGCGAGTCTCTTTTCCTCGGTTCCCCGCTTTTTCCATGAACTCTCTCTTTCCCTTCTTTTCCCTCGCGTGTTTCTTTTCCCTTCTTTTCCCTCGCATGTCACTTTTCCCTGGTTTTCCTCTATGCCCTCGCCTGTCTCTTTCCCCTCTTTTCATCGTTTGACTCTTTTATCTCTATTCGCCTCGCCTGTCTCTCTTATCATCTTTACCTCTTCTGCATTAACTCTCTCTTTTACCTCTTTCCCCCTCGCCTCTTTTCCCAGGATTCCCTTTTTACCATGAAATCTCTCTTCCCCTGCTTTTCCCTCACCTGCCTCTTTCCCCTGGTTTCCCTCTTCTCCATGAACTCTTCCTTTCCCTTCTTTTCCCTCGCCTGCCTCTTTTCCCTGCCTTCCCTCTTCTGCATTAACTCTCTCTTTTACCTCTTTCCCCCTCGCCTATCCCTTTTCCCTGGTTTCCCTTTTTTCCATTAACTCTCTCTTCCCATTCTTTTCCCTTGCCTATCTCTTTTCCCTGGTTTCCCTCTTTTCCATGAACTCTCCCTTCCACTCTTTTTCCTCGCCTGCCTCTTTTCCCTGGTTTCCCTCTACTGCATTAATTCTCTCTTTTACCTCTTTCCCCCTCGACTGTCTCTTTTCCCTGGTTTCCCCCTTTTCAATTAACACTCTCTTTCCAATCGACTCTCTCTTGTCCCTGATTTTCGCCTTTGCCCTCGCATGACTCTTTCCCCAGTTTTTCCGTGAACTGTCTCTTCTCCATCATTTCTCATCGCCTGTCTTTTTTCCTTGATTTCCCTTTTTTCCATGAACTCTCTCTTCCCCTGCTTTTCCCTCGCCTGTCTCTTTTCACTGGTTTTCCTCTATGCACTTGCATGTGTGTTTCCCCTCTTTTCATCGTTTGTCTCTTTTATCTCTTTTCGCCTCGCCTGTCTCTTTTCTCTTCCTTCTCTCTTCTGCATTGACTCTCTCCTTTACCTCTTTCCCCCTCGCCTGTCTCTTTACCTTAGATTCCCTTTTTACCATGAACTCTCTCTGCCCCTGGTTGTCCCTCGCCTGTCTCTTTCCCCTGGTTTCCCTCTTCTCCATGAACTCTTCCTTTCCCTTCTTTTCCCTCGCCTGCCTGTTTTCCCTGCCTTCCCTCTTCTGCATTAACTCTCTCTTTTACCTCTTTCCCCCTCGCCTATCCCTTTTCCCTGGTTTCCCTCTTTTCCATGAACTCTCCCTTCCACTCTTTTTCCTCGCCTGCCTCTTTTCCCTGGTTTCCCTCTACTGCATTAATTCTCTCTTTTACCTCTTTCCCCCTCGACTGTCTCTTTTCCCTGGTTTCCCCCTTTTTAATTAACACTCTCTTTCCAATCGACTCTCTCTTGTCCCTAATTTTCGCCTTTGCCCTCGCATGACTCTTTCCCCAGTTTTTCCGTGAACTGTCTCTTCTCCATCGTTTCTCATCGCCTATTTTCCCTGCTTTCCCTTTTTTCCATAAATTCTCTCTTTCCCCTCTTTTCCCTCGCCTCTTTTCACTGGTTTCCCTTTTTTCCATGAACTCTCTCTTTCCCCTCTTTTTCCTCGCCTGTCTCTTTTCACTGGTTTCCCTCTTTTCCATGAAGTCTCGCTTTCCCATATTTTCGGTCGCGAGTCTCTTTTCCTCGGTTCCCCGCTTTTTCCATGAACTCTCTCTTTCCCTTCTTTTCCCTCGCGTGTTTCTTTTCCCTTCTTTTCCCTCGCATGTCACTTTTCCCTGGTTTTCCTCTATGCCCTCGCCTGTCTCTTTCCCCTCTTTTCATCGTTTGACTCTTTTATCTCTATTCGCCTCGCCTGTCTCTCTTATCATCTTTACCTCTTCTGCATTAACTCTCTCTTTTACCTCTTTCCCCCTCGCCTCTTTTCCCAGGATTCCCTTTTTACCATGAAATCTCTCTTCCCCTGCTTTTCCCTCACCTGTCTCTTTTCACTGGTTTCCCTCTTTTCCATGAAGTCTCTCTTTCCCTTCTTTTCCCTCGCCTGCCTCTTCTCCTTGCTTTTCCTCTTTTCCATGAACTCTTCCTTTCCCTTCTTTTCCCGCTCCTGCCTCTTTTCCCTGCCTTCCCTCTTCTGCATTCACTCTCTCTTTTACCTCTTTCCCCCTCGCCTGTCCCTTTTCCCTGGTTTCCCTCGTTTCCATGAACTCTCCCTTCCACTCTTTTTCCTCGCCTGCCTCTTTTCCCTGGTTTCCCTCTTCTGCATTAATTCTCTCTTTTACCTCTTTCCCCCTCGACTGTCTCTTTTCCCTGGTTTCCCCCTTTTCAATTAACACTCTCTTTCCAATAGACTCTGTCTTGTCCCTGCTTTTCGCCTTTGCCCTCGCATGACTCTTTCCACAGTGTTTCCATGAGCTGTCTCTTTTCCATCATTTCTCATTGCCTGTCTTTTTTCCTTGATTTCCCTTTTTTCCATGAACTCTCTCTTCCCCTGCTTTTCCCTCGCCTGTCTCTCTTCCCTGGTTTTCCTCTATGCACTTGCATGTGTGTTTCCCCTCTTTTCATCGTTTGTCTCTTTTATCTCTTTCCCCCTCGCCTGTCTCTTTACCTTAGATTCCCTTTTTACCATGAACTCTCTCTGCCCCTGGTTGTCCCTCGCCTGCCTCTTTCCCCTGGTTTCCCTCTTCTCCATGAACTCTTCCTTTCCCTTCTTTTCCCTCGCCTGCCTCTTTTCCCTGCCTTCCCTCTTCTGCATTAACTCTCTCTTTTACCTCTTTCCCCCTCGACTGTCTCTTTTCCCTGGTTTCCCCCTTTTCAATTAACACTCTCTTTCCAATAGACTCTGTCTTGTCCCTGCTTTTCGCCTTTGCCCTCGCATGACTCTTTCCACAGTGTTTCCATGAGCTGTCTCTTTTCCATCATTTCTCATCGCCTGTCTTTTTTCCTTGATTTCCCTTTTTTCCATGAACTCTCTCTTCCCCTGCTTTTCCCTCGCCTGTCTCTCTTCCCTGGTTTTCCTCTATGCACTTGCATGTGTGTTTCCCCTGTTTTCATCGTTTGTCTCTTTTATCTCTTTTCCCCTCGCCTGTCTCTTTACCTTAGATTCCCTTTTTACCATGAACTCTCTCTGCCCCTGGTTGTCCCTCGCCTGCCTCTTTCCCCTGGTTTCCCTCTTCTCCATGAACTCTTCCTTTCCCTTCTTTTCCCTCGCCTGCCTCTTTTCCCTGCCTTCCCTCTTCTGCATTAACTCTCTCTTTTACCTCTTTCCCCCTCGCCTATCCCTTTTCCCTGGTTTCCCTTTTTTCCATTAACTCTCTCTTCCCATTTTTTTCCCTTGCCTATCTCTTTTCCCTGGTTTCCCTCTTTTCCATGAACTCTCCCTTCCACTCTTTTTCCTCGCCTGCCTCTTTTCCCTGGTTTCCCTCTACTGCATTAATTCTCTCTTTTACCTCTTTCCCCCTCGACTGTCTCTTTTCCCTGGTTTCCCCCTTGTCAATGAACACTCTCTTTCCCTTCGACTCTCTCTTGTCCCTGATTTTCGCCTTTGCCCTCGCATGACTCTTTCCCCAGTTTTTCCGTGAACTGTCTCTTCTCCATCATTTCTCATCGCCTGTCTTTTTTCCTTGATTTCCCTTTTTTCCATGAACTCTCTCTTCCCCTGCTTTTCCCTCGCCTGTCTCTCTTCCCTGGTTTTCCTCTATGCACTTGCATGTGTGTTTCCCCTCTTTTCATCGTTTGTCTCTTATCTCTTTTCACCTCGCCTGTCTCTTTTCTCTTCCTTCTCTCTTCTGCATAGACTCTCTCTTTTACCTCTTTCCCCCTCGCCTGTCTCTTTACCTTAGATTCCCTTTTTACCATGAACTCTCTCTGCCCCTGGTTGTCCCTCGCCTGCCTCTTTCCCCTGGTTTCCCTCTTCTCCATGAACTCTCCCTTCCACTCTTTTCCCTCTACTGCCTCTTTTCCCTGGTTTCCCTCTACTGCATTAATTCTCTCTTTTACCTCTTTCCCCCTCGACTGTCTCTTTTCCCTGGTTTCCCCCTTTTCAATTAACACTCTCTTTCCTATCAACTCTTGTCCCTAATTTTCGCCTTTGCCCTCGCATGACTCTTTCCCCAGTTTTTCCGTGAACTGTCTCTTCTCCATCGTTTCTCATCGCCTATTTTCCCTGCTTTCCCTTTTTGCCATGAACCCTCTCTTTCCCCTCTTTTTCCTCGCCTGTCTCTTTTCACTGGTTTCCCTCTTTTCCATGAAGTCTCGCTTTCCCATATTTTCGGTCGCGAGTCTCTTTTCCTCGGTTCCCCGCTTTTTCCATGAACTCTCTCTTTCCCTTCTTTTCCCTCGCGTGTTTCTTTTCCCTTCTTTTCCCTCGCATGTCACTTTTCCCTGGTTTTCCTCTATGCCCTCGCCTGTCTCTTTCCCCTCTTTTCATCGTTTGACTCTTTTATCTCTATTCGCCTCGCCTGTCTCTCTTATCATCTTTACCTCTTCTGCATTAACTCTCTCTTTTACCTCTTTCCCCCTCGCCTCTTTTCCCAGGATTCCCTTTTTACCATGAAATCTCTCTTCCCCTGCTTTTCCCTCACCTGCCTCTTTCCCCTGGTTTCCCTCTTCTCCATGAACTCTTCCTTTCCCTTCTTTTCCCTCGCCTGCCTCTTTTCCCTGCCTTCCCTCTTCTGCATTAACTCTCTCTTTTACCTCTTTCCCCCTCGCCTATCCCTTTTCCCTGGTTTCCCTTTTTTCCATTAACTCTCTCTTCCCATTCTTTTCCCTTGCCTATCTCTTTTCCCTGGTTTCCCTCTTTTCCATGAACTCTCCCTTCCACTCTTTTTCCTCGCCTGCCTCTTTTCCCTGGTTTCCCTCTACTGCATTAATTCTCTCTTTTACCTCTTTCCCCCTCGACTGTCTCTTTTCCCTGGTTTCCCCCTTTTCAATTAACACTCTCTTTCCAATCGACTCTCTCTTGTCCCTGATTTTCGCCTTTGCCCTCGCATGACTCTTTCCCCAGTTTTTCCGTGAACTGTCTCTTCTCCATCATTTCTCATCGCCTGTCTTTTTTCCTTGATTTCCCTTTTTTCCATGAACTCTCTCTTCCCCTGCTTTTCCCTCGCCTGTCTCTTTTCACTGGTTTTCCTCTATGCACTTGCATGTGTGTTTCCCCTCTTTTCATCGTTTGTCTCTTTTATCTCTTTTCGCCTCGCCTGTCTCTTTTCTCTTCCTTCTCTCTTCTGCATTGACTCTCTCCTTTACCTCTTTCCCCCTCGCCTGTCTCTTTACCTTAGATTCCCTTTTTACCATGAACTCTCTCTGCCCCTGGTTGTCCCTCGCCTGTCTCTTTCCCCTGGTTTCCCTCTTCTCCATGAACTCTTCCTTTCCCTTCTTTTCCCTCGCCTGCCTCTTTTCCCTGCCTTCCCTCTTCTGCATTAACTCTCTCTTTTACCTCTTTCCCCCTCGCCTATCCCTTTTCCCTGGTTTCCCTCTTTTCCATGAACTCTCCCTTCCACTCTTTTTCCTCGCCTGCCTCTTTTCCCTGGTTTCCCTCTACTGCATTAATTCTCTCTTTTACCTCTTTCCCCCTCGACTGTCTCTTTTCCCTGGTTTCCCCCTTTTTAATTAACACTCTCTTTCCAATCGACTCTCTCTTGTCCCTAATTTTCGCCTTTGCCCTCGCATGACTCTTTCCCCAGTTTTTCCGTGAACTGTCTCTTCTCCATCGTTTCTCATCGCCTATTTTCCCTGCTTTCCCTTTTTTCCATAAATTCTCTCTTTCCCCTCTTTTCCCTCGCCTCTTTTCACTGGTTTCCCTTTTTTCTATGAACTCTCTCTTTCCCCTCTTTTTCCTCGCCTGTCTCTTTTCACTGGTTTCCCTCTTTTCCATGAAGTCTCGCTTTCCCATATTTTCGGTCGCGAGTCTCTTTTCCTCGGTTCCCCGCTTTTTCCATGAACTCTCTCTTTCCCTTCTTTTCCCTCGCGTGTTTCTTTTCCCTTCTTTTCCCTCGCATGTCACTTTTCCCTGGTTTTCCTCTATGCCCTCGCCTGTCTCTTTCCCCTCTTTTCATCGTTTGACTCTTTTATCTCTATTCGCCTCGCCTGTCTCTCTTATCATCTTTACCTCTTCTGCATTAACTCTCTCTTTTACCTCTTTCCCCCTCGCCTCTTTTCCCAGGATTCCCTTTTTACCATGAAATCTCTCTTCCCCTGCTTTTCCCTCACCTGTCTCTTTTCACTGGTTTCCCTCTTTTCCATGAAGTCTCTCTTTCCCTTCTTTTCCCTCGCCTGCCTCTTCTCCTTGCTTTTCCTCTTTTCCATGAACTCTTCCTTTCCCTTCTTTTCCCGCTCCTGCCTCTTTTCCCTGCCTTCCCTCTTCTGCATTCACTCTCTCTTTTACCTCTTTCCCCCTCGCCTGTCCCTTTTCCCTGGTTTCCCTCGTTTCCATGAACTCTCCCTTCCACTCTTTTTCCTCGCCTGCCTCTTTTCCCTGGTTTCCCTCTTCTGCATTAATTCTCTCTTTTACCTCTTTCCCCCTCGACTGTCTCTTTTCCCTGGTTTCCCCCTTTTCAATTAACACTCTCTTTCCAATAGACTCTGTCTTGTCCCTGCTTTTCGCCTTTGCCCTCGCATGACTCTTTCCACAGTGTTTCCATGAGCTGTCTCTTTTCCATCATTTCTCATTGCCTGTCTTTTTTCCTTGATTTCCCTTTTTTCCATGAACTCTCTCTTCCCCTGCTTTTCCCTCGCCTGTCTCTCTTCCCTGGTTTTCCTCTATGCACTTGCATGTGTGTTTCCCCTCTTTTCATCGTTTGTCTCTTTTATCTCTTTCCCCCTCGCCTGTCTCTTTACCTTAGATTCCCTTTTTACCATGAACTCTCTCTGCCCCTGGTTGTCCCTCGCCTGCCTCTTTCCCCTGGTTTCCCTCTTCTCCATGAACTCTTCCTTTCCCTTCTTTTCCCTCGCCTGCCTCTTTTCCCTGCCTTCCCTCTTCTGCATTAACTCTCTCTTTTACCTCTTTCCCCCTCGACTGTCTCTTTTCCCTGGTTTCCCCCTTTTCAATTAACACTCTCTTTCCAATCGACTCTCTCTTGTCCCTAATTTTCGCCTTTGCCCTCGCATGACTCTTTCCCCAGTTTTTCCGTGAACTGTCTCTTCTCCATCGTTTCTCATCGCCTATTTTCCCTGCTTTCCCTTTTTTCCATAAATTCTCTCTTTCCCCTCTTTTCCCTCGCCTCTTTTCACTGGTTTCCCTTTTTTCCATGAACTCTCTCTTTCCCCTCTTTTTCCTCGCCTGTCTCTTTTCACTGGTTTCCCTCTTTTCCATGAAGTCTCGCTTTCCCATATTTTCGGTCGCGAGTCTCTTTTCCTCGGTTCCCCGCTTTTTCCATGAACTCTCTCTTTCCCTTCTTTTCCCTCGCGTGTTTCTTTTCCCTTCTTTTCCCTCGCATGTCACTTTTCCCTGGTTTTCCTCTATGCCCTCGCCTGTCTCTTTCCCCTCTTTTCATCGTTTGACTCTTTTATCTCTATTCGCCTCGCCTGTCTCTCTTATCGTCTTTACCTCTTCTGCATTAACTCTCTCTTTTACCTCTTTCCCCCTCGCCTCTTTTCCCAGGATTCCCTTTTTACCATGAAATCTCTCTTCCCCTGCTTTTCCCTCACCTGTCTCTTTTCACTGGTTTCCCTCTTTTCCATGAAGTCTCTCTTTCCCTTCTTTTCCCTCGCCTGCCTCTTCTCCTTGCTTTTCCTCTTTTCCATGAACTCTTCCTTTCCCTTCTTTTCCCGCTCCTGCCTCTTTTCCCTGCCTTCCCTCTTCTGCATTCACTCTCTCTTTTACCTCTTTCCCCGTCGCCTGTCCCTTTTCCCTGGTTTCCCTCGTTTCCATGAACTCTCCCTTCCACTCTTTTTCCTCGCCTGCCTCTTTTCCCTGGTTTCCCTCTTCTGCATTAATTCTCTCTTTTACCTCTTTCCCCCTCGACTGTCTCTTTTCCCTGGTTTCCCCCTTTTCAATTAACACTCTCTTTCCAATAGACTCTGTCTTGTCCCTGCTTTTCGCCTTTGCCCTCGCATGACTCTTTCCACAGTGTTTCCATGAGCTGTCTCTTTTCCATCATTTCTCATTGCCTGTCTTTTTTCCTTGATTTCCCTTTTTTCCATGAACTCTCTCTTCCCCTGCTTTTCCCTCGCCTGTCTCTCTTCCCTGGTTTTCCTCTATGCACTTGCATGTGTGTTTCCCCTCTTTTCATCGTTTGTCTCTTTTATCTCTTTCCCCCTCGCCTGTCTCTTTACCTTAGATTCCCTTTTTACCATGAACTCTCTCTGCCCCTGGTTGTCCCTCGCCTGCCTCTTTCCCCTGGTTTCCCTCTTCTCCATGAACTCTTCCTTTCCCTTCTTTTCCCTCGCCTGCCTCTTTTCCCTGCCTTCCCTCTTCTGCATTAACTCTCTCTTTTACCTCTTTCCCCCTCGCCTATCCCTTTTCCCTGGTTTCCCTTTTTTCCATTAACTCTCTCTTCCCATTTTTTTCCCTTGCCTATCTCTTTTCCCTGGTTTCCCTCTTTTCCATGAACTCTCCCTTCCACTCTTTTTCCTCGCCTGCCTCTTTTCCCTGGTTTCCCTCTACTGCATTAATTCTCTCTTTTACCTCTTTCCCCCTCGACTGTCTCTTTTCCCTGGTTTCCCCCTTGTCAATGAACACTCTCTTTCCCTTCGACTCTCTCTTGTCCCTGATTTTCGCCTTTGCCCTCGCATGACTCTTTCCCCAGTTTTTCCGTGAACTGTCTCTTCTCCATCATTTCTCATCGCCTGTCTTTTTTCCTTGATTTCCCTTTTTTCCATGAACTCTCTCTTCCCCTGCTTTTCCCTCGCCTGTCTCTCTTCCCTGGTTTTCCTCTATGCACTTGCATGTGTGTTTCCCCTCTTTTCATCGTTTGTCTCTTTTATCTCTTTTCACCTCGCCTGTCTCTTTTCTCTTCCTTCTCTCTTCTGCATTGACTCTCTCTTTTACCTCTTTCCCCCTCGCCTGTCTCTTTACCTTAGATTCCCTTTTTACCATGAACTCTCTCTGCCCCTGGTTGTCCCTCGCCTGCCTCTTTCCCCTGGTTTCCCTCTTCTCCATGAACTCTCCCTTCCACTCTTTTCCCTCTACTGCCTCTTTTCCCTGGTTTCCCTCTACTGCATTAATTCTCTCTTTTACCTCTTTCCCCCTCGACTGTCTCTTTTCCCTGGTTTCCCCCTTTTCAATTAACACTCTCTTTCCTATCAACTCTCTCTTGTCCCTAATTTTCGCCTTTGCCCTCGCATGACTCTTTCCCCAGTTTTTCCGTGAACTGTCTCTTCTCCATCGTTTCTCATCGCCTATTTTCCCTGCTTTCCCTTTTTTCCATAAATTCTCTCTTTCCCCTCTTTTTCCTCGCCTGTCTCTTTTCACTGGTTTCCCTCTTTTCCATGAAGTCTCGCTTTCCCATATTTTCGGTCGCGAGTCTCTTTTCCTCGGTTCCCCGCTTTTTCCATGAACTCTCTCTTTCCCTTCTTTTCCCTCGCGTGTTTCTTTTCCCTTCTTTTCCCTCGCATGTCACTTTTCCCTGGTTTTCCTCTATGCCCTCGCCTGTCTCTTTCCCCTCTTTTCATCGTTTGACTCTTTTATCTCTATTCGCCTCGCCTGTCTCTCTTATCATCTTTACCTCTTCTGCATTAACTCTCTCTTTTACCTCTTTCCCCCTCGCCTCTTTTCCCAGGATTCCCTTTTTACCATGAAATCTCTCTTCCCCTGCTTTTCCCTCACCTGTCTCTTTTCACTGGTTTCCCTCTTTTCCATGAAGTCTCTCTTTCCCTTCTTTTCCCGCTCCTGCCTCTTTTCCCTGCCTTCCCTCTTCTGCATTCACTCTCTCTTTTACCTCTTTCCCCGTCGCCTGTCCCTTTTCCCTGGTTTCCCTCGTTTCCATGAACTCTCCCTTCCACTCTTTTTCTCGCCTGCCTCTTTTCCCTGGTTTCCCTCTTCTGCATTAATTCTCTCTTTTACCTCTTTCCCCCTCGACTGTCTCTTTTCCCTGGTTTCCCCCTTTTCAATTAACACTCTCTTTCCAATAGACTCTGTCTTGTCCCTGCTTTTCGCCTTTGCCCTCGCATGACTCTTTCCACAGTGTTTCCATGAGCTGTCTCTTTTCCATCATTTCTCATCGCCTGTCTTTTTTCCTTGATTTCCCTTTTTTCCATGAACTCTCTCTTCCCCTGCTTTTCCCTCGCCTGTCTCTCTTCCCTGGTTTTCCTCTATGCACTTGCATGTGTGTTTCCCCTCTTTTCATCGTTTGTCTCTTTTATCTCTTTTCGCCTCGCCTGTCTCTTTTCTCTTCCTTCTCTCTTCTGCATTGACTCTCTCTTTTACCTCTTTCCCCCTCGCCTGTCTCTTTACCTTAGATTCCCTTTTTTCCATGAACTCTCTCTGCCCCTGGTTGTCCCTCGCCTGCCTCTTTCCCCTGGTTTCGTCTTCTCCATGAACTCTCCCTTCCACTCTTTTTCCTCGCCTGCCTCTTTTCCCTGGTTTCCCTCTACTGCATTAATTCTCTCTTTTACCTCTTTCCCCCTCGACTGTCTCTTTTCCCTGGTTTCCCCCTTTTCAATTAACACTCTCTTTCCAATCGACTCTGTCTTGTCCCTGCTTTTCGCCTTTGCCCTCGCATGACTCTTTCCACAGTGTTTCCATGAGCTGTCTCTTTTCCATCATTTCTCATCGCCTGTCTTTTTTCCTTGATTTCCCTTTTTTCCATGAACTCTCTCTTTCCCTGCTTTTCCCTCGCCTGTCTCTCTTCCCTGGTTTTCCTCTATGCACTTGCATGTGTGTTTCCCCTCTTTTCATCGTTTGTCTCTTTTATCTCTTTCCCCCTCGCCTGTCTCTTTACCTTAGATTCCCTTTTTACCATGAACTCTCTCTGCCCCTGGTTGTCCCTCGCCTGCCTCTTTCCCCTGGTTTCCCTCTTCTCCATGAACTCTCCCTTCCACTCTTTATCCTCGCCTGCCTCTTTTCCCTGCCTTCCCTCTTCTGCATTAACTCTCTCTTTTACCTCTTTCCCCCTCGCCTATCCCTTTTCCCTGGTTTCCCTTTTTTCCATTAACTCTCTCTTCCCATTTTTTTCCCTTGCCTATCTCTTTTCCCTGGTTTCCCTCTTTTCCATGAACTCTCCCTTCCACTCTTTTTCCTCGCCTGCCTCTTTTCCCTGGTTTCCCTCTACTGCATTAATTCTCTCTTTTACCTCTTTCCCCCTCGACTGTCTCTTTTCCCTGGTTTCCCCCTTGTCAATGAACACTCTCTTTCCTATCGACTCTCTCTTGTCCCTGATTTTCGCCTTTGCCCTCGCATGACTCTTTCCCCAGTTTTTCCGTGAACTGTCTCTTCTCCATCGTTTCTCATCGCCTATTTTCCCTGCTTTCCCTTTTTTCCATAAATTCTCTCTTTCCCCTCTTTTTCCTCGCCTCTTTTCACTGGTTTCCCTTTTTTCCATGAACCCTCTCTTTCCCCTCTTTTTCCTCGCCTGTCTCTTTTCACTGGTTTCCCTCTTTTCCATGAAGTCTCGCTTTCCCATATTTTCGGTCGCGAGTCTCTTTTCCTCGGTTCCCCGCTTTTTCCATGAACTCTCTCTTTCCCTTCTTTTCCCTCGCGTGTTTCTTTTCCCTTCTTTTCCCTCGCATGTCACTTTTCCCTGGTTTTCCTCTATGCCCTCGCCTGTCTCTTTCCCCTCTTTTCATCGTTTGACTCTTTTATCTCTATTCGCCTCGCCTGTCTCTCTTATCATCTTTACCTCTTCTGCATTAACTCTCTCTTTTACCTCTTTCCCCCTCGCCTCTTTTCCCAGGATTCCCTTTTTACCATGAAATCTCTCTTCCCCTGCTTTTCCCTCACCTGTCTCTTTTCACTGGTTTCCCTCTTTTCCATGAAGTCTCTCTTTCCCTTCTTTTCCCTCGCCTGCCTCTTCTCCTTGCTTTTCCTCTTTTCCATGAACTCTTCCTTTCCCTTCCTTTCCCGCTCCTGCCTCTTTTCCCTGCCTTCCCTCTTCTGCATTAACTCTCTCTTTTACCTCTTTCCCCCTCGCCTATCCCTTTTCCCTGGTTTCCCTTTTTTCCATTAACTCTCTCTTCCCATTCTTTTCCCTTGCCTATCTCTTTTCCCTGGTTTCCCTCTTTTCCATGAACTCTCCCTTCCACTCTTTTTCCTCGCCTGCCTCTTTTCCCTGGTTTCCCTCTACTGCATTAATTCTCTCTTTTACCTCTTTCCCCCTCGACTGTCTCTTTTCCCTGGTTTCCCCCTTTTCAATTAACACTCTTTCCAATCGACTCTCTCTTGTCCCTAATTTTCGCCTTTGCCCTCGCATGACTCTTTCCCCAGTTTTTCCGTGAACTGTCTCTTCTCCATCGTTTCTCATCGCCTATTTTCCCTGCTTTCCCTTTTTTCCATAAATTCTCTCTTTCCCCTCTTTTTCCTCGCCTCTTTTCACTGGTTTCCCTTTTTTCCATGAACCCTCTCTTTCCCCTCTTTTTCCTCGCCTGTCTCTTTTCACTGGTTTCCCTCTTTTCCATGAAGTCTCGCTTTCCCATATTTTCGGTCGCGAGTCTCTTTTCCTCGGTTCCCCGCTTTTTCCATGAACTCTCTCTTTCCCTTCTTTTCCCTCGCGTGTTTCTTTTCCCTTCTTTTCCCTCGCATGTCACTTTTCCCTGGTTTTCCTCTATGCCCTCGCCTGTCTCTTTCCCCTGTTTTCATCGTTTGACTCTTTTATCTCTATTCGCCTCGCCTGTCTCTCTTATCATCTTTACCTCTTCTGCATTAACTCTCTCTTTTACCTCTTTCCCCCTCGACTGTCTCTTTTCCCTGGTTTCCCCCTTTTCAATGAACACTCTCTTTCCCTTCGACTCTGTCTTGTCCCTGCTTTTCGCCTTTGCCCTCGCATGACTCTTTCCACAGTGTTTCCATGAGCTGTCTCTTTTCCATCATTTCTCATCGCCTATTTTCCCTGCTTTCCCTTTTTTCCATGAACTGTCTCTTTCCCCTCTTTTCCCTCTCCTGCCTCTTTTCCCTGCCTTCCCTCTTTTCCATGAACTCTTCCTTTCCCTTCTTTTCCCTCTCCTGCCTCTTTTCCCTGCCTTCCCTCTTCTGCATTGACTCTCTCTTTTTCCTCTTCCCCCCTCGCCTGTCCCTTTCCCCTGGTTTCCCTCTTTTCCATGAACTCTCTCTTTCCCTTCTTTTCCCTCGACTGTCCCTTTTCCTTGCTTTTCCTCTTTGCCCTTGCCTGTCTCTTTCCCCAGTTTTTCCATCATCTGTCTCTTTTCCATCTTTTCTCATCGCCTGTCTTTTTTCCATGGTTTCCCTCTTTTTACATGAACTCTCTCTTTCCCCTCTTTTTCCTCGCCTGCCTCTTTTCCCTGGTTTCCTTTTTTCCCATGAACTCTCTCTTCCCCTGCTTTTTTCTCGCCTGTCTCGTTTCCCTGCTTTCCCTCTTTTCCATGAAGTCTCTCTTTCCCATGTTTTTGGTCGCGAATCTCTTTTCCTCGGTTCCCCTCTTTTCCATGAACTCTCCCTTCTTTTCCCTCGCGTGTCTCTTTCCCTTCTTTTCCCTCGCGTGTCCTTTTCCCTGGTTTTCCTCTATACCGTTGCCTGTCTCTTTCCCCTCTTTTCATCGTTTGTCTCTTTTATCTCTTTTCGCCTCGCCTGTCTCTTTTATCTTCCTTCTCTCTTCTGCATTAATTCTCTCTTTTACCTCTTTCCCCCTCGACTGTCTCTTTTCCCTGGTTTCCCCCTTGTCAATGAACACTCTCTTTCCCTTCGACTCTCTCTTGTCCCTGATTTTCGCCTTTGCCCTCGCATGACTCTTTCCCCAGTTTTTCCGTGAACTGTCTCTTCTCCATCATTTCTCATCGCCTATTTTCCCTGCTTTCCCTTTTTTCCATACATTCTCTCTTTTCCGTCTTTTCCCTCGCCTCTTTTCACTGGTTTCCCTTTTTTCCATGAACCCTCTCTTTCCCCTCTTTTTCCTCGCCTGTCTCTTTTCACTGGTTTCCCTCTTTTCCATGAAGTCTCGCTTTCCCATATTTTCGGTCGCGAGTCTCTTTTCCTCGGTTCCCCGCTTTTTCCATGAACTCTCTCTTTCCCTTCTTTTCCCTCGCGTGTTTCTTTTCCCTTCTTTTCCCTCGCATGTCACTTTTCCCTGGTTTTCCTCTATGCCCTCGCCTGTCTCTTTCCCCTCTTTTCATCGTTTGACTCTTTTATCTCTATTCGCCTCGCCTGTCTCTCTTATCATCTTTACCTCTTCTGCATTAACTCTCTCTTTTACCTCTTTCCCCCTCGCCTCTTTTCCCAGGATTCCCTTTTTACCATGAAATCTCTCTTCCCCTGCTTTTCCCTCACCTGTCTCTTTTCACTGGTTTCCCTCTTTTCCATGAAGTCTCTCTTTCCCTTCTTTTCCCTCGCCTGCCTCTTCTCCTTGCTTTTCCTCTTTTCCATGAACTCTTCCTTTCCCTTCTTTTCCCGCTCCTGCCTCTTTTCCCTGCCTTCCCTCTTCTGCATTCACTCTCTCTTTTACCTCTTTCCCCGTCGCCTGTCCCTTTTCCCTGGTTTCCCTCGTTTCCATGAACTCTCCCTTCCACTCTTTTTCCTCGCCTGCCTCTTTTCCCTGGTTTCCCTCTACTGCATTAATTGTCTCTTTTACCTCTTTCCCCCTCGACTGTCTCTGCACTGGTTTCCCCCTTTTCAATTAACACTCTCTTTCCAATAGACTCTGTCTTGTCCCTGATTTTCGCCTTTGCCCTCGCATGACTCTTTCCACAGTGTTTCCATGAGCTGTCTCTTTTCCATCATTTCTCATCGCCTGTCTTTTTTCCTTGATTTCCCTTTTTTCCATGAACTCTCTCTTCCCCTGCTTTTCCCTCGCCTGTCTCTCTTCCCTGGTTTTCCTCTATGCACTTGCATGTGTGTTTCCCCTCTTTTCATCGTTTGTCTCTTTTATCTCTTTTCGCCTCGCCTGTCTCTTTTCTCTTCCTTCTCTCTTCTGCATTGACTCTCTCTTTTACCTCTTTCCCCCTCGCCTGTCTCTTTACCTTAGATTCCCTTTTTACCATGAACTCTCTCTGCTCCTGGTTGTCCCTCGCCTGCCTCTTTCCCCTGGTTTCCCTCTTCTCCATGAACTCTCCCTTCCACTCTTTTTCCTCGCCTGCCTCTTTTCCCTGCCTTCCCTCTTCTGCATTAACTCTCTCTTTTACCTCTTTCCCCCTCGCCTATCCCTTTTCCCTGGTTTCCCTTTTTTCCATTAACTCTCTCTTCCCATTCTTTTCCCTTGCCTATCTCTTTTCCCTGGTTTCCCTCTTTTCCATGAACTCTCCCTTCCACTCTTTTTCCTCGCCTGCCTCTTTTCCCTGGTTTCCCTCTACTGCATTAACTCTCTCTTTTACCTCTTTCCCCCTCGACTGTCTCTTTTCCCTGGTTTCCCCCTTTTCAATTAACACTCTCTTTCCAATCGACTCTCTCTTGTCCCTGCTTTTCGACTTTGCCCTCGCATGATTCTTTCCACAGTGTTTCCGTGAACTGTCTCTTCTCCATCGTTTCTCATCGCCTATTTTCCCTGCTTTCCCTTTTTTCCATAAATTCTCTCTTTCCCCTCTTTTTCCTCGCCTCTTTTCACTGGTTTCCCTTTTTTCCATGAACTCTCTCTTTCCCCTCTTTTTCCTCGCCTGTCTCTTTTCACTGGTTTCCCTCTTTTCCATGAAGTCTCGCTTTCCCATATTTTCGGTCGCGAGTCTCTTTTCCTCGGTTCCCCGCTTTTTCCATGAACTCTCTCTTTCCCTTCTTTTCCCTCGCGTGTTTCTTTTCCCTTCTTTTCCCTCGCGTGTCACTTTTCCCTGGTTTTCCTCTATGCCCTCGCCTGTCTCTTTCCCCTCTTTTCATCGTTTGACTCTTTTATCTCTATTCGCCTCGCCTGTCTCTCTTATCATCTTTACCTCTTCTGCATTAACTCTCTCTTTTACCTCTTTCCCCCTCGCCTCTTTTCCCAGGATTCCCTTTTTACCATGAAATCTCTCTTCCCCTGCTTTTCCCTCACCTGTCTCTTTTCCCTGCCTTCCCTCTTCTGCATTAATTCTCTCTTTTACCTCTTTCCCCGTCGCCTGTCCCTTTTCCCTGGTTTCCCTCTACTGCATTAATTCTCTCTTTTACCTCTTTCCCCCTCGACTGTCTCTTTTCCCTGGTTTCCCCCTTTTCAATTAACACTCTCTTTCCAATAGACTCTGTCTTGTCCCTGCTTTTCGCCTTTGCCCTCGCATGACTCTTTCCACAGTGTTTCCATGAGCTGTCTCTTTTCCATCATTTCTCATCGCCTGTCTTTTTTCCTTGATTTCCCTTTTTTCCATGAACTCTCTCTTCCCCTGCTTTTCCCTCGCCTGTCTCTCTTCCCTGGTTTTCCTCTATGCACTTGCATGTGTGTTTCCCCTCTTTTCATCGTTTGTCTCTTTTATCTCTTTTCGCCTCGCCTGTCTCTTTTCTCTTCCTTCTCTCTTCTGCATTGACTCTCTCTTTTACCTCTTTCCCCCTCGCCTGTCTCTTTACCTTAGATTCCCTTTTTACCATGAACTCTCTCTGCCCCTGGTTGTCCCTCGCCTGCCTCTTTCCCCTGGTTTCCCTCTTCTCCATGAACTCTTCCTTTCCCTTCTTTTCCCTCTACTGCCTCTTTTCCCTGCCTTCCCTCTTCTGCATTAACTCTCTCTTTTACCTCTTTCCCCCTCGCCTATCCCTTTTCCCTGGTTTCCCTTTTTTCCATTAACTCTCTCTTCCCATTCTTTTCCCTTGCCTATCTCTTTTCCCTGGTTTCCCTCTTCTCCATGAACTCTCCCTTCCACTCTTTTTCCTCGCCTGCCTCTTTTTCCCTGGTTTCCCTCTACTGCATTAATTCTCTCTTTTACCTCTTTCCCCCTCGACTGTCTCTTTTCCCTGGTTTCCCCCTTTTCAATTAACACTCTCTTTCCAATCGACTCTCTCTTGTCCCTAATTTTCGCCTTTGCCCTCGCATGACTCTTTCCCCAGTTTTTCCGTGAACTGTCTCTTCTCCATCGTTTCTCATCGCCTATTTTCCCTGCTTTCCCTTTTTTCCATAAATTCTCTCTTTCCCCTCTTTTCCCTCGCCTCTTTTCACTGGTTTCCCTTTTTTCCATGAACTCTCTCTTTCCCCTCTTTTTCCTCGCCTGTCTCTTTTCACTGGTTTCCCTCTTTTCCATGAAGTCTCGCTTTCCCATATTTTCGGTCGCGAGTCTCTTTTCCTCGGTTCCCCGCTTTTTCCATGAACTCTCTCTTTCCCTTCTTTTCCCTCGCGTGTTTCTTTTCCCTTCTTTTCCCTCGCATGTCACTTTTCCCTGGTTTTCCTCTATGCCCTCGCCTGTCTCTTTCCCCTCTTTTCATCGTTTGACTCTTTTATCTCTATTCGCCTCGCCTGTCTCTCTTATCATCTTTACCTCTTCTGCATTAACTCTCTCTTTTACCTCTTTCCCCCTCGCCTCTTTTCCCAGGATTCCCTTTTTACCATGAAATCTCTCTTCCCCTGCTTTTCCCTCACCTGTCTCTTTTCACTGGTTTCCCTCTTTTCCATGAAGTCTCGCTTTCCCATATTTTCGGTCGCGAGTCTCTTTTCCTCGGTTCCCCGCTTTTTCCATGAACTCTCTCTTTCCCTTCTTTTCCCTCGCGTGTTTCTTTTCCCTTCTTTTCCCTCGCATGTCACTTTTCCCTGGTTTTCCTCTATGCCCTCGCCTGTCTCTTTCCCCTCTTTTCATCGTTTGACTCTTTTATCTCTATTCGCCTCGCCTGTCTCTCTTATCATCTTTACCTCTTCTGCATTAACTCTCTCTTTTACCTCTTTCCCCCTCGCCTCTTTTCCCAGGATTCCCTTTTTACCATGAAATCTCTCTTCCCCTGCTTTTCCCTCACCTGTCTCTTTTCACTGGTTTCCCTCTTTTCCATGAAGTCTCTCTTTCCCTTCTTTTCCCTCGCCTGCCTCTTCTCCTTGCTTTTCCTCTTTTCCATGAACTCTTCCTTTCCCTTCTTTTCCCGCTCCTGCCTCTTTTCCCTGCCTTCCCTCTTCTGCATTCACTCTCTCTTTTACCTCTTTCCCCGTCGCCTGTCCCTTTTCCCTGGTTTCCCTCGTTTCCATGAACTCTCCCTTCCACTCTTTTTCCTCGCCTGCCTCTTTTCCCTGGTTTCCCTCTACTGCATTAATTCTCTCTTTTACCTCTTTCCCCCTCGACTGTCTCTGCACTGGTTTCCCCCTTTTCAATTAACACTCTCTTTCCAATAGACTCTGTCTTGTCCCTGCTTTTCGCCTTTGCCCTCGCATGACTCTTTCCACAGTGTTTCCATGAGCTGTCTCTTTTCCATCATTTCTCATCGCCTGTCTTTTTTCCTTGATTTCCCTTTTTTCCATGAACTCTCTCTTCCCCTGCTTTTCCCTCGCCTGTCTCTCTTCCCTGGTTTTCCTCTATGCACTTGCATGTGTGTTTCCCCTCTTTTCATCGTTTGTCTCTTTTATCTCTTTTCGCCTCGCCTGTCTCTTTTCTCTTCCTTCTCTCTTCTGCATTGACTCTCTCTTTTACCTCTTTCCCCCTCGCCTGTCTCTTTACCTTAGATTCCCTTTTTACCATGAACTCTCTCTGCCCCTGGTTGTCCCTCGCCTGCCTCTTTCCCCTGGTTTCCCTCTTCTCCATGAACTCTCCCTTCCACTCTTTTTCCTCGCCTGCCTCTTTTCCCTGCCTTCCCTCTTCTGCATTAACTCTCTCTTTTACCTCTTTCCCCCTCGCCTATCCCTTTTCCCTGGTTTCCCTTTTTTCCATTAACTCTCTCTTCCCATTCTTTTCCCTTGCCTATCTCTTTTCCCTGGTTTCCCTCTTTTCCATGAACTCTCCCTTCCACTCTTTTTCCTCGCCTGCCTCTTTTCCCTGGTTTCCCTCTACTGCATTAATTCTCTCTTTTACCTCTTTCCCCCTCGACTGTCTCTTTTCCCTGGTTTCCCCCTTTTCAATTAACACTCTCTTTCCAATCGACTCTCTCTTGTCCCTGCTTTTCGCCTTTGCCCTCGCATGATTCTTTCCCCAGTTTTTCCGTGAACTGTCTCTTCTCCATCGTTTCTCATCGCCTATTTTCCCTGCTTTCCCTTTTTTCCATAAATTCTCTCTTTCCCCTCTTTTTCCTCGCCTCTTTTCACTGGTTTCCCTTTTTTCCATGAACTCTCTCTTTCCCCTCTTTTTCCTCGCCTGTCTCTTTTCACTGGTTTCCCTCTTTTCCATGAAGTCTCGCTTTCCCATATTTTCGGTCGCGAGTCTCTTTTCCTCGGTTCCCCGCTTTTTCCATGAACTCTCTCTTTCCCTTCTTTTCCCTCGCGTGTTTCTTTTCCCTTCTTTTCCCTCGCGTGTCACTTTTCCCTGGTTTTCCTCTATGCCCTCGCCTGTCTCTTTCCCCTCTTTTCATCGTTTGACTCTTTTATCTCTTTTCGCCTCGCCTGTCTCTCTTATCATCTTTACCTCTTCTGCATTAACTCTCTCTTTTACCTCTTTCCCCCTCGCCTCTTTTCCCAGGATTCCCTTTTTACCATGAAATCTCTCTTCCCCTGCTTTTCCCTCACCTGTCTCTTTTCCCTGCCTTCCCTCTTCTGCATTCACTCTCTCTTTTACCTCTTTCCCCGTCGCCTGTCCCTTTTCCCTGGTTTCCCTCTACTGCATTAATTCTCTCTTTTACCTCTTTCCCCCTCGACTGTCTCTTTTCCCTGGTTTCCCCCTTTTCAATTAACACTCTCTTTCCAATAGACTCTGTCTTGTCCCTGCTTTTCGCCTTTGCCCTCGCATGACTCTTTCCACAATGTTTCCATGAGCTGTCTCTTTTCCATCATTTCTCATCGCCTGTCTTTTTTCCTTGATTTCCCTTTTTTCCATGAACTCTCTCTTCCCCTGCTTTTCCCTCGCCTGTCTCTCTTCCCTGGTTTTCCTCTATGCACTTGCATGTGTGTTTCCCCTCTTTTCATCGTTTGTCTCTTTTATCTCTTTTCGCCTCGCCTGTCTCTTTTCTCTTCCTTCTCTCTTCTGCATTGACTCTCTCTTTTACCTCTTTCCCCCTCGCCTGTCTCTTTACCTTAGATTCCCTTTTTACCATGAACTCTCTCTGCCCCTGGTTGTCCCTCGCCTGCCTCTTTCCCCTGGTTTCCCTCTTCTCCATGAACTCTCCCTTCCACTCTTTTTCCTCGCCTGCCTCTTTTCCCTGCCTTCCCTCTTCTGCATTAACTCTCTCTTTTACCTCTTTCCCCCTCGACTGTCTCTTTTCCCTGGTTTCCCCCTTTTCAATTAACACTCTCTTTCCAATCGACTCTCTCTTGTCCCTGCTTTTCGCCTTTGCCCTCGCATGACTCTTTCCCCAGTTTTTCCGTGAACTGTCTCTTCTCCATCGTTTCTCATCGCCTATTTTCCCTGCTTTCCCTTTTTTCCATAAATTCTCTCTTTCCCCTCTTTTTCCTCGCCTCTTTTCACTGGTTTCCCTTTTTTCCATGAACTCTCTCTTTCCCCTCTTTTTCCTCGCCTGTCTCTTTTCACTGGTTTCCCTCTTTTCCATGAAGTCTCGCTTTCCCATATTTTCGGTCGCGAGTCTCTTTTCCTCGGTTCCCCGCTTTTTCCATGAACTCTCTCTTTCCCTTCTTTTCCCTCGCGTGTTTCTTTTCCCTTCTTTTCCCTCGCGTGTCACTTTTCCCTGGTTTTCCTCTATGCCCTCGCCTGTCTCTTTCCCCTCTTTTCATCGTTTGACTCTTTTATCTCTATTCGCCTCGCCTGTCTCTCTTATCATCTTTACCTCTTCTGCATTAACTCTCTCTTTTACCTCTTTCCCCCTCGCCTCTTTTCCCAGGATTCCCTTTTTACCATGAAATCTCTCTTCCCCTGCTTTTCCCTCACCTGTCTCTTTTCACTGGTTTCCCTCTTTTCCATGAAATCTCTCTTTCCCTTCTTTTCCCTCGCCTGCCTCTTCTCATTGCTTTTCCTCTTTTCCATGAACTCTTCCTTTCCCTTCTTTTCCCGCTCCTGCCTCTTTTCCCTGCCTTCCCTCTTCTGCATTCACTCTCTCTTTTACCTCTTTCGTCGTCGCCTGTCCCTTTTCCCTGGTTTCCCTCTACTGCATTAATTCTCTCTTTTACCTCTTTCCCCCTCGACTGTCTCTGCACTGGTTTCCCCCTTTTCAGTTAACACTCTCTTTCCAATAGACTCTGTCTTGTCCCTGCTTTTCGCCTTTGCCCTCGCATGACTCTTTCCACAGTGTTTCCATGAGCTGTCTCTTTTCCATCATTTCTCATCGCCTGTCTTTTTTCCTTGATTTCCCTTTTTTCCATGAACTCTCTCTTCCCCTGCTTTTCCCTCGCCTGTCTCTCTTCCCTGGTTTTCCTCTATGCACTTGCCTGTCTCTTTCCCCTCTTTTCATCGTTTGTCTCTTTTATCTCTTTTCGCCTCGCCTGTCTCTTTTCTCTTCCTTCTCTCTTCTGCATTGACTCTCTCTTTTACCTCTTTCCCCCTCGCCTGTCTCGTTACCTTAGATTCCCTTTTTACCATGAACTCTCTCTGCCCCTGGTTGTCCCTCGCCTGCCTCTTTCCCCTGGTTTCCCTCTTCTCCATGAACTCTTCCTTTCCCTTCTTTTCCCTCTACTGCCTCTTTTCCCTGCCTTCCCTCTTCTGCATTAACTCTCTCTTTTACCTCTTTCCCCCTCGCCTATCCCTTTTCCCTGGTTTCCCTTTTTTCCATTAACTCTCTCTTCCCATTCTTTTCCCTTGCCTATCTCTTTTCCCTGGTTTCCCTCTTTTCCATGAACTCTCCCTTCCACTCTTTTTCCTCGCCTGCCTCTTTTCCCTGGTTTCCCTCTACTGCATTAATTCTCTCTTTTACCTCTTTCCCCCTCGACTGTCTCTTTTCCCTGGTTTCCCCCTTTTCAATTAACACTCTCTTTCCAATCGACTCTCTCTTGTCCCTGCTTTTCGCCTTTGCCCTCGCATGACTCTTTCCCCAGTTTTTCCGTGAACTGTCTCTTCTCCATCGTTTCTCATCGCCTATTTTCCCTGCTTTCCCTTTTTTCCATAAATTCTCTCTTTCCCCTCTTTTTCCTCGCCTCTTTTCACTGGTTTCCCTTTTTTCCATGAACTCTCTCTTTCCCCTCTTTTTCCTCGCCTGTCTCTTTTCACTGGTTTCCCTCTTTTCCATGAAGTCTCGCTTTCCCATATTTTCGGTCGCGAGTCTCTTTTCCTCGGTTCCCCGCTTTTTCCATGAACTCTCTCTTTCCCTTCTTTTCCCTCGCGTGTTTCTTTTCCCTTCTTTTCCCTCGCATGTCACTTTTCCCTGGTTTTCCTCTATGCCCTCGCCTGTCTCTTTCCCCTCTTTTCATCGTTTGACTCTTTTATCTCTATTCGCCTCGCCTGTCTCTCTTATCATCTTTACCTCTTCTGCATTAACTCTCTCTTTTACCTCTTTCCCCCTCGCCTCTTTTCCCAGGATTCCCTTTTTACCATGAAATCTCTCTTCCCCTGCTTTTCCCTCACCTGTCTCTTTCCCCTGGTTTCCCTCTTCTCCATGAACTCTCCCTTCCACTCTTTTTCCTCGCCTGCCTCTTTTCCCTGCCTTCCCTCTTCTGCATTAACTCTCTCTTTTACCTCTTTCCCCCTCGCCTATCCCTTTTCCCTGGTTTCCCTTTTTTCCATTAACTCTCTCTTCCCATTCTTTTCCCTTGCCTATCTCTTTTCCCTGGTTTCCCTCTTTTCCATGAACTCTCCCTTCCACTCTTTTTCCTCGCCTGCCTCTTTTCCCTGGTTTCCCTCTACTGCATTAATTCTCTCTTTTACCTCTTTCCCCCTCGACTGTCTCTTTTCCCTGGTTTCCCCCTTTTCAATTAACACTCTCTTTCCAATCGACTCTCTCTTGTCCCTGCTTTTCGCCTTTGCCCTCGCATGACTCTTTCCCCAGTTTTTCCGTGAACTGTCTCTTCTCCATCGTTTTCTCATCGCCTATTTTCCCTGCTTTCCCTTTTTTCCATAAATTCTCTCTTTCCCCTCTTTTTCCTCGCCTCTTTTCACTGGTTTCCCTTTTTTCCATGAACTCTCTCTTTCCCCTCTTTTTCCTCGCCTGTCTCTTTTCACTGGTTTCCCTCTTTTCCATGAAGTCTCGCTTTCCCATATTTTCGGTCGCGAGTCTCTTTTCCTCGGTTCCCCGCTTTTTCCATGAACTCTCTCTTTCCCTTCTTTTCCCTCGCGTGTTTCTTTTCCCTTCTTTTCCCTCGCATGTCACTTTTCCCTGGTTTTCCTCTATGCCCTCGCCTGCCTCTTTCCCCTCTTTTCATCGTTTGACTCTTTTATCTCTATTCGCCTCGCCTGTCTCTCTTATCATCTTTAACCTCTTCTGCATTAACTCTCTCTTTTTCCTCTTCCCCCCTCGCCTGTCCCTTTCCCCTGGTTTCCCTCTTTTCCATGAACTCTCTCTTTCCCTTCTTTTCCCTCGACTGTCCCTTTTCCTTGCTTTTCCTCTTTGCCCTTGCCTGTCTCTTTCCCCAGTTTTTCCATCATCTGTCTCTTTTCCATCTTTTCTCATCGCCTGTCTTTTTTCCATGGTTTCCCTCTCTTTACATGAACTCTCTCTTTCCCCTGCTTTTTTCTCGCCTGTCTCGTTTCCCTGCTTTCCCTCTTTTCCATGAAGTCTCTCTTTCCCATGTTTTTGGTCGCGAATCTCTTTTCCTCGGTTCCCCTCTTTTCCATGAACTCTCCCTTCTTTTCCCTCGCGTGTCTCTTTCCCTTCTTTTCCCTCGCGTGTCCTTTTCCCTGGTTTTCCTCTATGCACTTGCATGTGTGTTTCCCCTCTTTTCATCGTTTGTCTCTTTTATCTCTTTTCGCCTCGCCTGTCTCTTTTATCTTCCTTCTCTCTTCTGCATTAATTCTCTCTTTTACCTCTTTCCCCCTCGACTTTCTCTTTTCCCTGGTTTCCCCCTTGTCAATGAACACTCTCTTTCCCTTCGACTCTCTCTTGTCCCTGATTTTCGCCTTTGCCCTCGCATGACTCTTTCCCCAGTTTTTCCGTGAACTGTCTCTTCTCCATCATTTCTCATCGCCTGTCTTTTTTCCTTGATTTCCCTTTTTTCCATGAACTCTCTCTTCCCCTGCTTTTCCCTCGCCTGTCTCTCTTCCCTGGTTTTCCTCTATGCACTTGCATGTGTGTTTCCCCTCTTTTCATCGTTTGTCTCTTTTATCTCTTTTCGCCTCGCCTGTCTCTTTTCTCTTCCTTCTCTCTTCTGCATTGACTCTCTCTTTTACCTCTTTCCCCCTCGCCTGTCTCGTTACCTTAGATTCCCTTTTTACCATGAACTCTCTCTGCCCCTGGTTGTCCCTCGCCTGCCTCTTTCCCCTGGTTTCCCTCTTCTCCATGAACTCTTCCTTTCCCTTCTTTTCCCTCTACTGCCTCTTTTCCCTGCCTTCCCTCTTCTGCATTAACTCTCTCTTTTACCTCTTTCCCCCTCGCCTATCCCTTTTCCCTGGTTTCCCTTTTTTCCATTAACTCTCTCTTCCCATTCTTTTCCCTTGCCTATCTCTTTTCCCTGGTTTCCCTCTTCTCCATGAACTCTCCCTTCCACTCTTTTTCCTCGCCTGCCTCTTTTTCCCTGGTTTCCCTCTACTGCATTAATTCTCTCTTTTACCTCTTTCCCCCTCGACTGTCTCTTTTCCCTGGTTTCCCCCTTTTCAATTAACACTCTCTTTCCAATCGACTCTCTCTTGTCCCTAATTTTCGCCTTTGCCCTCGCATGACTCTTTCCCCAGTTTTTCCGTGAACTGTCTCTTCTCCATCGTTTCTCATCGCCTATTTTCCCTGCTTTCCCTTTTTTCCATAAATTCTCTCTTTCCCCTCTTTTCCCTCGCCTCTTTTCACTGGTTTCCCTTTTTTCCATGAACTCTCTCTTTCCCCTCTTTTTCCTCGCCTGTCTCTTTTCACTGGTTTCCCTCTTTTCCATGAAGTCTCGCTTTCCCATATTTTCGGTCGCGAGTCTCTTTTCCTCGGTTCCCCGCTTTTCCCATGAACTCTCTCTTTCCCTTCTTTTCCCTCGCGTGTTTCTTTTCCCTTCTTTTCCCTCGCATGTCACTTTTCCCTGGTTTTCCTCTATGCCCTCGCCTGTCTCTTTCCCCTCTTTTCATCGTTTGACTCTTTTATCTCTATTCGCCTCGCCTGTCTCTCTTATCGTCTTTACCTCTTCTGCATTAACTCTCTCTTTTACCTCTTTCCCCCTCGCCTCTTTTCCCAGGATTCCCTTTTTACCATGAAATCTCTCTTCCCCTGCTTTTCCCTCACCTGTCTCTTTTCACTGGTTTCCCTCTTTTCCATGAAGTCTCTCTTTCCCTTCTTTTCCCTCGCCTGCCTCTTCTCCTTGCTTTTCCTCTTTTCCATGAACTCTTCCTTTCCCTTCTTTTCCCGCTCCTGCCTCTTTTCCCTGCCTTCCCTCTTCTGCATTCACTCTCTCTTTTACCTCTTTCCCCGTCGCCTGTCCCTTTTCCCTGGTTTCCCTCGTTTCCATGAACTCTCCCTTCCACTCTTTTTCCTCGCCTGCCTCTTTTCCCTGGTTTCCCTCTTCTGCATTAATTCTCTCTTTTACCTCTTTCCCCCTCGACTGTCTCTTTTCCCTGGTTTCCCCCTTTTCAATTAACACTCTCTTTCCAATAGACTCTGTCTTGTCCCTGCTTTTCGCCTTTGCCCTCGCATGACTCTTTCCACAGTGTTTCCATGAGCTGTCTCTTTTCCATCATTTCTCATCGCCTGTCTTTTTTCCTTGATTTCCCTTTTTTCCATGAACTCTCTCTTCCCCTGCTTTTCCCTCGCCTGTCTCTCTTCCCTGGTTTTCCTCTATGCACTTGCATGTGTGTTTCCCCTCTTTTCATCGTTTGTCTCTTTTATCTCTTTTCGCCTCGCCTGTCTCTTTTCTCTTCCTTCTCTCTTCTGCATTGACTCTCTCTTTTACCTCTTTCCCCCTCGCCTGTCTCTTTACCTTAGATTCCCTTTTTACCATGAACTCTCTCTGCCCCTGGTTGTCCCTCGCCTGCCTCTTTCCCCTGGTTTCCCTCTTCTCCATGAACTCTTCCTTTCCCTTCTTTTCCCTCGCCTGCCTCTTTTCCCTGCCTTCCCTCTTCTGCATTCACTCTCTCTTTTACCTCTTTCCCCCTCGCCTATCCCTTTTCCCTGGTTTCCCTTTTTTCCATTAACTCTCTCTTCCCATTCTTTTCCCTTGCCTATCTCTTTTCCCTGGTTTCCCTCTTTTCCATGAACTCTCCCTTCCACTCTTTTTCCTCGCCTGCCTCTTTTCCCTGGTTTCCCTCTACTGCATTAATTCTCTTTTACCTCTTTCCCCCTCGACTGTCTCTTTTCCCTGGTTTCCCCCTTTTCAATTAACACTCTCTTTCCAATAGACTCTGTCTTGTCCCTGCTTTTCGCCTTTGCCCTCGCATGACTCTTTCCACAGTGTTTCCATGAGCTGTCTCTTTTCCATCATTTCTCATCGCCTGTCTTTTTTCCTTGATTTCCCTTTTTTCCATGAACTCTCTCTTCCCCTGCTTTTCCCTCGCCTGTCTCTCTTCCCTGGTTTTCCTCTATACCGTTGCCTGTCTCTTTCCCCTCTTTTCATCGTTTGTCTCTTTTATCTCTTTTCGCCTCGCCTGTCTCTTTTATCTTCCTTCTCTCTTCTGCATTAATTCTCTCTTTTACCTCTTTCCCCCTCGACTGTCTCTTTTCCCTGGTTTCCCCCTTGTCAATGAACACTCTCTTTCCCTTCGACTCTCTCTTGTCCCTGATTTTCGCCTTTGCCCTCGCATGACTCTTTCCCCAGTTTTTCCGTGAACTGTCTCTTCTCCATCATTTCTCATCGCCTGTCTTTTTTCCTTGATTTCCCTTTTTTCCATGAACTCTCTCTTCCCCTGCTTTTCCCTCGCCTGTCTCTCTTCCCTGGTTTTCCTCTATGCACTTGCATGTGTGTTTCCCCTCTTTTCATCGTTTGTCTCTTTTATCTCTTTTCGCCTCGCCTGTCTCTTTTCTCTTCCTTCTCTCTTCTGCATTGACTCTCTCTTTTACCTCTTTCCCCCTCGCCTGTCTCGTTACCTTAGATTCCCTTTTTACCATGAACTCTCTCTGCCCCTGGTTGTCCCTCGCCTGCCTCTTTCCCCTGGTTTCCCTCTTCTCCATGAACTCTTCCTTTCCCTTCTTTTCCCTCTACTGCCTCTTTTCCCTGCCTTCCCTCTTCTGCATTAACTCTCTCTTTTACCTCTTTCCCCCTCGCCTATCCCTTTTCCCTGGTTTCCCTTTTTTCCATTAACTCTCTCTTCCCATTCTTTTCCCTTGCCTATCTCTTTTCCCTGGTTTCCCTCTTCTCCATGAACTCTCCCTTCCACTCTTTTTCCTCGCCTGCCTCTTTTTCCCTGGTTTCCCTCTACTGCATTAATTCTCTCTTTTACCTCTTTCCCCCTCGACTGTCTCTTTTCCCTGGTTTCCCCCTTTTCAATTAACACTCTCTTTCCAATCGACTCTCTCTTGTCCCTAATTTTCGCCTTTGCCCTCGCATGACTCTTTCCCCAGTTTTTCTGTGAACTGTCTCTTCTCCATCGTTTCTCATCGCCTATTTTCCCTGCTTTCCCTTTTTTCCATAAATTCTCTCTTTCCCCTCTTTTCCCTCGCCTCTTTTCACTGGTTTCCCTTTTTTCCATGAACTCTCTCTTTCCCCTCTTTTTCCTCGCCTGTCTCTTTTCACTGGTTTCCCTCTTTTCCATGAAGTCTCGCTTTCCCATATTTTCGGTCGCGAGTCTCTTTTCCTCGGTTCCCCGCTTTTCCCATGAACTCTCTCTTTCCCTTCTTTTCCCTCGCGTGTTTCTTTTCCCTTCTTTTCCCTCGCATGTCACTTTTCCCTGGTTTTCCTCTATGCCCTCGCCTGTCTCTTTCCCCTCTTTTCATCGTTTGACTCTTTTATCTCTATTCGCCTCGCCTGTCTCTCTTATCATCTTTACCTCTTCTGCATTAACTCTCTCTTTTACCTCTTTCCCCCTCGCCTCTTTTCCCAGGATTCCCTTTTTACCATGAAATCTCTCTTCCCCTGCTTTTCCCTCACCTGTCTCTTTTCACTGGTTTCCCTCTTTTCCATGAAGTCTCTCTTTCCCTTCTTTTCCCTCGCCTGCCTCTTCTCCTTGCTTTTCCTCTTTTCCATGAACTCTTCCTTTCCCTTCTTTTCCCGCTCCTGCCTCTTTTCCCTGCCTTCCCTCTTCTGCATTCACTCTCTCTTTTACCTCTTTCCCCGTCGCCTGTCCCTTTTCCCTGGTTTCCCTCGTTTCCATGAACTCTCCCTTCCACTCTTTTTCCTCGCCTGCCTCTTTTCCCTGGTTTCCCTCTACTGCATTAATTCTCTCTTTTACCTCTTTCCCCCTCGACTGTCTCTTTTCCCTGGTTTCCCCCTTTCCAATTAACACTCTCTTTCCAATCGACTCTCTCTTGTCCCTAATTTTCGCCTTTGCCCTCGCATGACTCTTTCCACAGTGTTTCCATGAGCTGTCTCTTTTCCATCATTTCTCATCGCCTGTCTTTTTTCCTTGATTTCCCTTTTTTCCATGAACTCTCTCTTCCCCTGCTTTTCCCTCGCCTGTCTCTCTTCCCTGGTTTTCCTCTATGCACTTGCATGTGTGTTTCCCCTCTTTTCATCGTTTGTCTCTTTTATCTCTTTTCGCCTCGCCTGTCTCTTTTCTCTTCCTTCTCTCTTCTGCATTGACTCTCTCTTTTACCTCTTTCCCCCCTCGCCTGTCTCTTTACCTTAGATTCCCTTTTTACCATGAACTCTCTCTGCCCCTGGTTGTCCCTCGCCTGCCTCTTTCCCCTGGTTTCCCTCTTCTCCATGAACTCTTCCTTTCCCTTCTTTTCCCTCGCCTGCCTCTTTTCCCTGCCTTCCCTCTTCTGCATTAACTCTCTCTTTTACCTCTTTCCCCCTCGCCTATCCCTTTTCCCTGGTTTCCCTTTTTTCCATTAACTCTCTCTTCCCATTCTTTTCCCTTGCCTATCTCTTTTCCCTGGTTTCCCTCTTTTCCATGAACTCTCCCTTCCACTCTTTTTCCTCGCCTGCCTCTTTTCCCTGGTTTCCCTCTACTGCATTAATTCTCTTTTACCTCTTTCCCCCTCGACTGTCTCTTTTCCCTGGTTTCCCCCTTTTCAATTAACACTCTCTTTCCAATAGACTCTGTCTTGTCCCTGCTTTTCGCCTTTGCCCTCGCATGACTCTTTCCACAGTGTTTCCATGAGCTGTCTCTTTTCCATCATTTCTCATCGCCTGTCTTTTTTCCTTGATTTCCCTTTTTTCCATGAACTCTCTCTTCCCCTGCTTTTCCCTCGCCTGTCTCTCTTCCCTGGTTTTCCTCTATGCACTTGCATGTGTGTTTCCCCTCTTTTCATCGTTTGTCTCTTTTATCTCTTTTCGCCTCGCCTGTCTCTTTTATCTTCCTTCTCTCTTCTGCATTAATTCTCTCTTTTACCTCTTTCCCCCTCGACTGTCTCTTTTCCCTGGTTTCCCCCTTGTCAATGAACACTCTCTTTCCCTTCGACTCTCTCTTGTCCCTGATTTTCGCCTTTGCCCTCGCATGACTCTTTCCCCAGTTTTTCCGTGAACTGTCTCTTCTCCATCATTTCTCATCGCCTGTCTTTTTTCCTTGATTTCCCTTTTTTCCATGAACTCTCTCTTCCCCTGCTTTTCCCTCGCCTGTCTCTCTTCCCTGGTTTTCCTCTATGCACTTGCATGTGTGTTTCCCCTCTTTTCATCGTTTGTCTCTTTTATCTCTTTTCGCCTCGCCTGTCTCTTTTCTCTTCCTTCTCTCTTCTGCATTGACTCTCTCTTTTACCTCTTTCCCCCTCGCCTGTCTCGTTACCTTAGATTCCCTTTTTACCATGAACTCTCTCTGCCCCTGGTTGTCCCTCGCCTGCCTCTTTCCCCTGGTTTCCCTCTTCTCCATGAACTCTTCCTTTCCCTTCTTTTCCCTCTACTGCCTCTTTTCCCTGCCTTCCCTCTTCTGCATTAACTCTCTCTTTTACCTCTTTCCCCCTCGCCTATCCCTTTTCCCTGGTTTCCCTTTTTTCCATTAACTCTCTCTTCCCATTCTTTTCCCTTGCCTATCTCTTTTCCCTGGTTTCCCTCTTCTCCATGAACTCTCCCTTCCACTCTTTTTCCTCGACTGTCTCTTTTCCCTGGTTTCCCCCTTTTCAATTAACACTCTCTTTCCAATCGACTCTCTCTTGTCCCTAATTTTCGCCTTTGCCCTCGCATGACTCTTTCCCCAGTTTTTCCGTGAACTGTCTCTTCTCCATCGTTTCTCATCACCTATTTTCCCTGCTTTCCCTTTTTTCCATAAATTCTCTCTTTCCCCTCTTTTCCCTCGCCTCTTTTCACTGGTTTCCCTTTTTTCCATGAACTCTCTCTTTCCCCTCTTTTTCCTCGCCTGTCTCTTTTCACTGGTTTCCCTCTTTTCCATGAAGTCTCGCTTTCCCATATTTTCGGTCGCGAGTCTCTTTTCCTCGGTTCCCCGCTTTTCCCATGAACTCTCTCTTTCCCTTCTTTTCCCTCGCGTGTTTCTTTTCCCTTCTTTTCCCTCGCATGTCACTTTTCCCTGGTTTTCCTCTATGCCCTCGCCTGTCTCTTTCCCCTCTTTTCATCGTTTGTCTCTTTTATCTCTTTTCGCCTCGCCTGTCTCTTTTCTCTTCCTTCTCTCTTCTGCATTGACTCTCTCTTTTACCTCTTTCCCCCTCGCCTGTCTCGTTACCTTAGATTCCCTTTTTACCATGAACTCTCTCTGCCCCTGGTTGTCCCTCGCCTGCCTCTTTCCCCTGGTTTCCCTCTTCTCCATGAACTCTTCCTTTCCCTTCTTTTCCCTCTACTGCCTCTTTTCCCTGCCTTCCCTCTTCTGCATTAACTCTCTCTTTTACCTCTTTCCCCCTCGCCTATCCCTTTTCCCTGGTTTCCCTTTTTTCCATTAACTCTCTCTTCCCATTCTTTTCCCTTGCCTATCTCTTTTCCCTGGTTTCCCTCTTTTCCATGAACTCTCCCTTCCACTCTTTTTCCTCGCCTGCCTCTTTTCCCTGGTTTCCCTCTACTGCATTAATTCTCTTTTACCTCTTTCCCCCTCGACTGTCTCTTTTCCCTGGTTTCCCCCTTTTCAATTAACACTCTCTTTCCAATAGACTCTGTCTTGTCCCTGCTTTTCGCCTTTGCCCTCGCATGACTCTTTCCACAGTGTTTCCATGAGCTGTCTCTTTTCCATCATTTCTCATCGCCTGTCTTTTTTCCTTGATTTCCCTTTTTTCCATGAACTCTCTCTTCCCCTGCTTTTCCCTCGCCTGTCTCTCTTCCCTGGTTTTCCTCTATACCGTTGCCTGTCTCTTTCCCCTCTTTTCATCGTTTGTCTCTTTTATCTCTTTTCGCCTCGCCTGTCTCTTTTATCTTCCTTCTCTCTTCTGCATTAATTCTCTCTTTTACCTCTTTCCCCCTCGACTGTCTCTTTTCCCTGGTTTCCCCCTTGTCAATGAACACTCTCTTTCCAATAGACTCTCTCTTGTCCCTGCTTTTCGCCTTTGCCCTCGCATGACTCTTTCCCCAGTTTTTCCGTGAACTGTCTCTTCTCCATCATTTCTCATCGCCTGTCTTTTTTCCTTGATTTCCCTTTTTTCCATGAACTCTCTCTTCCCCTGCTTTTCCCTCGCCTGTCTCTCTTCCCTGGTTTTCCTCTATGCACTTGCATGTGTGTTTCCCCTCTTTTCATCGTTTGTCTCTTTTATCTCTTTTCGCCTCGCCTGTCTCTTTTCTCTTCCTTCTCTCTTCTGCATTGACTCTCTCTTTTACCTCTTTCCCCCTCGCCTGTCTCTTTACCTTAGATTCCCTTTTTACCATGAACTCTCTCTGCCCCTGGTTGTCCCTCGCCTGCCTCTTTCCCCTGGTTTCCCTCTTCTCCATGAACTCTTCCTTTCCCTTCTTTTCCCTCTACTGCCTCTTTTCCCTGCCTTCCCTCTTCTGCATTAACTCTCTCTTTTACCTCTTTCCCCCTCGCCTATCCCTTTTCCCTGGTTTCCCTTTTTTCCATTAACTCTCTCTTCCCATTCTTTTCCCTTGCCTATCTCTTTTCCCTGGTTTCCCTCTTCTCCATGAACTCTCCCTTCCACTCTTTTTCCTCGCCTGCCTCTTTTTCCCTGGTTTCCCTCTACTGCATTAATTCTCTCTTTTACCTCTTTCCCCCTCGACTGTCTCTTTTCCCTGGTTTCCCCCTTTTCAATTAACACTCTCTTTCCAATCGACTCTCTCTTGTCCCTAATTTTCGCCTTTGCCCTCGCATGACTCTTTCCCCAGTTTTTCCGTGAACTGTCTCTTCTCCATCGTTTCTCATCACCTATTTTCCCTGCTTTCCCTTTTTTCCATAAATTCTCTCTTTCCCCTCTTTTCCCTCGCCTCTTTTCACTGGTTTCCCTTTTTTCCATGAACTCTCTCTTTCCCCTCTTTTTCCTCGCCTGTCTCTTTTCACTGGTTTCCCTCTTTTCCATGAAGTCTCGCTTTCCCATATTTTCGGTCGCGAGTCTCTTTTCCTCGGTTCCCCGCTTTTTCCATGAACTCTCTCTTTCCCTTCTTTTCCCTCGCGTGTTTCTTTTCCCTTCTTTTCCCTCGCATGTCACTTTTCCCTGGTTTTCCTCTATGCCCTCGCCTGCCTCTTTCCCCTCTTTTCATCGTTTGACTCTTTTATCTCTATTCGCCTCGCCTGTCTCTCTTATCATCTTTACCTCTTCTGCATTAACTCTCTCTTTTACCTCTTTCCCCCTCGCCTCTTTTCCCAGGATTCCCTTTTTACCATGAAATCTCTCTTCCCCTGCTTTTCCCTCACCTGTCTCTTTCCCCTGGTTTCCCTCTTCTCCATGAACTCTCCCTTCCACTCTTTTTCCTCGCCTGCCTCTTTTCCCTGCCTTCCCTCTTCTGCATTAACTCTCTCTTTTACCTCTTTCCCCCTCGCCTATCCCTTTTCCCTGGTTTCCCTTTTTTCCATTAACTCTCTCTTCCCATTCTTTTCCCTTGCCTATCTCTTTTCCCTGGTTTCCCTCTTTTCCATGAACTCTCCCTTCCACTCTTTTTCCTCGCCTGCCTCTTTTCCCTGGTTTCCCTCTACTGCATTAATTCTCTCTTTTACCTCTTTCCCCCTCGACTGTCTCTTTTCCCTGGTTTCCCCCTTTTCAATTAACACTCTCTTTCCAATCGACTCTCTCTTGTCCCTGCTTTTCGCCTTTGCCCTCGCATGACTCTTTCCCCAGTTTTTCCGTGAACTGTCTCTTCTCCATCGTTTCTCATCGCCTATTTTCCCTGCTTTCCCTTTTTTCCATAAATTCTCTCTTTCCCCTCTTTTTCCTCGCCTCTTTTCACTGGTTTCCCTTTTTTCCATGAACTCTCTCTTTCCCCTCTTTTTCCTCGCCTGTCTCTTTTCACTGGTTTCCCTCTTTTCCATGAAGTCTCGCTTTCCCATATTTTCGGTCGCGAGTCTCTTTTCCTCGGTTCCCCGCTTTTTCCATGAACTCTCTCTTTCCCTTCTTTTCCCTCGCGTGTTTCTTTTCCCTTCTTTTCCCTCGCATGTCACTTTTCCCTGGTTTTCCTCTATGCCCTCGCCTGCCTCTTTCCCCTCTTTTCATCGTTTGACTCTTTTATCTCTATTCGCCTCGCCTGTCTCTCTTATCATCTTTAACCTCTTCTGCATTAACTCTCTCTTTTTCCTCTTCCCCCCTCGCCTGTCCCTTTCCCCTGGTTTCCCTCTTTTCCATGAACTCTCTCTTTCCCTTCTTTTCCCTCGACTGTCCCTTTTCCTTGCTTTTCCTCTTTGCCCTTGCCTGTCTCTTTCCCCAGTTTTTCCATCATCTGTCTCTTTTCCATCTTTTCTCATCGCCTGTCTTTTTTCCATGGTTTCCCTCTCTTTACATGAACTCTCTCTTTCCCCTGCTTTTTTCTCGCCTGTCTCGTTTCCCTGCTTTCCCTCTTTTCCATGAAGTCTCTCTTTCCCATGTTTTTGGTCGCGAATCTCTTTTCCTCGGTTCCCCTCTTTTCCATGAACTCTCCCTTCTTTTCCCTCGCGTGTCTCTTTCCCTTCTTTTCCCTCGCGTGTCCTTTTCCCTGGTTTTCCTCTATGCACTTGCATGTGTGTTTCCCCTCTTTTCATCGTTTGTCTCTTTTATCTCTTTTCGCCTCGCCTGTCTCTTTTATCTTCCTTCTCTCTTCTGCATTAATTCTCTCTTTTACCTCTTTCCCCCCTCGACTTTCTCTTTTCCCTGGTTTCCCCCTTGTCAATGAACACTCTCTTTCCCTTCGACTCTCTCTTGTCCCTGATTTTCGCCTTTGCCCTCGCATGACTCTTTCCCCAGTTTTTCCGTGAACTGTCTCTTCTCCATCATTTCTCATCGCCTGTCTTTTTTCCTTGATTTCCCTTTTTTCCATGAACTCTCTCTTCCCCTGCTTTTCCCTCGCCTGTCTCTCTTCCCTGGTTTTCCTCTATGCACTTGCATGTGTGTTTCCCCTCTTTTCATCGTTTGTCTCTTTTATCTCTTTTCGCCTCGCCTGTCTCTTTTCTCTTCCTTCTCTCTTCTGCATTGACTCTCTCTTTTACCTCTTTCCCCCCTCGCCTGTCTCGTTACCTTAGATTCCCTTTTTACCATGAACTCTCTCTGCCCCTGGTTGTCCCTCGCCTGCCTCTTTCCCCTGGTTTCCCTCTTCTCCATGAACTCTTCCTTTCCCTTCTTTTCCCTCTACTGCCTCTTTTCCCTGCCTTCCCTCTTCTGCATTAACTCTCTCTTTTACCTCTTTCCCCCTCGCCTATCCCTTTTCCCTGGTTTCCCTTTTTTCCATTAACTCTCTCTTCCCATTCTTTTCCCTTGCCTATCTCTTTTCCCTGGTTTCCCTCTTCTCCATGAACTCTCCCTTCCACTCTTTTTCCTCGCCTGCCTCTTTTTCCCTGGTTTCCCTCTACTGCATTAATTCTCTCTTTTACCTCTTTCCCCCTCGACTGTCTCTTTTCCCTGGTTTCCCCCTTTTCAATTAACACTCTCTTTCCAATCGACTCTCTCTTGTCCCTAATTTTCGCCTTTGCCCTCGCATGACTCTTTCCCCAGTTTTTCCGTGAACTGTCTCTTCTCCATCGTTTCTCATCGCCTATTTTCCCTGCTTTCCCTTTTTTCCATAAATTCTCTCTTTCCCCTCTTTTCCCTCGCCTCTTTTCACTGGTTTCCCTTTTTTCCATGAACTCTCTCTTTCCCCTCTTTTTCCTCGCCTGTCTCTTTTCACTGGTTTCCCTCTTTTCCATGAAGTCTCGCTTTCCCATATTTTCGGTCGCGAGTCTCTTTTCCTCGGTTCCCCGCTTTTCCCATGAACTCTCTCTTTCCCTTCTTTTCCCTCGCGTGTTTCTTTTCCCTTCTTTTCCCTCGCATGTCACTTTTCCCTGGTTTTCCTCTATGCCCTCGCCTGTCTCTTTCCCCTCTTTTCATCGTTTGACTCTTTTATCTCTATTCGCCTCGCCTGTCTCTCTTATCATCTTTACCTCTTCTGCATTAACTCTCTCTTTTACCTCTTTCCCCCTCGCCTCTTTTCCCAGGATTCCCTTTTTACCATGAAATCTCTCTTCCCCTGCTTTTCCCTCACCTGTCTCTTTTCACTGGTTTCCCTCTTTTCCATGAAGTCTCTCTTTCCCTTCTTTTCCCTCGCCTGCCTCTTCTCCTTGCTTTTCCTCTTTTCCATGAACTCTTCCTTTCCCTTCTTTTCCCGCTCCTGCCTCTTTTCCCTGCCTTCCCTCTTCTGCATTCACTCTCTCTTTTACCTCTTTCCCCGTCGCCTGTCCCTTTTCCCTGGTTTCCCTCGTTTCCATGAACTCTCCCTTCCACTCTTTTTCCTCGCCTGCCTCTTTTCCCTGGTTTCCCTCTACTGCATTAATTCTCTCTTTTACCTCTTTCCCCCTCGACTGTCTCTTTTCCCTGGTTTCCCCCTTTTCAATTAACACTCTCTTTCCAATAGACTCTGTCTTGTCCCTGCTTTTCGCCTTTGCCCTCGCATGACTCTTTCCACAGTGTTTCCATGAGCTGTCTCTTTTCCATCATTTCTCATCGCCTGTCTTTTTTCCTTGATTTCCCTTTTTTCCATGAACTCTCTCTTCCCCTGCTTTTCCCTCGCCTGTCTCTCTTCCCTGGTTTTCCTCTATGCACTTGCATGTGTGTTTCCCCTCTTTTCATCGTTTGTCTCTTTTATCTCTTTTCGCCTCGCCTGTCTCTTTTCTCTTCCTTCTCTCTTCTGCATTGACTCTCTCTTTTACCTCTTTCCCCCTCGCCTGTCTCTTTACCTTAGATTCCCTTTTTACCATGAACTCTCTCTGCCCCTGGTTGTCCCTCGCCTGCCTCTTTCCCCTGGTTTCCCTCTTCTCCATGAACTCTTCCTTTCCCTTCTTTTCCCTCGCCTGCCTCTTTTCCCTGCCTTCCCTCTTCTGCATTCACTCTCTCTTTTACCTCTTTCCCCCTCGCCTATCCCTTTTCCCTGGTTTCCCTTTTTTCCATTAACTCTCTCTTCCCATTCTTTTCCCTTGCCTATCTCTTTTCCCTGGTTTCCCTCTTTTCCATGAACTCTCCCTTCCACTCTTTTTCCTCGCCTGCCTCTTTTCCCTGGTTTCCCTCTACTGCATTAATTCTCTTTTACCTCTTTCCCCCTCGACTGTCTCTTTTCCCTGGTTTCCCCCTTTTCAATTAACACTCTCTTTCCAATAGACTCTGTCTTGTCCCTGCTTTTCGCCTTTGCCCTCGCATGACTCTTTCCACAGTGTTTCCATGAGCTGTCTCTTTTCCATCATTTCTCATCGCCTGTCTTTTTTCCTTGATTTCCCTTTTTTCCATGAACTCTCTCTTCCCCTGCTTTTCCCTCGCCTGTCTCTCTTCCCTGGTTTTCCTCTATACCGTTGCCTGTCTCTTTCCCCTCTTTTCATCGTTTGTCTCTTTTATCTCTTTTCGCCTCGCCTGTCTCTTTTATCTTCCTTCTCTCTTCTGCATTAATTCTCTCTTTTACCTCTTTCCCCCTCGACTGTCTCTTTTCCCTGGTTTCCCCCTTGTCAATGAACACTCTCTTTCCCTTCGACTCTCTCTTGTCCCTGATTTTCGCCTTTGCCCTCGCATGACTCTTTCCCCAGTTTTTCCGTGAACTGTCTCTTCTCCATCATTTCTCATCGCCTGTCTTTTTTCCTTGATTTCCCTTTTTTCCATGAACTCTCTCTTCCCCTGCTTTTCCCTCGCCTGTCTCTCTTCCCTGGTTTTCCTCTATGCACTTGCATGTGTGTTTCCCCTCTTTTCATCGTTTGTCTCTTTTATCTCTTTTCGCCTCGCCTGTCTCTTTTCTCTTCCTTCTCTCTTCTGCATTGACTCTCTCTTTTACCTCTTTCCCCCTCGCCTGTCTCGTTACCTTAGATTCCCTTTTTACCATGAACTCTCTCTGCCCCTGGTTGTCCCTCGCCTGCCTCTTTCCCCTGGTTTCCCTCTTCTCCATGAACTCTTCCTTTCCCTTCTTTTCCCTCTACTGCCTCTTTTCCCTGCCTTCCCTCTTCTGCATTAACTCTCTCTTTTACCTCTTTCCCCCTCGCCTATCCCTTTTCCCTGGTTTCCCTTTTTTCCATTAACTCTCTCTTCCCATTCTTTTCCCTTGCCTATCTCTTTTCCCTGGTTTCCCTCTTCTCCATGAACTCTCCCTTCCACTCTTTTTCCTCGCCTGCCTCTTTTTCCCTGGTTTCCCTCTACTGCATTAATTCTCTCTTTTACCTCTTTCCCCCTCGACTGTCTCTTTTCCCTGGTTTCCCCCTTTTCAATTAACACTCTCTTTCCAATCGACTCTCTCTTGTCCCTAATTTTCGCCTTTGCCCTCGCATGACTCTTTCCCCAGTTTTTCTGTGAACTGTCTCTTCTCCATCGTTTCTCATCGCCTATTTTCCCTGCTTTCCCTTTTTTCCATAAATTCTCTCTTTCCCCTCTTTTCCCTCGCCTCTTTTCACTGGTTTCCCTTTTTTCCATGAACTCTCTCTTTCCCCTCTTTTTCCTCGCCTGTCTCTTTTCACTGGTTTCCCTCTTTTCCATGAAGTCTCGCTTTCCCATATTTTCGGTCGCGAGTCTCTTTTCCTCGGTTCCCCGCTTTTCCCATGAACTCTCTCTTTCCCTTCTTTTCCCTCGCGTGTTTCTTTTCCCTTCTTTTCCCTCGCATGTCACTTTTCCCTGGTTTTCCTCTATGCCCTCGCCTGTCTCTTTCCCCTCTTTTCATCGTTTGACTCTTTTATCTCTATTCGCCTCGCCTGTCTCTCTTATCATCTTTACCTCTTCTGCATTAACTCTCTCTTTTACCTCTTTCCCCCTCGCCTCTTTTCCCAGGATTCCCTTTTTACCATGAAATCTCTCTTCCCCTGCTTTTCCCTCACCTGTCTCTTTTCACTGGTTTCCCTCTTTTCCATGAAGTCTCTCTTTCCCTTCTTTTCCCTCGCCTGCCTCTTCTCCTTGCTTTTCCTCTTTTCCATGAACTCTTCCTTTCCCTTCTTTTCCCGCTCCTGCCTCTTTTCCCTGCCTTCCCTCTTCTGCATTCACTCTCTCTTTTACCTCTTTCCCCGTCGCCTGTCCCTTTTCCCTGGTTTCCCTCGTTTCCATGAACTCTCCCTTCCACTCTTTTTCCTCGCCTGCCTCTTTTCCCTGGTTTCCCTCTACTGCATTAATTCTCTCTTTTACCTCTTTCCCCCTCGACTGTCTCTTTTCCCTGGTTTCCCCCTTTCCAATTAACACTCTCTTTCCAATCGACTCTCTCTTGTCCCTAATTTTCGCCTTTGCCCTCGCATGACTCTTTCCACAGTGTTTCCATGAGCTGTCTCTTTTCCATCATTTCTCATCGCCTGTCTTTTTTCCTTGATTTCCCTTTTTTCCATGAACTCTCTCTTCCCCTGCTTTTCCCTCGCCTGTCTCTCTTCCCTGGTTTTCCTCTATGCACTTGCATGTGTGTTTCCCCTCTTTTCATCGTTTGTCTCTTTTATCTCTTTTCGCCTCGCCTGTCTCTTTTCTCTTCCTTCTCTCTTCTGCATTGACTCTCTCTTTTACCTCTTTCCCCCTCGCCTGTCTCTTTACCTTAGATTCCCTTTTTACCATGAACTCTCTCTGCCCCTGGTTGTCCCTCGCCTGCCTCTTTCCCCTGGTTTCCCTCTTCTCCATGAACTCTTCCTTTCCCTTCTTTTCCCTCGCCTGCCTCTTTTCCCTGCCTTCCCTCTTCTGCATTAACTCTCTCTTTTACCTCTTTCCCCCTCGCCTATCCCTTTTCCCTGGTTTCCCTTTTTTCCATTAACTCTCTCTTCCCATTCTTTTCCCTTGCCTATCTCTTTTCCCTGGTTTCCCTCTTTTCCATGAACTCTCCCTTCCACTCTTTTTCCTCGCCTGCCTCTTTTCCCTGGTTTCCCTCTACTGCATTAATTCTCTTTTACCTCTTTCCCCCTCGACTGTCTCTTTTCCCTGGTTTCCCCCTTTTCAATTAACACTCTCTTTCCAATAGACTCTGTCTTGTCCCTGCTTTTCGCCTTTGCCCTCGCATGACTCTTTCCACAGTGTTTCCATGAGCTGTCTCTTTTCCATCATTTCTCATCGCCTGTCTTTTTTCCTTGATTTCCCTTTTTTCCATGAACTCTCTCTTCCCCTGCTTTTCCCTCGCCTGTCTCTCTTCCCTGGTTTTCCTCTATACCGTTGCCTGTCTCTTTCCCCTCTTTTCATCGTTTGTCTCTTTTATCTCTTTTCGCCTCGCCTGTCTCTTTTATCTTCCTTCTCTCTTCTGCATTAATTCTCTCTTTTACCTCTTTCCCCCTCGACTGTCTCTTTTCCCTGGTTTCCCCCTTGTCAATGAACACTCTCTTTCCCTTCGACTCTCTCTTGTCCCTGATTTTCGCCTTTGCCCTCGCATGACTCTTTCCCCAGTTTTTCCGTGAACTGTCTCTTCTCCATCATTTCTCATCGCCTGTCTTTTTTCCTTGATTTCCCTTTTTTCCATGAACTCTCTCTTCCCCTGCTTTTCCCTCGCCTGTCTCTCTTCCCTGGTTTTCCTCTATGCACTTGCATGTGTGTTTCCCCTCTTTTCATCGTTTGTCTCTTTTATCTCTTTTCGCCTCGCCTGTCTCTTTTCTCTTCCTTCTCTCTTCTGCATTGACTCTCTCTTTTACCTCTTTCCCCCTCGCCTGTCTCGTTACCTTAGATTCCCTTTTTACCATGAACTCTCTCTGCCCCTGGTTGTCCCTCGCCTGCCTCTTTCCCCTGGTTTCCCTCTTCTCCATGAACTCTTCCTTTCCCTTCTTTTCCCTCTACTGCCTCTTTTCCCTGCCTTCCCTCTTCTGCATTAACTCTCTCTTTTACCTCTTTCCCCCTCGCCTATCCCTTTTCCCTGGTTTCCCTTTTTTCCATTAACTCTCTCTTCCCATTCTTTTCCCTTGCCTATCTCTTTTCCCTGGTTTCCCTCTTCTCCATGAACTCTCCCTTCCACTCTTTTTCCTCGACTGTCTCTTTTCCCTGGTTTCCCCCTTTTCAATTAACACTCTCTTTCCAATCGACTCTCTCTTGTCCCTAATTTTCGCCTTTGCCCTCGCATGACTCTTTCCCCAGTTTTTCCGTGAACTGTCTCTTCTCCATCGTTTCTCATCACCTATTTTCCCTGCTTTCCCTTTTTTCCATAAATTCTCTCTTTCCCCTCTTTTCCCTCGCCTCTTTTCACTGGTTTCCCTTTTTTCCATGAACTCTCTCTTTCCCCTCTTTTTCCTCGCCTGTCTCTTTTCACTGGTTTCCCTCTTTTCCATGAAGTCTCGCTTTCCCATATTTTCGGTCGCGAGTCTCTTTTCCTCGGTTCCCCGCTTTTCCCATGAACTCTCTCTTTCCCTTCTTTTCCCTCGCGTGTTTCTTTTCCCTTCTTTTCCCTCGCATGTCACTTTTCCCTGGTTTTCCTCTATGCCCTCGCCTGTCTCTTTCCCCTCTTTTCATCGTTTGTCTCTTTTATCTCTTTTCGCCTCGCCTGTCTCTTTTCTCTTCCTTCTCTCTTCTGCATTGACTCTCTCTTTTACCTCTTTCCCCCTCGCCTGTCTCGTTACCTTAGATTCCCTTTTTACCATGAACTCTCTCTGCCCCTGGTTGTCCCTCGCCTGCCTCTTTCCCCTGGTTTCCCTCTTCTCCATGAACTCTTCCTTTCCCTTCTTTTCCCTCTACTGCCTCTTTTCCCTGCCTTCCCTCTTCTGCATTAACTCTCTCTTTTACCTCTTTCCCCCTCGCCTATCCCTTTTCCCTGGTTTCCCTTTTTTCCATTAACTCTCTCTTCCCATTCTTTTCCCTTGCCTATCTCTTTTCCCTGGTTTCCCTCTTTTCCATGAACTCTCCCTTCCACTCTTTTTCCTCGCCTGCCTCTTTTCCCTGGTTTCCCTCTACTGCATTAATTCTCTTTTACCTCTTTCCCCCTCGACTGTCTCTTTTCCCTGGTTTCCCCCTTTTCAATTAACACTCTCTTTCCAATAGACTCTGTCTTGTCCCTGCTTTTCGCCTTTGCCCTCGCATGACTCTTTCCACAGTGTTTCCATGAGCTGTCTCTTTTCCATCATTTCTCATCGCCTGTCTTTTTTCCTTGATTTCCCTTTTTTCCATGAACTCTCTCTTCCCCTGCTTTTCCCTCGCCTGTCTCTCTTCCCTGGTTTTCCTCTATACCGTTGCCTGTCTCTTTCCCCTCTTTTCATCGTTTGTCTCTTTTATCTCTTTTCGCCTCGCCTGTCTCTTTTATCTTCCTTCTCTCTTCTGCATTAATTCTCTCTTTTACCTCTTTCCCCCTCGACTGTCTCTTTTCCCTGGTTTCCCCCTTGTCAATGAACACTCTCTTTCCAATAGACTCTCTCTTGTCCCTGCTTTTCGCCTTTGCCCTCGCATGACTCTTTCCCCAGTTTTTCCGTGAACTGTCTCTTCTCCATCATTTCTCATCGCCTGTCTTTTTTCCTTGATTTCCCTTTTTTCCATGAACTCTCTCTTCCCCTGCTTTTCCCTCGCCTGTCTCTCTTCCCTGGTTTTCCTCTATGCACTTGCATGTGTGTTTCCCCTCTTTTCATCGTTTGTCTCTTTTATCTCTTTTCGCCTCGCCTGTCTCTTTTCTCTTCCTTCTCTCTTCTGCATTGACTCTCTCTTTTACCTCTTTCCCCCTCGCCTGTCTCTTTACCTTAGATTCCCTTTTTACCATGAACTCTCTCTGCCCCTGGTTGTCCCTCGCCTGCCTCTTTCCCCTGGTTTCCCTCTTCTCCATGAACTCTTCCTTTCCCTTCTTTTCCCTCTACTGCCTCTTTTCCCTGCCTTCCCTCTTCTGCATTAACTCTCTCTTTTACCTCTTTCCCCCTCGCCTATCCCTTTTCCCTGGTTTCCCTTTTTTCCATTAACTCTCTCTTCCCATTCTTTTCCCTTGCCTATCTCTTTTCCCTGGTTTCCCTCTTCTCCATGAACTCTCCCTTCCACTCTTTTTCCTCGCCTGCCTCTTTTTCCCTGGTTTCCCTCTACTGCATTAATTCTCTCTTTTACCTCTTTCCCCCTCGACTGTCTCTTTTCCCTGGTTTCCCCCTTTTCAATTAACACTCTCTTTCCAATCGACTCTCTCTTGTCCCTAATTTTCGCCTTTGCCCTCGCATGACTCTTTCCCCAGTTTTTCCGTGAACTGTCTCTTCTCCATCGTTTCTCATCACCTATTTTCCCTGCTTTCCCTTTTTTCCATAAATTCTCTCTTTCCCCTCTTTTCCCTCGCCTCTTTTCACTGGTTTCCCTTTTTTCCATGAACTCTCTCTTTCCCCTCTTTTTCCTCGCCTGTCTCTTTTCACTGGTTTCCCTCTTTTCCATGAAGTCTCGCTTTCCCATATTTTCGGTCGCGAGTCTCTTTTCCTCGGTTCCCCGCTTTTTCCATGAACTCTCTCTTTCCCTTCTTTTCCCTCGCGTGTTTCTTTTCCCTTCTTTTCCCTCGCATGTCACTTTTCCCTGGTTTTCCTCTATGCCCTCGCCTGCCTCTTTCCCCTCTTTTCATCGTTTGACTCTTTTATCTCTATTCGCCTCGCCTGTCTCTCTTATAATCTTTACCTCTTCTGCATTAACTCTCTCTTTTACCTCTTTCCCCCTCGACTGTCTCTTTTCCCTGGTTTCCCCCTTTTCAATGAACACTCTCTTTCCCTTCGACTCTGTCTTGTCCCTGCTTTTCGCCTTTGCCCTCGCATGACTCTTTCCACAGTGTTTCCATGAGCTGTCTCTTTTCCATCATTTCTCATCGCCTGTCTTTTTTCCTTGATTTCCCTTTTTTCCATGAACTCTCTCTTCCCCTGCTTTTCCCTCGCCTGTCTCTCTTCCCTGGTTTTCCTCTATGCACTTGCATGTGTGTTTCCCCTCTTTTCATCGTTTGTCTCTTTTATCTCTTTTCGCCTCGCCTGTCTCTTTTCTCTTCCTTCTCTCTTCTGCATTGACTCTCTCTTTTACCTCTTTCCCCCTCGCCTGTCTCGTTACCTTAGATTCCCTTTTTACCATGAACTCTCTCTGCCCCTGGTTGTCCCTCGCCTGCCTCTTTCCCCTGGTTTCCCTCTTCTCCATGAACTCTCCCTTCCACTCTTTTCCCTCTACTGCCTCTTTTCCCTGGTTTCCCTCTACTGCATTAATTCTCTCTTTTACCTCTTTCCCCCTCGACTGTCTCTTTTCCCTGGTTTCCCCCTTTTCAATTAACACTCTCTTTCCTATCAACTCTCTCTTGTCCCTAATTTTCGCCTTTGCCCTCGCATGACTCTTTCCCCAGTTTTTCCGTGAACTGTCTCTTCTCCATCGTTTCTCATCGCCTATTTTCCCTGCTTTCCCTTTTTTCCATAAATTCTCTCTTTCCCCTCTTTTTCCTCGCCTCTTTTCACTGGTTTCCCTTTTTTCCATGAACCCTCTCTTTCCCCTCTTTTTCCTCGCCTGTCTCTTTTCACTGGTTTCCCTCTTTTCCATGAAGTCTCGCTTTCCCATATTTTCGGTCGCGAGTCTCTTTTCCTCGGTTCCCCGCTTTTTCCATGAACTCTCTCTTTCCCTTCTTTTCCCTCGCGTGTTTCTTTTCCCTTCTTTTCCCTCGCATGTCACTTTTCCCTGGTTTTCCTCTATGCCCTCGCCTGTCTCTTTCCCCTCTTTTCATCGTTTGACTCTTTTATCTCTATTCGCCTCGCCTGTCTCTCTTATCATCTTTACCTCTTCTGCATTAACTCTCTCTTTTACCTCTTTCCCCCTCGCCTCTTTTCCCAGGATTCCCTTTTTACCATGAAATCTCTCTTCCCCTGCTTTTCCCTCACCTGTCTCTTTTCACTGGTTTCCCTCTTTTCCATGAAGTCTCTCTTTCCCTTCTTTTCCCTCGCCTGCCTCTTCTCCTTGCTTTTCCTCTTTTCCATGAACTCTTCCTTTCCCTTCTTTTCCCGCTCCTGCCTCTTTTCCCTGCCTTCCCTCTTCTGCATTCACTCTCTCTTTTACCTCTTTCCCCGTCGCCTGTCCCTTTTCCCTGGTTTCCCTCGTTTCCATGAACTCTCCCTTCCACTCTTTTTCCTCGCCTGCCTCTTTTCCCTGGTTTCCCTCTACTGCATTAATTCTCTCTTTTACCTCTTTCCCCCTCGACTGTCTCTTTTCCCTGGTTTCCCCCTTTTCAATTAACACTCTCTTTCCAATAGACTCTGTCTTGTCCCTGCTTTTCGCCTTTGCCCTCGCATGACTCTTTCCACAGTGTTTCCATGAGCTGTCTCTTTTCCATCATTTCTCATCGCCTGTCTTTTTTCCTTGATTTCCCTTTTTTCCATGAACTCTCTCTTCCCCTGCTTTTCCCTCGCCTGTCTCTCTTCCCTGGTTTTCCTCTATGCACTTGCATGTGTGTTTCCCCTCTTTTCATCGTTTGTCTCTTTTATCTCTTTTCGCCTCGCCTGTCTCTTTTCTCTTCCTTCTCTCTTCTGCATTGACTCTCTCTTTTACCTCTTTCCCCCTCGCCTGTCTCTTTACCTTAGATTCCCTTTTTACCATGAACACTCTCTGCCCCTGGTTGTCCCTCGCCTGCCTCTTTCCCCTGGTTTCCCTCTTCTCCATGAACTCTTCCTTTCCCTTCTTTTCCCTCGCCTGCCTCTTTTCCCTGCCTTCCCTCTTCTGCATTAACTCTCTCTTTTACCTCTTTCCCCCTCGCCTATCCCTTTTCCCTGGTTCCCTTTTTTCCATTAACTCTCTCTTCCCATTTTTTTCCCTTGCCTATCTCTTTTCCCTGGTTTCCCTCTTTTCCATGAACTCTCCCTTCCACTCTTTTTCCTCGCCTGCCTCTTTTCCCTGGTTTCCCTCTACTGCATTCACTCTCTCTTTTACCTCTTTCCCCCTCGACTGTCTCTTTTCCCTGGTTTCCCCCTTTTCAATTAACACTCTCTTTCCCTTCGACTCTCTCTTGTCCCTGATTTTCGCCTTTGCCCTCGCATGACTCTTTCCCCAGTTTTTCCGTGAACTGTCTCTTCTCCATCATTTCTCATCGCCTGTCTTTTTTCCTTGATTTCCCTTTTTTCCATGAACTCTCTCTTCCCCTGCTTTTCCCTCGCCTGTCTCTTTTCACTGGTTTCCCTCTTTTCCATGAAGTCTCGCTTTCCCATATTTTCGGTCGCGAGTCTCTTTTCCTCGGTTCCCCGCTTTTTCCATGAACTCTCTCTTTCCCTTCTTTTCCCTCGCGTGTTTCTTTTCCCTTCTTTTCCCTCGCATGTCACTTTTCCCTGGTTTTCCTCTATGCCCTCGCCTGTCTCTTTCCCCTCTTTTCATCGTTTGACTCTTTTATCTCTATTCGCCTCGCCTGTCTCTCTTATCATCTTTACCTCTTCTGCATTAACTCTCTCTTTTACCTCTTTCCCCCTCGCCTCTTTTCCCAGGATTCCCTTTTTACCATGAAATCTCTCTTCCCCTGCTTTTCCCTCACCTGTCTCTTTTCACTGGTTTCCCTCTTTTCCATGAAGTCTCTCTTTCCCTTCTTTTCCCTCGCCTGCCTCTTCTCCTTGCTTTTCCTCTTTTCCATGAACTCTTCCTTTCCCTTCTTTTCCCGCTCCTGCCTCTTTTCCCTGCCTTCCCTCTTCTGCATTCACTCTCTCTTTTACCTCTTTCCCCGTCGCCTGTCCCCTTTCCCTGGTTTCCCTCGTTTCCATGAACTCTCCCTTCCACTCTTTTTCCTCGCCTGCCTCTTTTCCCTGGTTTCCCTCTACTGCATTAATTCTCTCTTTTACCTCTTTCCCCCTCGACTGTCTCTGCACTGGTTTCCCCCTTTTCAATTAACACTCTCTTTCCAATAGACTCTGTCTTGTCCCTGCTTTTCGCCTTTGCCCTCGCATGACTCTTTCCACAGTGTTTCCATGAGCTGTCTCTTTTCCATCATTTCTCATCGCCTGTCTTTTTTCCTTGATTTCCCTTTTTTCCATGAACTCTCTCTTCCCCTGCTTTTCCCTCGCCTGTCTCTCTTCCCTGGTTTTCCTCTATACCGTTGCCTGTCTCTTTCCCCTCTTTTCATCGTTTGTCTCTTTTATCTCTTTTCGCCTCGCCTGTCTCTTTTATCTTCCTTCTCTCTTCTGCATTAATTCTCTCTTTTACCTCTTTCCCCCTCGACTGTCTCTTTTCCCTGGTTTCCCCCTTGTCAATGAACACTCTCTTTCCAATAGACTCTCTCTTGTCCCTGCTTTTCGCCTTTGCCCTCGCATGACTCTTTCCCCAGTTTTTCCGTGAACTGTCTCTTCTCCATCATTTCTCATCGCCTGTCTTTTTTCCTTGATTTCCCTTTTTTCCATGAACTCTCTCTTCCCCTGCTTTTCCCTCGCCTGTCTCTCTTCCCTGGTTTTCCTCTATGCACTTGCATGTGTGTTTCCCCTCTTTTCATCGTTTGTCTCTTTTATCTCTTTTCGCCTCGCCTGTCTCTTTTCTCTTCCTTCTCTCTTCTGCATTGACTCTCTCTTTTACCTCTTTCCCCCTCGCCTGTCTCTTTACCTTAGATTCCCTTTTTACCATGAACTCTCTCTGCCCCTGGTTGTCCCTCGCCTGCCTCTTTCCCCTGGTTTCCCTCTTCTCCATGAACTCTTCCTTTCCCTTCTTTTCCCTCTACTGCCTCTTTTCCCTGCCTTCCCTCTTCTGCATTAACTCTCTCTTTTACCTCTTTCCCCCTCGCCTATCCCTTTTCCCTGGTTTCCCTTTTTTCCATTAACTCTCTCTTCCCATTCTTTTCCCTTGCCTATCTCTTTTCCCTGGTTTCCCTCTTCTCCATGAACTCTCCCTTCCACTCTTTTTCCTCGCCTGCCTCTTTTTCCCTGGTTTCCGTCTACTGCATTAATTCTCTCTTTTACCTCTTTCCCCCTCGACTGTCTCTTTTCCCTGGTTTCCCCCTTTTCAATTAACACTCTCTTTCCAATCGACTCTCTCTTGTCCCTAATTTTCGCCTTTGCCCTCGCATGACTCTTTCCCCAGTTTTTCCGTGAACTGTCTCTTCTCCATCGTTTCTCATCACCTATTTTCCCTGCTTTCCCTTTTTTCCATAAATTCTCTCTTTCCCCTCTTTTCCCTCGCCTCTTTTCACTGGTTTCCCTTTTTTCCATGAACTCTCTCTTTCCCCTCTTTTTCCTCGCCTGTCTCTTTTCACTGGTTTCCCTCTTTTCCATGAAGTCTCGCTTTCCCATATTTTCGGTCGCGAGTCTCTTTTCCTCGGTTCCCCGCTTTTTCCATGAACTCTCTCTTTCCCTTCTTTTCCCTCGCGTGTTTCTTTTCCCTTCTTTTCCCTCGCATGTCACTTTTCCCTGGTTTTCCTCTATGCCCTCGCCTGCCTCTTTCCCCTCTTTTCATCGTTTGACTCTTTTATCTCTATTCGCCTCGCCTGTCTCTCTTATAATCTTTACCTCTTCTGCATTAACTCTCTCTTTTACCTCTTTCCCCCTCGACTGTCTCTTTTCCCTGGTTTCCCCCTTTTCAATGAACACTCTCTTTCCCTTCGACTCTGTCTTGTCCCTGCTTTTCGCCTTTGCCCTCGCATGACTCTTTCCACAGTGTTTCCATGAGCTGTCTCTTTTCCATCATTTCTCATCGCCTGTCTTTTTTCCTTGATTTCCCTTTTTTCCATGAACTCTCTCTTCCCCTGCTTTTCCCTCGCCTGTCTCTCTTCCCTGGTTTTCCTCTATGCACTTGCATGTGTGTTTCCCCTCTTTTCATCGTTTGTCTCTTTTATCTCTTTTCGCCTCGCCTGTCTCTTTTCTCTTCCTTCTCTCTTCTGCATTGACTCTCTCTTTTACCTCTTTCCCCCTCGCCTGTCTCGTTACCTTAGATTCCCTTTTTACCATGAACTCTCTCTGCCCCTGGTTGTCCCTCGCCTGCCTCTTTCCCCTGGTTTCCCTCTTCTCCATGAACTCTCCCTTCCACTCTTTTCCCTCTACTGCCTCTTTTCCCTGGTTTCCCTCTACTGCATTAATTCTCTCTTTTACCTCTTTCCCCCTCGACTGTCTCTTTTCCCTGGTTTCCCCCTTTTCAATTAACACTCTCTTTCCTATCAACTCTCTCTTGTCCCTAATTTTCGCCTTTGCCCTCGCATGACTCTTTCCCCAGTTTTTCCGTGAACTGTCTCTTCTCCATCGTTTCTCATCGCCTATTTTCCCTGCTTTCCCTTTTTTCCATAAATTCTCTCTTTCCCCTCTTTTTCCTCGCCTCTTTTCACTGGTTTCCCTTTTTTCCATGAACCCTCTCTTTCCCCTCTTTTTCCTCGCCTGTCTCTTTTCACTGGTTTCCCTCTTTTCCATGAAGTCTCGCTTTCCCATATTTTCGGTCGCGAGTCTCTTTTCCTCGGTTCCCCGCTTTTTCCATGAACTCTCTCTTTCCCTTCTTTTCCCTCGCGTGTTTCTTTTCCCTTCTTTTCCCTCGCATGTCACTTTTCCCTGGTTTTCCTCTATGCCCTCGCCTGTCTCTTTCCCCTCTTTTCATCGTTTGACTCTTTTATCTCTATTCGCCTCGCCTGTCTCTCTTATCATCTTTACCTCTTCTGCATTAACTCTCTCTTTTACCTCTTTCCCCCTCGCCTCTTTTCCCAGGATTCCCTTTTTACCATGAAATCTCTCTTCCCCTGCTTTTCCCTCACCTGTCTCTTTTCACTGGTTTCCCTCTTTTCCATGAAGTCTCTCTTTCCCTTCTTTTCCCTCGCCTGCCTCTTCTCCTTGCTTTTCCTCTTTTCCATGAACTCTTCCTTTCCCTTCTTTTCCCGCTCCTGCCTCTTTTCCCTGCCTTCCCTCTTCTGCATTCACTCTCTCTTTTACCTCTTTCCCCGTCGCCTGTCCCTTTTCCCTGGTTTCCCTCGTTTCCATGAACTCTCCCTTCCACTCTTTTTCCTCGCCTGCCTCTTTTCCCTGGTTTCCCTCTACTGCATTAATTCTCTCTTTTACCTCTTTCCCCCTCGACTGTCTCTTTTCCCTGGTTTCCCCCTTTTCAATTAACACTCTCTTTCCAATAGACTCTGTCTTGTCCCTGCTTTTCGCCTTTGCCCTCGCATGACTCTTTCCACAGTGTTTCCATGAGCTGTCTCTTTTCCATCATTTCTCATCGCCTGTCTTTTTTCCTTGATTTCCCTTTTTTCCATGAACTCTCTCTTCCCCTGCTTTTCCCTCGCCTGTCTCTCTTCCCTGGTTTTCCTCTATGCACTTGCATGTGTGTTTCCCCTCTTTTCATCGTTTGTCTCTTTTATCTCTTTTCGCCTCGCCTGTCTCTTTTCTCTTCCTTCTCTCTTCTGCATTGACTCTCTCTTTTACCTCTTTCCCCCTCGCCTGTCTCTTTACCTTAGATTCCCTTTTTACCATGAACACTCTCTGCCCCTGGTTGTCCCTCGCCTGCCTCTTTCCCCTGGTTTCCCTCTTCTCCATGAACTCTTCCTTTCCCTTCTTTTCCCTCGCCTGCCTCTTTTCCCTGCCTTCCCTCTTCTGCATTAACTCTCTCTTTTACCTCTTTCCCCCTCGCCTATCCCTTTTCCCTGGTTCCCTTTTTTCCATTAACTCTCTCTTCCCATTTTTTTCCCTTGCCTATCTCTTTTCCCTGGTTTCCCTCTTTTCCATGAACTCTCCCTTCCACTCTTTTTCCTCGCCTGCCTCTTTTCCCTGGTTTCCCTCTACTGCATTCACTCTCTCTTTTACCTCTTTCCCCCTCGACTGTCTCTTTTCCCTGGTTTCCCCCTTTTCAATTAACACTCTCTTTCCCTTCGACTCTCTCTTGTCCCTGATTTTCGCCTTTGCCCTCGCATGACTCTTTCCCCAGTTTTTCCGTGAACTGTCTCTTCTCCATCATTTCTCATCGCCTGTCTTTTTTCCTTGATTTCCCTTTTTTCCATGAACTCTCTCTTCCCCTGCTTTTCCCTCGCCTGTCTCTTTTCACTGGTTTCCCTCTTTTCCATGAAGTCTCGCTTTCCCATATTTTCGGTCGCGAGTCTCTTTTCCTCGGTTCCCCGCTTTTTCCATGAACTCTCTCTTTCCCTTCTTTTCCCTCGCGTGTTTCTTTTCCCTTCTTTTCCCTCGCATGTCACTTTTCCCTGGTTTTCCTCTATGCCCTCGCCTGTCTCTTTCCCCTCTTTTCATCGTTTGACTCTTTTATCTCTATTCGCCTCGCCTGTCTCTCTTATCATCTTTACCTCTTCTGCATTAACTCTCTCTTTTACCTCTTTCCCCCTCGCCTCTTTTCCCAGGATTCCCTTTTTACCATGAAATCTCTCTTCCCCTGCTTTTCCCTCACCTGTCTCTTTTCACTGGTTTCCCTCTTTTCCATGAAGTCTCTCTTTCCCTTCTTTTCCCTCGCCTGCCTCTTCTCCTTGCTTTTCCTCTTTTCCATGAACTCTTCCTTTCCCTTCTTTTCCCGCTCCTGCCTCTTTTCCCTGCCTTCCCTCTTCTGCATTCACTCTCTCTTTTACCTCTTTCCCCGTCGCCTGTCCCCTTTCCCTGGTTTCCCTCGTTTCCATGAACTCTCCCTTCCACTCTTTTTCCTCGCCTGCCTCTTTTCCCTGGTTTCCCTCTACTGCATTAATTCTCTCTTTTACCTCTTTCCCCCTCGACTGTCTCTGCACTGGTTTCCCCCTTTTCAATTAACACTCTCTTTCCAATAGACTCTGTCTTGTCCCTGCTTTTCGCCTTTGCCCTCGCATGACTCTTTCCACAGTGTTTCCATGAGCTGTCTCTTTTCCATCATTTCTCATCGCCTGTCTTTTTTCCTTGATTTCCCTTTTTTCCATGAACTCTCTCTTCCCCTGCTTTTCCCTCGCCTGTCTCTCTTCCCTGGTTTTCCTCTATGCACTTGCATGTGTGTTTCCCCTCTTTTCATCGTTTGTCTCTTTTATCTCTTTTCGCCTCGCCTGTCTCTTTTCTCTTCCTTCTCTCTTCTGCATTGACTCTCTCTTTTACCTCTTTCCCCCTCGCCTGTCTCTTTACCTTAGATTCCCTTTTTACCATGAACTCTCTCTGCCCCTGGTTGTCCCTCGCCTGCCTCTTTCCCCTGGTTTCCCTCTTCTCCATGAACTCTTCCTTTCCCTTCTTTTCCCTCTACTGCCTCTTTTCCCTGCCTTCCCTCTTCTGCATTAACTCTCTCTTTTACCTCTTTCCCCCTCGCCTATCCCTTTTCCCTGGTTCCCTTTTTTCCATTAACTCTCTCTTCCCATTTTTTTCCCTTGCCTATCTCTTTTCCCTGGTTTCCCTCTTTTCCATGAACTCTCCCTTCCACTCTTTTTCCTCGCCTGCCTCTTTTCCCTGGTTTCCCTCTACTGCATTAATTCTCTCTTTTACCTCTTTCCCCCTCGACTGTCTCTTTTCCCTGGTTTCCCCCTTTTCAATTAACACTCTCTTTCCAATAGACTCTGTCTTGTCCCTGCCTTTCGCCTTTGCCCTCGCATGACTCTTTCCACAGTGTTTCCATGAGCTGTCTCTTTTCCATCATTTCTCATCGCCTGTCTTTTTTCCTTGATTTCCCTTTTTTCCATGAACTCTCTCTTTCCCCTCTTTTCCCTCTCCTGCCTCTTTTCCCTGCCTTCCCTCTTTTCCATGAACTCTTCCTTTCCCTTCTTTTCCCTCTCCTGGCTCTTTTCCCTGCCTTCCCTCTTCTGCATTGACTCTCTCTTTTTCCTCTTCCCCCCTCGCCTGTCCCTTTCCCCTGGTTTCCCTCTTTTCCATGAACTCTCTCTTTCCCTTCTTTTCCCTCGACTGTCCCTTTTCCTTGCTTTTCCTCTTTGCCCTTGCCTGTCTCGTTCCCCAGTTTTTCCATCATCTGTCTCTTTTCCATCTTTTCTCATCGCCTGTCTTTTTTCCATGGTTTCCCTCTTTTTACATGAACTCTCTCTTTCCCCTCTTTTTCCTCGCCTGCCTCTTTTCCCTGGTTTCCTTTTTTCCCATGAACTCTCTCTTCCCCTGCTTTTTTCTCGCCTGTCTCGTTTCCCTGCTTTCCCTCTTTTCCATGAAGTCTCTCTTTCCCATGTTTTTGGTCGCGAATCTCTTTTCCTCGGTTCCCCTCTTTTCCATGAACTCTCCCTTCTTTTCCCTCGCGTGTCTCTTTCCCTTCTTTTCCCTCGCGTGTCCTTTTCCCTGGTTTTCCTCTATACCGTTGCCTGTCTCTTTCCCCTCTTTTCATCGTTTGTCTCTTTTATCTCTTTTCGCCTCGCCTGTCTCTTTTATCTTCCTTCTCTCTTCTGCATTAATTCTCTCTTTTACCTCTTTCCCCCTCGACTGTCTCTTTTCCCTGGTTTCCCCCTTGTCAATGAACACTCTCTTTCCCTTCGACTCTCTCTTGTCCCTGATTTTCGCCTTTGCCCTCGCATGACTCTTTCCCCAGTTTTTCCGTGAACTGTCTCTTCTCCATCATTTCTCATCGCCTGTCTTTTTTCCTTGATTTCCCTTTTTTCCATGAACTCTCTCTTCCCCTGCTTTTCCCTCGCCTGTCTCTCTTCCCTGGTTTTCCTCTATGCACTTGCATGTGTGTTTCCCCTCTTTTCATCGTTTGTCTCTTTTATCTCTTTTCGCCTCGCCTGTCTCTTTTCTCTTCCTTCTCTCTTCTGCATTGACTCTCTCTTTTACCTCTTTCCCCCTCGCCTGTCTCGTTACCTTAGATTCCCTTTATACCATGAACTCTCTCTGCCCCTGGTTGTCCCTCGCCTGCCTCTTTCCCCTGGTTTCCCTCTTCTCCATGAACTCTTCCTTTCCCTTCTTTTCCCTCTACTGCCTCTTTTCCCTGCCTTCCCTCTTCTGCATTAACTCTCTCTTTTACCTCTTTCCCCCTCGCCTATCCCTTTTCCCTGGTTTCCCTTTTTTCCATTAACTCTCTCTTCCCATTTTTTCCCTTGCCTATCTCTTTTCCCTGGTTTCCCTCTTTTCCATGAACTCTCCCTTCCACTCTTTTTCCTCGCCTGCCTCTTTTTCCCTGGTTTCCCTCTACTGCATTAATTCTCTCTTTTACCTCTTTCCCCCTCGACTGTCTCTTTTCCCTGGTTTCCCCCTTTTCAATTAAGACTCTCTTTCCAATCGACTCTCTCTTGTCCCTAATTTTCGCCTTTGCCCTCGCATGACTCTTTCCCCAGTTTTTCCGTGAACTGTCTCTTCTCCATCGTTTCTCATCGCCTATTTTCCCTGCTTTCCCTTTTTTCCATAAATTCTCTCTTTCCCCTCTTTTTCCCTCGCCTCTTTTCACTGGTTTCCCTTTTTTCCATGAACCCTCTCTTTCCCCTCTTTTTCCTCGCCTGTCTCTTTTCACTGGTTTCCCTCTTTTCCATGAAGTCTCGCTTTCCCATATTTTCGGTCGCGAGTCTCTTTTCCTCGGTTCCCCGCTTTTTCCATGAACTCTCTCTTTCCCTTCTTTTCCCTCGCGTGTTTCTTTTCCCTTCTTTTCCCTCGCATGTCACTTTTCCCTGGTTTTCCTCTATGCCCTCGCCTGTCTCTTTCCCCTCTTTTCATCGTTTGACTCTTTTATCTCTATTCGCCTCGCCTGTCTCTCTTATCATCTTTACCTCTTCTGCATTAACTCTCTCTTTTACCTCTTTCTCCCTCGCCTCTTTTCCCAGGATTCCCTTTTTACCATGAAATCTCTCTTCCCCTGCTTTTCCCTCACCTGTCTCTTTTCACTGGTTTCCCTCTTTTCCATGAAGTCTCTCTTTCCCTTCTTTTCCCTCGCCTGCCTCTTCTCCTTGCTTTTCCTCTTTTCCATGAACTCTTCCTTTCCCTTCTTTTCCCGCTCCTGCCTCTTTTCCCTGCCTTCCCTCTTCTGCATTCACTCTCTCTTTTACCTCTTTCCCCGTCGCCTGTCCCTTTTCCCTGGTTTCCCTCGTTTCCATGAACTCTCCCTTCCACTCTTTTTCCTCGCCTGCCTCTTTTCCCTGGTTTCCCTCTACTGCATTAATTCTCTCTTTTACCTCTTTCCCCCTCGACTGTCTCTGCACTGGTTTCCCCCTTTTCAATTAACACTCTCTTTCCAATAGACTCTGTCTTGTCCCTGCTTTTCGCCTTTGCCCTCGCATGACTCTTTCCACAGTGTTTCCATGAGCTGTCTCTTTTCCATCATTTCTCATCGCCTGTCTTTTTTCCTTGATTTCCCTTTTTTCCATGAACTCTCTCTTCCCCTGCTTTTCCCTCGCCTGTCTCTCTTCCCTGGTTTTCCTCTATGCACTTGCATGTGTGTTTCCCCTCTTTTCATCGTTTGTCTCTTTTATCTCTTTTCGCCTCGCCTGTCTCTTTTCTCTTCCTTCTCTCTTCTGCATTGACTCTCTCTTTTACCTCTTTCCCCCTCGCCTGTCTCTTTACCTTAGATTCCCTTTTTACCATGAACTCTCTCTGCCCCTGGTTGTCCCTCGCCTGCCTCTTTCCCCTGGTTTCCCTCTTCTCCATGAACTCTTCCTTTCCCTTCTTTTCCCTCTACTGCCTCTTTTCCCTGCCTTCCCTCTTCTGCATTAACTCTCTCTTTTACCTCTTTCCCCCTCGCCTATCCCTTTTCCCTGGTTCCCTTTTTTCCATTAACTCTCTCTTCCCATTTTTTTCCCTTGCCTATCTCTTTTCCCTGGTTTCCCTCTTTTCCATGAACTCTCCCTTCCACTCTTTTTCCTCGCCTGCCTCTTTTCCCTGGTTTCCCTCTACTGCATTCACTCTCTCTTTTACCTCTTTCCCCCTCGACTGTCTCTTTTCCCTGGTTTCCCCCTTTTCAATTAACACTCTCTTTCCCTTCGACTCTCTCTTGTCCCTGATTTTCGCCTTTGCCCTCGCATGACTCTTTCCCCAGTTTTTCCGTGAACTGTCTCTTCTCCATCATTTCTCATCGCCTGTCTTTTTTCCTTGATTTCCCTTTTTTCCATGAACTCTCTCTTCCCCTGCTTTTCCCTCGCCTGTCTCTTTTCACTGGTTTCCCTCTTTTCCATGAAGTCTCGCTTTCCCATATTTTCGGTCGCGAGTCTCTTTTCCTCGGTTCCCCGCTTTTTCCATGAACTCTCTCTTTCCCTTCTTTTCCCTCGCGTGTTTCTTTTCCCTTCTTTTCCCTCGCATGTCACTTTTCCCTGGTTTTCCTCTATGCCCTCGCCTGTCTCTTTCCCCTCTTTTCATCGTTTGACTCTTTTATCTCTATTCGCCTCGCCTGTCTCTCTTATCATCTTTACCTCTTCTGCATTAACTCTCTCTTTTACCTCTTTCCCCCTCGCCTCTTTTCCCAGGATTCCCTTTTTACCATGAAATCTCTCTTCCCCTGCTTTTCCCTCACCTGTCTCTTTTCACTGGTTTCCCTCTTTTCCATGAAGTCTCTCTTTCCCTTCTTTTCCCTCGCCTGCCTCTTCTCCTTGCTTTTCCTCTTTTCCATGAACTCTTCCTTTCCCTTCTTTTCCCGCTCCTGCCTCTTTTCCCTGCCTTCCCTCTTCTGCATTCACTCTCTCTTTTACCTCTTTCCCCGTCGCCTGTCCCCTTTCCCTGGTTTCCCTCGTTTCCATGAACTCTCCCTTCCACTCTTTTTCCTCGCCTGCCTCTTTTCCCTGGTTTCCCTCTACTGCATTAATTCTCTCTTTTACCTCTTTCCCCCTCGACTGTCTCTGCACTGGTTTCCCCCTTTTCAATTAACACTCTCTTTCCAATAGACTCTGTCTTGTCCCTGCTTTTCGCCTTTGCCCTCGCATGACTCTTTCCACAGTGTTTCCATGAGCTGTCTCTTTTCCATCATTTCTCATCGCCTGTCTTTTTTCCTTGATTTCCCTTTTTTCCATGAACTCTCTCTTCCCCTGCTTTTCCCTCGCCTGTCTCTCTTCCCTGGTTTTCCTCTATGCACTTGCATGTGTGTTTCCCCTCTTTTCATCGTTTGTCTCTTTTATCTCTTTTCGCCTCGCCTGTCTCTTTTCTCTTCCTTCTCTCTTCTGCATTGACTCTCTCTTTTACCTCTTTCCCCCTCGCCTGTCTCTTTACCTTAGATTCCCTTTTTACCATGAACTCTCTCTGCCCCTGGTTGTCCCTCGCCTGCCTCTTTCCCCTGGTTTCCCTCTTCTCCATGAACTCTTCCTTTCCCTTCTTTTCCCTCTACTGCCTCTTTTCCCTGCCTTCCCTCTTCTGCATTAACTCTCTCTTTTACCTCTTTCCCCCTCGCCTATCCCTTTTCCCTGGTTCCCTTTTTTCCATTAACTCTCTCTTCCCATTTTTTTCCCTTGCCTATCTCTTTTCCCTGGTTTCCCTCTTTTCCATGAACTCTCCCTTCCACTCTTTTTCCTCGCCTGCCTCTTTTCCCTGGTTTCCCTCTACTGCATTAATTCTCTCTTTTACCTCTTTCCCCCTCGACTGTCTCTTTTCCCTGGTTTCCCCCTTTTCAATTAACACTCTCTTTCCAATAGACTCTGTCTTGTCCCTGCCTTTCGCCTTTGCCCTCGCATGACTCTTTCCACAGTGTTTCCATGAGCTGTCTCTTTTCCATCATTTCTCATCGCCTAATTTCCCTGCTTTCCCTTTTTTCCATGAACTCTCTCTTTCCCCTCTTTTCCCTCTCCTGCCTCTTTTCCCTGCCTTCCCTCTTTTCCATGAACTCTTCCTTTCCCTTCTTTTCCCTCTCCTGGCTCTTTTCCCTGCCTTCCCTCTTCTGCATTGACTCTCTCTTTTTCCTCTTCCCCCCTCGCCTGTCCCTTTCCCCTGGTTTCCCTCTTTTCCATGAACTCTCTCTTTCCCTTCTTTTCCCTCGACTGTCCCTTTTCCTTGCTTTTCCTCTTTGCCCTTGCCTGTCTCGTTCCCCAGTTTTTCCATCATCTGTCTCTTTTCCATCTTTTCTCATCGCCTGTCTTTTTTCCATGGTTTCCCTCTTTTTACATGAACTCTCTCTTTCCCCTCTTTTTCCTCGCCTGCCTCTTTTCCCTGGTTTCCTTTTTTCCCATGAACTCTCTCTTCCCCTGCTTTTTTCTCGCCTGTCTCGTTTCCCTGCTTTCCCTCTTTTCCATGAAGTCTCTCTTTCCCATGTTTTTGGTCGCGAATCTCTTTTCCTCGGTTCCCCTCTTTTCCATGAACTCTCCCTTCTTTTCCCTCGCGTGTCTCTTTCCCTTCTTTTCCCTCGCGTGTCCTTTTCCCTGGTTTTCCTCTATACCGTTGCCTGTCTCTTTCCCCTCTTTTCATCGTTTGTCTCTTTTATCTCTTTTCGCCTCGCCTGTCTCTTTTATCTTCCTTCTCTCTTCTGCATTAATTCTCTCTTTTACCTCTTTCCCCCTCGACTGTCTCTTTTCCCTGGTTTCCCCCTTGTCAATGAACACTCTCTTTCCCTTCGACTCTCTCTTGTCCCTGATTTTCGCCTTTGCCCTCGCATGACTCTTTCCCCAGTTTTTCCGTGAACTGTCTCTTCTCCATCATTTCTCATCGCCTGTCTTTTTTCCTTGATTTCCCTTTTTTCCATGAACTCTCTCTTCCCCTGCTTTTCCCTCGCCTGTCTCTCTTCCCTGGTTTTCCTCTATGCACTTGCATGTGTGTTTCCCCTCTTTTCATCGTTTGTCTCTTTTATCTCTTTTCGCCTCGCCTGTCTCTTTTCTCTTCCTTCTCTCTTCTGCATTGACTCTCTCTTTTACCTCTTTCCCCCTCGCCTGTCTCGTTACCTTAGATTCCCTTTATACCATGAACTCTCTCTGCCCCTGGTTGTCCCTCGCCTGCCTCTTTCCCCTGGTTTCCCTCTTCTCCATGAACTCTTCCTTTCCCTTCTTTTCCCTCTACTGCCTCTTTTCCCTGCCTTCCCTCTTCTGCATTAACTCTCTCTTTTACCTCTTTCCCCCTCGCCTATCCCTTTTCCCTGGTTTCCCTTTTTTCCATTAACTCTCTCTTCCCATTTTTTCCCTTGCCTATCTCTTTTCCCTGGTTTCCCTCTTTTCCATGAACTCTCCCTTCCACTCTTTTTCCTCGCCTGCCTCTTTTTCCCTGGTTTCCCTCTACTGCATTAATTCTCTCTTTTACCTCTTTCCCCCTCGACTGTCTCTTTTCCCTGGTTTCCCCCTTTTCAATTAAGACTCTCTTTCCAATCGACTCTCTCTTGTCCCTAATTTTCGCCTTTGCCCTCGCATGACTCTTTCCCCAGTTTTTCCGTGAACTGTCTCTTCTCCATCGTTTCTCATCGCCTATTTTCCCTGCTTTCCCTTTTTTCCATAAATTCTCTCTTTCCCCTCTTTTTCCTCGCCTCTTTTCACTGGTTTCCCTTTTTTCCATGAACCCTCTCTTTCCCCTCTTTTTCCTCGCCTGTCTCTTTTCACTGGTTTCCCTCTTTTCCATGAAGTCTCGCTTTCCCATATTTTCGGTCGCGAGTCTCTTTTCCTCGGTTCCCCGCTTTTTCCATGAACTCTCTCTTTCCCTTCTTTTCCCTCGCGTGTTTCTTTTCCCTTCTTTTCCCTCGCATGTCACTTTTCCCTGGTTTTCCTCTATGCCCTCGCCTGTCTCTTTCCCCTCTTTTCATCGTTTGACTCTTTTATCTCTATTCGCCTCGCCTGTCTCTCTTATCATCTTTACCTCTTCTGCATTAACTCTCTCTTTTACCTCTTTCTCCCTCGCCTCTTTTCCCAGGATTCCCTTTTTACCATGAAATCTCTCTTCCCCTGCTTTTCCCTCACCTGTCTCTTTTCACTGGTTTCCCTCTTTTCCATGAAGTCTCTCTTTCCCTTCTTTTCCCTCGCCTGCCTCTTCTCCTTGCTTTTCCTCTTTTCCATGAACTCTTCCTTTCCCTTCTTTTCCCGCTCCTGCCTCTTTTCCCTGCCTTCCCTCTTCTGCATTCACTCTCTCTTTTACCTCTTTCCCCGTCGCCTGTCCCTTTTCCCTGGTTTCCCTCGTTTCCATGAACTCTCCCTTCCACTCTTTTTCCTCGCCTGCCTCTTTTCCCTGGTTTCCCTCTACTGCATTAATTCTCTCTTTTACCTCTTTCCCCCTCGACTGTCTCTTTTCCCTGGTTTCCCCCTTTTCAATTAACACTCTCTTTCCAATAGACTCTGTCTTGTCCCTGCTTTTCGCCTTTGCCCTCGCATGACTCTTTCCACAGTGTTTCCATGAGCTGTCTCTTTTCCATCATTTCTCATCGCCTGTCTTTTTTCCTTGATTTCCCTTTTTTCCATGAACTCTCTCTTCCCCTGCTTTTCCCTCGCCTGTCTCTCTTCCCTGGTTTTCCTCTATGCACTTGCATGTGTGTTTCCCCTCTTTTCATCGTTTGTCTCTTTTATCTCTTTTCGCCTCGCCTGTCTCTTTTCTCTTCCTTCTCTCTTCTGCATTGACTCTCTCTTTTACCTCTTTCCCCCTCGCCTGTCTCTTTACCTTAGATTCCCTTTTTACCATGAACTCTCTCTGCCCCTGGTTGTCCCTCACCTGTCTCTTTCCCCTGGTTTCCCTCTTCTCCATGAACTCTTCCTTTCCCTTCTTTTTCCTCGCCTGCCTCTTTTCCCTGCCTTCCCTCTTCTGCATTGACTCTCTCTTTTACCTCTTTCCCCCTCGCCTATCCCTTTTCCCTGGTTTCCCTTTTTTCCATTAACTCTCTCTTCCCATTCTTTTCCCTTGCCTATCTCTTTTCCCTGGTTTCCCTCTTTTCCATGAACTCTCCCTTCCACTCTTTTTCCTCGCCTGCCTCTTTTCCCTGGTTTCCCTCTACTGCATTAATTCTCTCTTTTACCTCTTTCCCCCTCGACTGTCTCTTTTCCCTGGTTTCCCCCTTTTCAATTAACACTCTCTTTCCAATAGACTCTGTCTTGTCCCTCCTTTTCGCCTTTGCCCTCGCATGACTCTTTCCACAGTGTTTCCATGAGCTGTCTCTTCTCCATCATTTCTCATCGCCTGTCTTTTTTCCTTGATTTCCCTTTTTTCCATGAACTCTCTCTTCCCCTGCTTTTCCCTCGCCTGTCTCTCTTCCCTGGTTTTCCTCTATGCACTTGCATGTGTGTTTCCCCTCTTTTCATCGTTTGTCTCTTTTATCTCTTTTCGCCTCGCCTGTCTCTTTTCTCTTCCTTCTCTCTTCTGCATTGACTCTCTCTTTTACCTCTTTCCCCCTCGCCTGTCTCTTTACCTTAGATTCCCTTTTTACCATGAACTCTCTCTGCCCCTGGTTGTCCCTCGCCTGCCTCTTTCCCCTGGTTTCCCTCTTCTCCATGAACTCTTCCTTTCCCTTCTTTTCCCTCTACTGCCTCTTTTCCCTGCCTTCCCTCTTCTGCATTAACTCTCTCTTTTACCTCTTTCCCCCTCGCCTATCTCTTTTCCCTGGTTTCCCTCTTTTCCATGAACTCTCCCTTCCACTCTTTTTCCTCGCCTGCCTCTTTTTCCCTGGTTTCCCTCTACTGCATTAATTCTCTCTTTTACCTCTTTCCCCCTCGACTGTCTCTTTTCCCTGGTTTCCCCCTTTTCAATTAACACTCTCTTTCCAATCGACTCTCTCTTGTCCCTAATTTTCGCCTTTGCCCTCGCATGACTCTTTCCCCAGTTTTTCCGTGAACTGTCTCTTCTCCATCGTTTCTCATCGCCTATTTTCCCTGCTTTCCCTTTTTTCCATAAATTCTCTCTTTCCCCTCTTTTTCCTCGCCTCTTTTCACTGGTTTCCCTTTTTTCCATGAACCCTCTCTTTCCCCTCTTTTTCCTCGCCTGTCTCTTTTCACTGGTTTCCCTCTTTTCCATGAAGTCTCGCTTTCCCATATTTTCGGTCGCGAGTCTCTTTTCCTCGGTTCCCCGCTTTTTCCATGAACTCTCTCTTTCCCTTCTTTTCCCTCGCGTGTTTCTTTTCCCTTCTTTTCCCTCGCATGTCACTTTTCCCTGGTTTTCCTCTATGCCCTCGCCTGTCTCTTTCCCCTCTTTTCATCGTTTGACTCTTTTATCTCTATTCGCCTCGCCTGTCTCTCTTATCATCTTTACCTCTTCTGCATTAACTCTCTCTTTTACCTCTTTCTCCCTCGCCTCTTTTCCCAGGATTCCCTTTTTACCATGAAATCTCTCTTCCCCTGCTTTTCCCTCACCTGTCTCTTTTCACTGGTTTCCCTCTTTTCCATGAAGTCTCTCTTTCCCTTCTTTTCCCTCGCCTGCCTCTTCTCCTTGCTTTTCCTCTTTTCCATGAACTCTTCCTTTCCCTTCTTTTCCCGCTCCTGCCTCTTTTCCCTGCCTTCCCTCTTCTGCATTCACTCTCTCTTTTACCTCTTTCCCCGTCGCCTGTCCCTTTTCCCTGGTTTCCCTCGTTTCCATGAACTCTCCCTTCCACTCTTTTTCCTCGCCTGCCTCTTTTCCCTGGTTTCCCTCTACTGCATTAATTCTCTCTTTTACCTCTTTCCCCCTCGACTGTCTCTTTTCCCTGGTTTCCCCCTTTTCAATTAACACTCTCTTTCCCTTCGACTCTGTCTTGTCCCTGCTTTTCGCCTTTGCCCTCGCATGACTCTTTCCACAGTGTTTCCATGAGCTGTCTCTTTTCCATCATTTCTCATCGCCTGTCTTTTTTCCTTGATTTCCCTTTTTTCCATGAACTCTCTCTTCCCCTGCTTTTCCCTCGCCTGTCTCTCTTCCCTGGTTTTCCTCTATGCACTTGCATGTGTGTTTCCCCTCTTTTCATCGTTTGTCTCTTTTATCTCTTTTCGCCTCGCCTGTCTCTTTTCTCTTCCTTCTCTCTTCTGCATTGACTCTCTCTTTTACCTCTTTCCCCCTCGCCTGTCTCTTTACCTTAGATTCCCTTTTTACCATGAACTCTCTCTGCCCCTGGTTGTCCCTCGCCTGCCTCTTTCCCCTGGTTTCCCTCTTCTCCATGAACTCTTCCTTTCCCTTCTTTTCCCTCTACTGCCTCTTTTCCCTGCCTTCCCTCTTCTGCATTAACTCTCTCTTTTACCTCTTTCCCCCTCGCCTATCCCTTTTCCCTGGTTTCCCTTTTTTCCATTAACTCTCTCTTCCCATTTTTTCCCTTGCCTATCTCTTTTCCCTGGTTTCCCTCTTTTCCATGAACTCTCCCTTCCACTCTTTTTCCTCGCCTGCCTCTTTTCCCTGGTTTCCCTCTACTGCATTAATTCTCTCTTTTACCTCTTTCCCCCTCGACTGTCTCTTTTCCCTGGTTTCCCCCTTTTCAATTAAGACTCTCTTTCCAATCGACTCTCTCTTGTCCCTAATTTTCGCCTTTGCCCTCGCATGACTCTTTCCCCAGTTTTTCCGTGAACTGTCTCTTCTCCATCGTTTCTCATCGCCTATTTTCCCTGCTTTCCCTTTTTTCCATAAATTCTCTCTTTCCCCTCTTTTTCCCTCGCCTCTTTTCACTGGTTTCCCTTTTTTCCATGAACCCTCTCTTTCCCCTCTTTTTCCTCGCCTGTCTCTTTTCACTGGTTTCCCTCTTTTCCATGAAGTCTCGCTTTCCCATATTTTCGGTCGCGAGTCTCTTTTCCTCGGTTCCCCGCTTTTTCCATGAACTCTCTCTTTCCCTTCTTTTCCCTCGCGTGTTTCTTTTCCCTTCTTTTCCCTCGCATGTCACTTTTCCCTGGTTTTCCTCTATGCCCTCGCCTGTCTCTTTCCCCTCTTTTCATCGTTTGACTCTTTTATCTCTATTCGCCTCGCCTGTCTCTCTTATCATCTTTACCTCTTCTGCATTAACTCTCTCTTTTACCTCTTTCTCCCTCGCCTCTTTTCCCAGGATTCCCTTTTTACCATGAAATCTCTCTTCCCCTGCTTTTCCCTCACCTGTCTCTTTTCACTGGTTTCCCTCTTTTCCATGAAGTCTCTCTTTCCCTTCTTTTCCCTCGCCTGCCTCTTCTCCTTGCTTTTCCTCTTTTCCATGAACTCTTCCTTTCCCTTCTTTTCCCGCTCCTGCCTCTTTTCCCTGCCTTCCCTCTTCTGCATTCACTCTCTCTTTTACCTCTTTCCCCGTCGCCTGTCCCTTTTCCCTGGTTTCCCTCGTTTCCATGAACTCTCCCTTCCACTCTTTTTCCTCGCCTGCCTCTTTTCCCTGGTTTCCCTCTACTGCATTAATTCTCTCTTTTACCTCTTTCCCCCTCGACTGTCTCTGCACTGGTTTCCCCCTTTTCAATTAACACTCTCTTTCCAATAGACTCTGTCTTGTCCCTGCTTTTCGCCTTTGCCCTCGCATGACTCTTTCCACAGTGTTTCCATGAGCTGTCTCTTTTCCATCATTTCTCATCGCCTGTCTTTTTTCCTTGATTTCCCTTTTTTCCATGAACTCTCTCTTCCCCTGCTTTTCCCTCGCCTGTCTCTCTTCCCTGGTTTTCCTCTATGCACTTGCATGTGTGTTTCCCCTCTTTTCATCGTTTGTCTCTTTTATCTCTTTTCGCCTCGCCTGTCTCTTTTCTCTTCCTTCTCTCTTCTGCATTGACTCTCTCTTTTACCTCTTTCCCCCTCGCCTGTCTCTTTACCTTAGATTCCCTTTTTACCATGAACTCTCTCTGCCCCTGGTTGTCCCTCGCCTGCCTCTTTCCCCTGGTTTCCCTCTTCTCCATGAACTCTTCCTTTCCCTTCTTTTCCCTCTACTGCCTCTTTTCCCTGCCTTCCCTCTTCTGCATTAACTCTCTCTTTTACCTCTTTCCCCCTCGCCTATCCCTTTTCCCTGGTTCCCTTTTTTCCATTAACTCTCTCTTCCCATTTTTTTCCCTTGCCTATCTCTTTTCCCTGGTTTCCCTCTTTTCCATGAACTCTCCCTTCCACTCTTTTTCCTCGCCTGCCTCTTTTCCCTGGTTTCCCTCTACTGCATTCACTCTCTCTTTTACCTCTTTCCCCCTCGACTGTCTCTTTTCCCTGGTTTCCCCCTTTTCAATTAACACTCTCTTTCCCTTCGACTCTCTCTTGTCCCTGATTTTCGCCTTTGCCCTCGCATGACTCTTTCCCCAGTTTTTCCGTGAACTGTCTCTTCTCCATCATTTCTCATCGCCTGTCTTTTTTCCTTGATTTCCCTTTTTTCCATGAACTCTCTCTTCCCCTGCTTTTCCCTCGCCTGTCTCTTTTCACTGGTTTCCCTCTTTTCCATGAAGTCTCGCTTTCCCATATTTTCGGTCGCGAGTCTCTTTTCCTCGGTTCCCCGCTTTTTCCATGAACTCTCTCTTTCCCTTCTTTTCCCTCGCGTGTTTCTTTTCCCTTCTTTTCCCTCGCATGTCACTTTTCCCTGGTTTTCCTCTATGCCCTCGCCTGTCTCTTTCCCCTCTTTTCATCGTTTGACTCTTTTATCTCTATTCGCCTCGCCTGTCTCTCTTATCATCTTTACCTCTTCTGCATTAACTCTCTCTTTTACCTCTTTCCCCCTCGCCTCTTTTCCCAGGATTCCCTTTTTACCATGAAATCTCTCTTCCCCTGCTTTTCCCTCACCTGTCTCTTTTCACTGGTTTCCCTCTTTTCCATGAAGTCTCTCTTTCCCTTCTTTTCCCTCGCCTGCCTCTTCTCCTTGCTTTTCCTCTTTTCCATGAACTCTTCCTTTCCCTTCTTTTCCCGCTCCTGCCTCTTTTCCCTGCCTTCCCTCTTCTGCATTCACTCTCTCTTTTACCTCTTTCCCCCTCGACTGTCTCTGCACTGGTTTCCCCCTTTTCAATTAACACTCTCTTTCCAATAGACTCTGTCTTGTCCCTGCTTTTCGCCTTTGCCCTCGCATGACTCTTTCCACAGTGTTTCCATGAGCTGTCTCTTTTCCATCATTTCTCATCGCCTGTCTTTTTTCCTTGATTTCCCTTTTTTCCATGAACTCTCTCTTCCCCTGCTTTTCCCTCGCCTGTCTCTCTTCCCTGGTTTTCCTCTATGCACTTGCATGTGTGTTTCCCCTCTTTTCATCGTTTGTCTCTTTTATCTCTTTTCGCCTCGCCTGTCTCTTTTCTCTTCCTTCTCTCTTCTGCATTGACTCTCTCTTTTACCTCTTTCCCCCTCGCCTGTCTCTTTACCTTAGATTCCCTTTTTACCATGAACTCTCTCTGCCCCTGGTTGTCCCTCGCCTGCCTCTTTCCCCTGGTTTCCCTCTTCTCCATGAACTCTTCCTTTCCCTTCTTTTCCCTCTACTGCCTCTTTTCCCTGCCTTCCCTCTTCTGCATTAACTCTCTCTTTTACCTCTTTCCCCCTCGCCTATCCCTTTTCCCTGGTTCCCTTTTTTCCATTAACTCTCTCTTCCCATTTTTTTCCCTTGCCTATCTCTTTTCCCTGGTTTCCCTCTTTTCCATGAACTCTCCCTTCCACTCTTTTTCCTCGCCTGCCTCTTTTCCCTGGTTTCCCTCTACTGCATTAATTCTCTCTTTTACCTCTTTCCCCCTCGACTGTCTCTTTTCCCTGGTTTCCCCCTTTTCAATTAACACTCTCTTTCCAATAGACTCTGTCTTGTCCCTGCCTTTCGCCTTTGCCCTCGCATGACTCTTTCCACAGTGTTTCCATGAGCTGTCTCTTTTCCATCATTTCTCATCGCCTAATTTCCCTGCTTTCCCTTTTTTCCATGAACTCTCTCTTTCCCCTCTTTTCCCTCTCCTGCCTCTTTTCCCTGCCTTCCCTCTTTTCCATGAACTCTTCCTTTCCCTTCTTTTCCCTCTCCTGGCTCTTTTCCCTGCCTTCCCTCTTCTGCATTGACTCTCTCTTTTTCCTCTTCCCCCCTCGCCTGTCCCTTTCCCCTGGTTTCCCTCTTTTCCATGAACTCTCTCTTTCCCTTCTTTTCCCTCGACTGTCCCTTTTCCTTGCTTTTCCTCTTTGCCCTTGCCTGTCTCGTTCCCCAGTTTTTCCATCATCTGTCTCTTTTCCATCTTTTCTCATCGCCTGTCTTTTTTCCATGGTTTCCCTCTTTTTACATGAACTCTCTCTTTCCCCTCTTTTTCCTCGCCTGCCTCTTTTCCCTGGTTTCCTTTTTTCCCATGAACTCTCTCTTCCCCTGCTTTTTTCTCGCCTGTCTCGTTTCCCTGCTTTCCCTCTTTTCCATGAAGTCTCTCTTTCCCATGTTTTTGGTCGCGAATCTCTTTTCCTCGGTTCCCCTCTTTTCCATGAACTCTCCCTTCTTTTCCCTCGCGTGTCTCTTTCCCTTCTTTTCCCTCGCGTGTCCTTTTCCCTGGTTTTCCTCTATACCGTTGCCTGTCTCTTTCCCCTCTTTTCATCGTTTGTCTCTTTTATCTCTTTTCGCCTCGCCTGTCTCTTTTATCTTCCTTCTCTCTTCTGCATTAATTCTCTCTTTTACCTCTTTCCCCCTCGACTGTCTCTTTTCCCTGGTTTCCCCCTTGTCAATGAACACTCTCTTTCCCTTCGACTCTCTCTTGTCCCTGATTTTCGCCTTTGCCCTCGCATGACTCTTTCCCCAGTTTTTCCGTGAACTGTCTCTTCTCCATCATTTCTCATCGCCTGTCTTTTTTCCTTGATTTCCCTTTTTTCCATGAACTCTCTCTTCCCCTGCTTTTCCCTCGCCTGTCTCTCTTCCCTGGTTTTCCTCTATGCACTTGCATGTGTGTTTCCCCTCTTTTCATCGTTTGTCTCTTTTATCTCTTTTCGCCTCGCCTGTCTCTTTTCTCTTCCTTCTCTCTTCTGCATTGACTCTCTCTTTTACCTCTTTCCCCCTCGCCTGTCTCGTTACCTTAGATTCCCTTTATACCATGAACTCTCTCTGCCCCTGGTTGTCCCTCGCCTGCCTCTTTCCCCTGGTTTCCCTCTTCTCCATGAACTCTTCCTTTCCCTTCTTTTCCCTCTACTGCCTCTTTTCCCTGCCTTCCCTCTTCTGCATTAACTCTCTCTTTTACCTCTTTCCCCCTCGCCTATCCCTTTTCCCTGGTTTCCCTTTTTTCCATTAACTCTCTCTTCCCATTTTTTCCCTTGCCTATCTCTTTTCCCTGGTTTCCCTCTTTTCCATGAACTCTCCCTTCCACTCTTTTTCCTCGCCTGCCTCTTTTTCCCTGGTTTCCCTCTACTGCATTAATTCTCTCTTTTACCTCTTTCCCCCTCGACTGTCTCTTTTCCCTGGTTTCCCCCTTTTCAATTAAGACTCTCTTTCCAATCGACTCTCTCTTGTCCCTAATTTTCGCCTTTGCCCTCGCATGACTCTTTCCCCAGTTTTTCCGTGAACTGTCTCTTCTCCATCGTTTCTCATCGCCTATTTTCCCTGCTTTCCCTTTTTTCCATAAATTCTCTCTTTCCCCTCTTTTTCCCTCGCCTCTTTTCACTGGTTTCCCTTTTTTCCATGAACCCTCTCTTTCCCCTCTTTTTCCTCGCCTGTCTCTTTTCACTGGTTTCCCTCTTTTCCATGAAGTCTCGCTTTCCCATATTTTCGGTCGCGAGTCTCTTTTCCTCGGTTCCCCGCTTTTTCCATGAACTCTCTCTTTCCCTTCTTTTCCCTCGCGTGTTTCTTTTCCCTTCTTTTCCCTCGCATGTCACTTTTCCCTGGTTTTCCTCTATGCCCTCGCCTGTCTCTTTCCCCTCTTTTCATCGTTTGACTCTTTTATCTCTATTCGCCTCGCCTGTCTCTCTTATCATCTTTACCTCTTCTGCATTAACTCTCTCTTTTACCTCTTTCTCCCTCGCCTCTTTTCCCAGGATTCCCTTTTTACCATGAAATCTCTCTTCCCCTGCTTTTCCCTCACCTGTCTCTTTTCACTGGTTTCCCTCTTTTCCATGAAGTCTCTCTTTCCCTTCTTTTCCCTCGCCTGCCTCTTCTCCTTGCTTTTCCTCTTTTCCATGAACTCTTCCTTTCCCTTCTTTTCCCGCTCCTGCCTCTTTTCCCTGCCTTCCCTCTTCTGCATTCACTCTCTCTTTTACCTCTTTCCCCGTCGCCTGTCCCTTTTCCCTGGTTTCCCTCGTTTCCATGAACTCTCCCTTCCACTCTTTTTCCTCGCCTGCCTCTTTTCCCTGGTTTCCCTCTACTGCATTAATTCTCTCTTTTACCTCTTTCCCCCTCGACTGTCTCTTTTCCCTGGTTTCCCCCTTTTCAATTAACACTCTCTTTCCAATAGACTCTGTCTTGTCCCTGCTTTTCGCCTTTGCCCTCGCATGACTCTTTCCACAGTGTTTCCATGAGCTGTCTCTTTTCCATCATTTCTCATCGCCTGTCTTTTTTCCTTGATTTCCCTTTTTTCCATGAACTCTCTCTTCCCCTGCTTTTCCCTCGCCTGTCTCTCTTCCCTGGTTTTCCTCTATGCACTTGCATGTGTGTTTCCCCTCTTTTCATCGTTTGTCTCTTTTATCTCTTTTCGCCTCGCCTGTCTCTTTTCTCTTCCTTCTCTCTTCTGCATTGACTCTCTCTTTTACCTCTTTCCCCCTCGCCTGTCTCTTTACCTTAGATTCCCTTTTTACCATGAACTCTCTCTGCCCCTGGTTGTCCCTCACCTGTCTCTTTCCCCTGGTTTCCCTCTTCTCCATGAACTCTTCCTTTCCCTTCTTTTTCCTCGCCTGCCTCTTTTCCCTGCCTTCCCTCTTCTGCATTGACTCTCTCTTTTACCTCTTTCCCCCTCGCCTATCCCTTTTCCCTGGTTTCCCTTTTTTCCATTAACTCTCTCTTCCCATTCTTTTCCCTTGCCTATCTCTTTTCCCTGGTTTCCCTCTTTTCCATGAACTCTCCCTTCCACTCTTTTTCCTCGCCTGCCTCTTTTCCCTGGTTTCCCTCTACTGCATTAATTCTCTCTTTTACCTCTTTCCCCCTCGACTGTCTCTTTTCCCTGGTTTCCCCCTTTTCAATTAACACTCTCTTTCCAATAGACTCTGTCTTGTCCCTCCTTTTCGCCTTTGCCCTCGCATGACTCTTTCCACAGTGTTTCCATGAGCTGTCTCTTCTCCATCATTTCTCATCGCCTGTCTTTTTTCCTTGATTTCCCTTTTTTCCATGAACTCTCTCTTCCCCTGCTTTTCCCTCGCCTGTCTCTCTTCCCTGGTTTTCCTCTATGCACTTGCATGTGTGTTTCCCCTCTTTTCATCGTTTGTCTCTTTTATCTCTTTTCGCCTCGCCTGTCTCTTTTCTCTTCCTTCTCTCTTCTGCATTGACTCTCTCTTTTACCTCTTTCCCCCTCGCCTGTCTCTTTACCTTAGATTCCCTTTTTACCATGAACTCTCTCTGCCCCTGGTTGTCCCTCGCCTGCCTCTTTCCCCTGGTTTCCCTCTTCTCCATGAACTCTTCCTTTCCCTTCTTTTCCCTCTACTGCCTCTTTTCCCTGCCTTCCCTCTTCTGCATTAACTCTCTCTTTTACCTCTTTCCCCCTCGCCTATCTCTTTTCCCTGGTTTCCCTCTTTTCCATGAACTCTCCCTTCCACTCTTTTTCCTCGCCTGCCTCTTTTTCCCTGGTTTCCCTCTACTGCATTAATTCTCTCTTTTACCTCTTTCCCCCTCGACTGTCTCTTTTCCCTGGTTTCCCCCTTTTCAATTAACACTCTCTTTCCAATCGACTCTCTCTTGTCCCTAATTTTCGCCTTTGCCCTCGCATGACTCTTTCCCCAGTTTTTCCGTGAACTGTCTCTTCTCCATCGTTTCTCATCGCCTATTTTCCCTGCTTTCCCTTTTTTCCATAAATTCTCTCTTTCCCCTCTTTTTCCTCGCCTCTTTTCACTGGTTTCCCTTTTTTCCATGAACCCTCTCTTTCCCCTCTTTTTCCTCGCCTGTCTCTTTTCACTGGTTTCCCTCTTTTCCATGAAGTCTCGCTTTCCCATATTTTCGGTCGCGAGTCTCTTTTCCTCGGTTCCCCGCTTTTTCCATGAACTCTCTCTTTCCCTTCTTTTCCCTCGCGTGTTTCTTTTCCCTTCTTTTCCCTCGCATGTCACTTTTCCCTGGTTTTCCTCTATGCCCTCGCCTGTCTCTTTCCCCTCTTTTCATCGTTTGACTCTTTTATCTCTATTCGCCTCGCCTGTCTCTCTTATCATCTTTACCTCTTCTGCATTAACTCTCTCTTTTACCTCTTTCTCCCTCGCCTCTTTTCCCAGGATTCCCTTTTTACCATGAAATCTCTCTTCCCCTGCTTTTCCCTCACCTGTCTCTTTTCACTGGTTTCCCTCTTTTCCATGAAGTCTCTCTTTCCCTTCTTTTCCCTCGCCTGCCTCTTCTCCTTGCTTTTCCTCTTTTCCATGAACTCTTCCTTTCCCTTCTTTTCCCGCTCCTGCCTCTTTTCCCTGCCTTCCCTCTTCTGCATTCACTCTCTCTTTTACCTCTTTCCCCGTCGCCTGTCCCTTTTCCCTGGTTTCCCTCGTTTCCATGAACTCTCCCTTCCACTCTTTTTCCTCGCCTGCCTCTTTTCCCTGGTTTCCCTCTACTGCATTAATTCTCTCTTTTACCTCTTTCCCCCTCGACTGTCTCTTTTCCCTGGTTTCCCCCTTTTCAATTAACACTCTCTTTCCCTTCGACTCTGTCTTGTCCCTGCTTTTCGCCTTTGCCCTCGCATGACTCTTTCCACAGTGTTTCCATGAGCTGTCTCTTTTCCATCATTTCTCATCGCCTGTCTTTTTTCCTTGATTTCCCTTTTTTCCATGAACTCTCTCTTCCCCTGCTTTTCCCTCGCCTGTCTCTCTTCCCTGGTTTTCCTCTATGCACTTGCATGTGTGTTTCCCCTCTTTTCATCGTTTGTCTCTTTTATCTCTTTTCGCCTCGCCTGTCTCTTTTCTCTTCCTTCTCTCTTCTGCATTGACTCTCTCTTTTACCTCTTTCCCCCTCGCCTGTCTCTTTACCTTAGATTCCCTTTTTACCATGAACTCTCTCTGCCCCTGGTTGTCCCTCGCCTGCCTCTTTCCCCTGGTTTCCCTCTTCTCCATGAACTCTTCCTTTCCCTTCTTTTCCCTCGCCTGCCTCTTTTCCCTGCCTTCCCTCTTCTGCATTAACTCTCTCTTTTACCTCTTTCCCCCTCGCCTATCCCTTTTCCCTGGTTTCCCTTTTTTCCATTAACTCTCTCTTCCCATTCTTTTCCCTTGCCTATCTCTTTTCCCTGGTTTCCCTCTTTTCCATGAACTCTCCCTTCCACTCTTTTTCCTCGCCTGCCTCTTTTCCCTGGTTTCCCTCTACTGCATTAATTCTCTCTTTTACCTCTTTCCCCCTCGACTGTCTCTTTTCCCTGGTTTCCCCCTTTTCAATTAACACTCTCTTTCCAATCGACTCTCTCTTGTCCCTAATTTTCGCCTTTGCCCTCGCATGACTCTTTCCCCAGTTTTTCCGTGAACTGTCTCTTCTCCATCGTTTCTCATCGCCTATTTTCCCTGCTTTCCCTTTTTTCCATAAATTCTCTCTTTCCCCTCTTTTTCCTCGCCTGTCTCTTTTCACTGGTTTCCCTCTTTTCCATGAAGTCTCGCTTTCCCATATTTTCGGTCGCGAGTCTCTTTTCCTCGGTTCCCCGCTTTTTCCATGAACTCTCTCTTTCCCTTCTTTTCCCTCGCGTGTCACTTTTCCCTGGTTTTCCTCTATGCCCTCCCCTGTCTCTTTCCCCTCTTTTCATCGTTTGACTCTTTTATCTCTATTCGCCTCGCCTGTCTCTCTTATCATCTTTACCTCTTCTGCATTAACTCTCTCTTTTACCTCTTTCTCCCTCGCCTCTTTTCCCAGGATTCCCTTTTTACCATGAAATCTCTCTTCCCCTGCTTTTCCCTCACCTGTCTCTTTTCACTGGTTTCCCTCTTTTCCATGAAGTCTCTCTTTCCCTTCTTTTCCCTCGCCTGCCTCTTCTCCTTGCTTTTCCTCTTTTCCATGAACTCTTCCTTTCCCTTCTTTTCCCGCTCCTGCCTCTTTTCCCTGCCTTCCCTCTTCTGCATTCACTCTCTCTTTTACCTCTTTCCCCGTCGCCTGTCCCTTTTCCCTGGTTTCCCTCGTTTCCATGAACTCTCCCTTCCACTCTTTTTCCTCGCCTGCCTCTTTTCCCTGGTTTCCCTCTACTGCATTAATTCTCTCTTTTACCTCTTTCCCCCTCGACTGTCTCTTTTCCCTGGTTTCCCCCTTTTCAATTAACACTCTCTTTCCAATCGACTCTCTGTTGTCCCTAATTTTCGCCTTTGCCCTCGCATGACTCTTTCCCCAGTTTTTCCGTGAACTGTCTCTTCTCCATCGTTTCTCATCGCCTATTTTCCCTGCTTTCCCTTTTTTCCATAAATTCTCTCTTTCCCCTCTTTTTCCTCGCCTCTTTTCACTGGTTTCCCTTTTTTCCATGAACCCTCTCTTTCCCCTCTTTTTCCTCGCCTGTCTCTTTTCACTGGTTTCCCTCTTTTCCATGAAGTCTCGCTTTCCCATATTTTCGGTCGCGAGTCTCTTTTCCTCGGTTCCCCGCTTTTTCCATGAACTCTCTCTTTCCCTTCTTTTCCCTCGCGTGTTTCTTTTCCCTTCTTTTCCCTCGCATGTCACTTTTCCCTGGTTTTCCTCTATGCCCTCGCCTGTCTCTTTCCCCTCTTTTCATCGTTTGACTCTTTTATCTCTATTCGCCTCGCCTGTCTCTCTTATCATCTTTACCTCTTCTGCATTAACTCTCTCTTTTACCTCTTTCCCCCTCGCCTCTTTTCCCAGGATTCCCTTTTTACCATGAAATCTCTCTTCCCCTGCTTTTCCCTCACCTGTCTCTTTTCACTGGTTTCCCTCTTTTCCATGAAGTCTCTCTTTCCCTTCTTTTCCCTCGCCTGCCTCTTCTCCTTGCTTTTCCTCTTTTCCATGAACTCTTCCTTTCCCTTCTTTTCCCGCTCCTGCCTCTTTTCCCTGCCTTCCCTCTTCTGCATTCACTCTCTCTTTTACCTCTTTCCCCGTCGCCTGTCCCCTTTCCCTGGTTTCCCTCGTTTCCATGAACTCTCCCTTCCACTCTTTTTCCTCGCCTGCCTCTTTTCCCTGGTTTCCCTCTTCTGCATTAATTCTCTCTTTTACCTCTTTCCCCCTCGACTGTCTCTTTTCCCTGGTTTCCCCCTTTTCAATTAACACTCTCTTTCCAATCGACTCTGTCTTGTCCCTGCTTTTCGCCTTTGCCCTCGCATGACTCTTTCCACAGTGTTTCCATGAGCTGTCTCTTTTCCATCATTTCTCATCGCCTGTCTTTTTTCCTTGATTTCCCTTTTTTCCATGAACTCTCTCTTCCCCTGCTTTTCCCTCGCCTGTCTCTCTTCCCTGGTTTTCCTCTATGCACTTGCATGTGTGTTTCCCCTCTTTTCATCGTTTGTCTCTTTTATCTCTTTCCCCCTCGCCTGTCTCTTTACCTTAGATTCCCTTTTTACCATGAACTCTCTCTGCCCCTGGTTGTCCCTCGCCTGCCTCTTTCCCCTGGTTTCCCTCTTCTCCATGAACTCTTCCTTTCCCTTCTTTTCCCTCGCCTGCCTCTTTTCCCTGCCTTCCCTCTTCTGCATTAACTCTCTCTTTTACCTCTTTCCCCCTCGCCTATCCCTTTTCCCTGGTTCCCTTTTTTCCATTAACTCTCTCTTCCCATTTTTTTCCCTTGCCTATCTCTTTTCCCTGGTTTCCCTCTTTTCCATGAACTCTCCCTTCCACTCTTTTTCCTCGCCTGCCTCTTTTCCCTGGTTTCCCTCTACTGCATTAATTCTCTCTTTTACCTCTTTCCCCCTCGACTGTCTCTTTTCCCTGGTTTCCCCCTTTTCAATTAACACTCTCTTTCCAATCGACTCTCTCTTGTCCCTGCTTTTCGCCTTTGCCCTCGCATGACTCTTTCCACAGTGTTTCCATGAGCTGTCTCTTTTCCATCATTTCTCATCGCCTGTCTTTTTTCCTTGATTTCCCTTTTTTCCATGAACTCTCTCTTCCCCTGCTTTTCCCTCGCCTGTCTCTCTTCCCTGGTTTTCCTCTATGCACTTGCATGTGTGTTTCCCCTCTTTTCATCGTTTGTCTCTTTTATCTCTTTCCCCCTCGCCTGTCTCTTTTCTCTTCCTTCTCTCTTCTGCATTGACTCTCTCTTTTACCTCTTTCCCCCTCGCCTGTCTCTTTACCTTAGATTCCCTTTTTACCATGAACTCTCTCTGCCCCTGGTTGTCCCTCGCCTGCCTCTTTCCCCTGGTTTCCCTCTTCTCCATGAACTCTTCCTTTCCCTTCTTTTCCCTCTACTGCCTCTTTTCCCTGCCTTCCCTCTTCTGCATTAACTCTCTCTTTTACCTCTTTCCCCCTCGCCTATCCCTTTTCCCTGGTTTCCCTTTTTTCCATTAACTCTCTCTTCCCATTTTTTTCCCTTGCCTATCTCTTTTCCCTGGTTTCCCTCTTTTCCATGAACTCTCCCTTCCACTCTTTTTCCTCGCCTGCCTCTTTTCCCTGGTTTCCCTCTACTGCATTAATTCTCTCTTTTACCTCTTTCCCCCTCGACTGTCTCTTTTCCCTGGTTTCCCCCTTGTCAATGAACACTCTCTTTCCCTTCGACTCTCTCTTGTCCCTGATTTTCGCCTTTGCCCTCGCATGACTCTTTCCCCAGTTTTTCCGTGAACTGTCTCTTCTCCATCATTTCTCATCGCCTGTCTTTTTTCCTTGATTTCCCTTTTTTCCATGAACTCTCTCTTCCCCTGCTTTTCCCTCGCCTGTCTCTCTTCCCTGGTTTTCCTCTATGCACTTGCATGTGTGTTTCCCCTCTTTTCATCGTTTGTCTCTTTTATCTCTTTTCACCTCGCCTGTCTCTTTTCTCTTCCTTCTCTCTTCTGCATTGACTCTCTCTTTTACCTCTTTCCCCCTCGCCTGTCTCTTTACCTTAGATTCCCTTTTTACCATGAACTCTCTCTGCCCCTGGTTGTCCCTCGCCTGCCTCTTTCCCCTGGTTTCCCTCTTCTCCATGAACTCTCCCTTCCACTCTTTTCCCTCTACTGCCTCTTTTCCCTGGTTTCCCTCTACTGCATTAATTCTCTCTTTTACCTCTTTCCCCCTCGACTGTCTCTTTTCCCTGGTTTCCCCCTTTTCAATTAACACTCTCTTTCCTATCAACTCTCTCTTGTCCCTAATTTTCGCCTTTGCCCTCGCATGACTCTTTCCCCAGTTTTTCCGTGAACTGTCTCTTCTCCATCGTTTCTCATCGCCTATTTTCCCTGCTTTCCCTTTTTTCCATAAATTCTCTCTTTCCCCTCTTTTTCCTCGCCTCTTTTCACTGGTTTCCCTTTTTTCCATGAACCCTCTCTTTCCCCTCTTTTTCCTCGCCTGTCTCTTTTCACTGGTTTCCCTCTTTTCCATGAAGTCTCGCTTTCCCATATTTTCGGTCGCGAGTCTCTTTTCCTCGGTTCCCCGCTTTTTCCATGAACTCTCTCTTTCCCTTCTTTTCCCTCGCGTGTTTCTTTTCCCTTCTTTTCCCTCGCATGTCACTTTTCCCTGGTTTTCCTCTATGCCCTCGCCTGTCTCTTTCCCCTCTTTTCATCGTTTGACTCTTTTATCTCTATTCGCCTCGCCTGTCTCTCTTATCATCTTTACCTCTTCTGCATTAACTCTCTCTTTTACCTCTTTCCCCCTCGCCTCTTTTCCCAGGATTCCCTTTTTACCATGAAATCTCTCTTCCCCTGCTTTTCCCTCACCTGTCTCTTTTCACTGGTTTCCCTCTTTTCCATGAAGTCTCTCTTTCCCTTCTTTTCCCTCGCCTGCCTCTTCTCCTTGCTTTTCCTCTTTTCCATGAACTCTTCCTTTCCCTTCTTTTCCCGCTCCTGCCTCTTTTCCCTGCCTTCCCTCTTCTGCATTCACTCTCTCTTTTACCTCTTTCCCCGTCGCCTGTCCCTTTTCCCTGGTTTCCCTCGTTTCCATGAACTCTCCCTTCCACTCTTTTTCCTCGCCTGCCTCTTTTCCCTGGTTTCCCTCTTCTGCATTAATTCTCTCTTTTACCTCTTTCCCCCTCGACTGTCTCTGCACTGGTTTCCCCCTTTTCAATTAACACTCTCTTTCCAATAGACTCTGTCTTGTCCCTGCTTTTCGCCTTTGCCCTCGCATGACTCTTTCCACAGTGTTTCCATGAGCTGTCTCTTTTCCATCATTTCTCATCGCCTCTTTTTTCCTTGATTTCCCTTTTTTCCATGAACTCTCTCTTCCCCTGCTTTTCCCTCGCCTGTCTCTCTTCCCTGGTTTTCCTCTATGCACTTGCATGTGTGTTTCCCCTCTTTTCATAGTTTGTCTCTTTTATCTCTTTTCGCCTCGCCTGTCTCTTTTCTCTTCCTTCTCTCTTCTGCATTGACTCTCTCTTTTACCTCTTTCCCCCTCGCCTGTCTCGTTACCTTAGATTCCCTTTTTACCATGAACTCTCTCTGCCCCTGGTTGTCCCTCGCCTGCCTCTTTCCCCTGGTTTCCCTCTTCTCCATGAACTCTTCCTTTCCCTTCTTTTCCCTCGCCTGCCTCTTTTCCCTGCCTTCCCTCTTCTGCATTAACTCTCTCTTTTACCTCTTTCCCCCTCGCCTATCCCTTTTCCCTGGTTTCCCTTTTTTCCATTAACTCTCTCTTCCCATTCTTTTCCCTTGCCTATCTCTTTTCCCTGGTTTCCCTCTTTTCCATGAACTCTCCCTTCCACTCTTTTTCCTCGCCTGCCTCTTTTCCCTGGTTTCCCTCTACTGCATTAATTCTCTCTTTTACCTCTTTCCCCCTCGACTGTCTCTTTTCCCTGGTTTCCCCCTTGTCAATGAACACTCTCTTTCCCTTCGACTCTCTCTTGTCCCTGATTTTCGCCTTTGCCCTCGCATGACTCTTTCCCCAGTTTTTCCGTGAACTGTCTCTTTTCCATCATTTCTCATCGCCTGTCTTTTTTCCTTGATTTCCCTTTTTTCCATGAACTCTCTCTTCCCCTGCTTTTCCCTCGCCTGTCTCTCTTCCCTGGTTTTCCTCTATGCACTTGCATGTGTGTTTCCCCTCTTTTCATCGTTTGTCTCTTTTATCTCTTCCCCCCTCGCCTGTCTCTTTACCTTAGATTCCCTTTTTACCATGAACTCTCTCTGCCCCTGGTTGTCCCTCGCCTGCCTCTTTCCCCTGGTTTCCCTCTTCTCCATGAACTCTTCCTTTCCCTTCTTTTCCCTCTACTGCCTCTTTCCCCTGCCTTCCCTCTTCTGCATTAACTCTCTCTTTTACCTCTTTCCCCCTCGACTGTCTCTTTTCCCTGGTTTCCCCCTTTTCAATTAACACTCTCTTTCCAATCGACTCTCTCTTGTCCCTGCTTTTCGCCTTTGCCCTCGCATGACTCTTTCCCCAGTTTTTCCGTGAACTGTCTCTTCTCCATCGTTTCTCATCGCCTATTTTCCCTGCTTTCCCTTTTTTCCATAAATTCTCTCTTTCCCCTCTTTTTCCTCGCCTCTTTTCACTGGTTTCCCTTTTTTCCATGAACCCTCTCTTTCCCCTCTTTTTCCTCGCCTGTCTCTTTTCACTGGTTTCCCTCTTTTCCATGAAGTCTCGCTTTCCCATATTTTCGGTCGCGAGTCTCTTTTCCTCGGTTCCCCGCTTTTTCCATGAACTCTCTCTTTCCCTTCTTTTCCCTCGCGTGTTTCTTTTCCCTTCTTTTCCCTCGCATGTCACTTTTCCCTGGTTTTCCTCTATGCCCTCGCCTGTCTCTTTCCCCTCTTTTCATCGTTTGACTCTTTTATCTCTATTCGCCTCGCCTGTCTCTCTTATCATCTTTACCTCTTCTGCATTAACTCTCTCTTTTACCTCTTTCCCCCTCGCCTCTTTTCCCAGGATTCCCTTTTTACCATGAAATCTCTCTTCCCCTGCTTTTCCCTCACCTGTCTCTTTTCACTGGTTTCCCTCTTTTCCATGAAGTCTCTCTTTCCCTTCTTTTCCCTCGCCTGCCTCTTCTCCTTGCTTTTCCTCTTTTCCATGAACTCTTCCTTTCCCTTCTTTTCCCGCTCCTGCCTCTTTTCCCTGCCTTCCCTCTTCTGCATTCACTCTCTCTTTTACCTCTTTCCCCGTCGCCTGTCCCTTTTCCCTGGTTTCCCTCGTTTCCATGAACTCTCCCTTCCACTCTTTTTCCTCGCCTGCCTCTTTTCCCTGGTTTCCCTCTACTGCATTAATTCTCTCTTTTACCTCTTTCCCCCTCGACTGTCTCTTTACCTTAGATTCCCTTTTTACCATGAACTCTCTCTGCCCCTGGTTGTCCCTCGCCTGCCTCTTTCCCCTGGTTTCCCTCTTCTCCATGAACTCTTCCTTTCCCTTCTTTTCCCTCGCCTGCCTCTTTTCCCTGCCTTCCCTCTTCTGCATTAACTCTCTCTTTTACCTCTTTCCCCCTCGCCTATCCCTTTTCCCTGGTTCCCTTTTTTCCATTAACTCTCTCTTCCCATTTTTTTCCCTTGCCTATCTCTTTTCCCTGGTTTCCCTCTTTTCCATGAACTCTCCCTTCCACTCTTTTTCCTCGCCTGCCTCTTTTCCCTGGTTTCCCTCTTCTGCATTAATTCTCTCTTTTACCTCTTTCCCCCTCGACTGTCTCTTTTCCCTGGTTTCCCCCTTTTCAATTAACACTCTCTTTCCCTTCGACTCTCTCTTGTCCCTGATTTTCGCCTTTGCCCTCGCATGACTCTTTCCCCAGTTTTTCCGTGAACTGTCTCTTCTCCATCATTTCTCATCGCCTGTCTTTTTTCCTTGATTTCCCTTTTTTCCATGAACTCTCTCTTCCCCTGCTTTTCCCTCGCCTGTCTCTCTTCCCTGGTTTTCCTCTATGCACTTGCATGTGTGTTTCCCCTCTTTTCATCGTTTGTCTCTTTTATCTCTTTTCACCTCGCCTGTCTCTTTTCTCTTCCTTCTCTCTTCTGCATTGACTCTCTCTTTTACCTCTTTCCCCCTCGCCTGTCTCGTTACCTTAGATTCCCTTTTTACCATGAACTCTCTCTGCCCCTGGTTGTCCCTCGCCTGCCTCTTTCCCCTGGTTTCCCTCTTCTCCATGAACTCTCCCTTCCACTCTTTTCCCTCTACTGCCTCTTTTCCCTGGTTTCCCTCTACTGCATTAATTCTCTCTTTTACCTCTTTCCCCCTCGACTGTCTCTTTTCCCTGGTTTCCCCCTTTTCAATTAACACTCTCTTTCCTATCAACTCTCTCTTGTCCCTAATTTTCGCCTTTGCCCTCGCATGACTCTTTCCCCAGTTTTTCCGTGAACTGTCTCTTCTCCATCGTTTCTCATCGCCTATTTTCCCTGCTTTCCCTTTTTTCCATAAATTCTCTCTTTCCCCTCTTTTTCCTCGCCTCTTTTCACTGGTTTCCCTTTTTTCCATGAACCCTCTCTTTCCCCTCTTTTTCCTCGCCTGTCTCTTTTCACTGGTTTCCCTCTTTTCCATGAAGTCTCGCTTTCCCATATTTTCGGTCGCGAGTCTCTTTTCCTCGGTTCCCCGCTTTTTCCATGAACTCTCTCTTTCCCTTCTTTTCCCTCGCGTGTTTCTTTTCCCTTCTTTTCCCTCGCATGTCACTTTTCCCTGGTTTTCCTCTATGCCCTCGCCTGTCTCTTTCCCCTCTTTTCATCGTTTGACTCTTTTATCTCTATTCGCCTCGCCTGTCTCTCTTATCATCTTTACCTCTTCTGCATTAACTCTCTCTTTTACCTCTTTCCCCCTCGCCTCTTTTCCCAGGATTCCCTTTTTACCATGAAATCTCTCTTCCCCTGCTTTTCCCTCACCTGTCTCTTTTCACTGGTTTCCCTCTTTTCCATGAAGTCTCTCTTTCCCTTCTTTTCCCTCGCCTGCCTCTTCTCCTTGCTTTTCCTCTTTTCCATGAACTCTTCCTTTCCCTTCTTTTCCCGCTCCTGCCTCTTTTCCCTGCCTTCCCTCTTCTGCATTCACTCTCTCTTTTACCTCTTTCCCCGTCGCCTGTCCCTTTTCCCTGGTTTCCCTCGTTTCCATGAACTCTCCCTTCCACTCTTTTTCCTCGCCTGCCTCTTTTCCCTGGTTTCCCTCTACTGCATTAATTCTCTCTTTTACCTCTTTCCCCCTCGACTGTCTCTTTTCCCTGGTTTCCCCCTTTTCAATTAACACTCTCTTTCCAATAGACTCTGTCTTGTCCCTGCTTTTCGCCTTTGCCCTCGCATGACTCTTTCCACAGTGTTTCCATGAGCTGTCTCTTTTCCATCATTTCTCATCGCCTGTCTTTTTTCCTTGATTTCCCTTTTTTCCATGAACTCTCTCTTCCCCTGCTTTTCCCTCGCCTGTCTCTCTTCCCTGGTTTTCCTCTATGCACTTGCATGTGTGTTTCCCCTCTTTTCATCGTTTGTCTCTTTTATCTCTTTTCGCCTCGCCTGTCTCTTTTCTCTTCCTTCTCTCTTCTGCATTGACTCTCTCTTTTACCTCTTTCCCCCTCGCCTGTCTCTTTACCTTAGATTCCCTTTTTACCATGAACACTCTCTGCCCCTGGTTGTCCCTCGCCTGCCTCTTTCCCCTGGTTTCCCTCTTCTCCATGAACTCTTCCTTTCCCTTCTTTTCCCTCGCCTGCCTCTTTTCCCTGCCTTCCCTCTTCTGCATTAACTCTCTCTTTTACCTCTTTCCCCCTCGCCTATCCCTTTTCCCTGGTTCCCTTTTTTCCATTAACTCTCTCTTCCCATTTTTTTCCCTTGCCTATCTCTTTTCCCTGGTTTCCCTCTTTTCCATGAACTCTCCCTTCCACTCTTTTTCCTCGCCTGCCTCTTTTCCCTGGTTTCCCTCTACTGCATTCACTCTCTCTTTTACCTCTTTCCCCCTCGACTGTCTCTTTTCCCTGGTTTCCCCCTTTTCAATTAACACTCTCTTTCCCTTCGACTCTCTCTTGTCCCTGATTTTCGCCTTTGCCCTCGCATGACTCTTTCCCCAGTTTTTCCGTGAACTGTCTCTTCTCCATCATTTCTCATCGCCTGTCTTTTTTCCTTGATTTCCCTTTTTTCCATGAACTCTCTCTTCCCCTGCTTTTCCCTCGCCTGTCTCTTTTCACTGGTTTCCCTCTTTTCCATGAAGTCTCGCTTTCCCATATTTTCGGTCGCGAGTCTCTTTTCCTCGGTTCCCCGCTTTTTCCATGAACTCTCTCTTTCCCTTCTTTTCCCTCGCGTGTTTCTTTTCCCTTCTTTTCCCTCGCATGTCACTTTTCCCTGGTTTTCCTCTATGCCCTCGCCTGTCTCTTTCCCCTCTTTTCATCGTTTGACTCTTTTATCTCTATTCGCCTCGCCTGTCTCTCTTATCATCTTTACCTCTTCTGCATTAACTCTCTCTTTTACCTCTTTCCCCCTCGCCTCTTTTTCCAGGATTCCCTTTTTACCATGAAATCTCTCTTCCCCTGCTTTTCCCTCACCTGTCTCTTTTCACTGGTTTCCCTCTTTTCCATGAAGTCTCTCTTTCCCTTCTTTTCCCTCGCCTGCCTCTTCTCCTTGCTTTTCCTCTTTTCCATGAACTCTTCCTTTCCCTTCTTTTCCCGCTCCTGCCTCTTTTCCCTGCCTTCCCTCTTCTGCATTCACTCTCTCTTTTACCTCTTTCCCCGTCGCCTGTCCCTTTTCCCTGGTTTCCCTCGTTTCCATGAACTCTCCCTTCCACTCTTTTTCCTCGCCTGCCTCTTTTCCCTGGTTTCCCTCTACTGCATTAATTCTCTCTTTTACCTCTTTCCCCCTCGACTGTCTCTGCACTGGTTTCCCCCTTTTCAATTAACACTCTCTTTCCAATAGACTCTGTCTTGTCCCTGCTTTTCGCCTTTGCCCTCGCATGACTCTTTCCACAGTGTTTCCATGAGCTGTCTCTTTTCCATCATTTCTCATCGCCTGTCTTTTTTCCTTGATTTCCCTTTTTTCCATGAACTCTCTCTTCCCCTGCTTTTCCCTCGCCTGTCTCTCTTCCCTGGTTTTCCTCTATGCACTTGCATGTGTGTTTCCCCTCTTTTCATCGTTTGTCTCTTTTATCTCTTTTCGCCTCGCCTGTCTCTTTACCTTAGATTCCCTTTTTACCATGAACTCTCTCTGCCCCTGGTTGTCCCTCGCCTGCCTCTTTCCCCTGGTTTCCCTCTTCTCCATGAACTCTTCCTTTCCCTTCTTTTCCCTCTACTGCCTCTTTTCCCTGCCTTCCCTCTTCTGCATTAACTCTCTCTTTTACCTCTTTCCCCCTCGCCTATCCCTTTTCCCTGGTTCCCTTTTTTCCATTAACTCTCTCTTCCCATTTTTTTCCCTTGCCTATCTCTTTTCCCTGGTTTCCCTATTTTCCATGAACTCTCCCTTCCACTCTTTTCCCTCTACTGCCTCTTTTCCCTGGTTTCCCTCTACTGCATTAATTCTCTCTTTTACCTCTTTCCCCCTCGACTGTCTCTTTTCCCTGGTTTCCCCCTTTTCAATTAACACTCTCTTTCCAATCGACTCTCTGTTGTCCCTAATTTTCGCCTTTGCCCTCGCATGACTCTTTCCCCAGTTTTTCCGTGAACTGTCTCTTCTCCATCGTTTCTCATCGCCTATTTTCCCTGCTTTCCCTTTTTTCCATAAATTCTCTCTTTCCCCTCTTTTTCCTCGCCTCTTTTCACTGGTTTCCCTTTTTTCCATGAACCCTCTCTTTCCCCTCTTTTTCCTCGCCTGTCTCTTTTCACTGGTTTCCCTCTTTTCCATGAAGTCTCGCTTTCCCATATTTTCGGTCGCGAGTCTCTTTTCCTCGGTTCCCCGCTTTTTCCATGAACTCTCTCTTTCCCTTCTTTTCCCTCGCGTGTTTCTTTTCCCTTCTTTTCCCTCGCATGTCACTTTTCCCTGGTTTTCCTCTATGCCCTCGCCTGTCTCTTTCCCCTCTTTTCATCGTTTGACTCTTTTATCTCTATTCGACTCGCCTGTCTCTCTTATCATCTTTACCTCTTCTGCATTAACTCTCTCTTTTACCTCTTTCCCCCTCGCCTCTTTTCCCAGGATTCCCTTTTTACCATGAAATCTCTCTTCCCCTGCTTTTCCCTCACCTGTCTCTTTTCACTGGTTTCCCTCTTTTCCATGAAGTCTCTCTTTCCCTTCTTTTCCCTCGCCTGCCTCTTCTCCTTGCTTTTCCTCTTTTCCATGAACTCTTCCTTTCCCTTCTTTTCCCGCTCCTGCCTCTTTTCCCTGCCTTCCCTCTTCTGCATTCACTCTCTCTTTTACCTCTTTCCCCGTCGCCTGTCCCTTTTCCCTGGTTTCCCTCGTTTCCATGAACTCTCCCTTCCACTCTTTTTCCTCGCCTGCCTCTTTTCCCTGGTTTCCCTCTTCTGCATTAATTCTCTCTTTTACCTCTTTCCCCCTCGACTGTCTCTTTTCCCTGGTTTCCCCCTTTTCAATTAACACTCTCTTTCCAATAGACTCTGTCTTGTCCCTGCTTTTCGCCTTTGCCCTCGCATGACTCTTTCCACAGTGTTTCCATGAGCTGTCTCTTTTCCATCATTTCTCATCGCCTGTCTTTTTTCCTTGATTTCCCTTTTTTCCATGAACTCTCTCTTCCCCTGCTTTTCCCTCGCCTGTCTCTCTTCCCTGGTTTTCCTCTATGCACTTGCATGTGTGTTTCCCCTCTTTTCATCGTTTGTCTCTTTTATCTCTTTCCCCCTCGCCTGTCTCTTTACCTTAGATTCCCTTTTTACCATGAACTCTCTCTGCCCCTGGTTGTCCCTCGCCTGCCTCTTTCCCCTGGTTTCCCTCTTCTCCATGAACTCTTCCTTTCCCTTCTTTTCCCTCTACTGCCTCTTTTCCCTGCCTTCCCTCTTCTGCATTAACTCTCTCTTTTACCTCTTTCCCCCTCGCCTATCCCTTTTCCCTGGTTTCCCTTTTTTCCATTAACTCTCTCTTCCCATTCTTTTCCCTTGCCTATCTCTTTTCCCTGGTTTCCCTCTTTTCCATGAACTCTCCCTTCCACTCTTTTTCCTCGCCTGCCTCTTTTCCCTGGTTTCCCTCTACTGCATTAATTCTCTCTTTTACCTCTTTCCCCCTCGACTGTCTCTTTTCCCTGGTTTCCCCCTTGTCAATGAACACTCTCTTTCCAATCGACTCTGTCTTGTCCCTGATTTTCGCCTTTGCCCTCGCATGACTCTTTCCCCAGTTTTTCCGTGAACTGTCTCTTCTCCATCGTTTCTCATCGCCTATTTTCCCTGCTTTCCCTTTTTTCCATAAATTCTCTCTTTCCCCTCTTTTTCCTCGCCTCTTTTCACTGGTTTCCCTTTTTTCCATGAACCCTCTCTTTCCCCTCTTTTTCCTCGCCTGTCTCTTTTCACTGGTTTCCCTCTTTTCCATGAAGTCTCGCTTTCCCATATTTTCGGTCGCGAGTCTCTTTTCCTCGGTTCCCCGCTTTTTCCATGAACTCTCTCTTTCCCTTCTTTTCCCTCGCGTGTTTCTTTTCCCTTCTTTTCCCTCGCATGTCACTTTTCCCTGGTTTTCCTCTATGCCCTCGCCTGTCTCTTTCCCCTCTTTTCATCGTTTGACTCTTTTATCTCTATTCGCCTCGCCTGTCTCTCTTATCATCTTTACCTCTTCTGCAGTAACTCTCTCTTTTACCTCTTTCCCCCTCGCCTCTTTTCCCAGGATTCCCTTTTTACCATGAAATCTCTCTTCCCCTGCTTTTCCCTCACCTGTCTCTTTTCACTGGTTTCCCTCTTTTCCATGAAGTCTCTCTTTCCCTTCTTTTCCCTCGCCTGCCTCTTCTCCTTGCTTTTCCTCTTTTCCATGAACTCTTCCTTTCCCTTCTTTTCCCGCTCCTGCCTCTTTTCCCTGCCTTCCCTCTTCTGCATTCACTCTCTCTTTTACCTCTTTCCCCGTCGCCTGTCCCTTTTCCCTGGTTTCCCTCGTTTCCATGAACTCTCCCTTCCACTCTTTTTCCTCGCCTGCCTCTTTTCCCTGGTTTCCCTCTACTGCATTAATTCTCTCTTTTACCTCTTTCCCCCTCGACTGTCTCTGCACTGGTTTCCCCCTTTTCAATTAACACTCTCTTTCCAATAGACTCTGTCTTGTCCCTGCTTTTCGCCTTTGCCCTCGCATGACTCTTTCCACAGTGTTTCCATGAGCTGTCTCTTTTCCATCATTTCTCATCGCCTGTCTTTTTTCCTTGATTTCCCTTTTTTCCATGAACTCTCTCTTCCCCTGCTTTTCCCTCGCCTGTCTCTCTTCCCTGGTTTTCCTCTATGCACTTGCATGTGTGTTTCCCCTCTTTTCATCGTTTGTCTCTTTTATCTCTTTTCGCCTCGCCTGTCTCTTTTCTCTTCCTTCTCTCTTCTGCATTGACTCTCTCTTTTACCTCTTTCCCCCTCGCCTGTCTCTTTACCTTAGATTCCCTTTTTACCATGAACTCTCTCTGCCCCTGGTTGTCCCTCGCCTGCCTCTTTCCCCTGGTTTCCCTCTTCTCCATGAACTCTTCCTTTCCCTTCTTTTCCCTCGCCTGCCTCTTTTCCCTGCCTTCCCTCTTCTGCATTAACTCTCTCTTTTACCTCTTTCCCCCTCGCCTATCCCTTTTCCCTGGTTTCCCTTTTTTCCCTTAACTCTCTCTTCCACTCTTTTTCCTCGCCTGCCTCTTTTCCCTGGTTTCCCTCTACTGCATTAATTCTCTCTTTTACCTCTTTCCCCCTCGACTGTCTCTTTTCCCTGGTTTCCCCCTTGTCAATGAACACTCTCTTTCCCTTCGACTCTCTCTTGTCCCTGATTTTCGCCTTTGCCCTCGCATGACTCTTTCCCCAGTTTTTCCGTGAACTGTCTCTTCTCCATCATTTCTCATCGCCTGTCTTTTTTCCTTGATTTCCCTTTTTTCCATGAACTCTCTCTTCCCCTGCTTTTCCCTCGCCTGTCTCTCTTCCCTGGTTTTCCTCTATGCACTTGCATGTGTGTTTCCCCTCTTTTCATCGTTTGTCTCTTTTATCTCTTTTCACCTCGCCTGTCTCTTTTCTCTTCCTTCTCTCTTCTGCATTGACTCTCTCTTTTACCTCTTTCCCCCCTCGCCTGTCTCGTTACCTTAGATTCCCTTTTTACCATGAACTCTCTCTGCCCCTGGTTGTCCCTCGCCTGCCTCTTTCCCCTGGTTTCCCTCTTCTCCATGAACTCTCCCTTCCACTCTTTTCCCTCTACTGCCTCTTTTCCCTGGTTTCCCTCTACTGCATTAATTCTCTCTTTTACCTCTTTCCCCCTCGACTGTCTCTTTTCCCTGGTTTCCCCCTTTTCAATTAACACTCTCTTTCCTATCAACTCTCTCTTGTCCCTAATTTTCGCCTTTGCCCTCGCATGACTCTTTCCCCAGTTTTTCCGTGAACTGTCTCTTCTCCATCGTTTCTCATCGCCTATTTTCCCTGCTTTCCCTTTTTTCCATGAACCCTCTCTTTCCCCTCTTTTTCCTCGCCTGTCTCTTTTCACTGGTTTCCCTCTTTTCCATGAAGTCTCGCTTTCCCATATTTTCGGTCGCGAGTCTCTTTTCCTCGGTTCCCCGCTTTTTCCATGAACTCTCTCTTTCCCTTCTTTTCCCTCGCGTGTTTCTTTTCCCTTCTTTTCCCTCGCATGTCACTTTTCCCTGGTTTTCCTCTATGCCCTCGCCTGTCTCTTTCCCGTCTTTTCATCGTTTGACTCTTTTATCTCTATTCGCCTCGCCTGTCTCTCTTATCATCTTTACCTCTTCTGCATTAACTCTCTCTTTTACCTCTTTCCCCCTCGCCTCTTTTCCCAGGATTCCCTTTTTACCATGAAATCTCTCTTCCCCTGCTTTTCCCTCACCTGTCTCTTTTCACTGGTTTCCCTCTTTTCCATGAAGTCTCTCTTTCCCTTCTTTTCCCTCGCCTGCCTCTTCTCCTTGCTTTTCCTCTTTTCCATGAACTCTTCCTTTCCCTTCTTTTCCCGCTCCTGCCTCTTTTCCCTGCCTTCCCTCTTCTGCATTCACTCTCTCTTTTACCTCTTTCCCCGTCGCCTGTCCCTTTTCCCTGGTTTCCCTCGTTTCCATGAACTCTCCCTTCCACTCTTTTTCCTCGCCTGCCTCTTTTCCCTGGTTTCCCTCTACTGCATTAATTCTCTCTTTTACCTCTTTCCCCCTCGACTGTCTCTTTTCCCTGGTTTCCCCCTTTTCAATTAACACTCTCTTTCCAATAGACTCTGTCTTGTCCCTGCTTTTCGCCTTTGCCCTCGCATGACTCTTTCCACAGTGTTTCCATGAGCTGTCTCTTTTCCATCATTTCTCATCGCCTGTCTTTTTTCCTTGATTTCCCTTTTTTCCATGAACTCTCTCTTCCCCTGCTTTTCCCTCGCCTGTCTCTCTTCCCTGGTTTTCCTCTATGCACTTGCATGTGTGTTTCCCCTCTTTTCATCGTTTGTCTCTTTTACCTCTTTCCCCCTCGCCTGTCTCTTTACCTTAGATTCCCTTTTTACCATGAACTCTCTCTGCCCCTGGTTGTCCCTCGCCTGTCTCTTTCCCCTGGTTTCCCTCTTCTCCATGAACTCTTCCTTTCCCTTCTTTTCCCTCTACTGCCTCTTTTCCCTGCCTTCCCTCTTCTGCATTAACTCTCTCTTTTACCTCTTTCCCCCTCGACTGTCTCTTTTCCCTGGTTTCCCCCTTGTCAATGAACACTCTCTTTCCCTTCGACTCTCTCTTGTCTCTGATTTTCGCCTTTGCCCTCGCATGACTCTTTCCCCAGTTTTTCCGTGAACTGTCTCTTCTCCATCATTTCTCATCGCCTGTCTTTTTTCCTTGATTTCCCTTTTTTCCATGAACTCTCTCTTCCCCTGCTTTTCCCTCGCCTGTCTCTCTTCCCTGGTTTTCCTCTATGCACTTGCATGTGTGTTTCCCCTCTTTTCATCGTTTGTCTCTTTTATCTCTTTTCGCCTCGCCTGTCTCTTTTCTCTTCCTTCTCTCTTCTGCATTGACTCTCTCTTTTACCTCTTTCCCCCTCGCCTGTCTCTTTACCTTAGATTCCCTTTTTACCATGAACTCTCTCTGCCCCTGGTTGTCCCTCGCCTGCCTCTTTCCCCTGGTTTCCCTCTTCTCCATGAACTCTCCCTTCCACTCTTTTCCCTCTACTGCCTCTTTTCCCTGGTTTCCCTCTACTGCATTAATTCTTTTACCTCTTTCCCCCTCGACTGTCTCTTTTCCCTGGTTTCCCCCTTTTCAATTAACACTCTCTTTCCTATCAACTCTCTCTTGTCCCTAATTTTCGCCTTTGCCCTCGCATGACTCTTTCCCCAGTTTTTCCGTGAACTGTCTCTTCTCCATCGTTTCTCATCGCCTATTTTCCCTGCTTTCCCTTTTTTCCATAAATTCTCTCTTTCCCCTCTTTTTCCTCGCCTCTTTTCACTGGTTTCCCTTTTTTCCATGAACCCTCTCTTTCCCCTCTTTTTCCTCGCCTGTCTCTTTTCACTGGTTTCCCTCTTTTCCATGAAGTCTCGCTTTCCCATATTTTCGGTCGCGAGTCTCTTTTCCTCGGTTCCCCGCTTTTTCCATGAACTCTCTCTTTCCCTTCTTTTCCCTCGCGTGTTTCTTTTCCCTTCTTTTCCCTCGCATGTCACTTTTCCCTGGTTTTCCTCTATGCCCTCGCCTGTCTCTTTCCCCTCTTTTCATCGTTTGACTCTTTTATCTCTATTCGCCTCGCCTGTCTCTCTTATCATCTTTACCTCTTCTGCATTAACTCTCTCTTTTACCTCTTTCCCCCTCTCCTCTTTTCCCAGGATTCCCTTTTTACCATGAAATCTCTCTTCCCCTGCTTTTCCCTCACCTGTCTCTTTTCACTGGTTTCCCTCTTTTCCATGAAGTCTCTCTTTCCCTTCTTTTCCCTCGCCTGCCTCTTCTCCTTGCTTTTCCTCTTTTCCATGAACTCTTCCTTTCCCTTCTTTTCCCGCTCCTGCCTCTTTTCCCTGCCTTCCCTCTTCTGCATTCACTCTCTCTTTTACCTCTTTCCCCGTCGCCTGTCCCTTTTCCCTGGTTTCCCTCGTTTCCATGAACTCTCCCTTCCACTCTTTTTCCTCGCCTGCCTCTTTTCCCTGGTTTCCCTCTTCTGCATTAATTCTCTCTTTTACCTCTTTCCCCCTCGACTGTCTCTTTTCCCTGGTTTCCCCCTTGTCAATGAACACTCTCTTTCCAATAGACTCTCTCTTGTCCCTGCTTTTCGCCTTTGCCCTCGCATGACTCTTTCCACAGTGTTTCCATGAGCTGTCTCTTTTCCATCATTTCTCATCGCCTGTCTTTTTTCCTTGATTTCCCTTTTTTCCATGAACTCTCTCTTCCCCTGCTTTTCCCTCGCCTGTCTCTCTTCCCTGGTTTTCCTCTATGCACTTGCATGTGTGTTTCCCCTCTTTTCATCGTTTGTCTCTTTTATCTCTTTTCGCCTCGCCTGTCTCTTTTCTCTTCCTTCTCTCTTCTGCATTGACTCTCTCTTTTACCTCTTTCCCCCTCGCCTGTCTCGTTACCTTAGATTCCCTTTTTACCATGAACTCTCTCTGCTCCTGGTTGTCCCTCGCCTGCCTCTTTCCCCTGGTTTCCCTCTTCTCCATGAACTCTTCCTTTCCCTTCTTTTCCCTCGCCTGCCTCTTTTCCCTGCCTTCCCTCTTCTGCATTAACTCTCTCTTTTACCTCTTTCCCCCTCGCCTATCCCTTTTCCCTGGTTTCCCTTTTTTCCATTAACTCTCTCTTCCCATTCTTTTCCCTTGCCTATCTCTTTTCCCTGGTTTCCCTCTTTTCCATGAACTCTCCCTTCCACTCTTTTTCCTCGCCTGCCTCTTTTCCCTGGTTTCCCTCTACTGCATTAATTCTCTCTTTTACCTCTTTCCCCCTCGACTGTCTCTTTTCCCTGGTTTCCCCCTTGTCAATGAACACTCTCTTTCCCTTCGACTCTCTCTTGTCCCTGATTTTCGCCTTTGCCCTCGCATGACTCTTTCCACAGTGTTTCCATGAGCTGTCTCTTTTCCATCATTTCTCATCGCCTGTCTTTTTTCCTTGATTTCCCTTTTTTCCATGAACTCTCTCTTCCCCTGCTTTTCCCTCGCCTGTCTCTCTTCCCTGGTTTTCCTCTATGCACTTGCATGTGTGTTTCCCCTCTTTTCATCGTTTGTCTCTTTTATCTCTTTCCCCCTCGCCTGTCTCTTTACCTTAGATTCCCTTTTTACCATGAACTCTCTCTGCCCCTGGTTGTCCCTCGCCTGCCTCTTTCCCCTGGTTTCCCTCTTCTCCATGAACTCTTCCTTTCCATTCTTTTCCCTCTACTGCCTCTTTCCCCTGCCTTCCCTCTTCTGCATTAACTCTCTCTTTTACCTCTTTCCCCCTCGACTGTCTCTTTTCCCTGGTTTCCCCCTTTTCAATTAACACTCTCTTTCCAATCGACTCTCTCTTGTCCCTAATTTTCGCCTTTGCCCTCGCATGACTCTTTCCCCAGTTTTTCCGTGAACTGTCTCTTCTCCATCGTTTCTCATCGCCTATTTTCCCTGCTTTCCCTTTTTTCCATAAATTCTCTCTTTCCCCTCTTTTTCCTCGCCTCTTTTCACTGGTTTCCCTTTTTTCCATGAACCCTCTCTTTCCCCTCTTTTTCCTCGCCTGTCTCTTTTCACTGGTTTCCCTCTTTTCCATGAAGTCTCGCTTTCCCATATTTTCGGTCGCGAGTCTCTTTTCCTCGGTTCCCCGCTTTTTCCATGAACTCTCTCTTTCCCTTCTTTTCCCTCGCGTGTTTCTTTTCCCTTCTTTTCCCTCGCATGTCACTTTTCCCTGGTTTTCCTCTATGCCCTCGCCTGTCTCTTTCCCCTCTTTTCATCGTTTGACTCTTTTATCTCTATTCGCCTCGCCTGTCTCTCTTATCATCTTTACCTCTTCTGCATTAACTCTCTCTTTTACCTCTTTCCCCCTCGCCTCTTTTCCCAGGATTCCCTTTTTACCATGAAATCTCTCTTCCCCTGCTTTTCCCTCACCTGTCTCTTTTCACTGGTTTCCCTCTTTTCCATGAAGTCTCTCTTTCCCTTCTTTTCCCTCGCCTGCCTCTTCTCCTTGCTTTTCCTCTTTTCCATGAACTCTTCCTTTCCCTTCTTTTCCCGCTCCTGCCTCTTTTCCCTGCCTTCCCTCTTCTGCATTCACTCTCTCTTTTACCTCTTTCCCCGTCGCCTGTCCCTTTTCCCTGGTTTCCCTCGTTTCCATGAACTCTCCCTTCCACTCTTTTTCCTCGCCTGCCTCTTTTCCCTGGTTTCCCTCTACTGCATTAATTCTCTCTTTTACCTCTTTCCCCCTCGACTGTCTCTTTTCCCTGGTTTCCCCCTTTTCAATTAACACTCTCTTTCCAATAGACTCTGTCTTGTCCCTGCTTTTCGCCTTTGCCCTCGCATGACTCTTTCCACAGTGTTTCCATGAGCTGTCTCTTTTCCATCATTTCTCATCGCCTGTCTTTTTTCCTTGATTTCCCTTTTTTCCATGAACTCTCTCTTCCCCTGCTTTTCCCTCGCCTGTCTCTCTTCCCTGGTTTTCCTCTATGCACTTGCATGTGTGTTTCCCCTCTTTTCATCGTTTGTCTCTTTTATCTCTTTTCGCCTCGCCTGTCTCTTTTCTCTTCCTTCTCTCTTCTGCATTGACTCTCTCTTTTACCTCTTTCCCCCTCGCCTGTCTCTTTACCTTAGATTCCCTTTTTACCATGAACTCTCTCTGCCCCTGGTTGTCCCTCGCCTGCCTCTTTCCCCTGGTTTCCCTCTTCTCCATGAACACTTCCTTTCCCTTCTTTTCCCTCTACTGCCTCTTTTCCCTGCCTTCCCTCTTCTGCATTAACTCTCTCTTTTACCTCTTTCCCCCTCGCCTATCCCTTTTCCCTGGTTCCCTTTTTTCCATTAACTCTCTCTTCCCATTTTTTTCCCTTGCCTATCTCTTTTCCCTGGTTTCCCTCTTTTCCATGAACTCTCCCTTCCACTCTTTTTCCTCGCCTGCCTCTTTTCCCTGGTTTCCCTCTACTGCATTAATTCTCTCTTTTACCTCTTTCCCCCTCGACTGTCTCTTTTCCCTGGTTTCCCCCTTTTCAATTAACACTCTCTTTCCAATAGACTCTGTCTTGTCCCTGCTTTTCGCCTTTGCCCTCGCATGACTCTTTCCACAGTGTTTCCATGAGCTGTCTCTTTTCCATCATTTCTCATCGCCTGTCTTTTTTCCTTGATTTCCCTTTTTTCCATGAACTCTCTCTTTCCCTGCTTTTCCCTCGCCTGTCTCTCTTCCCTGGTTTTCCTCTATGCACTTGCATGTGTGTTTCCCCTCTTTTCATCGTTTGTCTCTTTTATCTCTTTCCCCCTCGCCTGTCTCTTTACCTTAGATTCCCTTTTTACCATGAACTCTCTCTGCCCCTGGTTGTCCCTCGCCTGCCTCTTTCCCCTGGTTTCCCTCTTCTCCATGAACTCTTCCTTTCCCTTCTTTTCCCTCGCCTGCCTCTTTTCCCTGCCTTCCCTCTTCTGCATTAACTCTCTCTTTTACCTCTTTCCCCCTCGCCTATCCCTTTTCCCTGGTTTCCCTTTTTTCCATTAACTCTCTCTTCCCATTTTTTTCCCTTGCCTATCTCTTTTCCGTGGTTTCCCTCTTTTCCATGAACTCTCCCTTCCACTCTTTTTCCTCGCCTGCCTCTTTTCCCTGGTTTCCCTCTACTGCATTAATTCTCTCTTTTACCTCTTTCCCCCTCGACTGTCTCTTTTCCCTGGTTTCCCCCTTGTCAATGAACACTCTCTTTCCCTTCGACTCTCTCTTGTCCCTGATTTTCGCCTTTGCCCTCGCATGACTCTTTCCCCAGTTTTTCCGTGAACTGTCTCTTCTCCATCATTTCTCATCGCCTGTCTTTTTTCCTTGATTTCCCTTTTTTCCATGAACTCTCTCTTCCCCTGCTTTTCCCTCGCCTGTCTCTCTTCCCTGGTTTTCCTCTATGCACTTGCATGTGTGTTTCCCCTCTTTTCATCGTTTGTCTCTTTTATCTCTTTTCACCTCGCCTGTCTCTTTTCTCTTCCTTCTCTCTTCTGCATTGACTCTCTCTTTTACCTCTTTCCCCCTCGCCTGTCTCTTTACCTTAGATTCCCTTTTTACAATGAACTCTCTCTGCCCCTGGTTGTCCCTCGCCTGCCTCTTTCCCCTGGTTTCCCTCTTCTCCATGAACTCTCCCTTCCACTCTTTTCCCTCTACTGCCTCTTTTCCCTGGTTTCCCTCTACTGCATTAATTCTCTCTTTTACCTCTTTCCCCCTCGACTGTCTCTTTTCCCTGGTTTCCCCCTTTTCAATTAACACTCTCTTTCCTATCAACTCTCTCTTGTCCCTAATTTTCGCCTTTGTCCTCGCATGACTCTTTCCCCAGTTTTTCCGTGAACTGTCTCTTCTCCATCGTTTCTCATCGCCTATTTTCCCTGCTTTCCCTTTTTTCCATAAATTCTCTCTTTCCCCTCTTTTTCCTCGCCTCTTTTCACTGGTTTCCCTTTTTTCCATGAACCCTCTCTTTCCCCTCTTTTTCCTCGCCTGTCTCTTTTCACTGGTTTCCCTCTTTTCCATGAAGTCTCGCTTTCCCATATTTTCGGTCGCGAGTCTCTTTTCCTCGGTTCCCCGCTTTTTCCATGAACTCTCTCTTTCCCTTCTTTTCCCTCGCGTGTTTCTTTTCCCTTCTCTTCCCTCGCATGTCACTTTTCCCTGGTTTTCCTCTATGCCCTCGCCTGTCTCTTTCCCCTCTTTTCATCGTTTGACTCTTTTATCTCTATTCGCCTCGCCTGTCTCTCTTATCATCTTTACCTCTTCTGCATTAACTCTCTCTTTTACCTCTTTCCCCCTCGCCTCTTTTCCCAGGATTCCCTTTTTACCATGAAATCTCTCTTCCCCTGCTTTTCCCTCACCTGTCTCTTTTCACTGGTTTCCCTCTTTTCCATGAAGTCTCTCTTTCCCTTCTTTTCCCTCGCCTGCCTCTTCTCCTTGCTTTTCCTCTTTTCCATGAACTCTTCCTTTCCCTTCTTTTCCCGCTCCTGCCTCTTTTCCCTGCCTTCCCTCTTCTGCATTCACTCTCTCTTTTACCTCTTTCCCCGTCGCCTGTCCCTTTTCCCTGGTTTCCCTCGTTTCCATGAACTCTCCCTTCCACTCTTTTTCCTCGCCTGCCTCTTTTCCCTGGTTTCCCTCTACTGCATTAATTCTCTCTTTTACCTCTTTCCCCCTCGACTGTCTCTTTTCCCTGGTTTCCCCCTTTTCAATTAACACTCTCTTTCCAATAGACTCTGTCTTGTCCCTGCTTTTCGCCTTTGCCCTCGCATGACTCTTTCCACAGTGTTTCCATGAGCTGTCTCTTTTCCATCATTTCTCATCGCCTGTCTTTTTTCCTTGATTTCCCTTTTTTCCATGAACTCTCTCTTCCCCTGCTTTTCCCTCGCCTGTCTCTCTTCCCTGGTTTTCCTCTATGCACTTGCATGTGTGTTTCCCCTCTTTTCATCGTTTGTCTCTTTTATCTCTTTTCGCCTCGCCTGTCTCTTTTCTCTTCCTTCTCTCTTCTGCATTGACTCTCTCTTTTACCTCTTTCCCCCTCGCCTGTCTCTTTACCTTAGATTCCCTTTTTTCCATGAACTCTCTCTGCCCCTGGTTGTCCCTCGCCTGCCTCTTTCCCCTGGTTTCGTCTTCTCCATGAACTCTCCCTTCCACTCTTTTTCCTCGCCTGCCTCTTTTCCCTGGTTTCCCTCTACTGCATTAATTCTCTCTTTTACCTCTTTCCCCCTCGACTGTCTCTTTTCCCTGGTTTCCCCCTTTTCAATTAACACTCTCTTTCCAATCGACTCTGTCTTGTCCCTGCTTTTCGCCTTTGCCCTCGCATGACTCTTTCCACAGTTTTTCCGTGAACTGTCTCTTCTCCATCATTTCTCATCGCCTGTCTTTTTTCCTTGATTTCCCTTTTTTCCATGAACTCTCTCTTCCCCTGCTTTTCCCTCGCCTGTCTCTCTTCCCTGGTTTTCCTCTATGCACTTGCATGTGTGTTTCCCCTCTTTTCATCGTTTGTCTCTTTTATCTCTTTCCCCCTCGCCTGTCTCTTTACCTTAGATTCCCTTTTTACCATGAACTCTCTCTGCCCCTGGTTGTCCCTCGCCTGCCTCTTTCCCCTGGTTTCCCTCTTCTCCATGAACTCTCCCTTCCACTCTTTATCCTCGCCTGCCTCTTTTCCCTGCCTTCCCTCTTCTGCATTAACTCTCTCTTTTACCTCTTTCCCCCTCGCCTATCCCTTTTCCCTGGTTTCCCTTTTTTCCATTCACTCTCTCTTCCCATTCTTTTCCCTTGCCTATCTCTTTTCCCTGGTTTCCCTCTTTTCCATGAACTCTCCCTTCCACTCTTTTTCCTCGCCTGCCTCTTTTCCCTGGTTTCCCTCTACTGCATTAATTCTCTCTTTTACCTCTTTCCCCCTCGACTGTCTCTTTTCCCTGGTTTCCCCCTTTTCAATTAACACTCTCTTTCCTATCGACTCTCTCTTGTCCCTGCTTTTCGCCTTTGCCCTCGCATGACTCTTTCCCCAGTTTTTCCGTGAACTGTCTCTTCTCCATCGTTTCTCATCGCCTATTTTCCCTGCTTTCCCTTTTTTCCATAAATTCTCTCTTTCCCCTCTTTTTCCTCGCCTCTTTTCACTGGTTTCCCTTTTTTCCATGAACCCTCTCTTTCCCCTCTTTTTCCTCGCCTGTCTCTTTTCACTGGTTTCCCTCTTTTCCATGAAGTCTCGCTTTCCCATATTTTCGGTCGCGAGTCTCTTTTCCTCGGTTCCCCGCTTTTTCCATGAACTCTCTCTTTCCCTTCTTTTCCCTCGCGTGTTTCTTTTCCCTTCTTTTCCCTCGCATGTCACTTTTCCCTGGTTTTCCTCTATGCCCTCGCCTGTCTCTTTCCCCTCTTTTCATCGTTTGACTCTTTTATCTCTATTCGCCTCGCCTGTCTCTCTTATCATCTTTACCTCTTCTGCATTAACTCTCTCTTTTACCTCTTTCCCCCTCGCCTCTTTTCCCAGGATTCCCTTTTTACCATGAAATCTCTCTTCCCCTGCTTTTCCCTCACCTGTCTCTTTTCACTGGTTTCCCTCTTTTCCATGAAGTCTCTCTTTCCCTTCTTTTCCCTCGCCTGCCTCTTCTCCTTGCTTTTCCTCTTTTCCATGAACTCTTCCTTTCCCTTCTTTTCCCGCTCCTGCCTCTTTTCCCTGCCTTCCCTCTTCTGCATTCACTCTCTCTTTTACCTCTTTCCCCGTCGCCTGTCCCTTTTCCCTGGTTTCCCTCGTTTCCATGAACTCTCCCTTCCACTCTTTTTCCTCGCCTGCCTCTTTTCCCTGGTTTCCCTCTACTGCATTAATTCTCTCTTTTACCTCTTTCCCCCTCGACTGTCTCTTTTCCCTGGTTTCCCCCTTTTCAATTAACACTCTCTTTCCAATAGACTCTGTCTTGTCCCTGCTTTTCGCCTTTGCCCTCGCATGACTCTTTCCACAGTGTTTCCATGAGCTGTCTCTTTTCCATCATTTCTCATCGCCTGTCTTTTTTCCTTGATTTCCCTTTTTTCCATGAACTCTCTCTTTCCCCTCTTTTCCCTCGCCTGTCTCTCTTCCCTGGTTTTCCTCTATGCACTTGCATGTGTGTTTCCCCTCTTTTCATCGTTTGTCTCTTTTATCTCTTTTCACCTCGCCTGTCTCTTTTCTCTTCCTTCTCTCTTCTGCATTGACTCTCTCTTTTACCTCTTTCCCCCTCGCCTGTCTCTTTACCTTAGATTCCCTTTTTACCATGAACTCTCTCTGCCCCTGGTTGTCCCTCGCCTGCCTCTTTCCCCTGGTTTCCCTCTTCTCCATGAACTCTCCCTTCCACTCTTTTCCCTCTACTGCCTCTTTTCCCTGCCTTCCCTCTTCTGCATTAACTCTCTCTTTTACCTCTTTCCCCCTCGCCTATCCCTTTTCCCTGGTTCCCTTTTTTCCATTAACTCTCTCTTCCCATTTTTTTCCCTTGCCTATCTCTTTTCTCTGGTTTCCCTCTTTTCCATGAACTCTCCCTTCCACTCTTTTTCCTCGCCTGCCTCTTTTCCCTGGTTTCCCTCTACTGCATTAATTCTCTCTTTTACCTCTTTCCCCCTCGACTGTCTCTTTTCCCTGGTTTCCCCCTTTTCAATTAACACTCTCTTTCCAATCGACTCTCTCTTGTCCCTAATTTTCGCCTTTGCCCTCGCATGACTCTTTCCCCAGTTTTTCCGTGAACTGTCTCTTCTCCATCGTTTCTCATCGCCTATTTTCCCTGCTTTCCCTTTTTTCCATAAATTCTCTCTTTCCCCTCTTTTTCCTCGCCTCTTTTCACTGGTTTCCCTTTTTTCCATGAACCCTCTCTTTCCCCTCTTTTTCCTCGCCTGTCTCTTTTCACTGGTTTCCCTCTTTTCCATGAAGTCTCGCTTTCCCATATTTTCGATCGCGAGTCTCTTTTCCTCGGTTCCCCGCTTTTTCCATGAACTCTCTCTTTCCCTTCTTTTCCCTCGCGTGTTTCTTTTCCCTTCTTTTCCCTCGCATGTCACTTTTCCCTGGTTTTCCTCTATGCCCTCGCCTGTCTCTTTCCCCTCTTTTCATCGTTTGACTCTTTTATCTCTATTCGCCTCGCCTGTCTCTCTTATCATCTTTACCTCTTCTGCATTAACTCTCTCTTTTACCTCTTTCCCCCTCGCCTCTTTTCCCAGGATTCCCTTTTTACCATGAAATCTCTCTTCCCCTGCTTTTCCCTCACCTGTCTCTTTTCACTGGTTTCCCTCTTTTCCATGAAGTCTCTCTTTCCCTTCTTTTCCCTCGCCTGCCTCTTCTCCTTGCTTTTCCTCTTTTCCATGAACTCTTCCTTTCCCTTCTTTTCCCGCTCCTGCCTCTTTTCCCTGCCTTCCCTCTTCTGCATTCACTCTCTCTTTTACCTCTTTCCCCGTCGCCTGTCCCTTTTCCCTGGTTTCCCTCGTTTCCATGAACTCTCCCTTCCACTCTTTTTCCTCGCCTGCCTCTTTTCCCTGGTTTCCCTCTACTGCATTAATTCTCTCTTTTACCTCTTTCCCCCTCGACTGTCTCTTTTCCCTGGTTTCCCCCTTTTCAATTAACACTCTCTTTCCAATAGACTCTGTCTTGTCCCTGCTTTTCGCCTTTGCCCTCGCATGACTCTTTCCACAGTGTTTCCATGAGCTGTCTCTTTTCCATCATTTCTCATCGCCTGTCTTTTTTCCTTGATTTCCCTTTTTTCCATGAACTCTCTCTTCCCCTGCTTTTCCCTCGCCTGTCTCTCTTCCCTGGTTTTCCTCTATGCACTTGCATGTGTGTTTCCCCTCTTTTCATCGTTTGTCTCTTTTATCTCTTTTCGCCTCGCCTGTCTCTTTTCTCTTCCTTCTCTCTTCTGCATTGACTCTCTCTTTTACCTCTTTCCCCCTCGCCTGTCTCTTTACCTTAGATTCCCTTTTTACCATGAACTCTCTCTGCCCCTGGTTGTCCCTCGCCTGCCTCTTTCCCCTGGTTTCCCTCTTCTCCATGAACTCTCCCTTCCACTCTTTTCCCTCTACTGCCTCTTTTCCCTGGTTTCCCTCTACTGCATTAATTCTCTCTTTTACCTCTTTCCCCCTCGACTGTCTCTTTTCCCTGGTTTCCCTCTTCTCCATGAACTCTTCCTTTCCCTTCTTTTCCCTCTACTGCCTCTTTTCCCTGCCTTCCCTCTTCTGCATTAACTTTCTCTTTTACCTCTTTCCCCCTCGCCTATCCCTTTTCCCTGGTTTCCCTTTTTTCCATTAACTCTCTCTTCCCATTCTTTTCCCTTGCCTATCTCTTTTCCCTGGTTTCCCTCTTTTCCATGAACTCTCCCTTCCACTCTTTTTCCTCGCCTGCCTCTTTTCCCTGGTTTCCCTCTACTGCATTAATTCTCTCTTTTACCTCTTTCCCCCTCGACTGTCTCTTTTCCCTGGTTTCCCCCTTTTCAATTAACACTCTCTTTCCAATCGACTCTCTCTTGTCCCTAATTTTCGCCTTTGCCCTCGCATGACTCTTTCCCCAGTTTTTCCGTGAACTGTCTCTTCTCCATCGTTTCTCATCACCTATTTTCCCTGCTTTCCCTTTTTTCCATAAATTCTCTCTTTCCCCTCTTTTTCCTCGCCTCTTTTCACTGGTTTCCCTCTTTTCCATGAAGTCTCGCTTTCCCATATTTTCGGTCGCGAGTCTCTTTTCCTCGGTTCCCCGCTTTTTCCATGAACTCTCTCTTTCCCTTCTTTTCCCTCGCGTGTTTCTTTTCCCTTCTTTTCCCTCGCATGTCACTTTTCCCTGGTTTTCCTCTATGCCCTCGCCTGTCTCTTTCCCCTCTTTTCATCGTTTGACTCTTTTATCTCTATTCGCCTCGCCTGTCTCTCTTATCATCTTTACCTCTTCTGCATTAACTCTCTCTTTTACCTCTTTCTCCCTCGCCTCTTTTCCCAGGATTCCCTTTTTACCATGAAATCTCTCTTCCCCTGCTTTTCCCTCACCTGTCTCTTTTCACTGGTTTCCCTCTTTTCCATGAAGTCTCTCTTTCCCTTCTTTTCCCTCGCCTGCCTCTTCTCCTTGCTTTTCCTCTTTTCCATGAACTCTTCCTTTCCCTTCTTTTCCCGCTCCTGCCTCTTTTCCCTGCCTTCCCTCTTCTGCATTCACTCTCTCTTTTACCTCTTTCCCCCTCGCCTGTCCCTTTTCCCTGGTTTCCCTCGTTTCCATGAACTCTCCCTTCCACTCTTTTTCCTCGCCTGCCTCTTTTCCCTGGTTTCCCTCTTCTGCATTAATTCTCTCTTTTACCTCTTTCCCCCTCGACTGTCTCTTTTCCCTGGTTTCCCCCTTTTCAATTAACACTCTCTTTCCAATAGACTCTGTCTTGTTCCTGCTTTTCGCCTTTGCCCTCGCATGACTCTTTCCACAGTGTTTCCATGAGCTGTCTCTTTTCCATCATTTCTCATCGCCTGTCTTTTTTCCTTGATTTCCCTTTTTTCCATGAACTCTCTCTTCCCCTGCTTTTCCCTCGCCTGTCTCTCTTCCCTGGTTTTCCTCTATGCACTTGCATGTGTGTTTCCCCTCTTTTCATCGTTTGTCTCTTTTATCTCTTTTCGCCTCGCCTGTCTCTTTTCTCTTCCTTCTCTCTTCTGCATTGACTCTCTCTTTTACCTCTTTCCCCCTCGCCTGTCTCTTTAACTTAGATTCCCTTTTTACCATGAACTCTCTCTGCCCCTGGTTGTCCCTCGCCTGCCTCTTTCCCCTGGTTTCCCTCTTCTCCATGAACTCTTCCTTTCCCTTCTTTTCCCGCTCCTGCCTCTTTTCCCTGCCTTCCCTCTTCTGCATTCACTCTCTCTTTTACCTCTTTCCCCGTCGCCTGTCCCTTTTCCCTGGTTTCCCTCGTTTCCATGAACTCTCCCTTCCACTCTTTTTCCTCGCCTGCCTCTTTTCCCTGGTTTCCCTCTACTGCATTAATTCTCTCTTTTACCTCTTTCCCCCTCGACTGTCTCTTTTCCCTGGTTTCCCCCTTTTCAATTAACACTCTCTTTCCAATAGACTCTGTCTTGTCCCTGCTTTTCGCCTTTGCCCTCGCATGACTCTTTCCACAGTGTTTCCATGAGCTGTCTCTTTTCCATCATTTCTCATCGCCTGTCTTTTTTCCTTGATTTCCCTTTTTTCCATGAACTCTCTCTTTCCCCTCTTTTCCCTCGCCTGTCTCTCTTCCCTGGTTTTCCTCTATGCACTTGCATGTGTGTTTCCCCTCTTTTCATCGTTTGTCTCTTTTATCTCTTTTCACCTCGCCTGTCTCTTTTCTCTTCCTTCTCTCTTCTGCATTGACTCTCTCTTTTACCTCTTTCCCCCTCGCCTGTCTCTTTACCTTAGATTCCCTTTTTACCATGAACTCTCTCTGCCCCTGGTTGTCCCTCGCCTGCCTCTTTCCCCTGGTTTCCCTCTTCTCCATGAACTCTCCCTTCCACTCTTTTCCCTCTACTGCCTCTTTTCCCTGCCTTCCCTCTTCTGCATTAACTCTCTCTTTTACCTCTTTCCCCCTCGCCTATCCCTTTTCCCTGGTTCCCTTTTTTCCATTAACTCTCTCTTCCCATTTTTTTCCCTTGCCTATCTCTTTTCTCTGGTTTCCCTCTTTTCCATGAACTCTCCCTTCCACTCTTTTTCCTCGCCTGCCTCTTTTCCCTGGTTTCCCTCTACTGCATTAATTCTCTCTTTTACCTCTTTCCCCCTCGACTGTCTCTTTTCCCTGGTTTCCCCCTTTTCAATTAACACTCTCTTTCCAATAGACTCTGTCTTGTCCCTGCTTTTCGCCTTTGCCCTCGCATGACTCTTTCCACAGTGTTTCCATGAGCTGTCTCTTTTCCATCATTTCTCATCGCCTGTCTTTTTTCCTTGATTTCCCTTTTTTCCATGAACTCTCTCTTCCCCTGCTTTTCCCTCGCCTGTCTCTCTTCCCTGGTTTTCCTCTATGCACTTGCATGTGTGTTTCCCCTCTTTTCATCGTTTGTCTCTTTTATCTCTTTTCGCCTCGCCTGTCTCTTTTCTCTTCCTTCTCTCTTCTGCATTGACTCTCTCTTTTACCTCTTTCCCCCTCGCCTGTCTCTTTACCTTAGATTCCCTTTTTACCATGAACTCTCTCTGCCCCTGGTTGTCCCTCGCCTGCCTCTTTCCCCTGGTTTCCCTCTTCTCCATGAACTCTCCCTTCCACTCTTTTCCCTCTACTGCCTCTTTTCCCTGGTTTCCCTCTACTGCATTAATTCTCTCTTTTACCTCTTTCCCCCTCGACTGTCTCTTTTCCCTGGTTTCCCTCTTCTCCATGAACTCTTCCTTTCCCTTCTTTTCCCTCTACTGCCTCTTTTCCCTGCCTTCCCTCTTCTGCATTAACTTTCTCTTTTACCTCTTTCCCCCTCGCCTATCCCTTTTCCCTGGTTTCCCTTTTTTCCATTAACTCTCTCTTCCCATTCTTTTCCCTTGCCTATCTCTTTTCCCTGGTTTCCCTCTTTTCCATGAACTCTCCCTTCCACTCTTTTTCCTCGCCTGCCTCTTTTCCCTGGTTTCCCTCTACTGCATTAATTCTCTCTTTTACCTCTTTCCCCCTCGACTGTCTCTTTTCCCTGGTTTCCCCCTTTTCAATTAACACTCTCTTTCCAATCGACTCTCTCTTGTCCCTAATTTTCGCCTTTGCCCTCGCATGACTCTTTCCCCAGTTTTTCCGTGAACTGTCTCTTCTCCATCGTTTCTCATCACCTATTTTCCCTGCTTTCCCTTTTTTCCATAAATTCTCTCTTTCCCCTCTTTTTCCTCGCCTCTTTTCACTGGTTTCCCTCTTTTCCATGAAGTCTCGCTTTCCCGTATTTTCGGTCGCGAGTCTCTTTTCCTCGGTTCCCCGCTTTTTCCATGAACTCTCTCTTTCCCTTCTTTTCCCTCGCGTGTTTCTTTTCCCTTCTTTTCCCTCGCATGTCACTTTTCCCTGGTTTTCCTCTATGCCCTCGCCTGTCTCTTTCCCCTCTTTTCATCGTTTGACTCTTTTATCTCTATTCGCCTCGCCTGTCTCTCTTATCATCTTTACCTCTTCTGCATTAACTCTCTCTTTTACCTCTTTCTCCCTCGCCTCTTTTCCCAGGATTCCCTTTTTACCATGAAATCTCTCTTCCCCTGCTTTTCCCTCACCTGTCTCTTTTCACTGGTTTCCCTCTTTTCCATGAAGTCTCTCTTTCCCTTCTTTTCCCTCGCCTGCCTCTTCTCCTTGCTTTTCCTCTTTTCCATGAACTCTTCCTTTCCCTTCTTTTCCCGCTCCTGCCTCTTTTCCCTGCCTTCCCTCTTCTGCATTCACTCTCTCTTTTACCTCTTTCCCCCTCGCCTGTCCCTTTTCCCTGGTTTCCCTCGTTTCCATGAACTCTCCCTTCCACTCTTTTTCCTCGCCTGCCTCTTTTCCCTGGTTTCCCTCTTCTGCATTAATTCTCTCTTTTACCTCTTTCCCCCTCGACTGTCTCTTTTCCCTGGTTTCCCCCTTTTCAATTAACACTCTCTTTCCAATAGACTCTGTCTTGTTCCTGCTTTTCGCCTTTGCCCTCGCATGACTCTTTCCACAGTGTTTCCATGAGCTGTCTCTTTTCCATCATTTCTCATCGCCTGTCTTTTTTCCTTGATTTCCCTTTTTTCCATGAACTCTCTCTTCCCCTGCTTTTCCCTCGCCTGTCTCTCTTCCCTGGTTTTCCTCTATGCACTTGCATGTGTGTTTCCCCTCTTTTCATCGTTTGTCTCTTTTATCTCTTTTCGCCTCGCCTGTCTCTTTTCTCTTCCTTCTCTCTTCTGCATTGACTCTCTCTTTTACCTCTTTCCCCCTCGCCTGTCTCTTTAACTTAGATTCCCTTTTTACCATGAACTCTCTCTGCCCCTGGTTGTCCCTCGCCTGCCTCTTTCCCCTGGTTTCCCTCTTCTCCATGAACTCTTCCTTTCCCTTCTTTTCCCGCTCCTGCCTCTTTTCCCTGCCTTCCCTCTTCTGCATTCACTCTCTCTTTTACCTCTTTCCCCGTCGCCTGTCCCTTTTCCCTGGTTTCCCTCGTTTCCATGAACTCTCCCTTCCACTCTTTTTCCTCGCCTGCCTCTTTTCCCTGGTTTCCCTCTACTGCATTAATTCTCTCTTTTACCTCTTTCCCCCTCGACTGTCTCTTTTCCCTGGTTTCCCCCTTTTCAATTAACACTCTCTTTCCAATAGACTCTGTCTTGTCCCTGCTTTTCGCCTTTGCCCTCGCATGACTCTTTCCACAGTGTTTCCATGAGCTGTCTCTTTTCCATCATTTCTCATCGCCTGTCTTTTTTCCTTGATTTCCCTTTTTTCCATGAACTCTCTCTTTCCCCTCTTTTCCCTCGCCTGTCTCTCTTCCCTGGTTTTCCTCTATGCACTTGCATGTGTGTTTCCCCTCTTTTCATCGTTTGTCTCTTTTATCTCTTTTCACCTCGCCTGTCTCTTTTCTCTTCCTTCTCTCTTCTGCATTGACTCTCTCTTTTACCTCTTTCCCCCTCGCCTGTCTCTTTACCTTAGATTCCCTTTTTACCATGAACTCTCTCTGCCCCTGGTTGTCCCTCGCCTGCCTCTTTCCCCTGGTTTCCCTCTTCTCCATGAACTCTCCCTTCCACTCTTTTCCCTCTACTGCCTCTTTTCCCTGCCTTCCCTCTTCTGCATTAACTCTCTCTTTTACCTCTTTCCCCCTCGCCTATCCCTTTTCCCTGGTTCCCTTTTTTCCATTAACTCTCTCTTCCCATTTTTTTCCCTTGCCTATCTCTTTTCTCTGGTTTCCCTCTTTTCCATGAACTCTCCCTTCCACTCTTTTTCCTCGCCTGCCTCTTTTCCCTGGTTTCCCTCTACTGCATTAATTCTCTCTTTTACCTCTTTCCCCCTCGACTGTCTCTTTTCCCTGGTTTCCCCCTTTTCAATTAACACTCTCTTTCCAATCGACTCTCTCTTGTCCCTAATTTTCGCCTTTGCCCTCGCATGACTCTTTCCCCAGTTTTTCCGTGAACTGTCTCTTCTCCATCGTTTCTCATCGCCTATTTTCCCTGCTTTCCCTTTTTTCCATAAATTCTCTCTTTCCCCTCTTTTTCCTCGCCTCTTTTCACTGGTTTCCCTTTTTTCCATGAACCCTCTCTTTCCCCTCTTTTTCCTCGCCTGTCTCTTTTCACTGGTTTCCCTCTTTTCCATGAAGTCTCGCTTTCCCATATTTTCGATCGCGAGTCTCTTTTCCTCGGTTCCCCGCTTTTTCCATGAACTCTCTCTTTCCCTTCTTTTCCCTCGCGTGTTTCTTTTCCCTTCTTTTCCCTCGCATGTCACTTTTCCCTGGTTTTCCTCTATGCCCTCGCCTGTCTCTTTCCCCTCTTTTCATCGTTTGACTCTTTTATCTCTATTCGCCTCGCCTGTCTCTCTTATCATCTTTACCTCTTCTGCATTAACTCTCTCTTTTACCTCTTTCCCCCTCGCCTCTTTTCCCAGGATTCCCTTTTTACCATGAAATCTCTCTTCCCCTGCTTTTCCCTCACCTGTCTCTTTTCACTGGTTTCCCTCTTTTCCATGAAGTCTCTCTTTCCCTTCTTTTCCCTCGCCTGCCTCTTCTCCTTGCTTTTCCTCTTTTCCATGAACTCTTCCTTTCCCTTCTTTTCCCGCTCCTGCCTCTTTTCCCTGCCTTCCCTCTTCTGCATTCACTCTCTCTTTTACCTCTTTCCCCGTCGCCTGTCCCTTTTCCCTGGTTTCCCTCGTTTCCATGAACTCTCCCTTCCACTCTTTTTCCTCGCCTGCCTCTTTTCCCTGGTTTCCCTCTACTGCATTAATTCTCTCTTTTACCTCTTTCCCCCTCGACTGTCTCTTTTCCCTGGTTTCCCCCTTTTCAATTAACACTCTCTTTCCAATAGACTCTGTCTTGTCCCTGCTTTTCGCCTTTGCCCTCGCATGACTCTTTCCACAGTGTTTCCATGAGCTGTCTCTTTTCCATCATTTCTCATCGCCTGTCTTTTTTCCTTGATTTCCCTTTTTTCCATGAACTCTCTCTTCCCCTGCTTTTCCCTCGCCTGTCTCTCTTCCCTGGTTTTCCTCTATGCACTTGCATGTGTGTTTCCCCTCTTTTCATCGTTTGTCTCTTTTATCTCTTTCCCCCTCGCCTGTCTCTTTACCTTAGATTCCCTTTTTACCATGAACTCTCTCTGCCCCTGGTTGTCCCTCGCCTGCCTCTTTCCCCTGGTTTCCCTCTTCTCCATGAACTCTTCCTTTCCCTTCTTTTCCCTCTACTGCCTCTTTTCCCTGCCTTCCCTCTTCTGCATTAACTCTCTCTTTTACCTCTTTCCCCCTCGACTGTCTCTTTTCCCTGGTTTCCCTCTTCTCCATGAACTCTTCCTTTCCCTTCTTTTCCCTCTACTGCCTCTTTTCCCTGCCTTCCCTCTTCTGCATTAACTTTCTCTTTTACCTCTTTCCCCCTCGCCTATCCCTTTTCCCTGGTTTCCCTTTTTTCCATTAACTCTCTCTTCCCATTCTTTTCCCTTGCCTATCTCTTTTCCCTGGTTTCCCTCTTTTCCATGAACTCTCCCTTCCACTCTTTTTCCTCGCCTGCCTCTTTTCCCTGGTTTCCCTCTACTGCATTAATTCTCTCTTTTACCTCTTTCCCCCTCGACTGTCTCTTTTCCCTGGTTTCCCCCTTTTCAATTAACACTCTCTTTCCAATCGACTCTCTCTTGTCCCTAATTTTCGCCTTTGCCCTCGCATGACTCTTTCCCCAGTTTTTCCGTGAACTGTCTCTTCTCCATCGTTTCTCATCACCTATTTTCCCTGCTTTCCCTTTTTTCCATAAATTCTCTCTTTCCCCTCTTTTTCCTCGCCTCTTTTCACTGGTTTCCCTCTTTTCCATGAAGTCTCGCTTTCCCATATTTTCGGTCGCGAGTCTCTTTTCCTCGGTTCCCCGCTTTTTCCATGAACTCTCTCTTTCCCTTCTTTTCCCTCGCGTGTTTCTTTTCCCTTCTTTTCCCTCGCATGTCACTTTTCCCTGGTTTTCCTCTATGCCCTCGCCTGTCTCTTTCCCCTCTTTTCATCGTTTGACTCTTTTATCTCTATTCGCCTCGCCTGTCTCTCTTATCATCTTTACCTCTTCTGCATTAACTCTCTCTTTTACCTCTTTCTCCCTCGCCTCTTTTCCCAGGATTCCCTTTTTACCATGAAATCTCTCTTCCCCTGCTTTTCCCTCACCTGTCTCTTTTCACTGGTTTCCCTCTTTTCCATGAAGTCTCTCTTTCCCTTCTTTTCCCTCGCCTGCCTCTTCTCCTTGCTTTTCCTCTTTTCCATGAACTCTTCCTTTCCCTTCTTTTCCCGCTCCTGCCTCTTTTCCCTGCCTTCCCTCTTCTGCATTCACTCTCTCTTTTACCTCTTTCCCCCTCGCCTGTCCCTTTTCCCTGGTTTCCCTCGTTTCCATGAACTCTCCCTTCCACTCTTTTTCCTCGCCTGCCTCTTTTCCCTGGTTTCCCTCTTCTGCATTAATTCTCTCTTTTACCTCTTTCCCCCTCGACTGTCTCTTTTCCCTGGTTTCCCCCTTTTCAATTAACACTCTCTTTCCAATAGACTCTGTCTTGTTCCTGCTTTTCGCCTTTGCCCTCGCATGACTCTTTCCACAGTGTTTCCATGAGCTGTCTCTTTTCCATCATTTCTCATCGCCTGTCTTTTTTCCTTGATTTCCCTTTTTTCCATGAACTCTCTCTTCCCCTGCTTTTCCCTCGCCTGTCTCTCTTCCCTGGTTTTCCTCTATGCACTTGCATGTGTGTTTCCCCTCTTTTCATCGTTTGTCTCTTTTATCTCTTTTCGCCTCGCCTGTCTCTTTTCTCTTCCTTCTCTCTTCTGCATTGACTCTCTCTTTTACCTCTTTCCCCCTCGCCTGTCTCTTTAACTTAGATTCCCTTTTTACCATGAACTCTCTCTGCCCCTGGTTGTCCCTCGCCTGCCTCTTTCCCCTGGTTTCCCTCTTCTCCATGAACTCTTCCTTTCCCTTCTTTTCCCTCTACTGCCTCTTTTCCCTGCCTTCCCTCTTCTGCATTAACTCTCTCTTTTACCTCTTTCCCCCTCGCCTATCCCTTTTCCCTGGTTTCCCTTTTTTCCATTAACTCTCTCTTCCCATTCTTTTCCCTTGCCTATCTCTTTTCCCTGGTTTCCCTCTTTTCCATGAACTCTCCCTTCCACTCTTTTTCCTCGCCTGCCTCTTTTCCCTGGTTTCCCTCTACTGCATTAATTCTCTCTTTTACCTCTTTCCCCCTCGACTGTCTCTTTTCCCTGGTTTCCCCCTTGTCAATGAACACTCTCTTTCCCTTCGACTCTCTCTTGTCCCTGATTTTCGCCTTTGCCCTCGCATGACTCTTTCCACAGTGTTTCCATGAGCTGTCTCTTTTCCATCATTTCTCATCGCCTGTCTTTTTTCCTGGATTTCCCTTTTTTCCATGAACTCTCTCTTCCCCTGCTTTTCCCTCGCCTGTCTCTCTTCCCTGGTTTTCCTCTATGCACTTGCATGTGTGTTTCCCCTCTTTTCATCGTTTGTCTCTTTTATCTCTTTTCGCCTCGCCTGTCTCTTTTCTCTTCCTTCTCTCTTCTGCATTGACTCTCTCTTTTACCTCTTTCCCCCTCGCCTGTCTCGTTACCTTAGATTCCCTTTTTACCATGAACTCTCTCTGCCCCTGGTTGTCCCTCGCCTGCCTCTTTCCCCTGGTTTCCCTCTTCTCCATGAACTCTTCCTTTCCCTTCTTTTCCCTCGCCTGCCTCTTTTCCCTGCCTTCCCTCTTCTGCATTAACTCTCTCTTTTACCTCTTTCCCCCTCGCCTATCCCTTTTCCCTGGTTTCCCTTTTTTCATTTAACTCTCACTTCCCATTCTTTTCCCTTGCCTATCTCTTTTCCCTGGTTTCCCTCTTTTCCATGAACTCTCCCTTCCACTCTTTTTCCTCGCCTGCCTCTTTTCCCTGGTTTCCCTCTACTGCATTAATTCTCTCTTTTACCTCTTTCCCCCTCGACTGTCTCTTTTCCCTGGTTTCCCCCTTGTCAATGAACACTCTCTTTCCCTTCGACTCTCTCTTGTCCCTGATTTTCGCCTTTGCCCTCGCATGACTCTTTCCACAGTGTTTCCATGAGCTGTCTCTTTTCCATCATTTCTCATCGCCTGTCTTTTTTCCTTGATTTCCCTTTTTTCCATGAACTCTCTCTTCCCCTGCTTTTCCCTCGCCTGTCTCTCTTCCCTGGTTTTCCTCTATGCACTTGCATGTGTGTTTCCCCTCTTTTCATCGTTTGTCTCTTTTATCTCTTTCCCCCTCGCCTGTCTCTTTACCTTAGATTCCCTTTTTACCATGAACTCTCTCTGCCCCTGGTTGTCCCTCGCCTGCCTCTTTCCCCTGGTTTACCTCTTCTCCATGAACTCTTCCTTTCCCTTCTTTTCCCTCTACTGCCTCTTTCCCCTGCCTTCCCTCTTCTGCATTAACTCTCTCTTTTACCTCTTTCCCCCTCGACTGTCTCTTTTCCCTGGTTTCCCCCTTTTCAATTAACACTCTCTTTCCAATCGACTCTCTCTTGTCCCTAATTTTCGCCTTTGCCCTCGCATGACTCTTTCCCCAGTTTTTCCGTGAACTGTCTCTTCTCCATCGTTTCTCATCGCCTATTTTCCCTGCTTTCCCTTTTTGCCATAAATTCTGTCTTTCCCCTCTTTTTCCTCGCCTCTTTTCACTGGTTTCCCTTTTTTCCATGAACCCTCTCTTTCCCCTCTTTTTCCTCGCCTGTCTCTTTTCACTGGTTTCCCTCTTTTCCATGAAGTCTCGCTTTCTCATATTTTCGGTCGCGAGTCTCTTTTCCTCGGTTCCCCGCTTTTTCCATGAGCTCTCTCTTTCCCTTCTTTTCCCTCGCGTGTTTCTTTTCCCTTCTTTTCCCTCGCATGTCACTTTTCCCTGGTTTTCCTCTATGCCCTCGCCTGTCTCTTTCCCCTCTTTTCATCGTTTGACTCTTTTATCTCTATTCGCCTCGCCTGTCTCTCTTATCGTCTTTACCTCTTCTGCATTAACTCTCTCTTTTACCTCTTTCCCCCTCGCCTCTTTTCCCAGGATTCCCTTTTTACCATGAAATCTCTCTTCCCCTGCTTTTCCCTCACCTGTCTCTTTTCACTGGTTTCCCTCTTTTCCATGAACTCTTCCTTTCCCTTCTTTTCCCGCTCCTGCCTCTTTTCCCTGCCTTCCCTCTTCTGCATTCACTCTCTCTTTTACCTCTTTCCCCCTCGCCTGTCCCTTTTCCCTGGTTTCCCTCGTTTCCATGAACTCTCCCTTCCACTCTTTTTCCTCGCCTGCCTCTTTTCCCTGGTTTCCCTCTTCTGCATTAATTCTCTCTTTTACCTCTTTCCCCCTCGACTGTCTCTTTTCCCTGGTTTCCCCCTTTTCAATTAACACTCTCTTTCCAATAGACTCTGTCTTGTTCCTGCTTTTCGCCTTTGCCCTCGCATGACTCTTTCCACAGTGTTTCCATGAGCTGTCTCTTTTCCATCATTTCTCATCGCCTGTCTTTTTTCCTTGATTTCCCTTTTTTCCATGAACTCTCTCTTCCCCTGCTTTTCCCTCGCCTGTCTCTCTTCCCTGGTTTTCCTCTATGCACTTGCATGTGTGTTTCCCCTCTTTTCATCGTTTGTCTCTTTTATCTCTTTTCGCCTCGCCTGTCTCTTTTCTCTTCCTTCTCTCTTCTGCATTGACTCTCTCTTTTACCTCTTTCCCCCTCGCCTGTCTCTTTACCTTAGATTCCCTTTTTACCATGAACTCTCTCTGCCCCTGGTTGTCCCTCGCCTGCCTCTTTCCCCTGGTTTCCCTCTTCTCCATGAACTCTTCCTTTCCCTTCTTTTCCCTCTACTGCCTCTTTTCCCTGCCTTCCCTCTTCTGCATTAACTCTCTCTTTTACCTCTTTCCCCCTCGCCTATCCCTTTTCCCTGGTTCCCTTTTTTCCATTAACTCTCTCTTCCCATTTTTTTCCCTTGCCTATCTCTTTTCCCTGGTTTCCCTCTTTTCCATGAACTCTCCCTTCCACTCTTTTTCCTCGCCTGCCTCTTTTCCCTGCCTTCCCTCTTCTGCATTAACTCTCTCTTTTACCTCTTTCCCCCTCGCTTATCCCTTTTCCCTGGTTTCCCTTTTTTCCATTAACTCTCTCTTCCCATTCTTTTCCCTTGCCTATCTCTTTTCCCTGGTTTCCCTCTTTTCCATGAACTCTCCCTTCCACTCTTTTTCCTCGCCTGCCTCTTTTCCCTGGTTTCCCTCTACTGCATTAATTCTCTCTTTTACCTCTTTCCCCCTCGACTGTCTCTTTTCCCTGGTTTCCCCCTTTTCAATTAACACTCTCTTTCCAATAGACTCTGTCTTGTCCCTGCTTTTCGCCTTTGCCCTCGCATGACTCTTTCCACAGTGTTTCCATGAGCTGTCTCTTTTCCATCATTTCTCATCGCCTGTCTTTTTTCCTTGATTTCCCTTTTTTCCATGAACTCTCTCTTCCCCTGCTTTTCCCTCGCCTGTCTCTCTTCCCTGGTTTTCCTCTATGCACTTGCATGTGTGTTTCCCCTCTTTTCATCGTTTGTCTCTTTTATCTCTTTTCGCCTCGCCTGTCTCTTTTCTCTTCCTTCTCTCTTCTGCATTGACTCTCTCTTTTACCTCTTTCCCCCTCGCCTGTCTCTTTACCTTAGATTCCCTTTTTACCATGAACTCTCTCTGCCCCTGGTTGTCCCTCGCCTGCCTCTTTCCCCTGGTTTCCCTCTTCTCCATGAACTCTTCCTTTCCCTTCTTTTCCCTCTACTGCCTCTTTTCCCTGCCTTCCCTCTTCTGCATTAACTCTCTCTTTTACCTCTTTCCCCCTCGCCTATCCCTTTTCCCTGGTTCCCTTTTTTCCATTAACTCTCTCTTCCCATTTTTTTCCCTTGCCTATCTCTTTTCCCTGGTTTCCCTCTTCTCCATGAACTCTCCCTTCCACTCTTTTTCCTCGCCTGCCTCTTTTCCCTGCCTTCCCTCTTCTGCATTAACTCTCTCTTTTACCTCTTTCCCCCTCGCTTATCCCTTTTCCCTGGTTTCCCTTTTTTCCATTAACTCTCTCTTCCCATTCTTTTCCCTTGCCTATCTCTTTTCCCTGGTTTCCCTCTTTTCCATGAACTCTCCCTTCCACTCTTTTTCCTCGCCTGCCTCTTTTCCCTGGTTTCCCTCTACTGCATTAATTCTCTCTTTTACCTCTTTCCCCCTCGACTGTCTCTTTTCCCTGGTTTCCCCCTTTTCAATTAACACTCTCTTTCCAATAGACTCTGTCTTGTCCCTGCTTTTCGCCTTTGCCCTCGCATGACTCTTTCCACAGTGTTTCCATGAGCTGTCTCTTTTCCATCATTTCTCATCGCCTGTCTTTTTTCCTTGATTTCCCTTTTTTCCATGAACTCTCTCTTCCCCTGCTTTTCCCTCGCCTGCCTCTTCTCCTTGCTTTTCCTCTATGCACTTGCATGTGTGTTTCCCCTCTTTTCATCGTTTGTCTCTTTTATCTCTTTTCGCCTCGCCTGTCTCTTTTCTCTTCCTTCTCTCTTCTGCATTGACTCTCTCTTTTACCTCTTTCCCCCTCGCCTGTCTCTTTACCTTAGATTCCCTTTTTACCATGAACTCTCTCTGCCCCTGGTTGTCCCTCGCCTGCCTCTTTCCCCTGGTTTCCCTCTTCTCCATGAACTCTTCCTTTCCCTTCTTTTCCCTCTACTGCCTCTTTTCCCTGCCTTCCCTCTTCTGCATTAACTCTCTCTTTTACCTCTTTCCCCCTCGCCTATCCCTTTTCCCTGGTTCCCTTTTTTCCATTAACTCTCTCTTCCCATTTTTTTCCCTTGCCTATCTCTTTTCCCTGGTTTCCCTCTTTTCCATGAACTCTCCCTTCCACTCTTTTTCCTCGCCTGCCTCTTTTCCCTGCCTTCCCTCTTCTGCATTAACTCTCTCTTTTACCTCTTTCCCCCTCGCTTATCCCTTTTCCCTGGTTTCCCTTTTTTCCATTAACTCTCTCTTCCCATTCTTTTCCCTTGCCTATCTCTTTTCCCTGGTTTCCCTCTTTTCCATGAACTCTCCCTTCCACTCTTTTTCCTCGCCTGCCTCTTTTCCCTGGTTTCCCTCTACTGCATTAATTCTCTCTTTTACCTCTTTCCCCCTCGACTGTCTCTTTTCCCTGGTTTCCCCCTTTTCAATTAACACTCTCTTTCCAATAGACTCTGTCTTGTCCCTGCTTTTCGCCTTTGCCCTCGCATGACTCTTTCCACAGTGTTTCCATGAGCTGTCTCTTTTCCATCATTTCTCATCGCCTGCCTTTTTTCCTTGATTTCCCTTTTTTCCATGAACTCTCTCTTCCCCTGCTTTTCCCTCGCCTGTCTCTCTTCCCTGGTTTTCCTCTATGCACTTGCATGTGTGTTTCCCCTCTTTTCATCGTTTGTCTCTTTTATCTCTTTTCGCCTCGCCTGTCTCTTTTCTCTTCCTTCTCTCTTCTGCATTGACTCTCTCTTTTACCTCTTTCCCCCTCGCCTGTCTCTTTACCTTAGATTCCCTTTTTACCATGAACTCTCTCTGCCCCTGGTTGTCCCTCACCTGCCTCTTTCCCCTGGTTTCCCTCTTCTCCATGAACTCTTCCTTTCCCTTCTTTTCCCTCGCCTGCCTCTTTTCCCTGCCTTCCCTCTTCTGCATTAACTCTCTCTTTTACCTCTTTCCCCCTCGCTTATCCCTTTTCCCTGGTTTCCCTTTTTTCCATTAACTCTCTCTTCCCATTCTTTTCCCTTGCCTATCTCTTTTCCCTGGTTTCCCTCTTTTCCATGAACTCTCCCTTCCACTCTTTTTCCTCGCCTGCCTCTTTTCCCTGGTTTCCCTCTACTGCATTAATTCTCTCTTTTACCTCTTTCCCCCTCGACTGTCTCTTTTCCCTGGTTTCCCCCTTTTCAATTAACACTCTCTTTCCAATCGACTCTCTCTTGTCCCTAATTTTCGCCTTTGCCCTCGCATGACTCTTTCCCCAGTTTTTCCGTGAACTGTCTCTTCTCCATCGTTTCTCATCGCCTATTTTCCCTGCTTTCCCTTTTTGCCATAAATTCTGTCTTTCCCCTCTTTTTCCTCGCCTCTTTTCACTGGTTTCCCTTTTTTCCATGAACCCTCTCTTTCCCCTCTTTTTCCTCGCCTGTCTCTTTTCACTGGTTTCCCTCTTTTCCATGAAGTCTCGCTTTCCCATATTTTCGGTCGCGAGTCTCTTTTCCTCGGTTCCCCGCTTTTTCCATGAGCTCTCTCTTTCCCTTCTTTTCCCTCGCGTGTTTCTTTTCCCTTCTTTTCCCTCGCATGTCACTTTTCCCTGGTTTTCCTCTATGCCCTCGCCTGTCTCTTTCCCCTCTTTTCATCGTTTGACTCTTTTATCTCTATTCGCCTCGCCTGTCTCTCTTATCGTCTTTACCTCTTCTGCATTAACTCTCTCTTTTACCTCTTTCCCCCTCGCCTCTTTTCCCAGGATTCCCTTTTTACCATGAAATCTCTCTTCCCCTGCTTTTCCCTCACCTGTCTCTTTTCACTGGTTTCCCTCTTTTCCATGAACTCTTCCTTTCCCTTCTTTTCCCGCTCCTGCCTCTTTTCCCTGCCTTCCCTCTTCTGCATTCACTCTCTCTTTTACCTCTTTCCCCCTCGCCTGTCCCTTTTCCCTGGTTTCCCTCGTTTCCATGAACTCTCCCTTCCACTCTTTTTCCTCGCCTGCCTCTTTTCCCTGGTTTCCCTCTTCTGCATTAATTCTCTCTTTTACCTCTTTCCCCCTCGACTGTCTCTTTTCCCTGGTTTCCCCCTTTTCAATTAACACTCTCTTTCCAATAGACTCTGTCTTGTTCCTGCTTTTCGCCTTTGCCCTCGCATGACTCTTTCCACAGTGTTTCCATGAGCTGTCTCTTTTCCATCATTTCTCATCGCCTGTCTTTTTTCCTTGATTTCCCTTTTTTCCATGAACTCTCTCTTCCCCTGCTTTTCCCTCGCCTGTCTCTCTTCCCTGGTTTTCCTCTATGCACTTGCATGTGTGTTTCCCCTCTTTTCATCGTTTGTCTCTTTTATCTCTTTTTGCCTCGCCTGTCTCTTTTCTCTTCCTTCTCTCTTCTGCATTGACTCTCTCTTTTACCTCTTTCCCCCTCGCCTGTCTCTTTACCTTAGATTCCCTTTTTACCATGAACTCTCTCTGCCCCTGGTTGTCCCTCGCCTGCCTCTTTCCCCTGGTTTCCCTCTTCTCCATGAACTCTTCCTTTCCCTTCTTTTCCCTCTACTGCCTCTTTTCCCTGCCTTCCCTCTTCTGCATTAACTCTCTCTTTTACCTCTTTCCCCCTCGCCTATCCCTTTTCCCTGGTTCCCTTTTTTCCATTAACTCTCTCTTCCCATTTTTTTCCCTTGCCTATCTCTTTTCCCTGGTTTCCCTCTTTTCCATGAACTCTCCCTTCCACTCTTTTTCCTCGCCTGCCTCTTTTCCCTGCCTTCCCTCTTCTGCATTAACTCTCTCTTTTACCTCTTTCCCCCTCGCTTATCCCTTTTCCCTGGTTTCCCTTTTTTCCATTAACTCTCTCTTCCCATTCTTTTCCCTTGCCTATCTCTTTTCCCTGGTTTCCCTCTTTTCCATGAACTCTCCCTTCCACTCTTTTTCCTCGCCTGCCTCTTTTCCCTGGTTTCCCTCTACTGCATTAATTCTCTCTTTTACCTCTTTCCCCCTCGACTGTCTCTTTTCCCTGGTTTCCCCCTTTTCAATTAACACTCTCTTTCCAATAGACTCTGTCTTGTCCCTGCTTTTCGCCTTTGCCCTCGCATGACTCTTTCCACAGTGTTTCCATGAGCTGTCTCTTTTCCATCATTTCTCATCGCCTGTCTTTTTTCCGTGATTTCCCTTTTTTCCATGAACTCTCTCTTCCCCTGCTTTTCCCTCGCCTGTCTCTCTTCCCTGGTTTTCCTCTATGCACTTGCATGTGTGTTTCCCCTCTTTTCATCGTTTGTCTCTTTTATCTCTTTTCGCCTCGCCTGTCTCTTTTCTCTTCCTTCCCTCTTCTGCATTAACTCTCTCTTTTACCTCTTTCCCCCTCGCCTATCCCTTTTCCCTGGTTCCCTTTTTTCCATTAACTCTCTCTTCCCATTTTTTTCCCTTGCCTATCTCTTTTCCCTGGTTTCCCTCTTTTCCATGAACTCTCCCTTCCACTCTTTTTCCTCGCCTGCCTCTTTTCCCTGCCTTCCCTCTTCTGCATTAACTCTCTCTTTTACCTCTTTCCCCCTCGCTTATCCCTTTTCCCTGGTTTCCCTTTTTTCCATTAACTCTCTCTTCCCATTCTTTTCCCTTGCCTATCTCTTTTCCCTGGTTTCCCTCTTCTCCATGAACTCTTCCTTTCCCTTCTTTTCCCTCTACTGCCTCTTTTCCCTGCCTTCCCTCTTCTGCATTCACTCTCTCTTTTACCTCTTTCCCCCTCGCCTATCCCTTTTCCCTGGTTCCCTTTTTTCCATTAACTCTCTCTTCCCATTTTTTTCCCTTGCCTATCTCTTTTCCCTGGTTTCCCTCTTTTCCATGAACTCTCCCTTCCACTCTTTTTCCTCGCCTGCCTCTTTTCCCTGCCTTCCCTCTTCTGCATTAACTCTCTCTTTTACCTCTTTCCCCCTCGCTTATCCCTTTTCCCTGGTTTCCCTTTTTTCCATTAACTCTCTCTTCCCATTCTTTTCCCTTGCCTATCTCTTTTCCCTGGTTTCCCTCTTTTCCATGAACTCTCCCTTCCACTCTTTTTCCTCGCCTGCCTCTTTTCCCTGGTTTCCCTCTACTGCATTAATTCTCTCTTTTACCTCTTTCCCCCTCGACTGTCTCTTTTCCCTGGTTTCCCCCTTTTCAATTAACACTCTATTTCCAATAGACTCTGTCTTGTCCCTGCTGTTCGCCTTTGCCCTCGCATGACTCTTTCCACAGTGTTTCCATGAGCTGTCTCTTTTCCATCATTTCTCATCGCCTGCCTTTTTTCCTTGATTTCCCTTTTTTCCATGAACTCTCTCTTCCCCTGCTTTTCCCTCGCCTGTCTCTCTTCCCTGGTTTTCCTCTATGCACTTGCATGTGTGTTTCCCCTCTTTTCATCGTTTGTCTCTTTTATCTCTTTTCGCCTCGCCTGTCTCTTTTCTCTTCCTTCTCTCTTCTGCATTGACTCTCTCTTTTACCTCTTTCCCCCTCGCCTGTCTCTTTACCTTAGATTCCCTTTTTACCATGAACTCTCTCTGCCCCTGGTTGTCCCTCGCCTGCCTCTTTCCCCTGGTTTCCCTCTTCTCCATGAACTCTTCCTTTCCCTTCTTTTCCCTCTACTGCCTCTTTTCCCTGCCTTCCCTCTTCTGCATTAACTCTCTCTTTTACCTCTTTCCCCCTCGCCTATCCCTTTTCCCTGGTTCCCTTTTTTCCATTAACTCTCTCTTCCCATTTTTTTCCCTTGCCTATCTCTTTTCCCTGGTTTCCCTCTTTTCCATGAACTCTCCCTTCCACTCTTTTTCCTCGCCTGCCTCTTTTCCCTGCCTTCCCTCTTCTGCATTAACTCTCTCTTTTACCTCTTTCCCCCTCGCTTATCCCTTTTCCCTGGTTTCCCTTTTTTCCATTAACTCTCTCTTCCCATTCTTTTCCCTTGCCTATCTCTTTTCCCTGGTTTCCCTCTTTTCCATGAACTCTCCCTTCCACTCTTTTTCCTCGCCTGCCTCTTTTCCCTGGTTTCCCTCTACTGCATTAATTCTCTCTTTTACCTCTTTCCCCCTCGACTGTCTCTTTTCCCTGGTTTCCCCCTTTTCAATTAACACTCTCTTTCCAATAGACTCTGTCTTGTCCCTGCTTTTCGCCTTTGCCCTCGCATGACTCTTTCCACAGTGTTTCCATGAGCTGTCTCTTTTCCATCATTTCTCATCGCCTGCCTTTTTTCCTTGATTTCCCTTTTTTCCATGAACTCTCTCTTCCCCTGCTTTTCCCTCGCCTGTCTCTCTTCCCTGGTTTTCCTCTATGCACTTGCATGTGTGTTTCCCCTCTTTTCATCGTTTGTCTCTTTTATCTCTTTTCGCCTCGCCTGTCTCTTTTCTCTTCCTTCTCTCTTCTGCATTGACTCTCTCTTTTACCTCTTTCCCCCTCGCCTGTCTCTTTACCTTAGATTCCCTTTTTACCATGAACTCTCTCTGCCCCTGGTTGTCCCTCACCTGCCTCTTTCCCCTGGTTTCCCTCTTCTCCATGAACTCTTCCTTTCCCTTCTTTTCCCTCGCCTGCCTCTTTTCCCTGCCTTCCCTCTTCTGCATTAACTCTCTCTTTTACCTCTTTCCCCCTCGCTTATCCCTTTTCCCTGGTTTCCCTTTTTTCCATTAACTCTCTCTTCCCATTCTTTTCCCTTGCCTATCTCTTTTCCCTGGTTTCCCTCTTTTCCATGAACTCTCCCTTCCACTCTTTTTCCTCGCCTGCCTCTTTTCCCTGGTTTCCCTCTACTGCATTAATTCTCTCTTTTACCTCTTTCCCCCTCGACTGTCTCTTTTCCCTGGTTTCCCCCTTTTCAATTAACACTCTCTTTCCAATCGACTCTCTCTTGTCCCTAATTTTCGCCTTTGCCCTCGCATGACTCTTTCCCCAGTTTTTCCGTGAACTGTCTCTTCTCCATCGTTTCTCATCGCCTATTTTCCCTGCTTTCCCTTTTTGCCATAAATTCTGTCTTTCCCCTCTTTTTCCTCGCCTCTTTTCACTGGTTTCCCTTTTTTCCATGAACCCTCTCTTTCCCCTCTTTTTCCTCGCCTGTCTCTTTTCACTGGTTTCCCTCTTTTCCATGAAGTCTCGCTTTCCCATATTTTCGGTCGCGAGTCTCTTTTCCTCGGTTCCCCGCTTTTTCCATGAGCTCTCTCTTTCCCTTCTTTTCCCTCGCGTGTTTCTTTTCCCTTCTTTTCCCTCGCATGTCACTTTTCCCTGGTTTTCCTCTATGCCCTCGCCTGTCTCTTTCCCCTCTTTTCATCGTTTGACTCTTTTATCTCTATTCGCCTCGCCTGTCTCTCTTATCGTCTTTACCTCTTCTGCATTAACTCTCTCTTTTACCTCTTTCCCCCTCGCCTCTTTTCCCAGGATTCCCTTTTTACCATGAAATCTCTCTTCCCCTGCTTTTCCCTCACCTGTCTCTTTTCACTGGTTTCCCTCTTTTCCATGAACTCTTCCTTTCCCTTCTTTTCCCGCTCCTGCCTCTTTTCCCTGCCTTCCCTCTTCTGCATTCACTCTCTCTTTTACCTCTTTCCCCCTCGCCTGTCCCTTTTCCCTGGTTTCCCTCGTTTCCATGAACTCTCCCTTCCACTCTTTTTCCTCGCCTGCCTCTTTTCCCTGGTTTCCCTCTTCTGCATTAATTCTCTCTTTTACCTCTTTCCCCCTCGACTGTCTCTTTTCCCTGGTTTCCCCCTTTTCAATTAACACTCTCTTTCCAATAGACTCTGTCTTGTTCCTGCTTTTCGCCTTTGCCCTCGCATGACTCTTTCCACAGTGTTTCCATGAGCTGTCTCTTTTCCATCATTTCTCATCGCCTGTCTTTTTTCCTTGATTTCCCTTTTTTCCATGAACTCTCTCTTCCCCTGCTTTTCCCTCGCCTGTCTCTCTTCCCTGGTTTTCCTCTATGCACTTGCATGTGTGTTTCCCCTCTTTTCATCGTTTGTCTCTTTTATCTCTTTTTGCCTCGCCTGTCTCTTTTCTCTTCCTTCTCTCTTCTGCATTGACTCTCTCTTTTACCTCTTTCCCCCTCGCCTGTCTCTTTACCTTAGATTCCCTTTTTACCATGAACTCTCTCTGCCCCTGGTTGTCCCTCGCCTGCCTCTTTCCCCTGGTTTCCCTCTTCTCCATGAACTCTTCCTTTCCCTTCTTTTCCCTCTACTGCCTCTTTTCCCTGCCTTCCCTCTTCTGCATTAACTCTCTCTTTTACCTCTTTCCCCCTCGCCTATCCCTTTTCCCTGGTTCCCTTTTTTCCATTAACTCTCTCTTCCCATTTTTTTCCCTTGCCTATCTCTTTTCCCTGGTTTCCCTCTTTTCCATGAACTCTCCCTTCCACTCTTTTTCCTCGCCTGCCTCTTTTCCCTGCCTTCCCTCTTCTGCATTAACTCTCTCTTTTACCTCTTTCCCCCTCGCTTATCCCTTTTCCCTGGTTTCCCTTTTTTCCATTAACTCTCTCTTCCCATTCTTTTCCCTTGCCTATCTCTTTTCCCTGGTTTCCCTCTTTTCCATGAACTCTCCCTTCCACTCTTTTTCCTCGCCTGCCTCTTTTCCCTGGTTTCCCTCTACTGCATTAATTCTCTCTTTTACCTCTTTCCCCCTCGACTGTCTCTTTTCCCTGGTTTCCCCCTTTTCAATTAACACTCTCTTTCCAATAGACTCTGTCTTGTCCCTGCTTTTCGCCTTTGCCCTCGCATGACTCTTTCCACAGTGTTTCCATGAGCTGTCTCTTTTCCATCATTTCTCATCGCCTGTCTTTTTTCCGTGATTTCCCTTTTTTCCATGAACTCTCTCTTCCCCTGCTTTTCCCTCGCCTGTCTCTCTTCCCTGGTTTTCCTCTATGCACTTGCATGTGTGTTTCCCCTCTTTTCATCGTTTGTCTCTTTTATCTCTTTTCGCCTCGCCTGTCTCTTTTCTCTTCCTTCCCTCTTCTGCATTAACTCTCTCTTTTACCTCTTTCCCCCTCGCCTATCCCTTTTCCCTGGTTCCCTTTTTTCCATTAACTCTCTCTTCCCATTTTTTTCCCTTGCCTATCTCTTTTCCCTGGTTTCCCTCTTTTCCATGAACTCTCCCTTCCACTCTTTTTCCTCGCCTGCCTCTTTTCCCTGCCTTCCCTCTTCTGCATTAACTCTCTCTTTTACCTCTTTCCCCCTCGCTTATCCCTTTTCCCTGGTTTCCCTTTTTTCCATTAACTCTCTCTTCCCATTCTTTTCCCTTGCCTATCTCTTTTCCCTGGTTTCCCTCTTCTCCATGAACTCTCCCTTCCACTCTTTTTCCTCGCCTGCCTCTTTTCCCTGCCTTCCCTCTTCTGCATTAACTCTCTCTTTTACCTCTTTCCCCCTCGCTTATCCCTTTTCCCTGGTTTCCCTTTTTTCCATTAACTCTCTCTTCCCATTCTTTTCCCTTGCCTATCTCTTTTCCCTGGTTTCCCTCTTTTCCATGAACTCTCCCTTCCACTCTTTTTCCTCGCCTGCCTCTTTTCCCTGGTTTCCCTCTACTGCATTAATTCTCTCTTTTACCTCTTTCCCCCTCGACTGTCTCTTTTCCCTGGTTTCCCCCTTTTCAATTAACACTCTATTTCCAATAGACTCTGTCTTGTCCCTGCTTTTCGCCTTTGCCCTCGCATGACTCTTTCCACAGTGTTTCCATGAGCTGTCTCTTTTCCATCATTTCTCATCGCCTGCCTTTTTTCCTTGATTTCCCTTTTTTCCATGAACTCTCTCTTCCCCTGCTTTTCCCTCGCCTGTCTCTCTTCCCTGGTTTTCCTCTATGCACTTGCATGTGTGTTTCCCCTCTTTTCATCGTTTGTCTCTTTTATCTCTTTTCGCCTCGCCTGTCTCTTTTCTCTTCCTTCTCTCTTCTGCATTGACTCTCTCTTTTACCTCTTTCCCCCTCGCCTGTCTCTTTACCTTAGATTCCCTTTTTACCATGAACTCTCTCTGCCCCTGGTTGTCCCTCGCCTGCCTCTTTCCCCTGGTTTCCCTCTTCTCCATGAACTCTTCCTTTCCCTTCTTTTCCCTCTACTGCCTCTTTTCCCTGCCTTCCCTCTTCTGCATTAACTCTCTCTTTTACCTCTTTCCCCCTCGCCTATCCCTTTTCCCTGGTTCCCTTTTTTCCATTAACTCTCTCTTCCCATTTTTTTCCCTTGCCTATCTCTTTTCCCTGGTTTCCCTCTTTTCCATGAACTCTCCCTTCCACTCTTTTTCCTCGCCTGCCTCTTTTCCCTGCCTTCCCTCTTCTGCATTAACTCTCTCTTTTACCTCTTTCCCCCTCGCTTATCCCTTTTCCCTGGTTTCCCTTTTTTCCATTAACTCTCTCTTCCCATTCTTTTCCCTTGCCTATCTCTTTTCCCTGGTTTCCCTCTTTTCCATGAACTCTCCCTTCCACTCTTTTTCCTCGCCTGCCTCTTTTCCCTGGTTTCCCTCTACTGCATTAATTCTCTCTTTTACCTCTTTCCCCCTCGACTGTCTCTTTTCCCTGGTTTCCCCCTTTTCAATTAACACTCTCTTTCCAATAGACTCTGTCTTGTTCCTGCTTTTCGCCTTTGCCCTCGCATGACTCTTTCCACAGTGTTTCCATGAGCTGTCTCTTTTCCATCATTTCTCATCGCCTGTCTTTTTTCCTTGATTTCCCTTTTTTCCATGAACTCTCTCTTCCCCTGCTTTTCCCTCGCCTGTCTCTCTTCCCTGGTTTTCCTCTATGCACTTGCATGTGTGTTTCCCCTCTTTTCATCGTTTGTCTCTTTTATCTCTTTTCGCCTCGCCTGTCTCTTTTCTCTTCCTTCTCTCTTCTGCATTGACTCTCTCTTTTACCTCTTTCCCCCTCGCCTGTCTCTTTACCTTAGATTCCCTTTTTACCATGAACTCTCTCTGCCCCTGGTTGTCCCTCACCTGTCTCTTTCCCCTGGTTTCCCTCTTCTCCATGAACTCTTCCTTTCCCTTCTTTTCCCTCTACTGCCTCTTTTCCCTGCCTTCCCTCTTCTGCATTAACTCTCTCTTTTACCTCTTTCCCCCTCGCCTATCCCTTTTCCCTGGTTTCCCTTTTTTCCATTAACTCTCTCTTCCCATTCTTTTCCCTTGCCTATCTCTTTTCCCTGGTTTCCCTCTTTTCCATGAACTCTCCCTTCCACTCTTTTTCCTCGCCTGCCTCTTTTCCCTGGTTTCCCTCTACTGCATTAATTCTCTCTTTTACCTCTTTCCCCCTCGACTGTCTCTTTTCCCTGGTTTCCCCCTTTTCAATTAACACTCTCTTTCCAATCGACTCTCTCTTGTCCCTAATTTTCGCCTTTGCCCTCGCATGACTCTTTCCCCAGTTTTTCCGTGAACTGTCTCTTCTCCATCGTTTCTCATCGCCTATTTTCCCTGCTTTCCCTTTTTTCCATAAATTCTCTCTTTCCCCTCTTTTTCCTCGCCTCTTTTCACTGGTTTCCCTTTTTTCCATGAACCCTCTCTTTCCCCTCTTTTTCCTCGCCTGTCTCTTTTCACTGGTTTCCCTCTTTTCCATGAAGTCTCGCTTTCCCATATTTTCGGTCGCGAGTCTCTTTTCCTCGGTTCCCCGCTTTTTCCATGAACTCTCTCTTTCCCTTCTTTTCCCTCGCCTGCCTCTTCTCCTTGCTTTTCCTCTTTTCCATGAACTCTTCCTTTCCCTTCTTTTCCCGCTCCTGCCTCTTTTCCCTGCCTTCCCTCTTCTGCATTCACTCTCTCTTTTACCTCTTTCCCCCTCGCCTGTCCCTTTTCCCTGGTTTCCCTCGTTTCCATGAACTCTCCCTTCCACTCTTTTTCCTCGCCTGCCTCTTTTCCCTGGTTTCCCTCTTCTGCATTAATTCTCTCTTTTACCTCTTTCCCCCTCGACTGTCTCTTTTCCCTGGTTTCCCCCTTTTCAATTAACACTCTCTTTCCAATAGACTCTGTCTTGTCCCTGCTTTTCGCCTTTGCCCTCGCATGACTCTTTCCACAGTGTTTCCATGAGCTGTCTCTTTTCCATCATTTCTCATCGCCTGTCTTTTTTCCTTGATTTCCCTTTTTTCCATGAACTCTCTCTTCCCCTGCTTTTCCCTCGCCTGTCTCTCTTCCCTGGTTTTCCTCTATGCACTTGCATGTGTGTTTCCCCTCTTTTCATCGTTTGTCTCTTTTATCTCTTTCCCCCTCGCCTGTCTCTTTACCTTAGATTCCCTTTTTACCATGAACTCTCTCTGCCCCTGGTTGTCCCTCGCCTGCCTCTTTCCCCTGGTTTCCCTCTTCTCCATGAACTCTTCCTTTCCCTTCTTTTCCCTCTACTGCCTCTTTCCCCTGCCTTCCCTCTTCTGCATTAACTCTCTCTTTTACCTCTTTCCCCCTCGACTGTCTCTTTTCCCTGGTTTCCCCCTTTTCAATTAACACTCTCTTTCCAATCGACTCTCTCTTGTCCCTAATTTTCGCCTTTGCCCTCGCATGACTCTTTCCCCAGTTTTTCCGTGAACTGTCTCTTCTCCATCGTTTCTCATCGCCTATTTTCCCTGCTTTCCCTTTTTTCCATAAATTCTCTCTTTCCCCTCTTTTTCCTCGCCTCTTTTCACTGGTTTCCCTTTTTTCCATGAACCCTCTCTTTCCCCTCTTTTTCCTCGCCTGTCTCTTTTCACTGCTTTCCCTCTTTTCCATGAAGTCTCGCTTTCCCATATTTTCGGTCGCGAGTCTCTTTTCCTCGGTTCCCCGCTTTTCCCATGAACTCTCTCTTTCCCTTCTTTTCCCTCGCGTGTTTCTTTTCCCTTCTTTTCCCTCGCATGTCACTTTTCCCTGGTTTTCCTCTATGCCCTCGCCTGTCTCTTTCCCCTCTTTTCATCGTTTGACTCTTTTATCTCTATTCGCCTCGCCTGTCTCTCTTATCGTCTTTACCTCTTCTGCATTAACTCTCTCTTTTACCTCTTTCCCCCTCGCCTCTTTTCCCAGGATTCCCTTTTTACCATGAACTCTCTCTGCCCCTGGTTGTCCCTCGCCTGCCTCTTTCCCCTGGTTTCCCTCTTCTCCATGAACTCTTCCTTTCCCTTCTTTTCCCTCTACTGCCTCTTTTCCCTGCCTTCCCTCTTCTGCATTAACTCTCTCTTTTACCTCTTTCCCCCTCGCCTATCCCTTTTCCCTGGTTCCCTTTTTTCCATTAACTCTCTCTTCCCATTTTTTTCCCTTGCCTATCTCTTTTCCCTGGTTTCCCTCTTTTCCATGAACTCTCCCTTCCACTCTTTTTCCTCGCCTGCCTCTTTTCCCTGCCTTCCCTCTTCTGCATTAACTCTCTCTTTTACCTCTTTCCCCCTCGCTTATCCCTTTTCCCTGGTTTCCCTTTTTTCCATTAACTCTCTCTTCCCATTCTTTTCCCTTGCCTATCTCTTTTCCCTGGTTTCCCTCTTTTCCATGAACTCTCCCTTCCACTCTTTTTCCTCGCCTGCCTCTTTTCCCTGGTTTCCCTCTACTGCATTAATTCTCTCTTTTACCTCTTTCCCCCTCGACTGTCTCTTTTCCCTGGTTTCCCCCTTTTCAATTAACACTCTCTTTCCAATCGACTCTCTCTTGTCCCTAATTTTCGCCTTTGCCCTCGCATGACTCTTTCCCCAGTTTTTCCGTGAACTGTCTCTTCTCCATCGTTTCTCATCGCCTATTTTCCCTGCTTTCCCTTTTTGCCATAAATTCTGTCTTTCCCCTCTTTTTCCTCGCCTCTTTTCACTGGTTTCCCTTTTTTCCATGAACCCTCTCTTTCCCCTCTTTTTCCTCGCCTGTCTCTTTTCACTGGTTTCCCTCTTTTCCATGAAGTCTCGCTTTCCCATATTTTCGGTCGCGAGTCTCTTTTCCTCGGTTCCCCGCTTTTTCCATGAACTCTCTCTTTCCCTTCTTTTCCCTCGCGTGTTTCTTTTCCCTTCTTTTCCCTCGCATGTCACTTTTCCCTGGTTTTCCTCTATGCCCTCGCCTGTCTCTTTCCCCTCTTTTCATCGTTTGACTCTTTTATCTCTATTCGCCTCGCCTGTCTCTCTTATCGTCTTTACCTCTTCTGCATTAACTCTCTCTTTTACCTCTTTCCCCCTCGCCTCTTTTCCCAGGATTCCCTTTTTACCATGAAATCTCTCTTCCCCTGCTTTTCCCTCACCTGTCTCTTTTCACTGGTTTCCCTCTTTTCCATGAACTCTTCCTTTCCCTTCTTTTCCCGCTCCTGCCTCTTTTCCCTGCCTTCCCTCTTCTGCATTCACTCTCTCTTTTACCTCTTTCCCCCTCGCCTGTCCCTTTTCCCTGGTTTCCCTCGTTTCCATGAACTCTCCCTTCCACTCTTTTTCCTCGCCTGCCTCTTTTCCCTGGTTTCCCTCTTCTGCATTAATTCTCTCTTTTACCTCTTTCCCCCTCGACTGTCTCTTTTCCCTGGTTTCCCCCTTGTCAATGAACACTCTCTTTCCCTTCGACTCTCTCTTGTCCCTGATTTTCGCCTTTGCCCTCGCATGACTCTTTCCCCAGTTTTTCCGTGAACTGTCTCTTCTCCATCATTTCTCATCGCCTGTCTTTTTTCCTTGATTTCCCTTTTTTCCATGAACTCTCTCTTCCCCTGCTTTTCCCTCGCCTGTCTCTCTTCCCTGGTTTTCCTCTATGCACTTGCATGTGTGTTTCCCCTCTTTTCATCGTTTGTCTCTTTTATCTCTTTTCGCCTCGCCTGTCTCTTTTCTCTTCCTTCTCTCTTCTGCATTGACTCTCTCTTTTACCTCTTTCCCCCTCGCCTGTCTCTTTACCTTAGATTCCCTTTTTACCATGAACTCTCTCTGCCCCTGGTTGTCCCTCGCCTGCCTCTTTCCCCTGGTTTCCCTCTTCTCCATGAACTCTTCCTTTCCCTTCTTTTCCCTCTACTGCCTCTTTTCCCTGCCTTCCCTCTTCTGCATTAACTCTCTCTTTTACCTCTTTCCCCCTCGCCTATCCCTTTTCCCTGGTTCCCTTTTTTCCATTAACTCTCTCTTCCCATTTTTTTCCCTTGCCTATCTCTTTTCCCTGGTTTCCCTCTTTTCCATGAACTCTCCCTTCCACTCTTTTTCCTCGCCTGCCTCTTTTCCCTGCCTTCCCTCTTCTGCATTAACTCTCTCTTTTACCTCTTTCCCCCTCGCTTATCCCTTTTCCCTGGTTTCCCTTTTTTCCATTAACTCTCTCTTCCCATTCTTTTCCCTTGCCTATCTCTTTTCCCTGGTTTCCCTCTTTTCCATGAACTCTCCCTTCCACTCTTTTTCCTCGCCTGCCTCTTTTCCCTGGTTTCCCTCTACTGCATTAATTCTCTCTTTTACCTCTTTCCCCCTCGACTGTCTCTTTTCCCTGGTTTCCCGCTTTTCAATTAACACTCTCTTTCCAATAGACTCTGTCTTGTTCCTGCTTTTCGCCTTTGCCCTCGCATGACTCTTTCCACAGTGTTTCCATGAGCTGTCTCTTTTCCATCATTTCTCATCGCCTGTCTTTTTTCCTTGATTTCCCTTTTTTCCATGAACTCTCTCTTCCCCTGCTTTTCCCTCGCCTGTCTCTCTTCCCTGGTTTTCCTCTATGCACTTGCATGTGTGTTTCCCCTCTTTTCATCGTTTGTCTCTTTTATCTCTTTTCGCCTCGCCTGTCTCTTTTCTCTTCCTTCTCTCTTCTGCATTGACTCTCTCTTTTACCTCTTTCCCCCTCGCCTGTCTCTTTACCTTAGATTCCCTTTTTACCATGAACTCTCTCTGCCCCTGGTTGTCCCTCGCCTGCCTCTTTCCCCTAGTTTCCCTCTTCTCCATGAACTCTTCCTTTCCCTTCTTTTCCCTCTACTGCCTCTTTTCCCTGCCTTCCCTCTTCTGCATTAACTCTCTCTTTTACCTCTTTCCCCCTCGCCTATCCCTTTTCCCTGGTTTCCCTTTTTTCCATTAACTCTCTCTTCCCATTCTTTTCCCTTGCCTATCTCTTTTCCCTGGTTTCCCTCTTTTCCATGAACTCTCCCTTCCACTCTTTTTCCTCGCCTGCCTCTTTTCCCTGGTTTCCCTCTACTGCATTAATTCTCTCTTTTACCTCTTTCCCCCTCGACTGTCTCTTTTCCCTGGTTTCCCCCTTTTCAATTAACACTCTCTTTCCAATCGACTCTCTCTTGTCCCTAATTTTCGCCTTTGCCCTCGCATGACTCTTTCCCCAGTTTTTCCGTGAACTGTCTCTTCTCCATCGTTTCTCATCGCCTATTTTCCCTGCTTTCCCTTTTTTCCATAAATTCTCTCTTTCCCCTCTTTTTCCTCGCCTCTTTTCACTGGTTTCCCTTTTTTCCATGAACCCTCTCTTTCCCCTCTTTTTCCTCGCCTGTCTCTTTTCACTGGTTTCCCTCTTTTCCATGAAGTCTCGCTTTCCCATATTTTCGGTCGCGAGTCTCTTTTCCTCGGTTCCCCGCTTTTTCCATGAACTCTCTCTTTCCCTTCTTTTCCCTCGCCTGCCTCTTCTCCTTGCTTTTCCTCTTTTCCATGAACTCTTCCTTTCCCTTCTTTTCCCGCTCCTGCCTCTTTTCCCTGCCTTCCCTCTTCTGCATTCACTCTCTCTTTTACCTCTTTCCCCCTCGCCTGTCCCTTTTCCCTGGTTTCCCTCGTTTCCATGAACTCTCCCTTCCACTCTTTTTCCTCGCCTGCCTCTTTTCCCTGGTTTCCCTCTTCTGCATTAATTCTCTCTTTTACCTCTTTCCCCCTCGACTGTCTCTTTTCCCTGGTTTCCCCCTTTTCAATTAACACTCTCTTTCCAATAGACTCTGTCTTGTCCCTGCTTTTCGCCTTTGCCCTCGCATGACTCTTTCCACAGTGTTTCCATGAGCTGTCTCTTTTCCATCATTTCTCATCGCCTGTCTTTTTTCCTTGATTTCCCTTTTTTCCATGAACTCTCTCTTCCCCTGCTTTTCCCTCGCCTGTCTCTCTTCCCTGGTTTTCCTCTATGCACTTGCATGTGTGTTTCCCCTCTTTTCATCGTTTGTCTCTTTTATCTCTTTCCCCCTCGCCTGTCTCTTTACCTTAGATTCCCTTTTTACCATGAACTCTCTCTGCCCCTGGTTGTCCCTCGCCTGCCTCTTTCCCCTGGTTTCCCTCTTCTCCATGAACTCTTCCTTTCCCTTCTTTTCCCTCTACTGCCTCTTTCCCCTGCCTTCCCTCTTCTGCATTAACTCTCTCTTTTACCTCTTTCCCCCTCGACTGTCTCTTTTCCCTGGTTTCCCCCTTTTCAATTAACACTCTCTTTCCAATCGACTCTCTCTTGTCCCTAATTTTCGCCTTTGCCCTCGCATGACTCTTTCCCCAGTTTTTCCGTGAACTGTCTCTTCTCCATCGTTTCTCATCGCCTATTTTCCCTGCTTTCCCTTTTTTCCATAAATTCTCTCTTTCCCCTCTTTTTCCTCGCCTCTTTTCACTGGTTTCCCTTTTTTCCATGAACCCTCTCTTTCCCCTCTTTTTCCTCGCCTGTCTCTTTTCACTGCTTTCCCTCTTTTCCATGAAGTCTCGCTTTCCCATATTTTCGGTCGCGAGTCTCTTTTCCTCGGTTCCCCGCTTTTCCCATGAACTCTCTCTTTCCCTTCTTTTCCCTCGCGTGTTTCTTTTCCCTTCTTTTCCCTCGCATGTCACTTTTCCCTGGTTTTCCTCTATGCCCTCGCCTGTCTCTTTCCCCTCTTTTCATCGTTTGACTCTTTTATCTCTATTCGCCTCGCCTGTCTCTCTTATCGTCTTTACCTCTTCTGCATTAACTCTCTCTTTTACCTCTTTCCCCCTCGCCTCTTTTCCCAGGATTCCCTTTTTACCATGAACTCTCTCTGCCCCTGGTTGTCCCTCGCCTGCCTCTTTCCCCTGGTTTCCCTCTTCTCCATGAACTCTTCCTTTCCCTTCTTTTCCCTCTACTGCCTCTTTTCCCTGCCTTCCCTCTTCTGCATTAACTCTCTCTTTTACCTCTTTCCCCCTCGCCTATCCCTTTTCCCTGGTTCCCTTTTTTCCATTAACTCTCTCTTCCCATTTTTTTCCCTTGCCTATCTCTTTTCCCTGGTTTCCCTCTTTTCCATGAACTCTCCCTTCCACTCTTTTTCCTCGCCTGCCTCTTTTCCCTGCCTTCCCTCTTCTGCATTAACTCTCTCTTTTACCTCTTTCCCCCTCGCTTATCCCTTTTCCCTGGTTTCCCTTTTTTCCATTAACTCTCTCTTCCCATTCTTTTCCCTTGCCTATCTCTTTTCCCTGGTTTCCCTCTTTTCCATGAACTCTCCCTTCCACTCTTTTTCCTCGCCTGCCTCTTTTCCCTGGTTTCCCTCTACTGCATTAATTCTCTCTTTTACCTCTTTCCCCCTCGACTGTCTCTTTTCCCTGGTTTCCCCCTTTTCAATTAACACTCTCTTTCCAATCGACTCTCTCTTGTCCCTAATTTTCGCCTTTGCCCTCGCATGACTCTTTCCCCAGTTTTTCCGTGAACTGTCTCTTCTCCATCGTTTCTCATCGCCTATTTTCCCTGCTTTCCCTTTTTGCCATAAATTCTGTCTTTCCCCTCTTTTTCCTCGCCTCTTTTCACTGGTTTCCCTTTTTTCCATGAACCCTCTCTTTCCCCTCTTTTTCCTCGCCTGTCTCTTTTCACTGGTTTCCCTCTTTTCCATGAAGTCTCGCTTTCCCATATTTTCGGTCGCGAGTCTCTTTTCCTCGGTTCCCCGCTTTTTCCATGAACTCTCTCTTTCCCTTCTTTTCCCTCGCGTGTTTCTTTTCCCTTCTTTTCCCTCGCATGTCACTTTTCCCTGGTTTTCCTCTATGCCCTCGCCTGTCTCTTTCCCCTCTTTTCATCGTTTGACTCTTTTATCTCTATTCGCCTCGCCTGTCTCTCTTATCGTCTTTACCTCTTCTGCATTAACTCTCTCTTTTACCTCTTTCCCCCTCGCCTCTTTTCCCAGGATTCCCTTTTTACCATGAAATCTCTCTTCCCCTGCTTTTCCCTCACCTGTCTCTTTTCACTGGTTTCCCTCTTTTCCATGAACTCTTCCTTTCCCTTCTTTTCCCGCTCCTGCCTCTTTTCCCTGCCTTCCCTCTTCTGCATTCACTCTCTCTTTTACCTCTTTCCCCCTCGCCTGTCCCTTTTCCCTGGTTTCCCTCGTTTCCATGAACTCTCCCTTCCACTCTTTTTCCTCGCCTGCCTCTTTTCCCTGGTTTCCCTCTTCTGCATTAATTCTCTCTTTTACCTCTTTCCCCCTCGACTGTCTCTTTTCCCTGGTTTCCCCCTTGTCAATGAACACTCTCTTTCCCTTCGACTCTCTCTTGTCCCTGATTTTCGCCTTTGCCCTCGCATGACTCTTTCCCCAGTTTTTCCGTGAACTGTCTCTTCTCCATCATTTCTCATCGCCTGTCTTTTTTCCTTGATTTCCCTTTTTTCCATGAACTCTCTCTTCCCCTGCTTTTCCCTCGCCTGTCTCTCTTCCCTGGTTTTCCTCTATGCACTTGCATGTGTGTTTCCCCTCTTTTCATCGTTTGTCTCTTTTATCTCTTTTCGCCTCGCCTGTCTCTTTTCTCTTCCTTCTCTCTTCTGCATTGACTCTCTCTTTTACCTCTTTCCCCCTCGCCTGTCTCTTTACCTTAGATTCCCTTTTTACCATGAACTCTCTCTGCCCCTGGTTGTCCCTCGCCTGCCTCTTTCCCCTGGTTTCCCTCTTCTCCATGAACTCTTCCTTTCCCTTCTTTTCCCTCTACTGCCTCTTTTCCCTGCCTTCCCTCTTCTGCATTAACTCTCTCTTTTACCTCTTTCCCCCTCGCCTATCCCTTTTCCCTGGTTTCCCTTTTTTCCATTAACTCTCTCTTCCCATTCTTTTCCCTTGCCTATCTCTTTTCCCTGGTTTCCCTCTTCTCCATGAACTCTCCCTTCCACTCTTTTTCCTCGCCTGCCTCTTTTTCCCTGGTTTCCCTCTACTGCATTAATTCTCTCTTTTACCTCTTTCCCCCTCGACTGTCTCTTTTCCCTGGTTTCCCCCTTTTCAATTAACACTCTCTTTCCAATCGACTCTCTCTTGTCCCTAATTTTCGCCTTTGCCCTCGCATGACTCTTTCCCCAGTTTTTCCGTGAACTGTCTCTTCTCCATCGTTTCTCATCGCCTATTTTCCCTGCTTTCCCTTTTTTCCATAAATTCTCTCTTTCCCCTCTTTTCCCTCGCCTCTTTTCACTGGTTTCCCTTTTTTCCATGAACTCTCTCTTTCCCCTCTTTTCCCTCGCCTCTTTTCACTGGTTTCCCTTTTTTCCATGAACCCTCTCTTTCCCCTCTTTTTCCTCGCCTGTCTCTTTTCACTGGTTTCCCTCTTTTCCATGAAGTCTCGCTTTCCCATATTTTCGGTCGCGAGTCTCTTTTCCTCGGTTCCCCGCTTTTTCCATGAACTCTCTCTTTCCCTTCTTTTCCCTCGCGTGTTTCTTTTCCCTTCTTTTCCCTCGCATGTCACTTTTCCCTGGTTTTCCTCTATGCCCTCGCCTGTCTCTTTCCCCTCTTTTCATCGTTTGACTCTTTTATCTCTATTCGCCTCGCCTGTCTCTCTTATCATCTTTACCTCTTCTGCATTAACTCTCTCTTTTACCTCTTTCCCCCTCGCCTCTTTTCCCAGGATTCCCTTTTTACCATGAAATCTCTCTTCCCCTGCTTTTCCCTCACCTGTCTCTTTTCACTGGTTTCCCTCTTTTCCATGAAGTCTCTCTTTCCCTTCTTTTCCCTCGCCTGCCTCTTCTCCTTGCTTTTCCTCTTTTCCATGAACTCTTCCTTTCCCTTCTTTTCCCGCTCCTGCCTCTTTTCCCTGCCTTCCCTCTTCTGCATTCACTCTCTCTTTTACCTCTTTCCCCGTCGCCTGTCCCTTTTCCCTGGTTTCCCTCGTTTCCATGAACTCTCCCTTCCACTCTTTTTCCTCGCCTGCCTCTTTTCCCTGGTTTCCCTCTACTGCATTAATTCTCTCTTTTACCTCTTTCCCCCTCGACTGTCTCTTTTCCCTGGTTTCCCCCTTGTCAATGAACACTCTCTTTCCCTTCGACTCTCTCTTGTCCCTGATTTTCGCCTTTGCCCTCGCATGACTCTTTCCCCAGTTTTTCCGTGAACTGTCTCTTCTCCATCATTTCTCATCGCCTGTCTTTTTTCCTTGATTTCCCTTTTTTCCATGAACTCTCTCTTCCCCTGCTTTTCCCTCGCCTGTCTCTCTTCCCTGGTTTTCCTCTATGCACTTGCATGTGTGTTTCCCCTCTTTTCATCGTTTGTCTCTTTTATCTCTTTTCGCCTCGCCTGTCTCTTTTCTCTTCCTTCTCTCTTCTGCATTGACTCTCTCTTTTACCTCTTTCCCCCTCGCCTGTCTCTTTACCTTAGATTCCCTTTTTACCATGAACTCTCTCTGCCCCTGGTTGTCCCTCGCCTGCCTCTTTCCCCTGGTTTCCCTCTTCTCCATGAACTCTTCCTTTCCCTTCTTTTCCCTCTACTGCCTCTTTTCCCTGCCTTCCCTCTTCTGCATTCACTCTCTCTTTTACCTCTTTCCCCCTCGCCTATCTCTTTTCCCTGGTTTCCCTCTTTTCCATGAACTCTCCCTTCCACTCTTTTTCCTCGCCTGCCTCTTTTTCCCTGGTTTCCCTCTACTGCATTAATTCTCTCTTTTACCTCTTTCCCCCTCGACTGTCTCTTTTCCCTGGTTTCCCCCTTTTCAATTAAGACTCTCTTTCCAATCGACTCTCTCTTGTCCCTAATTTTCGCCTTTGCCCTCGCATGACTCTTTCCCCAGTTTTTCCGTGAACTGTCTCTTCTCCATCGTTTCTCATCGCCTATTTTCCCTGCTGTCCCTTTTTTCCATAAATTCTCTCTTTCCCCTCTTTTTCCTCGCCTCTTTTCACTGGTTTCCCTTTTTTCCATGAACCCTCTCTTTCCCCTCTTTTTCCTCGCCTGTCTCTTTTCACTGGTTTCCCTCTTTTCCATGAAGTCTCGCTTTCCCATATTTTCGGTCGCGAGTCTCTTTTCCTCGGTTCCCCGCTTTTTCCATGAACTCTCTCTTTCCCTTCTTTTCCCTCGCGTGTTTCTTTTCCCTTCTTTTCCCTCGCATGTCACTTTTCCCTGGTTTTCCTCTATGCCCTCGCCTGTCTCTTTCCCCTCTTTTCATCGTTTGACTCTTTTATCTCTATTCGCCTCGCCTGTCTCTCTTATCATCTTTACCTCTTCTGCATTAACTCTCTCTTTTACCTCTTTCTCCCTCGCCTCTTTTCCCAGGATTCCCTTTTTACCATGAAATCTCTCTTCCCCTGCTTTTCCCTCACCTGTCTCTTTTCACTGGTTTCCCTCTTTTCCATGAAGTCTCTCTTTCCCTTCTTTTCCCTCGCCTGCCTCTTCTCCTTGCTTTTCCTCTTTTCCATGAACTCTTCCTTTCCCTTCTTTTCCCGCTCCTGCCTCTTTTCCCTGCCTTCCCTCTTCTGCATTCACTCTCTCTTTTACCTCTTTCCCCGTCGCCTGTCCCTTTTCCCTGGTTTCCCTCGTTTCCATGAACTCTCCCTTCCACTCTTTTTCCTCGCCTGCCTCTTTTCCCTGGTTTCCCTCTACTGCATTAATTCTCTCTTTTACCTCTTTCCCCCTCGACTGTCTCTTTTCCCTGGTTTCCCCCTTTTCAATTAACACTCTCTTTCCCTTCGACTCTGTCTTGTCCCTGCTTTTCGCCTTTGCCCTCGCATGACTCTTTCCACAGTGTTTCCATGAGCTGTCTCTTTTCCATCATTTCTCATCGCCTGTCTTTTTTCCTTGATTTCCCTTTTTTCCATGAACTCTCTCTTCCCCTGCTTTTCCCTCGCCTGTCTCTCTTCCCTGGTTTTCCTCTATGCACTTGCATGTGTGTTTCCCCTCTTTTCATCGTTTGTCTCTTTTATCTCTTTTCGCCTCGCCTGTCTCTTTTCTCTTCCTTCTCTCTTCTGCATTGACTCTCTCTTTTACCTCTTTCCCCCTCGCCTGTCTCTTTACCTTAGATTCCCTTTTTACCATGAACTCTCTCTGCCCCTGGTTGTCCCTCGCCTGCCTCTTTCCCCTGGTTTCCCTCTTCTCCATGAACTCTCCCTTCCACTCTTTTCCCTCTACTGCCTCTTTTCCCTGCCTTCCCTCTTCTGCATTAACTCTCTCTTTTACCTCTTTCCCCCTCGCCTATCCCTTTTCCCTGGTTTCCCTTTTTTCCATTAACTCTCTCTTCCCATTCTTTTCCCTTGCCTATCTCTTTTCCCTGGTTTCCCTCTTTTCCATGAACTCTCCCTTCCACTCTTTTTCCTCGCCTGCCTCTTTTCCCTGGTTTCCCTCTACTGCATTAATTCTCTCTTTTACCTCTTTCCCCCTCGACTGTCTCTTTTCCCTGGTTTCCCCCTTTTCAATTAACACTCTCTTTCCAATAGACTCTGTCTTGTCCCTGCTTTTCGCCTTTGCCCTCGCATGACTCTTTCCACAGTGTTTCCATGAGCTGTCTCTTTTCCATCATTTCTCATCGCCTGTCTTTTTTCCTTGATTTCCCTTTTTTCCATGAACTCTCTCTTCCCCTGCTTTTCCCTCGCCTGTCTCTCTTCCCTGGTTTTCCTCTATGCACTTGCATGTGTGTTTCCCCTCTTTTCATCGTTTGTCTCTTTTATCTCTTTTCGCCTCACCTGTCTCTTTTCTCTTCCTTCTCTCTTCTGCATTGACTCTCTCTTTTACCTCTTTCCCCCTCACCTGTCTCTTTACCTTAGATTCCCTTTTTACCATGAACTCTCTCTGCCCCTGGTTGTCCCTCGCCTGCCTCTTTCCCCTGGTTTCCCTCTTCTCCATGAACTCTTCCTTTCCCTTCTTTTCCCTCTACTGCCTCTTTTCCCTGCCTTCCCTCTTCTGCATTAACTCTCTCTTTTACCTCTTTCCCCCTCGCCTATCCCTTTTCCCTGGTTTCCCTTTTTTCCATTAACTCTCTCTTCCCATTCTTTTCCCTTGCCTATCTCTTTTCCCTGGTTTCCCTCTTTTCCATGAACTCTCCCTTCCACTCTTTTTCCTCGCCTGCCTCTTTTCCCTGGTTTCCCTCTACTGCATTAATTCTCTCTTTTACCTCTTTCCCCCTCGACTGTCTCTTTTCCCTGGTTTCCCCCTTTTCAATTAACACTCTCTTTCCAATCGACTCTCTCTTGTCCCTAATTTTCGCCTTTGCCCTCGCATGACTCTTTCCCCAGTTTTTCCGTGAACTGTCTCTTCTCCATCGTTTCTCATCGCCTATTTTCCCTGCTTTCCCTTTTTTCCATAAATTCTCTCTTTCCCCTCTTTTTCCTCGCCTCTTTTCACTGGTTTCCCTTTTTTCCATGAACCCTCTCTTTCCCCTCTTTTTCCTCGCCTGTCTCTTTTCACTGGTTTCCCTCTTTTCCATGAAGTCTCGCTTTCCCATATTTTCGGTCGTGAGTCTCTTTTCCTCGGTTCCCCGCTTTTTCCATGAACTCTCTCTTTCCCTTCTTTTCCCTCGCGTGTCACTTTTCCCTGGTTTTCCTCTATGCCCTCGCCTGTCTCTTTCCCCTCTTTTCATCGTTTGACTCTTTTATCTCTATTCGCCTCGCCTGTCTCTCTTATCATCTTTACCTCTTCTGCATTAACTCTCTCTTTTACCTCTTTCTCCCTCGCCTCTTTTCCCAGGATTCCCTTTTTACCATGAAATCTCTCTTCCCCTGCTTTTCCCTCACCTGTCTCTTTTCACTGGTTTCCCTCTTTTCCATGAAGTCTCTCTTTCCCTTCTTTTCCCTCGCCTGCCTCTTCTCCTTGCTTTTCCTCTTTTCCATGAACTCTTCCTTTCCCTTCTTTTCCCGCTCCTGCCTCTTTTCCCTGCCTTCCCTCTTCTGCATTCACTCTCTCTTTTACCTCTTTCCCCGTCGCCTGTCCCTTTTCCCTGGTTTCCCTCGTTTCCATGAACTCTCCCTTCCACTCTTTTTCCTCGCCTGCCTCTTTTCCCTGGTTTCCCTCTACTGCATTAATTCTCTCTTTTACCTCTTTCCCCCTCGACTGTCTCTTTTCCCTGGTTTCCCCCTTTTCAATTAACACTCTCTTTCCAATAGACTCTGTCTTGTCCCTGCTTTTCGCCTTTGCCCTCGCATGACTCTTTCCACAGTGTTTCCATGAGCTGTCTCTTTTCCATCATTTCTCATCGCCTGTCTTTTTTCCTTGATTTCCCTTTTTTCCATGAACTCTCTCTTCCCCTGCTTTTCCCTCGCCTGTCTCTCTTCCCTGGTTTTCCTCTATGCACTTGCATGTGTGTTTCCCCTCTTTTCATCGTTTGTCTCTTTTATCTCTTTTCGCCTCGCCTGTCTCTTTACCTTAGATTCCCTTTTTACCATGAACTCTCTCTGCCCCTGGTTGTCCCTCGCCTGCCTCTTTCCCCTGGTTTCCCTCTTCTCCATGAACTCTTCCTTTCCCTTCTTTTCCCTCTACTGCCTCTTTTCCCTGCCTTCCCTCTTCTGCATTAACTCTCTCTTTTACCTCTTTCCCCCTCGCCTATCCCTTTTCCCTGGTTCCCTTTTTTCCATTAACTCTCTCTTCCCATTTTTTTCCCTTGCCTATCTCTTTTCCCTGGTTTCCCTCTTTTCCATGAACTCTCCCTTCCACTCTTTTTCCTCTACTGCCTCTTTTCCCTGGTTTCCCTCTACTGCATTAATTCTCTCTTTTACCTCTTTCCCCCTCGACTGTCTCTTTTCCCTGGTTTCCCCCTTTTCAATTAACACTCTCTTTCCAATCGACTCTCTGTTGTCCCTAATTTTCGCCTTTGCCCTCGCATGACTCTTTCCCCAGTTTTTCCGTGAACTGTCTCTTCTCCATCGTTTCTCATCGCCTATTTTCCCTGCTTTCCCTTTTTTCCATAAATTCTCTCTTTCCCCTCTTTTTCCTCGCCTCTTTTCACTGGTTTCCCTTTTTTCCATGAACCCTCTCTTTCCCCTCTTTTTCCTCGCCTGTCTCTTTTCACTGGTTTCCCTCTTTTCCATGAAGTCTCGCTTTCCCATATTTTCGGTCGCGAGTCTCTTTTCCTCGGTTCCCCGCTTTTTCCATGAACTCTCTCTTTCCCTTCTTTTCCCTCGCGTGTTTCTTTTCCCTTCTTTTCCCTCGCATGTCACTTTTCCCTGGTTTTCCTCTATGCCCTCGCCTGTCTCTTTCCCCTCTTTTCATCGTTTGACTCTTTTATCTCTATTCGCCTCGCCTGTCTCTCTTATCATCTTTACCTCTTCTGCATTAACTCTCTCTTTTACCTCTTTCCCCCTCGCCTCTTTTCCCAGGATTCCCTTTTTACCATGAAATCTCTCTTCCCCTGCTTTTCCCTCACCTGTCTCTTTTCACTGGTTTCCCTCTTTTCCATGAAGTCTCTCTTTCCCTTCTTTTCCCTCGCCTGCCTCTTCTCCTTGCTTTTCCTCTTTTCCATGAACTCTTCCTTTCCCTTCTTTTCCCGCTCCTGCCTCTTTTCCCTGCCTTCCCTCTTCTGCATTCACTCTCTCTTTTACCTCTTTCCCCGTCGCCTGTCCCCTTTCCCTGGTTTCCCTCGTTTCCATGAACTCTCCCTTCCACTCTTTTTCCTCGCCTGCCTCTTTTCCCTGGTTTCCCTCTTCTGCATTAATTCTCTCTTTTACCTCTTTCCCCCTCGACTGTCTCTTTTCCCTGGTTTCCCCCTTTTCAATTAACACTCTCTTTCCAATAGACTCTGTCTTGTCCCTGCTTTTCGCCTTTGCCCTCGCATGACTCTTTCCACAGTGTTTCCATGAGCTGTCTCTTTTCCATCATTTCTCATCGCCTGTCTTTTTTCCTTGATTTCCCTTTTTTCCATGAACTCTCTCTTCCCCTGCTTTTCCCTCGCCTGTCTCTCTTCCCTGGTTTTCCTCTATGCACTTGCATGTGTGTTTCCCCTCTTTTCATCGTTTGTCTCTTTTATCTCTTTTCGCCTCGCCTGTCTCTTTTCTCTTCCTTCTCTCTTCTGCATTGACTCTCTCTTTTACCTCTTTCCCCCTCGCCTGTCTCTTTACCTTAGATTCCCTTTTTACCATGAACTCTCTCTGCCCCTGGTTGTCCCTCGCCTGCCTCTTTCCCCTGGTTTCCCTCTTCTCCATGAACTCTTCCTTTCCCTTCTTTTCCCTCTACTGCCTCTTTTCCCTGCCTTCCCTCTTCTGCATTAACTCTCTCTTTTACCTCTTTCCCCCTCGCCTATCCCTTTTCCCTGGTTCCCTTTTTTCCATTAACTCTCTCTTCCCATTTTTTTCCCTTGCCTATCTCTTTTCCCTGGTTTCCCTCTTTTCCATGAACTCTCCCTTCCACTCTTTTTCCTCGCCTGCCTCTTTTCCCTGGTTTCCCTCTACTGCATTAATTCTCTCTTTTACCTCTTTCCCCCTCGACTGTCTCTTTTCCCTGGTTTCCCCCTTTTCAATTAACACTCTCTTTCCAATCGACTCTCTCTTGTCCCTGCTTTTCGCCTTTGCCCTCGCATGACTCTTTCCACAGTGTTTCCATGAGCTGTCTCTTTTCCATCATTTCTCATCGCCTGTCTTTTTTCCTTGATTTCCCTTTTTTCCATGAACTCTCTCTTCCCCTGCTTTTCCCTCGCCTGTCTCTCTTCCCTGGTTTTCCTCTATGCACTTGCATGTGTGTTTCCCCTCTTTTCATCGTTTGTCTCTTTTATCTCTTTTCGCCTCGCCTGTCTCTTTTCTCTTCCTTCTCTCTTCTGCATTGACTCTCTCTTTTACCTCTTTCCCCCTCGCCTGTCTCTTTACCTTAGATTCCCTTTTTACCATGAACTCTCTCTGCCCCTGGTTGTCCCTCGCCTGCCTCTTTCCCCTGGTTTCCCTCTTCTCCATGAACTCTCCCTTCCACTCTTTTCCCTCTACTGCCTCTTTTCCCTGCCTTCCCTCTTCTGCATTAACTCTCTCTTTTACCTCTTTCCCCCTCGCCTATCCCTTTTCCCTGGTTTCCCTTTTTTCCATTAACTCTCTCTTCCCATTTTTTTCCCTTGCCTATCTCTTTTCCCTGGTTTCCCTCTTTTCCATGAACTCTCCCTTCCACTCTTTTTCCTCGCCTGCCTCTTTTCCCTGGTTTCCCTCTACTGCATTAATTCTCTCTTTTACCTCTTTCCCCCTCGACTGTCTCTTTTCCCTGGTTTCCCCCTTGTCAATGAACACTCTCTTTCCCTTCGACTCTCTCTTGTCCCTGATTTTCGCCTTTGCCCTCGCATGACTCTTTCCCCAGTTTTTCCGTGAACTGTCTCTTCTCCATCATTTCTCATCGCCTGTCTTTTTTCCTTGATTTCCCTTTTTTCCATGAACTCTCTCTTCCCCTGCTTTTCCCTCGCCTGTCTCTCTTCCCTGGTTTTCCTCTATGCACTTGCATGTGTGTTTCCCCTCTTTTCATCGTTTGTCTCTTTTATCTCTTTTCACCTCGCCTGTCTCTTTTCTCTTCCTTCTCTCTTCTGCATTGACTCTCTCTTTTACCTCTTTCCCCCTCGCCTGTCTCTTTACCTTAGATTCCCTTTTTACCATGAACTCTCTCTGCCCCTGGTTGTCCCTCGCCTGCCTCTTTCCCCTGGTTTCCCTCTTCTCCATGAACTCTTCCTTTCCCTTCTTTTCCCTCGCCTGCCTCTTTTCCCTGCCTTCCCTCTTCTGCATTAACTCTCTCTTTTACCTCTTTCCCCCTCGCCTATCCCTTTTCCCTGGTTTCCCTTTTTTCCATTAACTCTCTCTTCCCATTCTTTTCCCTTGCGTATCTCTTTTCCCTGGTTTCCCTCTTTTCCATGAACTCTCCCTTCCACTCTTTTTCCTCGCCTGCCTCTTTTCCCTGGTTTCCCTCTACTGCATTAATTCTCTCTTTTACCTCTTTCCCCCTCGACTGTCTCTTTTCCCTGGTTTCCCCCTTGTCAATGAACACTCTCTTTCCCTTCGACTCTCTCTTGTCCCTGATTTTCGCCTTTGCCCTCGCATGACTCTTTCCCCAGTTTTTCCGTGAACTGTCTCTTTTCCATCATTTCTCATCGCCTGTCTTTTTTCCTTGATTTCCCTTTTTTCCATGAACTCTCTCTTCCCCTGCTTTTCCCTCGCCTGTCTCTCTTCCCTGGTTTTCCTCTATGCACTTGCATGTGTGTTTCCCCTCTTTTCATCGTTTGTCTCTTTTATCTCTTTCCCCCTCGCCTGTCTCTTTACCTTAGATTCCCTTTTTACCATGAACTCTCTCTGCCCCTGGTTGTCCCTCGCCTGCCTCTTTCCCCTGGTTTCCCTCTTCTCCATGAACTCTTCCTTTCCCTTCTTTTCCCTCTACTGCCTCTTTCCCCTGCCTTCCCTCTTCTGCATTAACTCTCTCTTTTACCTCTTTACCCCTCGACTGTCTCTTTTCCCTGGTTTCCCCCTTTTCAATTAACACTCTCTTTCCAATCGACTCTCTCTTGTCCCTGCTTTTCGCCTTTGCCCTCGCATGACTCTTTCCCCAGTTTTTCCGTGAACTGTCTCTTCTCCATCGTTTCTCATCGCCTATTTTCCCTGCTTTCCCTTTTTTCCATAAATTCTCTCTTTCCCCTCTTTTTCCTCGCCTCTTTTCACTGGTTTCCCTTTTTTCCATGAACCCTTTCTTTCCCCTCTTTTTCCTCGCCTGTCTCTTTTCACTGGTTTCCCTCTTTTCCATGAAGTCTCGCTTTCCCATATTTTCGGTCGCGAGTCTCTTTTCCTCGGTTCCCCGCTTTTTCCATGAACTCTCTCTTTCCCTTCTTTTCCCTCGCGTGTTTCTTTTCCCTTCTTTTCCCTCGCATGTCACTTTTCCCTGGTTTTCCTCTATGCCCTCGCCTGTCTCTTTCCCCTCTTTTCATCGTTTGACTCTTTTATCTCTATTCGCCTCGCCTGTCTCTCTTATCATCTTTACCTCTTCTGCATTAACTCTCTCTTTTACCTCTTTCCCCCTCGCCTCTTTTCCCAGGATTCCCTTTTTACCATGAAATCTCTCTTCCCCTGCTTTTCCCTCACCTGTCTCTTTTCACTGGTTTCCCTCTTTTCCATGAAGTCTCTCTTTCCCTTCTTTTCCCTCGCCTGCCTCTTCTCCTTGCTTTTCCTCTTTTCCATGAACTCTTCCTTTCCCTTCTTTTCCCTCGCGTGTTTCTTTTCCCTGCCTTCCCTCTTCTGCATTCACTCTCTCTTTTACCTCTTTCCCCGTCGCCTGTCCCTTTTCCCTGGTTTCCCTCGTTTCCATGAACTCTCCCTTCCACTCTTTTTCCTCGCCTGCCTCTTTTCCCTGGTTTCCCTCTACTGCATTAATTCTCTCTTTTACCTCTTTCCCCCTCGACTGTCTCTTTACCTTAGATTCCCTTTTTACCATGAACTCTCTCTGCCCCTGGTTGTCCCTCGCCTGCCTCTTTCCCCTGGTTTCCCTCTTCTCCATGAACTCTTCCTTTCCCTTCTTTTCCCTCGCCTGCCTCTTTTCCCTGCCTTCCCTCTTCTGCATTCACTCTCTCTTTTACCTCTTTCCCCCTCACCTATCCCTTTTCCCTGGTTTCCCTTTTTTCCAATAACTCTCTCTTCCCATTTTTTTCCCTTGCCTATCTCTTTTCCCTGGTTTCCCTCTTTTCCATGAACTCTCCCTTCCACTCTTTTTCCTCGCCTGCCTCTTTTCCCTGGTTTCCCTCTACTGCATTAATTCTCTCTTTTACCTCTTTCCCCCTCGACTGTCTCTTTTCCCTGGTTTCCCCCTTGTCAATGAACACTCTCTTTCCCTTCGACTCTCTCTTGTCCCTGATTTTCGCCTTTGCCCTCGCATGACTCTTTCCCCAGTTTTTCCGTGAACTGTCTCTTCTCCATCATTTCTCATCGCCTGTCTTTTTTCCTTGATTTCCCTTTTTTCCATGAACTCTCTCTTCCCCTGCTTTTCCCTCGCCTGTCTCTCTTCCCTGGTTTTCCTCTATGCACTTGCATGTGTGTTTCCCCTCTTTTCATCGTTTGTCTCTTTTATCTCTTTTCACCTCGCCTGTCTCTTTTCTCTTCCTTCTCTCTTCTGCATTGACTCTCTCTTTTACCTCTTTCCCCCTCGCCTGTCTCGTTACCTTAGATTCCCTTTTTACCATGAACTCTCTCTGCCCCTGGTTGTCCCTCGCCTGCCTCTTTCCCCTGGTTTCCCTCTTCTCCATGAACTCTCCCTTCCACTCTTTTCCCTCTACTGCCTCTTTTCCCTGGTTTCCCTCTACTGCATTAATTCTCTCTTTTACCTCTTTCCCCCTCGACTGTCTCTTTTCCCTGGTTTCCCCCTTTTCAATTAACACTCTCTTTCCTATCAACTCTCTCTTGTCCCTAATTTTCGCCTTTGCCCTCGCATGACTCTTTCCCCAGTTTTTCCGTGAACTGTCTCTTCTCCATCGTTTCTCATCGCCTATTTTCCCTGCTTTCCCTTTTTTCCATAAATTCTCTCTTTCCCCTCTTTTTCCTCGCCTCTTTTCACTGGTTTCCCTTTTTTCCATGAACCCTCTCTTTCCCCTCTTTTTCCTCGCCTGTCTCTTTTCACTGGTTTCCCTCTTTTCCATGAAGTCTCGCTTTCCCATATTTTCGGTCGCGAGTCTCTTTTCCTCGGTTCCCCGCTTTTTCCATGAACTCTCTCTTTCCCTTCTTTTCCCTCGCGTGTTTCTTTTCCCTTCTTTTCCCTCGCATGTCACTTTTCCCTGGTTTTCCTCTATGCCCTCGCCTGTCTCTTTCCCCTCTTTTCATCGTTTGACTCTTTTATCTCTATTCGCCTCGCCTGTCTCTCTTATCATCTTTACCTCTTCTGCATTAACTCTCTCTTTTACCTCTTTCCCCCTCGCCTCTTTTCCCAGGATTCCCTTTTTACCATGAAATCTCTCTTCCCCTGCTTTTCCCTCACCTGTCTCTTTTCACTGGTTTCCCTCTTTTCCATGAAGTCTCTCTTTCCCTTCTTTTCCCTCGCCTGCCTCTTCTCCTTGCTTTTCCTCTTTTCCATGAACTCTTCCTTTCCCTTCTTTTCCCGCTCCTGCCTCTTTTCCCTGCCTTCCCTCTTCTGCATTCACTCTCTCTTTTACCTCTTTCCCCGTCGCCTGTCCCTTTTCCCTGGTTTCCCTCGTTTCCATGAACTCTCCCTTCCACTCTTTTTCCTCGCCTGCCTCTTTTCCCTGGTTTCCCTCTACTGCATTAATTCTCTCTTTTACCTCTTTCCCCCTCGACTGTCTCTTTTCCCTGGTTTCCCCCTTTTCAATTAACACTCTCTTTCCAATAGACTCTGTCTTGTCCCTGCTTTTCGCCTTTGCCCTCGCATGACTCTTTCCACAGTGTTTCCATGAGCTGTCTCTTTTCCATCATTTCTCATCGCCTGTCTTTTTTCCTTGATTTCCCTTTTTTCCATGAACTCTCTCTTCCCCTGCTTTTCCCTCGCCTGTCTCTCTTCCCTGGTTTTCCTCTATGCACTTGCATGTGTGTTTCCCCTCTTTTCATCGTTTGTCTCTTTTATCTCTTTTCGCCTCGCCTGTCTCTTTTCTCTTCCTTCTCTCTTCTGCATTGACTCTCTCTTTTACCTCTTTCCCCCTCGCCTGTCTCTTTACCTTAGATTCCCTTTTTACCATGAACACTCTCTGCCCCTGGTTGTCCCTCGCCTGCCTCTTTCCCCTGGTTTCCCTCTTCTCCATGAACTCTTCCTTTCCCTTCTTTTCCCTCGCCTGCCTCTTTTCCCTGCCTTCCCTCTTCTGCATTAACTCTCTCTTTTACCTCTTTCCCCCTCGCCTATCCCTTTTCCCTGGTTCCCTTTTTTCCATTAACTCTCTCTTCCCATTTTTTTCCCTTGCCTATCTCTTTTCCCTGGTTTCCCTCTTTTCCATGAACTCTCCCTTCCACTCTTTTTCCTCGCCTGCCTCTTTTCCCTGGTTTCCCTCTACTGCATTCACTCTCTCTTTTACCTCTTTCCCCCTCGACTGTCTCTTTTCCCTGGTTTCCCCCTTTTCAATTAACACTCTCTTTCCCTTCGACTCTCTCTTGTCCCTGATTTTCGCCTTTGCCCTCGCATGACTCTTTCCCCAGTTTTTCCGTGAACTGTCTCTTCTCCATCATTTCTCATCGCCTGTCTTTTTTCCTTGATTTCCCTTTTTTCCATGAACTCTCCCTTCCACTCTTTTTCCTCGCCTGCCTCTTTTCACTGGTTTCCCTCTTTTCCATGAAGTCTCGCTTTCCCATATTTTCGGTCGCGAGTCTCTTCCTCGGTTCCCCGCTTTTTCCATGAACTCTCTCTTTCCCTTCTTTTCCCTCGCGTGTTTCTTTTCCCTTCTTTTCCCTCGCATGTCACTTTTCCCTGGTTTTCCTCTATGCCCTCGCCTGTCTCTTTCCCCTCTTTTCATCGTTTGACTCTTTTATCTCTATTCGCCTCGCCTGTCTCTCTTATCATCTTTACCTCTTCTGCATTAACTCTCTCTTTTACCTCTTTCCCCCTCGCCTCTTTTCCCAGGATTCCCTTTTTACCATGAAATCTCTCTTCCCCTGCTTTTCCCTCACCTGTCTCTTTTCACTGGTTTCCCTCTTTTCCATGAAGTCTCTCTTTCCCTTCTTTTCCCTCGCCTGCCTCTTCTCCTTGCTTTTCCTCTTTTCCATGAACTCTTCCTTTCCCTTCTTTTCCCGCTCCTGCCTCTTTTCCCTGCCTTCCCTCTTCTGCATTCACTCTCTCTTTTACCTCTTTCCCCGTCGCCTGTCCCTTTTCCCTGGTTTCCCTCGTTTCCATGAACTCTCCCTTCCACTCTTTTTCCTCGCCTGCCTCTTTTCCCTGGTTTCCCTCTACTGCATTAATTCTCTCTTTTACCTCTTTCCCCCTCGACTGTCTCTTTTCCCTGGTTTCCCCCTTTTCAATTAACACTCTCTTTCCCTTCGACTCTGTCTTGTCCCTGCTTTTCGCCTTTGCCCTCGCATGACTCTTTCCACAGTGTTTCCATGAGCTGTCTCTTTTCCATCATTTCTCATCGCCTGTCTTTTTTCCTTGATTTCCCTTTTTTCCATGAACTCTCTCTTCCCCTGCTTTTCCCTCGCCTGTCTCTCTTCCCTGGTTTTCCTCTATGCACTTGCATGTGTGTTTCCCCTCTTTTCATCGTTTGTCTCTTTTATCTCTTTTCGCCTCGCCTGTCTCTTTACCTTAGATTCCCTTTTTACCATGAACTCTCTCTGCCCCTGGTTGTCCCTCGCCTGCCTCTTTCCCCTGGTTTCCCTCTTCTCCATGAACTCTTCCTTTCCCTTCTTTTCCCTCTACTGCCTCTTTTCCCTGCCTTCCCTCTTCTGCATTAACTCTCTCTTTTACCTCTTTCCCCCTCGCCTATCCCTTTTCCCTGGTTCCCTTTTTTCCATTAACTCTCTCTTCCCATTTTTTTCCCTTGCCTATCTCTTTTCCCTGGTTTCCCTATTTTCCATGAACTCTCCCTTCCACTCTTTTCCCTCTACTGCCTCTTTTCCCTGGTTTCCCTCTACTGCATTAATTCTCTCTTTTACCTCTTTCCCCCTCGACTGTCTCTTTTCCCTGGTTTCCCCCTTTTCAATTAACACTCTCTTTCCAATCGACTCTCTGTTGTCCCTAATTTTCGCCTTTGCCCTCGCATGACTCTTTCCCCAGTTTTTCCGTGAACTGTCTCTTCTCCATCGTTTCTCATCGCCTATTTTCCCTGCTTTCCCTTTTTTCCATAAATTCTCTCTTTCCCCTCTTTTTCCTCGCCTCTTTTCACTGGTTTCCCTTTTTTCCATGAACCCTCTCTTTCCCCTCTTTTTCCTCGCCTGTCTCTTTTCACTGGTTTCCCTCTTTTCCATGAAGTCTCGCTTTCCCATATTTTCGGTCGCGAGTCTCTTTTCCTCGGTTCCCCGCTTTTTCCATGAGCTCTCTCTTTCCCTTCTTTTCCCTCGCGTGTTTCTTTTCCCTTCTTTTCCCTCGCATGTCACTTTTCCCTGGTTTTCCTCTATGCCCTCGCCTGTCTCTTTCCCCTCTTTTCATCGTTTGACTCTTTTATCTCTATTCGCCTCGCCTGTCTCTCTTATCATCTTTACCTCTTCTGCATTAACTCTCTCTTTTACCTCTTTCCCCCTCGCCTCTTTTCCCAGGATTCCCTTTTTACCATGAAATCTCTCTTCCCCTGCTTTTCCCTCACCTGTCTCTTTTCACTGGTTTCCCTCTTTTCCATGAAGTCTCTCTTTCCCTTCTTTTCCCGCTCCTGCCTCTTTTCCCTGCCTTCCCTCTTCTGCATTCACTCTCTCTTTTACCTCTTTCCCCGTCGCCTGCCTCTTTCCCCTGGTTTCCCTCTTCTCCATGAACTCTTCCTTTCCCTTCTTTTCCCTCGCCTGCCTCTTTTCCCTGCCTTCCCTCTTCTGCATTAACTCTCTCTTTTACCTCTTTCCCCCTCGCCTATCCCTTTTCCCTGGTTTCCCTTTTTTCCATTAACTCTCTCTTCCCATTTTTTTCCCTTGCCTATCTCTTTTCCCTGGTTTCCCTCTTTTCCATGAACTCTCCCTTCCACTCTTTTTCCTCGCCTGCCTCTTTTCCCTGGTTTCCCTCTACTGCATTAATTCTCTCTTTTACCTCTTTCCCCCTCGACTGTCTCTTTTCCCTGGTTTCCCCCTTGTCAATGAACACTCTCTTTCCAATCGACTCTGTCTTGTCCCTGATTTTCGCCTTTGCCCTCGCATGACTCTTTCCCCAGTTTTTCCGTGAACTGTCTCTTCTCCATCGTTTCTCATCGCCTATTTTCCCTGCTTTCCCTTTTTTCCATAAATTCTCTCTTTCCCCTCTTTTTCCTCGCCTCTTTTCACTGGTTTCCCTTTTTTCCATGAACCCTCTCTTTCCCCTCTTTTTCCTCGCCTGTCTCTTTTCACTGGTTTCCCTCTTTTCCATGAAGTCTCGCTTTCCCATATTTTCGGTCGCGAGTCTCTTTTCCTCGGTTCCCCGCTTTTTCCATGAACTCTCTCTTTCCCTTCTTTTCCCTCGCGTGTTTCTTTTCCCTTCTTTTCCCTCGCATGTCACTTTTCCCTGGTTTTCCTCTATGCCCTCGCCTGTCTCTTTCCCCTCTTTTCATCGTTTGACTCTTTTATCTCTATTCGACTCGCCTGTCTCTCTTATCATCTTTACCTCTTCTGCAGTAACTCTCTCTTTTACCTCTTTCCCCCTCGCCTCTTTTCCCAGGATTCCCTTTTTACCATGAAATCTCTCTTCCCCTGCTTTTCCCTCACCTGTCTCTTTTCACTGGTTTCCCTCTTTTCCATGAAGTCTCTCTTTCCCTTCTTTTCCCTCGCCTGCCTCTTCTCCTTGCTTTTCCTCTTTTCCATGAACTCTTCCTTTCCCTTCTTTTCCCGCTCCTGCCTCTTTTCCCTGCCTTCCCTCTTCTGCATTCACTCTCTCTTTTACCTCTTTCCCCGTCGCCTGTCCCTTTTCCCTGGTTTCCCTCGTTTCCATGAACTCTCCCTTCCACTCTTTTTCCTCGCCTGCCTCTTTTCCCTGGTTTCCCTCTTCTGCATTAATTCTCTCTTTTACCTCTTTCCCCCTCGACTGTCTCTGCACTGGTTTCCCTCTTTTCAATGAACACTCTCTTTCCAATAGACTCTCTCTTGTCCCTGCTTTTCGCCTTTGCCCTCGCATGACTCTTTCCACAGTGTTTCCATGAGCTGTCTCTTTTCCATCATTTCTCATCGCCTGTCTTTTTTCCTTGATTTCCCTTTTTTCCATGAACTCTCTCTTCCCCTGCTTTTCCCTCGCCTGTCTCTCTTCCCTGGTTTTCCTCTATGCACTTGCATGTGTGTTTCCCCTCTTTTCATCGTTTGTCTCTTTTATCTCTTTTCGCCTCGCCTGTCTCTTTTCTCTTCCTTCTCTCTTCTGCATTGACTCTCTCTTTTACCTCTTTCCCCCTCGCCTGTCTCTTTACCTTAGATTCCCTTTTTACCATGAACTCTCTCTGCCCCTGGTTGTCCCTCGCCTGCCTCTTTCCCCTGGTTTCCCTCTTCTCCATGAACTCTTCCTTTCCCTTCTTTTCCCTCGCCTGCCTCTTTTCCCTGCCTTCCCTCTTCTGCATTAACTCTCTCTTTTACCTCTTTCCCCCTCGCCTATCCCTTTTCCCTGGTTTCCCTTTTTTCCATTAACTCTCTCTTCCACTCTTTTTCCTCGCCTGCCTCTTTTCCCTGGTTTCCCTCTACTGCATTAATTCTCTCTTTTACCTCTTTCCCCCTCGACTGTCTCTTTTCCCTGGTTTCCCCCTTGTCAATGAACACTCTCTTTCCCTTCGACTCTCTCTTGTCCCTGATTTTCGCCTTTGCCCTCGCATGACTCTTTCCCCAGTTTTTCCGTGAACTGTGTCTTCTCCATCATTTCTCATCGCCTGTCTTTTTTCCTTGATTTCCCTTTTTTCCATGAACTCTCTCTTCCCCTGCTTTTCCCTCGCCTGTCTCTCTTCCCTGGTTTTCCTCTATGCACTTGCATGTGTGTTTCCCCTCTTTTCATCGTTTGTCTCTTTTATCTCTTTTCACCTCGCCTGTCTCTTTTCTCTTCCTTCTCTCTTCTGCATTGACTCTCTCTTTTACCTCTTTCCCCCTCGCCTGTCTCTTTACCTTAGATTCCCTTTTTACCATGAACTCTCTCTGCCCCTGGTTGTCCCTCGCCTGCCTCTTTCCCCTGGTTTCCCTCTTCTCCATGAACTCTCCCTTCCACTCTTTTCCCTCTACTGCCTCTTTTCCCTGGTTTCCCTCTACTGCATTAATTCTCTCTTTTACCTCTTTCCCCCTCGACTGTCTCTTTTCCCTGGTTTCCCCCTTTTCAATTAACACTCTCTTTCCAATCGACTCTCTCTTGTCCCTAATTTTCGCCTTTGCCCTCGCATGACTCTTTCCCCAGTTTTTCCGTGAACTGTCTCTTCTCCATCGTTTCTCATCGCCTATTTTCCCTGCTTTCCCTTTTTTCCATGAACCCTCTCTTTCCCCTCTTTTTCCTCGCCTGTCTCTTTTCACTGGTTTCCCTCTTTTCCATGAAGTCTCGCTTTCCCATATTTTCGGTCGCGAGTCTCTTTTCCTCGGTTCCCCGCTTTTTCCATGAACTCTCTCTTTCCCTTCTTTTCCCTCGCGTGTTTCTTTTCCCTTCTTTTCCCTCGCATGTCACTTTTCCCTGGTTTTCCTCTATGCCCTCGCCTGTCTCTTTCCCCTCTTTTCATCGTTTGACTCTTTTATCTCTATTCGCCTCGCCTGTCTCTCTTATCATCTTTACCTCTTCTGCATTAACTCTCTCTTTTACCTCTTTCCCCCTCGCCTCTTTTCCCAGGATTCCCTTTTTACCATGAAATCTCTCTTCCCCTGCTTTTCCCTCACCTGTCTCTTTTCACTGGTTTCCCTCTTTTCCATGAAGTCTCTCTTTCCCTTCTTTTCCCTCGCCTGCCTCTTCTCCTTGCTTTTCCTCTTTTCCATGAACTCTTCCTTTCCCTTCTTTTCCCGCTCCTGCCTCTTTTCCCTGCCTTCCCTCTTCTGCATTCACTCTCTCTTTTACCTCTTTCCCCGTCGCCTGTCCCTTTTCCCTGGTTTCCCTCGTTTCCATGAACTCTCCCTTCCACTCTTTTTCCTCGCCTGCCTCTTTTCCCTGGTTTCCCTCTACTGCATTAATTCTCTCTTTTACCTCTTTCCCCCTCGACTGTCTCTTTTCCCTGGTTTCCCCCTTTTCAATTAACACTCTCTTTCCAATAGACTCTGTCTTGTCCCTGCTTTTCGCCTTTGCCCTCGCATGACTCTTTCCACAGTGTTTCCATGAGCTGTCTCTTTTCCATCATTTCTCATCGCCTGTCTTTTTTCCTTGATTTCCCTTTTTTCCATGAACTCTCTCTTCCCCTGCTTTTCCCTCGCCTGTCTCTCTTCCCTGGTTTTCCTCTATGCACTTGCATGTGTGTTTCCCCTCTTTTCATCGTTTGTCTCTTTTATCTCTTTCCCCCTCGCCTGTCTCTTTACCTTAGATTCCCTTTTTACCATGAACTCTCTCTGCCCCTGGTTGTCCCTCGCCTGTCTCTTTCCCCTGGTTTCCCTCTTCTCCATGAACTCTTCCTTTCCCTTCTTTTCCCTCGCCTGCCTCTTTTCCCTGCCTTCCCTCTTCTGCATTAACTCTCTCTTTTACCTCTTTCCCCCTCGACTGTCTCTTTTCCCTGGTTTCCCCCTTGTCAATGAACACTCTCTTTCCCTTCGACTCTCTCTTGTCTCTGATTTTCGCCTTTGCCCTCGCATGACTCTTTCCCCAGTTTTTCCGTGAACTGTCTCTTCTCCATCATTTCTCATCGCCTGTCTTTTTTCCTTGATTTCCCTTTTTTCCATGAACTCTCTCTTCCCCTGCTTTTCCCTCGCCTGTCTCTCTTCCCTGGTTTTCCTCTATGCACTTGCATGTGTGTTTCCCCTCTTTTCATCGTTTGTCTCTTTTATCTCTTTTCGCCTCGCCTGTCTCTTTTCTCTTCCTTCTCTCTTCTGCATTGACTCTCTCTTTTACCTCTTTCCCCCTCGCCTGTCTCTTTACCTTAGATTCCCTTTTTACCATGAACTCTCTCTGCCCCTGGTTGTCCCTCGCCTGCCTCTTTCCCCTGGTTTCCCTCTTCTCCATGAACTCTCCCTTCCACTCTTTTCCCTCTACTGCCTCTTTTCCCTGGTTTCCCTCTACTGCATTAATTCTCTCTTTTACCTCTTTCCCCCTCGACTGTCTCTTTTCCCTGGTTTCCCCCTTTTCAATTAACACTCTCTTTCCTATCAACTCTCTCTTGTCCCTAATTTTCGCCTTTGCCCTCGCATGACTCTTTCCCCAGTTTTTCCGTGAACTGTCTCTTCTCCATCGTTTCTCATCGCCTATTTTCCCTGCTTTCCCTTTTTTCCATAAATTCTCTCTTTCCCCTCTTTTTCCTCGCCTCTTTTCACTGGTTTCCCTTTTTTCCATGAACCCTCTCTTTCCCCTCTTTTTCCTCGCCTGTCTCTTTTCACTGGTTTCCCTCTTTTCCATGAAGTCTCGCTTTCCCATATTTTCGGTCGCGAGTCTCTTTTCCTCGGTTCCCCGCTTTTTCCATGAACTCTCTCTTTCCCTTCTTTTCCCTCGCGTGTTTCTTTTCCCTTCTTTTCCCTCGCATGTCACTTTTCCCTGGTTTTCCTCTATGCCCTCGCCTGTCTCTTTCCCCTCTTTTCATCGTTTGACTCTTTTATCTCTATTCGCCTCGCCTGTCTCTCTTATCATCTTTACCTCTTCTGCATTAACTCTCTCTTTTACCTCTTTCCCCCTCGCCTCTTTTCCCAGGATTCCCTTTTTACCATGAAATCTCTCTTCCCCTGCTTTTCCCTCACCTGTCTCTTTTCACTGGTTTCCCTCTTTTCCATGAAGTCTCTCTTTCCCTTCTTTTCCCTCGCCTGCCTCTTCTCCTTGCTTTTCCTCTTTTCCATGAACTCTTCCTTTCCCTTCTTTTCCCGCTCCTGCCTCTTTTCCCTGCCTTCCCTCTTCTGCATTCACTCTCTCTTTTACCTCTTTCCCCGTCGCCTGTCCCTTTTCCCTGGTTTCCCTCGTTTCCATGAACTCTCCCTTCCACTCTTTTTCCTCGCCTGCCTCTTTTCCCTGGTTTCCCTCTACTGCATTAATTCTCTCTTTTACCTCTTTCCCCCTCGACTGTCTCTGCACTGGTTTCCCCCTTTTCAATTAACACTCTCTTTCCAATAGACTCTGTCTTGTCCCTGCTTTTCGCCTTTGCCCTCGCATGACTCTTTCCACAGTGTTTCCATGAGCTGTCTCTTTTCCATCATTTCTCATCGCCTGTCTTTTTTCCTTGATTTCCCTTTTTTCCATGAACTCTCTCTTCCCCTGCTTTTCCCTCGCCTGTCTCTCTTCCCTGGTTTTCCTCTATGCACTTGCATGTGTGTTTCCCCTCTTTTCATCGTTTGTCTCTTTTATCTCTTTTCACCTCGCCTGTCTCTTTTCTCTTCCTTCTCTCTTCTGCATTGACTCTCTCTTTTACCTCTTTCCCCCTCGCCTGTCTCTTTACCTTAGATTCCCTTTTTACCATGAACTCTCTCTGCCCCTGGTTGTCCCTCGCCTGCCTCTTTCCCCTGGTTTCCCTCTTCTCCATGAACTCTCCCTTCCACTCTTTTCCCTCTACTGCCTCTTTTCCCTGGTTTCCCTCTACTGCATTAATTCTCTCTTTTACCTCTTTCCCCCTCGACTGTCTCTTTTCCCTGGTTTCCCCCTTTTCAATTAACACTCTCTTTCCAATCGACTCTCTCTTGTCCCTAATTTTCGCCGTTGCCCTCGCATGACTCTTTCCCCAGTTTTTCCGTGAACTGTCTCTTCTCCATCGTTTCTCATCGCCTATTTTCCCTGCTTTCCCTTTTTTCCATAAATTCTCTCTTTCCCCTCTTTTTCCTCGCCTCTTTTCACTGGTTTCCCTTTTTTCCATGAACCCTCTCTTTCCCCTCTTTTTCCTCGCCTGTCTCTTTTCACTGGTTTCCCTCTTTTCCATGAAGTCTCGCTTTCCCATATTTTCGGTCGCGAGTCTCTTTTCCTCGGTTCCCCGCTTTTTCCATGAACTCTCTCTTTCCCTTCTTTTCCCTCGCGTGTTTCTTTTCCCTTCTTTTCCCTCGCATGTCACTTTTCCCTGGTTTTCCTCTATGCCCTCGCCTGTCTCTTTCCCCTCTTTTCATCGTTTGACTCTTTTATCTCTATTCGCCTCGCCTGTCTCTCTTATCATCTTTACCTCTTCTGCATTAACTCTCTCTTTTACCTCTTTCCCCCTCGCCTCTTTTCCCAGGATTCCCTTTTTACCATGAAATCTCTCTTCCCCTGCTTTTCCCTCACCTGTCTCTTTTCACTGGTTTCCCTCTTTTCCATGAAGTCTCTCTTTCCCTTCTTTTCCCTCGCCTGCCTCTTCTCCTTGCTTTTCCTCTTTTCCATGAACTCTTCCTTTCCCTTCTTTTCCCGCTCCTGCCTCTTTTCCCTGCCTTCCCTCTTCTGCATTCACTCTCTCTTTTACCTCTTTCCCCGTCGCCTGTCCCTTTTCCCTGGTTTCCCTCGTTTCCATGAACTCTCCCTTCCACTCTTTTTCCTCGCCTGCCTCTTTTCCCTGGTTTCCCTCTTCTGCATTAATTCTCTCTTTTACCTCTTTCCCCCTCGACTGTCTCTTTTCCCTGGTTTCCCCCTTGTCAATGAACACTCTCTTTCCAATAGACTCTGTCTTGTCCCTGCTTTTCGCCTTTGCCCTCGCATGACTCTTTCCACAGTGTTTCCATGAGCTGTCTCTTTTCCATCATTTCTCATCGCCTGTCTTTTTTCCTTGATTTCCCTTTTTTCCATGAACTCTCTCTTCCCCTGCTTTTCCCTCGCCTGTCTCTCTTCCCTGGTTTTCCTCTATGCACTTGCATGTGTGTTTCCCCTCTTTTCATCGTTTGTCTCTTTTATCTCTTTTCGCCTCGCCTGTCTCTTTTCTCTTCCTTCTCTCTTCTGCATTGACTCTCTCTTTTACCTCTTTCCCCCTCGCCTGTCTCGTTACCTTAGATTCCCTTTTTACCATGAACTCTCTCTGCCCCTGGTTGTCCCTCGCCTGCCTCTTTCCCCTGGTTTCCCTCTTCTCCATGAACTCTTCCTTTCCCTTCTTTTCCCTCGCCTGCCTCTTTTCCCTGCCTTCCCTCTTCTGCATTAACTCTCTCTTTTACCTCTTTCCCCCTCGCCTATCCCTTTTCCCTGGTTTCCCTTTTTTCCATTAACTCTCTCTTCCCATTCTTTTCCCTTGCCTATCTCTTTTCCCTGGTTTCCCTCTTTTCCATGAACTCTCCCTTCCACTCTTTTTCCTCGCCTGCCTCTTTTCCCTGGTTTCCCTCTACTGCATTAATTCTCTCTTTTACCTCTTTCCCCCTCGACTGTCTCTTTTCCCTGGTTTCCCCCTTGTCAATGAACACTCTCTTTCCCTTCGACTCTCTCTTGTCCCTGATTTTCGCCTTTGCCCTCGCATGACTCTTTCCACAGTGTTTCCATGAGCTGTCTCTTTTCCATCATTTCTCATCGCCTGTCTTTTTTCCTTGATTTCCCTTTTTTCCATGAACTCTCTCTTCCCCTGCTTTTCCCTCGCCTGTCTCTCTTCCCTGGTTTTCCTCTATGCACTTGCATGTGTGTTTCCCCTCTTTTCATCGTTTGTCTCTTTTATCTCTTTCCCCCTCGCCTGTCTCTTTACCTTAGATTCCCTTTTTACCATGAACTCTCTCTGCCCCTGGTTGTCCCTCGCCTGCCTCTTTCCCCTGGTTTCCCTCTTCTCCATGAACTCTCCCTTCCACTCTTTTCCCTCTACTGCCTCTTTTCCCTGGTTTCCCTCTACTGCATTAATTCTCTCTTTTACCTCTTTCCCCCTCGACTGTCTCTTTTCCCTGGTTTCCCCCTTTTCAATTAACACTCTCTTTCCAATCGACTCTCTCTTGTCCCTAATTTTCGCCGTTGCCCTCGCATGACTCTTTCCCCAGTTTTTCCGTGAACTGTCTCTTCTCCATCGTTTCTCATCGCCTATTTTCCCTGCTTTCCCTTTTTTCCATAAATTCTCTCTTTCCCCTCTTTTTCCTCGCCTCTTTTCACTGGTTTCCCTTTTTTCCATGAACCCTCTCTTTCCCCTCTTTTTCCTCGCCTGTCTCTTTTCACTGGTTTCCCTCTTTTCCATGAAGTCTCGCTTTCCCATATTTTCGGTCGCGAGTCTCTTTTCCTCGGTTCCCCGCTTTTTCCATGAACTCTCTCTTTCCCTTCTTTTCCCTCGCGTGTTTCTTTTCCCTTCTTTTCCCTCGCATGTCACTTTTCCCTGGTTTTCCTCTATGCCCTCGCCTGTCTCTTTCCCCTCTTTTCATCGTTTGACTCTTTTATCTCTATTCGCCTCGCCTGTCTCTCTTATCATCTTTACCTCTTCTGCATTAACTCTCTCTTTTACCTCTTTCCCCCTCGCCTCTTTTCCCAGGATTCCCTTTTTACCATGAAATCTCTCTTCCCCTGCTTTTCCCTCACCTGTCTCTTTTCACTGGTTTCCCTCTTTTCCATGAAGTCTCTCTTTCCCTTCTTTTCCCTCGCCTGCCTCTTCTCCTTGCTTTTCCTCTTTTCCATGAACTCTTCCTTTCCCTTCTTTTCCCGCTCCTGCCTCTTTTCCCTGCCTTCCCTCTTCTGCATTCACTCTCTCTTTTACCTCTTTCCCCGTCGCCTGTCCCTTTTCCCTGGTTTCCCTCGTTTCCATGAACTCTCCCTTCCACTCTTTTTCCTCGCCTGCCTCTTTTCCCTGGTTTCCCTCTACTGCATTAATTCTCTCTTTTACCTCTTTCCCCCTCGACTGTCTCTTTTCCCTGGTTTCCCCCTTTTCAATTAACACTCTCTTTCCAATAGACTCTGTCTTGTCCCTGCTTTTCGCCTTTGCCCTCGCATGACTCTTTCCACAGTGTTTCCATGAGCTGTCTCTTTTCCATCATTTCTCATCGCCTGTCTTTTTTCCTTGATTTCCCTTTTTTCCATGAACTCTCTCTTCCCCTGCTTTTCCCTCGCCTGTCTCTCTTCCCTGGTTTTCCTCTATGCACTTGCATGTGTGTTTCCCCTCTTTTCATCGTTTGTCTCTTTTATCTCTTTTCGCCTCGCCTGTCTCTTTTCTCTTCCTTCTCTCTTCTGCATTGACTCTCTCTTTTACCTCTTTCCCCCTCGCCTGTCTCTTTACCTTAGATTCCCTTTTTACCATGAACTCTCTCTGCCCCTGGTTGTCCCTCGCCTGCCTCTTTCCCCTGGTTTCCCTCTTCTCCATGAACTCTTCCTTTCCCTTCTTTTCCCTCTACTGCCTCTTTTCCCTGCCTTCCCTCTTCTGCATTAACTCTCTCTTTTACCTCTTTCCCCCTCGCCTATCCCTTTTCCCTGGTTCCCTTTTTTCCATTAACTCTCTCTTCCCATTTTTTTCCCTTGCCTATCTCTTTTCCCTGGTTTCCCTCTTTTCCATGAACTCTCCCTTCCACTCTTTTTCCTCGCCTGCCTCTTTTCCCTGGTTTCCCTCTACTGCATTAATTCTCTCTTTTACCTCTTTCCCCCTCGACTGTCTCTTTTCCCTGGTTTCCCCCTTTTCAATTAACACTCTCTTTCCAATAGACTCTGTCTTGTCCCTGCTTTTCGCCTTTGCCCTCGCATGACTCTTTCCACAGTGTTTCCATGAGCTGTCTCTTTTCCATCATTTCTCATCGCCTGTCTTTTTTCCTTGATTTCCCTTTTTTCCATGAACTCTCTCTTCCCCTGCTTTTCCCTCGCCTGTCTCTCTTCCCTGGTTTTCCTCTATGCACTTGCATGTGTGTTTCCCCTCTTTTCATCGTTTGTCTCTTTTATCTCTTTCCCCCTCGCCTGTCTCTTTACCTTAGATTCCCTTTTTACCATGAACTCTCTCTGCCCCTGGTTGTCCCTCGCCTGCCTCTTTCCCCTGGTTTCCCTCTTCTCCATGAACTCTTCCTTTCCCTTCTTTTCCCTCGCCTGCCTCTTTTCCCTGCCTTCCCTCTTCTGCATTAACTCTCTCTTTTACCTCTTTCCCCCTCGCCTATCCCTTTTCCCTGGTTTCCCTTTTTTCCATTAACTCTCTCTTCCCATTTTTTTCCCTTGCCTATCTCTTTTCCGTGGTTTCCCTCTTTTCCATGAACTCTCCCTTCCACTCTTTTTCCTCGCCTGCCTCTTTTCCCTGGTTTCCCTCTACTGCATTAATTCTCTCTTTTACCTCTTTCCCCCTCGACTGTCTCTTTTCCCTGGTTTCCCCCTTGTCAATGAACACTCTCTTTCCCTTCGACTCTCTCTTGTCCCTGATTTTCGCCTTTGCCCTCGCATGACTCTTTCCCCAGTTTTTCCGTGAACTGTCTCTTCTCCATCATTTCTCATCGCCTGTCTTTTTTCCTTGATTTCCCTTTTTTCCATGAACTCTCTCTTCCCCTGCTTTTCCCTCGCCTGTCTCTCTTCCCTGGTTTTCCTCTATGCACTTGCATGTGTGTTTCCCCTCTTTTCATCGTTTGTCTCTTTTATCTCTTTTCACCTCGCCTGTCTCTTTTCTCTTCCTTCTCTCTTCTGCATTGACTCTCTCTTTTACCTCTTTCCCCCTCGCCTGTCTCTTTACCTTAGATTCCCTTTTTACAATGAACTCTCTCTGCCCCTGGTTGTCCCTCGCCTGCCTCTTTCCCCTGGTTTCCCTCTTCTCCATGAACTCTCCCTTCCACTCTTTTCCCTCTACTGCCTCTTTTCCCTGGTTTCCCTCTACTGCATTAATTCTCTCTTTTACCTCTTTCCCCCTCGACTGTCTCTTTTCCCTGGTTTCCCCCTTTTCAATTAACACTCTCTTTCCTATCAACTCTCTCTTGTCCCTAATTTTCGCCTTTGTCCTCGCATGACTCTTTCCCCAGTTTTTCCGTGAACTGTCTCTTCTCCATCGTTTCTCATCGCCTATTTTCCCTGCTTTCCCTTTTTTCCATAAATTCTCTCTTTCCCCTCTTTTTCCTCGCCTCTTTTCACTGGTTTCCCTTTTTTCCATGAACCCTCTCTTTCCCCTCTTTTTCCTCGCCTGTCTCTTTTCACTGGTTTCCCTCTTTTCCATGAAGTCTCGCTTTCCCATATTTTCGGTCGCGAGTCTCTTTTCCTCGGTTCCCCGCTTTTTCCATGAACTCTCTCTTTCCCTTCTTTTCCCTCGCGTGTTTCTTTTCCCTTCTTTTCCCTCGCATGTCACTTTTCCCTGGTTTTCCTCTATGCCCTCGCCTGTCTCTTTCCCCTCTTTTCATCGTTTGACTCTTTTATCTCTATTCGCCTCGCCTGTCTCTCTTATCATCTTTACCTCTTCTGCATTAACTCTCTCTTTTACCTCTTTCCCCCTCGCCTCTTTTCCCAGGATTCCCTTTTTACCATGAAATCTCTCTTCCCCTGCTTTTCCCTCACCTGTCTCTTTTCACTGGTTTCCCTCTTTTCCATGAAGTCTCTCTTTCCCTTCTTTTCCCTCGCCTGCCTCTTCTCCTTGCTTTTCCTCTTTTCCATGAACTCTTCCTTTCCCTTCTTTTCCCGCTCCTGCCTCTTTTCCCTGCCTTCCCTCTTCTGCATTCACTCTCTCTTTTACCTCTTTCCCCGTCGCCTGTCCCTTTTCCCTGGTTTCCCTCGTTTCCATGAACTCTCCCTTCCACTCTTTTTCCTCGCCTGCCTCTTTTCCCTGGTTTCCCTCTTCTGCATTAATTCTCTCTTTTACCTCTTTCCCCCTCGACTGTCTCTTTTCCCTGGTTTCCCCCTTGTCAATGAACACTCTCTTTCCAATAGACTCTCTCTTGTCCCTGCTTTTCGCCTTTGCCCTCGCATGACTCTTTCCACAGTGTTTCCATGAGCTGTCTCTTTTCCATCATTTCTCATCGCCTGTCTTTTTTCCTTGATTTCCCTTTTTTCCATGAACTCTCTCTTCCCCTGCTTTTCCCTCGCCTGTCTCTCTTCCCTGGTTTTCCTCTATGCACTTGCATGTGTGTTTCCCCTCTTTTCATCGTTTGTCTCTTTTATCTCTTTTCGCCTCGCCTGTCTCTTTTCTCTTCCTTCTCTCTTCTGCATTGACTCTCTCTTTTACCTCTTTCCCCCTCGCCTGTCTCGTTACCTTAGATTCCCTTTTTACCATGAACTCTCTCTGCCCCTGGTTGTCCCTCGCCTGCCTCTTTCCCCTGGTTTCCCTCTTCTCCATGAACTCTTCCTTTCCCTTCTTTTCCCTCGCCTGCCTCTTTTCCCTGCCTTCCCTCTTCTGCATTAACTCTCTCTTTTACCTCTTTCCCCCTCGCCTATCCCTTTTCCCTGGTTTCCCTTTTTTCCATTAACTCTCTCTTCCCATTCTTTTCCCTTGCCTATCTCTTTTCCCTGGTTTCCCTCTTTTCCATGAACTCTCCCTTCCACTCTTTTTCCTCGCCTGCCTCTTTTCCCTGGTTTCCCTCTACTGCATTAATTCTCTCTTTTACCTCTTTCCCCCTCGACTGTCTCTTTTCCCTGGTTTCCCCCTTGTCAATGAACACTCTCTTTCCCTTCGACTCTCTCTTGTCCCTGATTTTCGCCTTTGCCCTCGCATGACTCTTTCCACAGTGTTTCCATGAGCTGTCTCTTTTCCATCATTTCTCATCGCCTGTCTTTTTTCCTTGATTTCCCTTTTTTCCATGAACTCTCTCTTCCCCTGCTTTTCCCTCGCCTGTCTCTCTTCCCTGGTTTTCCTCTATGCACTTGCATGTGTGTTTCCCCTCTTTTCATCGTTTGTCTCTTTTATCTCTTTCCCCCTCGCCTGTCTCTTTACCTTAGATTCCCTTTTTACCATGAACTCTCTCTGCCCCTGGTTGTCCCTCGCCTGCCTCTTTCCCCTGGTTTCCCTCTTCTCCATGAACTCTTCCTTTCCATTCTTTTCCCTCTACTGCCTCTTTCCCCTGCCTTCCCTCTTCTGCATTAACTCTCTCTTTTACCTCTTTCCCCCTCGACTGTCTCTTTTCCCTGGTTTCCCCCTTTTCAATTAACACTCTCTTTCCAATCGACTCTCTCTTGTCCCTAATTTTCGCCTTTGCCCTCGCATGACTCTTTCCCCAGTTTTTCCGTGAACTGTCTCTTCTCCATCGTTTCTCATCGCCTATTTTCCCTGCTTTCCCTTTTTTCCATAAATTCTCTCTTTCCCCTCTTTTTCCTCGCCTCTTTTCACTGGTTTCCCTTTTTTCCATGAACCCTCTCTTTCCCCTCTTTTTCCTCGCCTCTTTTCACTGGTTTCCCTCTTTTCCATGAAGTCTCGCTTTCCCATATTTTCGGTCGCGAGTCTCTTTTCCTCGGTTCCCCGCTTTTTCCATGAACTCTCTCTTTCCCTTCTTTTCCCTCGCGTGTTTCTTTTCCCTTCTTTTCCCTCGCATGTCACTTTTCCCTGGTTTTCCTCTATGCCCTCGCCTGTCTCTTTCCCCTCTTTTCATCGTTTGACTCTTTTATCTCTATTCGCCTCGCCTGTCTCTCTTATCATCTTTACCTCTTCTGCATTAACTCTCTCTTTTACCTCTTTCCCCCTCGCCTCTTTTCCCAGGATTCCCTTTTTACCATGAAATCTCTCTTCCCCTGCTTTTCCCTCACCTGTCTCTTTTCACTGGTTTCCCTCTTTTCCATGAAGTCTCTCTTTCCCTTCTTTTCCCTCGCCTGCCTCTTCTCCTTGCTTTTCCTCTTTTCCATGAACTCTTCCTTTCCCTTCTTTTCCCGCTCCTGCCTCTTTTCCCTGCCTTCCCTCTTCTGCATTCACTCTCTCTTTTACCTCTTTCCCCGTCGCCTGTCCCTTTTCCCTGGTTTCCCTCGTTTCCATGAACTCTCCCTTCCACTCTTTTTCCTCGCCTGCCTCTTTTCCCTGGTTTCCCTCTACTGCATTAATTCTCTCTTTTACCTCTTTCCCCCTCGACTGTCTCTTTTCCCTGGTTTCCCCCTTTTCAATTAACACTCTCTTTCCAATAGACTCTGTCTTGTCCCTGCTTTTCGCCTTTGCCCTCGCATGACTCTTTCCACAGTGTTTCCATGAGCTGTCTCTTTTCCATCATTTCTCATCGCCTGTCTTTTTTCCTTGATTTCCCTTTTTTCCATGAACTCTCTCTTCCCCTGCTTTTCCCTCGCCTGTCTCTCTTCCCTGGTTTTCCTCTATGCACTTGCATGTGTGTTTCCCCTCTTTTCATCGTTTGTCTCTTTTATCTCTTTCCCCCTCGCCTGTCTCTTTACCTTAGATTCCCTTTTTACCATGAACTCTCTCTGCCCCTGGTTGTCCCTCGCCTGCCTCTTTCCCCTGGTTTCCCTCTTCTCCATGAACTCTTCCTTTCCCTTCTTTTCCCTCGCCTGCCTCTTTTCCCTGCCTTCCCTCTTCTGCATTAACTCTCTCTTTTACCTCTTTCCCCCTCGCCTATCCCTTTTCCCTGGTTTCCCTTTTTTCCATTAACTCTCTCTTCCCATTTTTTTCCCTTGCCTATCTCTTTTCCGTGGTTTCCCTCTTTTCCATGAACTCTCCCTTCCACTCTTTTTCCTCGCCTGCCTCTTTTCCCTGGTTTCCCTCTACTGCATTAATTCTCTCTTTTACCTCTTTCCCCCTCGACTGTCTCTTTTCCCTGGTTTCCCCCTTGTCAATGAACACTCTCTTTCCCTTCGACTCTCTCTTGTCCCTGATTTTCGCCTTTGCCCTCGCATGACTCTTTCCCCAGTTTTTCCGTGAACTGTCTCTTCTCCATCATTTCTCATCGCCTGTCTTTTTTCCTTGATTTCCCTTTTTTCCATGAACTCTCTCTTCCCCTGCTTTTCCCTCGCCTGTCTCTCTTCCCTGGTTTTCCTCTATGCACTTGCATGTGTGTTTCCCCTCTTTTCATCGTTTGTCTCTTTTATCTCTTTTCACCTCGCCTGTCTCTTTTCTCTTCCTTCTCTCTTCTGCATTGACTCTCTCTTTTACCTCTTTCCCCCTCGCCTGTCTCTTTACCTTAGATTCCCTTTTTACAATGAACTCTCTCTGCCCCTGGTTGTCCCTCGCCTGCCTCTTTCCCCTGGTTTCCCTCTTCTCCATGAACTCTCCCTTCCACTCTTTTCCCTCTACTGCCTCTTTTCCCTGGTTTCCCTCTACTGCATTAATTCTCTCTTTTACCTCTTTCCCCCTCGACTGTCTCTTTTCCCTGGTTTCCCCCTTTTCAATTAACACTCTCTTTCCTATCAACTCTCTCTTGTCCCTAATTTTCGCCTTTGTCCTCGCATGACTCTTTCCCCAGTTTTTCCGTGAACTGTCTCTTCTCCATCGTTTCTCATCGCCTATTTTCCCTGCTTTCCCTTTTTTCCATAAATTCTCTCTTTCCCCTCTTTTTCCTCGCCTCTTTTCACTGGTTTCCCTTTTTTCCATGAACCCTCTCTTTCCCCTCTTTTTCCTCGCCTGTCTCTTTTCACTGGTTTCCCTCTTTTCCATGAAGTCTCGCTTTCCCATATTTTCGGTCGCGAGTCTCTTTTCCTCGGTTCCCCGCTTTTTCCATGAACTCTCTCTTTCCCTTCTTTTCCCTCGCGTGTTTCTTTTCCCTTCTTTTCCCTCGCATGTCACTTTTCCCTGGTTTTCCTCTATGCCCTCGCCTGTCTCTTTCCCCTCTTTTCATCGTTTGACTCTTTTATCTCTATTCGCCTCGCCTGTCTCTCTTATCATCTTTACCTCTTCTGCATTAACTCTCTCTTTTACCTCTTTCCCCCTCGCCTCTTTTCCCAGGATTCCCTTTTTACCATGAAATCTCTCTTCCCCTGCTTTTCCCTCACCTGTCTCTTTTCACTGGTTTCCCTCTTTTCCATGAAGTCTCTCTTTCCCTTCTTTTCCCTCGCCTGCCTCTTCTCCTTGCTTTTCCTCTTTTCCATGAACTCTTCCTTTCCCTTCTTTTCCCGCTCCTGCCTCTTTTCCCTGCCTTCCCTCTTCTGCATTCACTCTCTCTTTTACCTCTTTCCCCGTCGCCTGTCCCTTTTCCCTGGTTTCCCTCGTTTCCATGAACTCTCCCTTCCACTCTTTTTCCTCGCCTGCCTCTTTTCCCTGGTTTCCCTCTACTGCATTAATTCTCTCTTTTACCTCTTTCCCCCTCGACTGTCTCTTTTCCCTGGTTTCCCCCTTTTCAATTAACACTCTCTTTCCAATAGACTCTGTCTTGTCCCTGCTTTTCGCCTTTGCCCTCGCATGACTCTTTCCACAGTGTTTCCATGAGCTGTCTCTTTTCCATCATTTCTCATCGCCTGTCTTTTTTCCTTGATTTCCCTTTTTTCCATGAACTCTCTCTTTCCCCTCTTTTCCCTCGCCTGTCTCTCTTCCCTGGTTTTCCTCTATGCACTTGCATGTGTGTTTCCCCTCTTTTCATCGTTTGTCTCTTTTATCTCTTTTCACCTCGCCTGTCTCTTTTCTCTTCCTTCTCTCTTCTGCATTGACTCTCTCTTTTACCTCTTTCCCCCTCGCCTGTCTCTTTACCTTAGATTCCCTTTTTACCATGAACTCTCTCTGCCCCTGGTTGTCCCTCGCCTGCCTCTTTCCCCTGGTTTCCCTCTTCTCCATGAACTCTCCCTTCCACTCTTTTCCCTCTACTGCCTCTTTTCCCTGCCTTCCCTCTTCTGCATTCACTCTCTCTTTTACCTCTTTCCCCCTCGCCTATCCCTTTTCCCTGGTTCCCTTTTTTCCATTAACTCTCTCTTCCCATTTTTTTCCCTTGCCTATCTCTTTTCCCTGGTTTCCCTCTTTTCCATGAACTCTCCCTTCCACTCTTTTTCCTCGCCTGCCTCTTTTCCCTGGTTTCCCTCTACTGCATTAATTCTCTCTTTTACCTCTTTCCCCCTCGACTGTCTCTTTTCCCTGGTTTCCCCCTTTTCAATTAACACTCTCTTTCCAATCGACTCTCTCTTGTCCCTAATTTTCGCCTTTGCCCTCGCATGACTCTTTCCCCAGTTTTTCCGTGAACTGTCTCTTCTCCATCGTTTCTCATCGCCTATTTTCCCTGCTTTCCCTTTTTTCCATAAATTCTCTCTTTCCCCTCTTTTTCCTCGCCTCTTTTCACTGGTTTCCCTTTTTTCCATGAACCCTCTCTTTCCCCTCTTTTTCCTCGCCTGTCTCTTTTCACTGGTTTCCCTCTTTTCCATGAAGTCTCGCTTTCCCATATTTTCGGTCGCGAGTCTCTTTTCCTCGGTTCCCCGCTTTTTCCATGAACTCTCTCTTTCCCTTCTTTTCCCTCGCCTGCCTCTTCTCCTTGCTTTTCCTCTTTTCCATGAACTCTTCCTTTCCCTTCTTTTCCCGCTCCTGCCTCTTTTCCCTGCCTTCCCTCTTCTGCATTCACTCTCTCTTTTACCTCTTTCCCCCTCGCCTGTCCCTTTTCCCTGGTTTCCCTCGTTTCCATGAACTCTCCCTTCCACTCTTTTTCCTCGCCTGCCTCTTTTCCCTGGTTTCCCTCTTCTGCATTAATTCTCTCTTTTACCTCTTTCCCCCTCGACTGTCTCTTTTCCCTGGTTTCCCCCTTTTCAATTAACACTCTCTTTCCAATAGACTCTGTCTTGTTCCTGCTTTTCGCCTTTGCCCTCGCATGACTCTTTCCACAGTGTTTCCATGAGCTGTCTCTTTTCCATCATTTCTCATCGCCTGTCTTTTTTCCTTGATTTCCCTTTTTTCCATGAACTCTCTCTTCCCCTGCTTTTCCCTCGCCTGTCTCTCTTCCCTGGTTTTCCTCTATGCACTTGCATGTGTGTTTCCCCTCTTTTCATCGTTTGTCTCTTTTATCTCTTTCCCCCCTCGCCTGTCTCTTTACCTTAGATTCCCTTTTTACCATGAACTCTCTCTGCCCCTGGTTGTCCCTCGCCTGCCTCTTTCCCCTGGTTTCCCTCTTCTCCATGAACTCTTCCTTTCCCTTCTTTTCCCTCTACTGCCTCTTTCCCCTGCCTTCCCTCTTCTGCATTAACTCTCTCTTTTACCTCTTTCCCCCTCGACTGTCTCTTTTCCCTGGTTTCCCCCTTTTCAATTAACACTCTCTTTCCAATCGACTCTCTCTTGTCCCTAATTTTCGCCTTTGCCCTCGCATGACTCTTTCCCCAGTTTTTCCGTGAACTGTCTCTTCTCCATCGTTTCTCATCGCCTATTTTCCCTGCTTTCCCTTTTTTCCATAAATTCTCTCTTTCCCCTCTTTTTCCTCGCCTCTTTTCACTGGTTTCCCTTTTTTCCATGAACCCTCTCTTTCCCCTCTTTTTCCTCGCCTGTCTCTTTTCACTGCTTTCCCTCTTTTCCATGAAGTCTCGCTTTCCCATATTTTCGGTCGCGAGTCTCTTTTCCTCGGTTCCCCGCTTTTTCCATGAACTCTCTCTTTCCCTTCTTTTCCCTCGCGTGTTTCTTTTCCCTTCTTTTCCCTCGCATGTCACTTTTCCCTGGTTTTCCTCTATGCCCTCGCCTGTCTCTTTCCCCTCTTTTCATCGTTTGACTCTTTTATCTCTATTCGCCTCGCCTGTCTCTCTTATCGTCTTTACCTCTTCTGCATTAACTCTCTCTTTTACCTCTTTCCCCCTCGCCTCTTTTCCCAGGATTCCCTTTTTACCATGAACTCTCTCTGCCCCTGGTTGTCCCTCGCCTGCCTCTTTCCCCTGGTTTCCCTCTTCTCCATGAACTCTTCCTTTCCCTTCTTTTCCCTCGCCTGCCTCTTTTCCCTGCCTTCCCTCTTCTGCATTAACTCTCTCTTTTACCTCTTTCCCCCTCGCCTATCCCTTTTCCCTGGTTCCCTTTTTTCCATTAACTCTCTCTTCCCATTTTTTTCCCTTGCCTATCTCTTTTCCCTGGTTTCCCTCTTTTCCATGAACTCTCCCTTCCACTCTTTTTCCTCGCCTGCCTCTTTTCCCTGCCTTCCCTCTTCTGCATTAACTCTCTCTTTTACCTCTTTCCCCCTCGCTTATCCCTTTTCCCTGGTTTCCCTTTTTTCCATTAACTCTCTCTTCCCATTCTTTTCCCTTGCCTATCTCTTTTCCCTGGTTTCCCTCTTTTCCATGAACTCTCCCTTCCACTCTTTTTCCTCGCCTGCCTCTTTTCCCTGGTTTCCCTCTACTGCATTAATTCTCTCTTTTACCTCTTTCCCCCTCGACTGTCTCTTTTCCCTGGTTTCCCCCCTTTTCAATTAACACTCTCTTTCCAATCGACTCTCTCTTGTCCCTAATTTTCGCCTTTGCCCTCGCATGACTCTTTCCCCAGTTTTTCCGTGAACTGTCTCTTCTCCATCGTTTCTCATCGCCTATTTTCCCTGCTTTCCCTTTTTGCCATAAATTCTGTCTTTCCCCTCTTTTTCCTCGCCTCTTTTCACTGGTTTCCCTTTTTTCCATGAACCCTCTCTTTCCCCTCTTTTTCCTCGCCTGTCTCTTTTCACTGGTTTCCCTCTTTTCCATGAAGTCTCGCTTTCCCATATTTTCGATCGCGAGTCTCTTTTCCTCGGTTCCCCGCTTTTTCCATGAACTCTCTCTTTCCCTTCTTTTCCCTCGCGTGTTTCTTTTCCCTTCTTTTCCCTCGCATGTCACTTTTCCCTGGTTTTCCTCTATGCCCTCGCCTGTCTCTTTCCCCTCTTTTCATCGTTTGACTCTTTTATCTCTATTCGCCTCGCCTGTCTCTCTTATCGTCTTTACCTCTTCTGCATTAACTCTCTCTTTTACCTCTTTCCCCCTCGCCTCTTTTCCCAGGATTCCCTTTTTACCATGAAATCTCTCTTCCCCTGCTTTTCCCTCACCTGTCTCTTTTCACTGGTTTCCCTCTTTTCCATGAACTCTTCCTTTCCCTTCTTTTCCCGCTCCTGCCTCTTTTCCCTGCCTTCCCTCTTCTGCATTCACTCTCTCTTTTACCTCTTTCCCCCTCGCCTGTCCCTTTTCCCTGGTTTCCCTCGTTTCCATGAACTCTCCCTTCCACTCTTTTTCCTCGCCTGCCTCTTTTCCCTGGTTTCCCTCTTCTGCATTAATTCTCTCTTTTACCTCTTTCCCCCTCGACTGTCTCTTTTCCCTGGTTTCCCCCTTGTCAATGAACACTCTCTTTCCCTTCGACTCTCTCTTGTCCCTGATTTTCGCCTTTGCCCTCGCATGACTCTTTCCCCAGTTTTTCCGTGAACTGTCTCTTCTCCATCATTTCTCATCGCCTGTCTTTTTTCCTTGATTTCCCTTTTTTCCATGAACTCTCTCTTCCCCTGCTTTTCCCTCGCCTATCTCTCTTCCCTGGTTTTCCTCTATGCACTTGCATGTGTGTTTCCCCTCTTTTCATCGTTTGTCTCTTTTATCTCTTTTCGCCTCGCCTGTCTCTTTTCTCTTCCTTCTCTCTTCTGCATTGACTCTCTCTTTTACCTCTTTCCCCCTCGCCTGTCTCGTTACCTTAGATTCCCTTTTTACCATGAACTCTCTCTGCCCCTGGTTGTCCCTCGCCTGCCTCTTTCCCCTGGTTTCCCTCTTCTCCATGAACTCTCCCTTCCACTCTTTTTCCTCGCCTGCCTCTTTTTCCCTGGTTTCCCTCTACTGCATTAATTCTCTCTTTTACCTCTTTCCCCCTCGACTGTCTCTTTTCCCTGGTTTCCCCCTTTTCAATTAACACTCTCTTTCCAATCGACTCTCTCTTGTCCCTAATTTTCGCCTTTGCCCTCGCATGACTCTTTCCCCAGTTTTTCCGTGAACTGTCTCTTCTCCATCGTTTCTCATCGCCTATTTTCCCTGCTTTCCCTTTTTTCCATAAATTCTCTCTTTCCCCTCTTTTCCCTCGCCTCTTTTCACTGGTTTCCCTTTTTTCCATGAACTCTCTCTTTCCCCTCTTTTCCCTCGCCTCTTTTCACTGGTTTCCCTTTTTTCCATGAACCCTCTCTTTCCCCTCTTTTTCCTCGCCTGTCTCTTTTCACTGGTTTCCCTCTTTTCCATGAAGTCTCGCTTTCCCATATTTTCGGTCGCGAGTCTCTTTTCCTCGGTTCCCCGCTTTTTCCATGAACTCTCTCTTTCCCTTCTTTTCCCTCGCGTGTTTCTTTTCCCTTCTTTTCCCTCGCATGTCACTTTTCCCTGGTTTTCCTCTATGCCCTCGCCTGTCTCTTTCCCCTCTTTTCATCGTTTGACTCTTTTATCTCTATTCGCCTCGCCTGTCTCTCTTATCATCTTTACCTCTTCTGCATTAACTCTCTCTTTTACCTCTTTCCCCCTCGCCTCTTTTCCCAGGATTCCCTTTTTACCATGAAATCTCTCTTCCCCTGCTTTTCCCTCACCTGTCTCTTTTCACTGGTTTCCCTCTTTTCCATGAAGTCTCTCTTTCCCTTCTTTTCCCTCGCCTGCCTCTTCTCCTTGCTTTTCCTCTTTTCCATGAACTCTTCCTTTCCCTTCTTTTCCCGCTCCTGCCTCTTTTCCCTGCCTTCCCTCTTCTGCATTCACTCTCTCTTTTACCTCTTTCCCCGTCGCCTGTCCCTTTTCCCTGGTTTCCCTCGTTTCCATGAACTCTCCCTTCCACTCTTTTTCCTCGCCTGCCTCTTTTCCCTGGTTTCCCTCTACTGCATTAATTCTCTCTTTTACCTCTTTCCCCCTCGACTGTCTCTTTTCCCTGGTTTCCCCCTTGTCAATGAACACTCTCTTTCCCTTCGACTCTCTCTTGTCCCTGATTTTCGCCTTTGCCCTCGCATGACTCTTTCCCCAGTTTTTCCGTGAACTGTCTCTTCTCCATCGTTTCTCATCGCCTATTTTCCCTGCTTTCCCTTTTTTCCATAAATTCTCTCTTTCCCCTCTTTTTCCTCGCCTCTTTTCACTGGTTTCCCTTTTTTCCATGAACCCTCTCTTTCCCCTCTTTTTCCTCGCCTGTCTCTTTTCACTGGTTTCCCTCTTTTCCATGAAGTCTCGCTTTCCCATATTTTCGGTCGCGAGTCTCTTTTCCTCGGTTCCCCGCTTTTTCCATGAACTCTCTCTTTCCCTTCTTTTCCCTCGCGTGTTTCTTTTCCCTTCTTTTCCCTCGCATGTCACTTTTCCCTGGTTTTCCTCTATGCCCTCGCCTGTCTCTTTCCCCTCTTTTCATCGTTTGACTCTTTTATCTCTATTCGCCTCGCCTGTCTCTCTTATCATCTTTACCTCTTCTGCATTAACTCTCTCTTTTACCTCTTTCTCCCTCGCCTCTTTTCCCAGGATTCCCTTTTTACCATGAAATCTCTCTTCCCCTGCTTTTCCCTCACCTGTCTCTTTTCACTGGTTTCCCTCTTTTCCATGAAGTCTCTCTTTCCCTTCTTTTCCCTCGCCTGCCTCTTCTCCTTGCTTTTCCTCTTTTCCATGAACTCTTCCTTTCCCTTCTTTTCCCGCTCCTGCCTCTTTTCCCTGCCTTCCCTCTTCTGCATTCACTCTCTCTTTTACCTCTTTCCCCGTCGCCTGTCCCTTTTCCCTGGTTTCCCTCGTTTCCATGAACTCTCCCTTCCACTCTTTTTCCTCGCCTGCCTCTTTTCCCTGGTTTCCCTCTACTGCATTAATTCTCTCTTTTACCTCTTTCCCCCTCGACTGTCTCTTTTCCCTGGTTTCCCCCTTTTCAATTAACACTCTCTTTCCCTTCGACTCTGTCTTGTCCCTGCTTTTCGCCTTTGCCCTCGCATGACTCTTTCCACAGTGTTTCCATGAGCTGTCTCTTTTCCATCATTTCTCATCGCCTGTCTTTTTTCCTTGATTTCCCTTTTTTCCATGAACTCTCTCTTCCCCTGCTTTTCCCTCGCCTGTCTCTCTTCCCTGGTTTTCCTCTATGCACTTGCATGTGTGTTTCCCCTCTTTTCATCGTTTGTCTCTTTTATCTCTTTTCGCCTCACCTGTCTCTTTTCTCTTCCTTCTCTCTTCTGCATTGACTCTCTCTTTTACCTCTTTCCCCCTCGCCTGTCTCTTTACCTTAGATTCCCTTTTTACCATGAACTCTCTCTGCCCCTGGTTGTCCCTCGCCTGCCTCTTTCCCCTGGTTTCCCTCTTCTCCATGAACTCTTCCTTTCCCTTCTTTTCCCTCTACTGCCTCTTTTCCCTGCCTTCCCTCTTCTGCATTAACTCTCTCTTTTACCTCTTTCCCCCTCGCCTATCCCTTTTCCCTGGTTTCCCTTTTTTCCATTAACTCTCTCTTCCCATTCTTTTCCCTTGCCTATCTCTTTTCCCTGGTTTCCCTCTTTTCCATGAACTCTCCCTTCCACTCTTTTTCCTCGCCTGCCTCTTTTCCCTGGTTTCCCTCTACTGCATTAATTCTCTCTTTTACCTCTTTCCCCCTCGACTGTCTCTTTTCCCTGGTTTCCCCCTTTTCAATTAACACTCTCTTTCCAATCGACTCTCTCTTGTCCCTAATTTTCGCCTTTGCCCTCGCATGACTCTTTCCCCAGTTTTTCCGTGAACTGTCTCTTCTCCATCGTTTCTCATCGCCTATTTTCCCTGCTTTCCCTTTTTTCCATAAATTCTCTCTTTCCCCTCTTTTTCCTCGCCTCTTTTCACTGGTTTCCCTTTTTTCCATGAACCCTCTCTTTCCCCTCTTTTTCCTCGCCTGTCTCTTTTCACTGGTTTCCCTCTTTTCCATGAAGTCTCGCTTTCCCATATTTTCGGTCGTGAGTCTCTTTTCCTCGGTTCCCCGCTTTTTCCATGAACTCTCTCTTTCCCTTCTTTTCCCTCGCGTGTCACTTTTCCCTGGTTTTCCTCTATGCCCTCGCCTGTCTCTTTCCCCTCTTTTCATCGTTTGACTCTTTTATCTCTATTCGCCTCGCCTGTCTCTCTTATCATCTTTACCTCTTCTGCATTAACTCTCTCTTTTACCTCTTTCTCCCTCGCCTCTTTTCCCAGGATTCCCTTTTTACCATGAAATCTCTCTTCCCCTGCTTTTCCCTCACCTGTCTCTTTTCACTGGTTTCCCTCTTTTCCATGAAGTCTCTCTTTCCCTTCTTTTCCCTCGCCTGCCTCTTCTCCTTGCTTTTCCTCTTTTCCATGAACTCTTCCTTTCCCTTCTTTTCCCGCTCCTGCCTCTTTTCCCTGCCTTCCCTCTTCTGCATTCACTCTCTCTTTTACCTCTTTCCCCCTCGCCTGTCCCTTTTCCCTGGTTTCCCTCGTTTCCATGAACTCTCCCTTCCACTCTTTTTCCTCGCCTGCCTCTTTTCCCTGGTTTCCCTCTTCTGCATTAATTCTCTCTTTTACCTCTTTCCCCCTCGACTGTCTCTTTTCCCTGGTTTCCCCCTTTTCAATTAACACTCTCTTTCCAATAGACTCTGTCTTGTTCCTGCTTTTCGCCTTTGCCCTCGCATGACTCTTTCCACAGTGTTTCCATGAGCTGTCTCTTCTCCATCATTTCTCATCGCCTGTCTTTTTTCCTTGATTTCCCTTTTTTCCATGAACTCTCTCTTCCCCTGCTTTTCCCTCGCCTGTCTCTCTTCCCTGGTTTTCCTCTATGCACTTGCATGTGTGTTTCCCCTCTTTTCATCGTTTGTCTCTTTTATCTCTTTTCGCCTCGCCTGTCTCTTTTCTCTTCCTTCTCTCTTCTGCATTGACTCTCTCTTTTACCTCTTTCCCCCTCGCCTGTCTCTTTACCTTAGATTCCCTTTTTACCATGAACTCTCTCTGCCCCTGGTTGTCCCTCGCCTGCCTCTTTCCCCTGGTTTCCCTCTTCTCCATGAACTCTTCCTTTCCCTTCTTTTCCCTCTACTGCCTCTTTTCCCTGCCTTCCCTCTTCTGCATTAACTCTCTCTTTTACCTCTTTCCCCCTCGCCTATCCCTTTTCCCTGGTTCCCTTTTTTCCATTAACTCTCTCTTCCCATTTTTTTCCCTTGCCTATCTCTTTTCCCTGGTTTCCCTCTTTTCCATGAACTCTCCCTTCCACTCTTTTTCCTCGCCTGCCTCTTTTCCCTGGTTTCCCTCTACTGCATTAATTCTCTCTTTTACCTCTTTCCCCCTCGACTGTCTCTTTTCCCTGGTTTCCCCCTTTTCAATTAACACTCTCTTTCCAATCGACTCTGTCTTGTCCCTGCTTTTCGCCTTTGCCCTCGCATGACTCTTTCCACAGTGTTTCCATGAGCTGTCTCTTTTCCATCATTTCTCATCGCCTGTCTTTTTTCCTTGATTTCCCTTTTTTCCATGAACTCTCTCTTCCCCTGCTTTTCCCTCGCCTGTCTCTCTTCCCTGGTTTTCCTCTATGCACTTGCATGTGTGTTTCCCCTCTTTTCATCGTTTGTCTCTTTTATCTCTTTCCCCCTCGCCTGTCTCTTTACCTTAGATTCCCTTTTTACCATGAACTCTCTCTGCCCCTGGTTGTCCCTCGCCTGCCTCTTTCCCCTGGTTTCCCTCTTCTCCATGAACTCTTCCTTTCCCTTCTTTTCCCTCGCCTGCCTCTTTTCCCTACCTTCCCTCTTCTGCATTAACTCTCTCTTTTACCTCTTTCCCCCTCGCCTATCCCTTTTCCCTGGTTTCCCTTTTTTCCATTAACTCTCTCTTCCCATTCTTTTCCCTTGCCTATCTCTTTTCCCTGGTTTCCCTCTTTTCCATGAACTCTCCCTTCCACTCTTTTTCCTCGCCTGCCTCTTTTCCCTGGTTTCCCTCTACTGCATTAATTCTCTCTTTTACCTCTTTCCCCCTCGACTGTCTCTTTTCCCTGGTTTCCCCCTTTTCAATTAACACTCTCTTTCCAATCGACTCTGTCTTGTCCCTAATTTTCGCCTTTGCCCTCGCATGACTCTTTCCCCAGTTTTTCCGTGAACTGTCTCTTCTCCATCGTTTCTCATCGCCTATTTTCCCTGCTTTCCCTTTTTTCCATAAATTCTCTCTTTCCCCTCTTTTTCCTCGCCTCTTTTCACTGGTTTCCCTTTTTTCCATGAACCCTCTCTTTCCCCTCTTTTTCCTCGCCTGTCTCTTTTCACTGGTTTCCCTCTTTTCCATGAAGTCTCGCTTTCCCATATTTTCGGTCGCGAGTCTCTTTTCCTCGGTTCCCCGCTTTTTCCATGAACTCTCTCTTTCCCTTCTTTTCCCTCGCGTGTCACTTTTCCCTTCTTTTCCCTCGCATGTCACTTTTCCCTGGTTTTCCTCTATGCCCTCGCCTGTCTCTTTCCCCTCTTTTCATCGTTTGACTCTTTTATCTCTATTCGCCTCGCCTGTCTCTCTTATCATCTTTACCTCTTCTGCATTAACTCTCTCTTTTACCTCTTTCTCCCTCGCCTCTTTTCCCAGGATTCCCTTTTTACCATGAAATCTCTCTTCCCCTGCTTTTCCCTCACCTGTCTCTTTTCACTGGTTTCCCTCTTTTCCATGAAGTCTCTCTTTCCCTTCTTTTCCCTCGCCTGCCTCTTCTCCTTGCTTTTCCTCTTTTCCATGAACTCTTCCTTTCCCTTCTTTTCCCGCTCCTGCCTCTTTTCCCTGCCTTCCCTCTTCTGCATTCACTCTCTCTTTTACCTCTTTCCCCCTCGCCTATCCCTTTTCCCTGGTTTCCCTTTTTTCCATTAACTCTCTCTTCCCATTCTTTTCCCTTGCCTATCTCTTTTCCCTGGTTTCCCTCTTTTCCATGAACTCTCCCTTCCACTCTTTTTCCTCGCCTGCCTCTTTTCCCTGGTTTCCCTCTACTGCATTAATTCTCTCTTTTACCTCTTTCCCCCTCGACTGTCTCTTTTCCCTGGTTTCCCCCTTTTCAATTAACACTCTCTTTCCAATCGACTCTCTCTTGTCCCTAATTTTCGCCTTTGCCCTCGCATGACTCTTTCCCCAGTTTTTCCGTGAACTGTCTCTTCTCCATCGTTTCTCATCGCCTATTTTCCCTGCTTTCCCTTTTTTCCATAAATTCTCTCTTTCCCCTCTTTTTCCTCGCCTCTTTTCACTGGTTTCCCTTTTTTCCATGAACCCTCTCTTTCCCCTCTTTTTCCTCGCCTGTCTCTTTTCACTGGTTTCCCTCTTTTCCATGAAGTCTCGCTTTCCCATATTTTCGGTCGCGAGTCTCTTTTCCTCGGTTCCCCGCTTTTTCCATGAACTCTCTCTTTCCCTTCTTTTCCCTCGCGTGTCACTTTTCCCTTCTTTTCCCTCGCATGTCACTTTTCCCTGGTTTTCCTCTATGCCCTCGCCTGTCTCTTTCCCCTCTTTTCATCGTTTGACTCTTTTATCTCTATTCGCCTCGCCTGTCTCTCTTATCATCTTTACCTCTTCTGCATTAACTCTCTCTTTTACCTCTTTCTCCCTCGCCTCTTTTCCCAGGATTCCCTTTTTACCATGAAATCTCTCTTCCCCTGCTTTTCCCTCACCTGTCTCTTTTCACTGGTTTCCCTCTTTTCCATGAAGTCTCTCTTTCCCTTCTTTTCCCTCGCCTGCCTCTTCTCCTTGCTCTTCCTCTTTTCCATGAACTCTTCCTTTCCCTTCTTTTCCCGCTCCTGCCTCTTTTCCCTGCCTTCCCTCTTCTGCATTCACTCTCTCTTTTACCTCTTTCCCCGTCGCCTGTCCCCTTTCCCTGGTTTCCCTCGTTTCCATGAACTCTCCCTTCCACTCTTTTTCCTCGCCTGCCTCTTTTCCCTGGTTTCCCTCTTCTGCATTAATTCTCTCTTTTACCTCTTTCCCCCTCGACTGTCTCTTTTCCCTGGTTTCCCCCTTTTCAATTAACACTCTCTTTCCAATAGACTCTGTCTTGTCCCTGCTTTTCGCCTTTGCCCTCGCATGACTCTTTCCACAGTGTTTCCATGAGCTGTCTCTTTTCCATCATTTCTCATCGCCTGTCTTTTTTCCTTGATTTCCCTTTTTTCCATGAACTCTCTCTTCCCCTGCTTTTCCCTCGCCTGTCTCTCTTCCCTGGTTTTCCTCTATGCACTTGCATGTGTGTTTCCCCTCTTTTCATCGTTTGTCTCTTTTATCTCTTTTCGCCTCGCCTGTCTCTTTTATCTTCCTTCTCTCTTCTGCATTGACTCTCTCTTTTACCTCTTTCCCCCTCGCCTGTCTCTTTACCTTAGATTCCCTTTTTACCATGAACTCTCTCTGCCCCTGGTTGTCCCTCACCTGCCTCTTTCCCCTGGTTTCCCTCTTCTCCATGAACTCTTCCTTTCCCTTCTTTTCCCTCTACTGCCTCTTTTCCCTGCCTTCCCTCTTCTGCATTAACTCTCTCTTTTACCTCTTTCCCCCTCGCCTATCCCTTTTCCCTGGTTCCCTTTTTTCCATTAACTCTCTCTTCCCATTTTTTTCCCTTGCCTATCTCTTTTCCCTGGTTTCCCTCTTTTCCATGAACTCTCCCTTCCACTCTTTTTCCTCGCCTGCCTCTTTTCCCTGGTTTCCCTCTACTGCATTAATTCTCTCTTTTACCTCTTTCCCCCTCGACTGTCTCTTTTCCCTGGTTTCCCCCTTTTCAATTAACACTCTCTTTCCAATCGACTCTCTCTTGTCCCTGCTTTTCGCCTTTGCCCTCGCATGACTCTTTCCACAGTGTTTCCATGAGCTGTCTCTTTTCCATCATTTCTCATCACCTGTCTTTTTTCCTTGATTTCCCTTTTTTCCATGAACTCTCTCTTCCCCTGCTTTTCCCTCGCCTGTCTCTCTTCCCTGGTTTTCCTCTATGCACTTGCATGTGTGTTTCCCCTCTTTTCATCGTTTGTCTCTTTTATCTCTTTTCGCCTCGCCTGTCTCTTTTCTCTTCCTTCTCTCTTCTGCATTGACTCTCTCTTTTACCTCTTTCCCCCTCGCCTGTCTCTTTACCTTAGATTCCCTTTTTACCATGAACTCTCTCTGCCCCTGGTTGTCCCTCGCCTGCCTCTTTCCCCTGGTTTCCCTCTTCTCCATGAACTCTTCCTTTCCCTTCTTTTCCCTCGCCTGCCTCTTTTCCCTGCCTTCCCTCTTCTGCATTAACTCTCTCTTTTACCTCTTTCCCCCTCGCCTATCCCTTTTCCCTGGTTTCCCTTTTTTCCATTAACTCTCTCTTCCCATTTTTTTCCCTTGCCTATCTCTTTTCCCTGGTTTCCCTCTTTTCCATGAACTCTCCCTTCCACTCTTTTTCCTCGCCTGCCTCTTTTCCCTGGTTTCCCTCTACTGCATTAATTCTCTCTTTTACCTCTTTCCCCCTCGACTGTCTCTTTTCCCTGGTTTCCCCCTTGTCAATGAACACTCTCTTTCCCTTCGACTCTCTCTTGTCCCTGATTTTCGCCTTTGCCCTCGCATGACTCTTTCCCCAGTTTTTCCGTGAACTGTCTCTTCTCCATCATTTCTCATCGCCTGTCTTTTTTCCTTGATTTCCCTTTTTTCCATGAACTCTCTCTTCCCCTGCTTTTCCCTCGCCTGTCTCTCTTCCCTGGTTTTCCTCTATGCACTTGCATGTGTGTTTCCCCTCTTTTCATCGTTTGTCTCTTTTATCTCTTTTCACCTCGCCTGTCTCTTTTCTCTTCCTTCTCTCTTCTGCATTGACTCTCTCTTTTACCTCTTTCCCCCTCGCCTGTCTCTTTACCTTAGATTCCCTTTTTACCATGAACTCTCTCTGCCCCTGGTTGTCCCTCGCCTGCCTCTTTCCCCTGGTTTCCCTCTTCTCCATGAACTCTCCCTTCCACTCTTTTCCCTCTACTGCCTCTTTTCCCTGGTTTCCCTCTACTGCATTAATTCTCTCTTTTACCTCTTTCCCCCTCGACTGTCTCTTTTCCCTGGTTTCCCCCTTTTCAATTAACACTCTCTTTCCTATCAACTCTCTCTTGTCCCTAATTTTCGCCTTTGCCCTCGCATGACTCTTTCCCCAGTTTTTCCGTGAACTGTCTCTTCTCCATCGTTTCTCATCGCCTATTTTCCCTGCTTTCCCTTTTTTCCATAAATTCTCTCTTTCCCCTCTTTTTCCTCGCCTCTTTTCACTGGTTTCCCTTTTTTCCATGAACCCTCTCTTTCCCCTCTTTTTCCTCGCCTGTCTCTTTTCACTGGTTTCCCTCTTTTCCATGAAGTCTCGCTTTCCCATATTTTCGGTCGCGAGTCTCTTTTCCTCGGTTCCCCGCTTTTTCCATGAACTCTCTCTTTCCCTTCTTTTCCCTCGCGTGTTTCTTTTCCCTTCTTTTCCCTCGCATGTCACTTTTCCCTGGTTTTCCTCTATGCCCTCGCCTGTCTCTTTCCCCTCTTTTCATCGTTTGACTCTTTTATCTCTATTCGCCTCGCCTGTCTCTCTTATCATCTTTACCTCTTCTGCATTAACTCTCTCTTTTACCTCTTTCCCCCTCGCCTCTTTTCCCAGGATTCCCTTTTTACCATGAAATCTCTCTTCCCCTGCTTTTCCCTCACCTGTCTCTTTTCACTGGTTTCCCTCTTTTCCATGAAGTCTCTCTTTCCCTTCTTTTCCCTCGCCTGCCTCTTCTCCTTGCTTTTCCTCTTTTCCATGAACTCTTCCTTTCCCTTCTTTTCCCGCTCCTGCCTCTTTTCCCTGCCTTCCCTCTTCTGCATTCACTCTCTCTTTTACCTCTTTCCCCGTCGCCTGTCCCTTTTCCCTGGTTTCCCTCGTTTCCATGAACTCTCCCTTCCACTCTTTTTCCTCGCCTGCCTCTTTTCCCTGGTTTCCCTCTTCTGCATTAATTCTCTCTTTTACCTCTTTCCCCCTCGACTGTCTCTGCACTGGTTTCCCCCTTTTCAATTAACACTCTCTTTCCAATAGACTCTGTCTTGTCCCTGCTTTTCGCCTTTGCCCTCGCATGACTCTTTCCACAGTGTTTCCATGAGCTGTCTCTTTTCCATCATTTCTCATCGCCTCTTTTTTCCTTGATTTCCCTTTTTTCCATGAACTCTCTCTTCCCCTGCTTTTCCCTCGCCTGTCTCTCTTCCCTGGTTTTCCTCTATGCACTTGCATGTGTGTTTCCCCTCTTTTCATAGTTTGTCTCTTTTATCTCTTTTCGCCTCGCCTGTCTCTTTTCTCTTCCTTCTCTCTTCTGCATTGACTCTCTCTTTTACCTCTTTCCCCCTCGCCTGTCTCGTTACCTTAGATTCCCTTTTTACCATGAACTCTCTCTGCCCCTGGTTGTCCCTCGCCTGCCTCTTTCCCCTGGTTTCCCTCTTCTCCATGAACTCTTCCTTTCCCTTCTTTTCCCTCGCCTGCCTCTTTTCCCTGCCTTCCCTCTTCTGCATTAACTCTCTCTTTTACCTCTTTCCCCCTCGCCTATCCCTTTTCCCTGGTTTCCCTTTTTTCCATTAACTCTCTCTTCCCATTCTTTTCCCTTGCGTATCTCTTTTCCCTGGTTTCCCTCTTTTCCATGAACTCTCCCTTCCACTCTTTTTCCTCGCCTGCCTCTTTTCCCTGGTTTCCCTCTACTGCATTAATTCTCTCTTTTACCTCTTTCCCCCTCGACTGTCTCTTTTCCCTGGTTTCCCCCTTGTCAATGAACACTCTCTTTCCCTTCGACTCTCTCTTGTCCCTGATTTTCGCCTTTGCCCTCGCATGACTCTTTCCCCAGTTTTTCCGTGAACTGTCTCTTTTCCATCATTTCTCATCGCCTGTCTTTTTTCCTTGATTTCCCTTTTTTCCATGAACTCTCTCTTCCCCTGCTTTTCCCTCGCCTGTCTCTCTTCCCTGGTTTTCCTCTATGCACTTGCATGTGTGTTTCCCCTCTTTTCATCGTTTGTCTCTTTTATCTCTTTCCCCCTCGCCTGTCTCTTTACCTTAGATTCCCTTTTTACCATGAACTCTCTCTGCCCCTGGTTGTCCCTCGCCTGCCTCTTTCCCCTGGTTTCCCTCTTCTCCATGAACTCTTCCTTTCCATTCTTTTCCCTCTACTGCCTCTTTCCCCTGCCTTCCCTCTTCTGCATTAACTCTCTCTTTTACCTCTTTCCCCCTCGACTGTCTCTTTTCCCTGGTTTCCCCCTTTTCAATTAACACTCTCTTTCCAATCGACTCTCTCTTGTCCCTAATTTTCGCCTTTGCCCTCGCATGACTCTTTCCCCAGTTTTTCCGTGAACTGTCTCTTCTCCATCGTTTCTCATCGCCTATTTTCCCTGCTTTCCCTTTTTTCCATAAATTCTCTCTTTCCCCTCTTTTTCCTCGCCTCTTTTCACTGGTTTCCCTTTTTTCCATGAACCCTCTCTTTCCCCTCTTTTTCCTCGCCTGTCTCTTTTCACTGGTTTCCCTCTTTTCCATGAAGTCTCGCTTTCCCATATTTTCGGTCGCGAGTCTCTTTTCCTCGGTTCCCCGCTTTTTCCATGAACTCTCTCTTTCCCTTCTTTTCCCTCGCGTGTTTCTTTTCCCTTCTTTTCCCTCGCATGTCACTTTTCCCTGGTTTTCCTCTATGCCCTCGCCTGTCTCTTTCCCCTCTTTTCATCGTTTGACTCTTTTATCTCTATTCGCCTCGCCTGTCTCTCTTATCATCTTTACCTCTTCTGCATTAACTCTCTCTTTTACCTCTTTCCCCCTCGCCTCTTTTCCCAGGATTCCCTTTTTACCATGAAATCTCTCTTCCCCTGCTTTTCCCTCACCTGTCTCTTTTCACTGGTTTCCCTCTTTTCCATGAAGTCTCTCTTTCCCTTCTTTTCCCTCGCCTGCCTCTTCTCCTTGCTTTTCCTCTTTTCCATGAACTCTTCCTTTCCCTTCTTTTCCCTCGCGTGTTTCTTTTCCCTGCCTTCCCTCTTCTGCATTCACTCTCTCTTTTACCTCTTTCCCCGTCGCCTGTCCCTTTTCCCTGGTTTCCCTCGTTTCCATGAACTCTCCCTTCCACTCTTTTTCCTCGCCTGCCTCTTTTCCCTGGTTTCCCTCTACTGCATTAATTCTCTCTTTTACCTCTTTCCCCCTCGACTGTCTCTTTACCTTAGATTCCCTTTTTACCATGAACTCTCTCTGCCCCTGGTTGTCCCTCGCCTGCCTCTTTCCCCTGGTTTCCCTCTTCTCCATGAACTCTTCCTTTCCCTTCTTTTCCCTCGCCTGCCTCTTTTCCCTGCCTTCCCTCTTCTGCATTAACTCTCTCTTTTACCTCTTTCCCCCTCGCCTATCCCTTTTCCCTGGTTCCCTTTTTTCCATTAACTCTCTCTTCCCATTTTTTTCCCTTGCCTATCTCTTTTCCCTGGTTTCCCTCTTTTCCATGAACTCTCCCTTCCACTCTTTTTCCTCGCCTGCCTCTTTTCCCTGGTTTCCCTCTTCTGCATTAATTCTCTCTTTTACCTCTTTCCCCCTCGACTGTCTCTTTTCCCTGGTTTCCCCCTTTTCAATTAACACTCTCTTTCCAATCGACTCTGTCTTGTCCCTGCTTTTCGCCTTTGCCCTCGCATGACTCTTTCCACAGTGTTTCCATGAGCTGTCTCTTTTCCATCATTTCTCATCGCCTGTCTTTTTTCCTTGATTTCCCTTTTTTCCATGAACTCTCTCTTCCCCTGCTTTTCCCTCGCCTGTCTCTCTTCCCTGGTTTTCCTCTATGCACTTGCATGTGTGTTTCCCCTCTTTTCATCGTTTGTCTCTTTTATCTCTTTCCCCCTCGCCTGTCTCTTTACCTTAGATTCCCTTTTTACCATGAACTCTCTCTGCCCCTGGTTGTCCCTCGCCTGCCTCTTTCCCCTGGTTTCCCTCTTCTCCATGAACTCTTCCTTTCCCTTCTTTTCCCTCGCCTGCCTCTTTTCCCTGCCTTCCCTCTTCTGCATTCACTCTCTCTTTTACCTCTTTCCCCCTCACCTATCCCTTTTCCCTGGTTTCCCTTTTTTCCAATAACTCTCTCTTCCCATTTTTTTCCCTTGCCTATCTCTTTTCCCTGGTTTCCCTCTTTTCCATGAACTCTCCCTTCCACTCTTTTTCCTCGCCTGCCTCTTTTCCCTGGTTTCCCTCTACTGCATTAATTCTCTCTTTTACCTCTTTCCCCCTCGACTGTCTCTTTTCCCTGGTTTCCCCCTTGTCAATGAACACTCTCTTTCCCTTCGACTCTCTCTTGTCCCTGATTTTCGCCTTTGCCCTCGCATGACTCTTTCCCCAGTTTTTCCGTGAACTGTCTCTTCTCCATCATTTCTCATCGCCTGTCTTTTTTCCTTGATTTCCCTTTTTTCCATGAACTCTCTCTTCCCCTGCTTTTCCCTCGCCTGTCTCTCTTCCCTGGTTTTCCTCTATGCACTTGCATGTGTGTTTCCCCTCTTTTCATCGTTTGTCTCTTTTATCTCTTTTCACCTCGCCTGTCTCTTTTCTCTTCCTTCTCTCTTCTGCATTGACTCTCTCTTTTACCTCTTTCCCCCTCGCCTGTCTCGTTACCTTAGATTCCCTTTTTACCATGAACTCTCTCTGCCCCTGGTTGTCCCTCGCCTGCCTCTTTCCCCTGGTTTCCCTCTTCTCCATGAACTCTCCCTTCCACTCTTTTCCCTCTACTGCCTCTTTTCCCTGGTTTCCCTCTACTGCATTAATTCTCTCTTTTACCTCTTTCCCCCTCGACTGTCTCTTTTCCCTGGTTTCCCCCTTTTCAATTAACACTCTCTTTCCTATCAACTCTCTCTTGTCCCTAATTTTCGCCTTTGCCCTCGCATGACTCTTTCCCCAGTTTTTCCGTGAACTGTCTCTTCTCCATCGTTTCTCATCGCCTATTTTCCCTGCTTTCCCTTTTTTCCATAAATTCTCTCTTTCCCCTCTTTTTCCTCGCCTCTTTTCACTGGTTTCCCTTTTTTCCATGAACCCTCTCTTTCCCCTCTTTTTCCTCGCCTGTCTCTTTTCACTGGTTTCCCTCTTTTCCATGAAGTCTCGCTTTCCCATATTTTCGGTCGCGAGTCTCTTTTCCTCGGTTCCCCGCTTTTTCCATGAACTCTCTCTTTCCCTTCTTTTCCCTCGCGTGTTTCTTTTCCCTTCTTTTCCCTCGCATGTCACTTTTCCCTGGTTTTCCTCTATGCCCTCGCCTGTCTCTTTCCCCTCTTTTCATCGTTTGACTCTTTTATCTCTATTCGCCTCGCCTGTCTCTCTTATCATCTTTACCTCTTCTGCATTAACTCTCTCTTTTACCTCTTTCCCCCTCGCCTCTTTTCCCAGGATTCCCTTTTTACCATGAAATCTCTCTTCCCCTGCTTTTCCCTCACCTGTCTCTTTTCACTGGTTTCCCTCTTTTCCATGAAGTCTCTCTTTCCCTTCTTTTCCCTCGCCTGCCTCTTCTCCTTGCTTTTCCTCTTTTCCATGAACTCTTCCTTTCCCTTCTTTTCCCTCGCGTGTTTCTTTTCCCTGCCTTCCCTCTTCTGCATTCACTCTCTCTTTTACCTCTTTCCCCGTCGCCTGTCCCTTTTCCCTGGTTTCCCTCGTTTCCATGAACTCTCCCTTCCACTCTTTTTCCTCGCCTGCCTCTTTTCCCTGGTTTCCCTCTACTGCATTAATTCTCTCTTTTACCTCTTTCCCCCTCGACTGTCTCTTTACCTTAGATTCCCTTTTTACCATGAACTCTCTCTGCCCCTGGTTGTCCCTCGCCTGCCTCTTTCCCCTGGTTTCCCTCTTCTCCATGAACTCTTCCTTTCCCTTCTTTTCCCTCGCCTGCCTCTTTTCCCTGCCTTCCCTCTTCTGCATTAACTCTCTCTTTTACCTCTTTCCCCCTCGCCTATCCCTTTTCCCTGGTTCCCTTTTTTCCATTAACTCTCTCTTCCCATTTTTTTCCCTTGCCTATCTCTTTTCCCTGGTTTCCCTCTTTTCCATGAACTCTCCCTTCCACTCTTTTTCCTCGCCTGCCTCTTTTCCCTGGTTTCCCTCTTCTGCATTAATTCTCTCTTTTACCTCTTTCCCCCTCGACTGTCTCTTTTCCCTGGTTTCCCCCTTTTCAATTAACACTCTCTTTCCAATCGACTCTGTCTTGTCCCTGCTTTTCGCCTTTGCCCTCGCATGACTCTTTCCACAGTGTTTCCATGAGCTGTCTCTTTTCCATCATTTCTCATCGCCTGTCTTTTTTCCTTGATTTCCCTTTTTTCCATGAACTCTCTCTTCCCCTGCTTTTCCCTCGCCTGTCTCTCTTCCCTGGTTTTCCTCTATGCACTTGCATGTGTGTTTCCCCTCTTTTCATCGTTTGTCTCTTTTATCTCTTTCCCCCTCGCCTGTCTCTTTACCTTAGATTCCCTTTTTACCATGAACTCTCTCTGCCCCTGGTTGTCCCTCGCCTGCCTCTTTCCCCTGGTTTCCCTCTTCTCCATGAACTCTTCCTTTCCCTTCTTTTCCCTCGCCTGCCTCTTTTCCCTGCCTTCCCTCTTCTGCATTCACTCTCTCTTTTACCTCTTTCCCCCTCACCTATCCCTTTTCCCTGGTTTCCCTTTTTTCCAATAACTCTCTCTTCCCATTTTTTTCCCTTGCCTATCTCTTTTCCCTGGTTTCCCTCTTTTCCATGAACTCTCCCTTCCACTCTTTTTCCTCGCCTGCCTCTTTTCCCTGGTTTCCCTCTACTGCATTAATTCTCTCTTTTACCTCTTTCCCCCTCGACTGTCTCTTTTCCCTGGTTTCCCCCTTGTCAATGAACACTCTCTTTCCCTTCGACTCTCTCTTGTCCCTGATTTTCGCCTTTGCCCTCGCATGACTCTTTCCCCAGTTTTTCCGTGAACTGTCTCTTCTCCATCATTTCTCATCGCCTGTCTTTTTTCCTTGATTTCCCTTTTTTCCATGAACTCTCTCTTCCCCTGCTTTTCCCTCGCCTGTCTCTCTTCCCTGGTTTTCCTCTATGCACTTGCATGTGTGTTTCCCCTCTTTTCATCGTTTGTCTCTTTTATCTCTTTTCACCTCGCCTGTCTCTTTTCTCTTCCTTCTCTCTTCTGCATTGACTCTCTCTTTTACCTCTTTCCCCCTCGCCTGTCTCGTTACCTTAGATTCCCTTTTTACCATGAACTCTCTCTGCCCCTGGTTGTCCCTCGCCTGCCTCTTTCCCCTGGTTTCCCTCTTCTCCATGAACTCTCCCTTCCACTCTTTTCCCTCTACTGCCTCTTTTCCCTGGTTTCCCTCTACTGCATTAATTCTCTCTTTTACCTCTTTCCCCCTCGACTGTCTCTTTTCCCTGGTTTCCCCCTTTTCAATTAACACTCTCTTTCCTATCAACTCTCTCTTGTCCCTAATTTTCGCCTTTGCCCTCGCATGACTCTTTCCCCAGTTTTTCCGTGAACTGTCTCTTCTCCATCGTTTCTCATCGCCTATTTTCCCTGCTTTCCCTTTTTTCCATAAATTCTCTCTTTCCCCTCTTTTTCCTCGCCTCTTTTCACTGGTTTCCCTTTTTTCCATGAACCCTCTCTTTCCCCTCTTTTTCCTCGCCTGTCTCTTTTCACTGGTTTCCCTCTTTTCCATGAAGTCTCGCTTTCCCATATTTTCGGTCGCGAGTCTCTTTTCCTCGGTTCCCCGCTTTTTCCATGAACTCTCTCTTTCCCTTCTTTTCCCTCGCGTGTTTCTTTTCCCTTCTTTTCCCTCGCATGTCACTTTTCCCTGGTTTTCCTCTATGCCCTCGCCTGTCTCTTTCCCCTCTTTTCATCGTTTGACTCTTTTATCTCTATTCGCCTCGCCTGTCTCTCTTATCATCTTTACCTCTTCTGCATTAACTCTCTCTTTTACCTCTTTCTCCCTCGCCTCTTTTCCCAGGATTCCCTTTTTACCATGAAATCTCTCTTCCCCTGCTTTTCCCTCACCTGTCTCTTTTCACTGGTTTCCCTCTTTTCCATGAAGTCTCTCTTTCCCTTCTTTTCCCTCGCCTGCCTCTTCTCCTTGCTTTTCCTCTTTTCCATGAACTCTTCCTTTCCCTTCTTTTCCCGCTCCTGCCTCTTTTCCCTGCCTTCCCTCTTCTGCATTCACTCTCTCTTTTACCTCTTTCCCCGTCGCCTGTCCCTTTTCCCTGGTTTCCCTCGTTTCCATGAACTCTCCCTTCCACTCTTTTTCCTCGCCTGCCTCTTTTCCCTGGTTTCCCTCTACTGCATTAATTCTCTCTTTTACCTCTTTCCCCCTCGACTGTCTCTTTTCCCTGGTTTCCCCCTTTTCAATTAACACTCTCTTTCCAATAGACTCTGTCTTGTCCCTGCTTTTCGCCTTTGCCCTCGCATGACTCTTTCCACAGTGTTTCCATGAGCTGTCTCTTTTCCATCATTTCTCATCGCCTGTCTTTTTTCCTTGATTTCCCTTTTTTCCATGAACTCTCTCTTCCCCTGCTTTTCCCTCGCCTGTCTCTCTTCCCTGGTTTTCCTCTATGCACTTGCATGTGTGTTTCCCCTCTTTTCATCGTTTGTCTCTTTTATCTCTTTTCGCCTCGCCTGTCTCTTTTCTCTTCCTTCTCTCTTCTGCATTGACTCTCTCTTTTACCTCTTTCCCCCTCGCCTGTCTCTTTACCTTAGATTCCCTTTTTACCATGAACACTCTCTGCCCCTGGTTGTCCCTCGCCTGCCTCTTTCCCCTGGTTTCCCTCTTCTCCATGAACTCTTCCTTTCCCTTCTTTTCCCTCGCCTGCCTCTTTTCCCTGCCTTCCCTCTTCTGCATTAACTCTCTCTTTTACCTCTTTCCCCCTCGCCTATCCCTTTTCCCTGGTTCCCTTTTTTCCATTAACTCTCTCTTCCCATTTTTTTCCCTTGCCTATCTCTTTTCCCTGGTTTCCCTCTTTTCCATGAACTCTCCCTTCCACTCTTTTTCCTCGCCTGCCTCTTTTCCCTGGTTTCCCTCTACTGCATTCACTCTCTCTTTTACCTCTTTCCCCCTCGACTGTCTCTTTTCCCTGGTTTCCCCCTTTTCAATTAACACTCTCTTTCCCTTCGACTCTCTCTTGTCCCTGATTTTCGCCTTTGCCCTCGCATGACTCTTTCCCCAGTTTTTCCGTGAACTGTCTCTTCTCCATCATTTCTCATCGCCTGTCTTTTTTCCTTGATTTCCCTTTTTTCCATGAACTCTCTCTTCCCCTGCTTTTCCCTCGCCTGTCTCTTTTCACTGGTTTCCCTCTTTTCCATGAAGTCTCGCTTTCCCATATTTTCGGTCGCGAGTCTCTTTTCCTCGGTTCCCCGCTTTTTCCATGAACTCTCTCTTTCCCTTCTTTTCCCTCGCGTGTTTCTTTTCCCTTCTTTTCCCTCGCATGTCACTTTTCCCTGGTTTTCCTCTATGCCCTCGCCTGTCTCTTTCCCCTCTTTTCATCGTTTGACTCTTTTATCTCTATTCGCCTCGCCTGTCTCTCTTATCATCTTTACCTCTTCTGCATTAACTCTCTCTTTTACCTCTTTCCCCCTCGCCTCTTTTCCCAGGATTCCCTTTTTACCATGAAATCTCTCTTCCCCTGCTTTTCCCTCACCTGTCTCTTTTCACTGGTTTCCCTCTTTTCCATGAAGTCTCTCTTTCCCTTCTTTTCCCTCGCCTGCCTCTTCTCCTTGCTTTTCCTCTTTTCCATGAACTCTTCCTTTCCCTTCTTTTCCCGCTCCTGCCTCTTTTCCCTGCCTTCCCTCTTCTGCATTCACTCTCTCTTTTACCTCTTTCCCCGTCGCCTGTCCCTTTTCCCTGGTTTCCCTCGTTTCCATGAACTCTCCCTTCCACTCTTTTTCCTCGCCTGCCTCTTTTCCCTGGTTTCCCTCTACTGCATTAATTCTCTCTTTTACCTCTTTCCCCCTCGACTGTCTCTTTTCCCTGGTTTCCCCCTTGTCAATGAACACTCTCTTTCCCTTCGACTCTCTCTTGTCCCTGCTTTTCGCCTTTGCCCTCGCATGACTCTTTCCACAGTGTTTCCATGAGCTGTCTCTTTTCCATCATTTCTCATCGCCTGTCTTTTTTCCTTGATTTCCCTTTTTTCCATGAACTCTCTCTTCCCCTGCTTTTCCCTCGCCTGTCTCTCTTCCCTGGTTTTCCTCTATGCACTTGCATGTGTGTTTCCCCTCTTTTCATCGTTTGTCTCTTTTATCTCTTTTCGCCTCGCCTGTCTCTTTACCTTAGATTCCCTTTTTACCATGAACTCTCTCTGCCCCTGGTTGTCCCTCGCCTGCCTCTTTCCCCTGGTTTCCCTCTTCTCCATGAACTCTTCCTTTCCCTTCTTTTCCCTCTACTGCCTCTTTTCCCTGCCTTCCCTCTTCTGCATTAACTCTCTCTTTTACCTCTTTCCCCCTCGCCTATCCCTTTTCCCTGGTTCCCTTTTTTCCATTAACTCTCTCTTCCCATTTTTTTCCCTTGCCTATCTCTTTTCCCTGGTTTCCCTATTTTCCATGAACTCTCCCTTCCACTCTTTTCCCTCTACTGCCTCTTTTCCCTGGTTTCCCTCTACTGCATTAATTCTCTCTTTTACCTCTTTCCCCCTCGACTGTCTCTTTTCCCTGGTTTCCCCCTTTTCAATTAACACTCTCTTTCCAATCGACTCTCTGTTGTCCCTAATTTTCGCCTTTGCCCTCGCATGACTCTTTCCCCAGTTTTTCCGTGAACTGTCTCTTCTCCATCGTTTCTCATCGCCTATTTTCCCTGCTTTCCCTTTTTTCCATAAATTCTCTCTTTCCCCTCTTTTTCCTCGCCTCTTTTCACTGGTTTCCCTTTTTTCCATGAACCCTCTCTTTCCCCTCTTTTTCCTCGCCTGTCTCTTTTCACTGGTTTCCCTCTTTTCCATGAAGTCTCGCTTTCCCATATTTTCGGTCGCGAGTCTCTTTTCCTCGGTTCCCCGCTTTTTCCATGAACTCTCTCTTTCCCTTCTTTTCCCTCGCGTGTTTCTTTTCCCTTCTTTTCCCTCGCATGTCACTTTTCCCTGGTTTTCCTCTATGCCCTCGCCTGTCTCTTTCCCCTCTTTTCATCGTTTGACTCTTTTATCTCTATTCGCCTCGCCTGTCTCTCTTATCATCTTTACCTCTTCTGCATTAACTCTCTCTTTTACCTCTTTCCCCCTCGCCTCTTTTCCCAGGATTCCCTTTTTACCATGAAATCTCTCTTCCCCTGCTTTTCCCTCACCTGTCTCTTTTCACTGGTTTCCCTCTTTTCCATGAAGTCTCTCTTTCCCTTCTTTTCCCTCGCCTGCCTCTTCTCCTTGCTTTTCCTCTTTTCCATGAACTCTTCCTTTCCCTTCTTTTCCCGCTCCTGCCTCTTTTCCCTGCCTTCCCTCTTCTGCATTCACTCTCTCTTTTACCTCTTTCCCCGTCGCCTGTCCCCTTTCCCTGGTTTCCCTCGTTTCCATGAACTCTCCCTTCCACTCTTTTTCCTCGCCTGCCTCTTTTCCCTGGTTTCCCTCTTCTGCATTAATTCTCTCTTTTACCTCTTTCCCCCTCGACTGTCTCTTTTCCCTGGTTTCCCCCTTTTCAATTAACACTCTCTTTCCAATAGACTCTGTCTTGTCCCTGCTTTTCGCCTTTGCCCTCGCATGACTCTTTCCACAGTGTTTCCATGAGCTGTCTCTTTTCCATCATTTCTCATCGCCTGTCTTTTTTCCTTGATTTCCCTTTTTTCCATGAACTCTCTCTTCCCCTGCTTTTCCCTCGCCTGTCTCTCTTCCCTGGTTTTCCTCTATGCACTTGCATGTGTGTTTCCCCTCTTTTCATCGTTTGTCTCTTTTATCTCTTTCCCCCTCGCCTGTCTCTTTACCTTAGATTCCCTTTTTACCATGAACTCTCTCTGCCCCTGGTTGTCCCTCGCCTGCCTCTTTCCCCTGGTTTCCCTCTTCTCCATGAACTCTTCCTTTCCCTTCTTTTCCCTCGCCTGCCTCTTTTCCCTGCCTTCCCTCTTCTGCATTAACTCTCTCTTTTACCTCTTTCCCCCTCGCCTATCCCTTTTCCCTGGTTTCCCTTTTTTCCATTAACTCTCTCTTCCCATTTTTTTCCCTTGCCTATCTCTTTTCCCTGGTTTCCCTCTTTTCCATGAACTCTCCCTTCCACTCTTTTTCCTCGCCTGCCTCTTTTCCCTGGTTTCCCTCTACTGCATTAATTCTCTCTTTTACCTCTTTCCCCCTCGACTGTCTCTTTTCCCTGGTTTCCCCCTTGTCAATGAACACTCTCTTTCCAATCGACTCTGTCTTGTCCCTGATTTTCGCCTTTGCCCTCGCATGACTCTTTCCCCAGTTTTTCCGTGAACTGTCTCTTCTCCATCGTTTCTCATCGCCTATTTTCCCTGCTTTCCCTTTTTTCCATAAATTCTCTCTTTCCCCTCTTTTTCCTCGCCTCTTTTCACTGGTTTCCCTTTTTTCCATGAACCCTCTCTTTCCCCTCTTTTTCCTCGCCTGTCTCTTTTCACTGGTTTCCCTCTTTTCCATGAAGTCTCGCTTTCCCATATTTTCGGTCGCGAGTCTCTTTTCCTCGGTTCCCCGCTTTTTCCATGAACTCTCTCTTTCCCTTCTTTTCCCTCGCGTGTTTCTTTTCCCTTCTTTTCCCTCGCATGTCACTTTTCCCTGGTTTTCCTCTATGCCCTCGCCTGTCTCTTTCCCCTCTTTTCATCGTTTGACTCTTTTATCTCTATTCGACTCGCCTGTCTCTCTTATCATCTTTACCTCTTCTGCAGTAACTCTCTCTTTTACCTCTTTCCCCCTCGCCTCTTTTCCCAGGATTCCCTTTTTACCATGAAATCTCTCTTCCCCTGCTTTTCCCTCACCTGTCTCTTTTCACTGGTTTCCCTCTTTTCCATGAAGTCTCTCTTTCCCTTCTTTTCCCTCGCCTGCCTCTTCTCCTTGCTTTTCCTCTTTTCCATGAACTCTTCCTTTCCCTTCTTTTCCCGCTCCTGCCTCTTTTCCCTGCCTTCCCTCTTCTGCATTCACTCTCTCTTTTACCTCTTTCCCCGTCGCCTGTCCCTTTTCCCTGGTTTCCCTCGTTTCCATGAACTCTCCCTTCCACTCTTTTTCCTCGCCTGCCTCTTTTCCCTGGTTTCCCTCTACTGCATTAATTCTCTCTTTTACCTCTTTCCCCCTCGACTGTCTCTTTTCCCTGGTTTCCCCCTTTTCAATTAACACTCTCTTTCCAATAGACTCTGTCTTGTCCCTGCTTTTCGCCTTTGCCCTCGCATGACTCTTTCCACAGTGTTTCCATGAGCTGTCTCTTTTCCATCATTTCTCATCGCCTGTCTTTTTTCCTTGATTTCCCTTTTTTCCATGAACTCTCTCTTCCCCTGCTTTTCCCTCGCCTGTCTCTCTTCCCTGGTTTTCCTCTATGCACTTGCATGTGTGTTTCCCCTCTTTTCATCGTTTGTCTCTTTTATCTCTTTTCACCTCGCCTGTCTCTTTTCTCTTCCTTCTCTCTTCTGCATTGACTCTCTCTTTTACCTCTTTCCCCCTCGCCTGTCTCTTTACCTTAGATTCCCTTTTTACCATGAACTCTCTCTGCCCCTGGTTGTCCCTCGCCTGCCTCTTTCCCCTGGTTTCCCTCTTCTCCATGAACTCTCCCTTCCACTCTTTTCCCTCTACTGCCTCTTTTCCCTGGTTTCCCTCTACTGCATTAATTCTCTCTTTTACCTCTTTCCCCCTCGACTGTCTCTTTTCCCTGGTTTCCCCCTTTTCAATTAACACTCTCTTTCCTATCAACTCTCTCTTGTCCCTAATTTTCGCCGTTGCCCTCGCATGACTCTTTCCCCAGTTTTTCCGTGAACTGTCTCTTCTCCATCGTTTCTCATCGCCTATTTTCCCTGCTTTCCCTTTTTTCCATAAATTCTCTCTTTCCCCTCTTTTTCCTCGCCTCTTTTCACTGGTTTCCCTTTTTTCCATGAACCCTCTCTTTCCCCTCTTTTTCCTCGCCTGTCTCTTTTCACTGGTTTCCCTCTTTTCCATGAAGTCTCGCTTTCCCATATTTTCGGTCGCGAGTCTCTTTTCCTCGGTTCCCCGCTTTTTCCATGAACTCTCTCTTTCCCTTCTTTTCCCTCGCGTGTTTCTTTTCCCTTCTTTTCCCTCGCATGTCACTTTTCCCTGGTTTTCCTCTATGCCCTCGCCTGTCTCTTTCCCCTCTTTTCATCGTTTGACTCTTTTATCTCTATTCGCCTCGCCTGTCTCTCTTATCATCTTTACCTCTTCTGCATTAACTCTCTCTTTTACCTCTTTCCCCCTCGCCTCTTTTCCCAGGATTCCCTTTTTACCATGAAATCTCTCTTCCCCTGCTTTTTCCTCACCTGTCTCTTTTCACTGGTTTCCCTCTTTTCCATGAAGTCTCTCTTTCCCTTCTTTTCCCTCGCCTGCCTCTTCTCCTTGCTTTTCCTCTTTTCCATGAACTCTTCCTTTCCCTTCTTTTCCCGCTCCTGCCTCTTTTCCCTGCCTTCCCTCTTCTGCATTCACTCTCTCTTTTACCTCTTTCCCCGTCGCCTGTCCCTTTTCCCTGGTTTCCCTCGTTTCCATGAACTCTCCCTTCCACTCTTTTTCCTCGCCTGCCTCTTTTCCCTGGTTTCCCTCTTCTGCATTAATTCTCTCTTTTACCTCTTTCCCCCTCGACTGTCTCTTTTCCCTGGTTTCCCCCTTGTCAATGAACACTCTCTTTCCAATAGACTCTCTCTTGTCCCTGCTTTTCGCCTTTGCCCTCGCATGACTCTTTCCACAGTGTTTCCATGAGCTGTCTCTTTTCCATCATTTCTCATCGCCTGTCTTTTTTCCTTGATTTCCCTTTTTTCCATGAACTCTCTCTTCCCCTGCTTTTCCCTCGCCTGTCTCTCTTCCCTGGTTTTCCTCTATGCACTTGCATGTGTGTTTCCCCTCTTTTCATCGTTTGTCTCTTTTATCTCTTTTCGCCTCGCCTGTCTCTTTTCTCTTCCTTCTCTCTTCTGCATTGACTCTCTCTTTTACCTCTTTCCCCCTCGCCTGTCTCGTTACCTTAGATTCCCTTTTTACCATGAACTCTCTCTGCCCCTGGTTGTCCCTCGCCTGCCTCTTTCCCCTGGTTTCCCTCTTCTCCATGAACTCTTCCTTTCCCTTCTTTTCCCTCGCCTGCCTCTTTTCCCTGCCTTCCCTCTTCTGCATTAACTCTCTCTTTTACCTCTTTCCCCCTCGCCTATCCCTTTTCCCTGGTTTCCCTTTTTTCCATTAACTCTCTCTTCCCATTCTTTTCCCTTGCCTATCTCTTTTCCCTGGTTTCCCTCTTTTCCATGAACTCTCCCTTCCACTCTTTTTCCTCGCCTGCCTCTTTTCCCTGGTTTCCCTCTACTGCATTAATTCTCTCTTTTACCTCTTTCCCCCTCGACTGTCTCTTTTCCCTGGTTTCCCCCTTGTCAATGAACACTCTCTTTCCCTTCGACTCTCTCTTGTCCCTGATTTTCGCCTTTGCCCTCGCATGACTCTTTCCACAGTGTTTCCATGAGCTGTCTCTTTTCCATCATTTCTCATCGCCTGTCTTTTTTCCTTGATTTCCCTTTTTTCCATGAACTCTCTCTTCCCCTGCTTTTCCCTCGCCTGTCTCTCTTCCCTGGTTTTCCTCTATGCACTTGCATGTGTGTTTCCCCTCTTTTCATCGTTTGTCTCTTTTATCTCTTTCCCCCTCGCCTGTCTCTTTACCTTAGATTCCCTTTTTACCATGAACTCTCTCTGCCCCTGGTTGTCCCTCGCCTGCCTCTTTCCCCTGGTTTCCCTCTTCTCCATGAACTCTTCCTTTCCATTCTTTTCCCTCTACTGCCTCTTTCCCCTGCCTTCCCTCTTCTGCATTAACTCTCTCTTTTACCTCTTTCCCCCTCGACTGTCTCTTTTCCCTGGTTTCCCCCTTTTCAATTAACACTCTCTTTCCAATCGACTCTCTCTTGTCCCTAATTTTCGCCTTTGCCCTCGCATGACTCTTTCCCCAGTTTTTCCGTGAACTGTCTCTTCTCCATCGTTTCTCATCGCCTATTTTCCCTGCTTTCCCTTTTTTCCATAAATTCTCTCTTTCCCCTCTTTTTCCTCGCCTCTTTTCACTGGTTTCCCTTTTTTCCATGAACCCTCTCTTTCCCCTCTTTTTCCTCGCCTCTTTTCACTGGTTTCCCTCTTTTCCATGAAGTCTCGCTTTCCCATATTTTCGGTCGCGAGTCTCTTTTCCTCGGTTCCCCGCTTTTTCCATGAACTCTCTCTTTCCCTTCTTTTCCCTCGCGTGTTTCTTTTCCCTTCTTTTCCCTCGCATGTCACTTTTCCCTGGTTTTCCTCTATGCCCTCGCCTGTCTCTTTCCCCTCTTTTCATCGTTCGACTCTTTTATCTCTATTCGCCTCGCCTGTCTCTCTTATCATCTTTACCTCTTCTGCATTAACTCTCTCTTTTACCTCTTTCCCCCTCGCCTCTTTTCCCAGGATTCCCTTTTTACCATGAAATCTCTCTTCCCCTGCTTTTCCCTCACCTGTCTCTTTTCACTGGTTTCCCTCTTTTCCATGAAGTCTCTCTTTCCCTTCTTTTCCCTCGCCTGCCTCTTCTCCTTGCTTTTCCTCTTTTCCATGAACTCTTCCTTTCCCTTCTTTTCCCGCTCCTGCCTCTTTTCCCTGCCTTCCCTCTTCTGCATTCACTCTCTCTTTTACCTCTTTCCCCGTCGCCTGTCCCTTTTCCCTGGTTTCCCTCGTTTCCATGAACTCTCCCTTCCACTCTTTTTCCTCGCCTGCCTCTTTTCCCTGGTTTCCCTCTTCTGCATTAATTCTCTCTTTTACCTCTTTCCCCCTCGACTGTCTCTTTTCCCTGGTTTCCCCCTTTTCAATTAACACTCTCTTTCCAATAGACTCTGTCTTGTCCCTGCTTTTCGCCTTTGCCCTCGCATGACTCTTTCCACAGTGTTTCCATGAGCTGTCTCTTTTCCATCATTTCTCATCGCCTGTCTTTTTTCCTTGATTTCCCTTTTTTCCATGAACTCTCTCTTCCCCTGCTTTTCCCTCGCCTGTCTCTCTTCCCTGGTTTTCCTCTATGCACTTGCATGTGTGTTTCCCCTCTTTTCATCGTTTGTCTCTTTTATCTCTTTTCGCCTCGCCTGTCTCTTTTCTCTTCCTTCTCTCTTCTGCATTGACTCTCTCTTTTACCTCTTTCCCCCTCGCCTGTCTCTTTACCTTAGATTCCCTTTTTACCATGAACTCTCTCTGCCCCTGGTTGTCCCTCGCCTGCCTCTTTCCCCTGGTTTCCCTCTTCTCCATGAACTCTTCCTTTCCCTTCTTTTCCCTCTACTGCCTCTTTTCCCTGCCTTCCCTCTTCTGCATTAACTCTCTCTTTTACCTCTTTCCCCCTCGCCTATCCCTTTTCCCTGGTTCCCTTTTTTCCATTAACTCTCTCTTCCCATTTTTTTCCCTTGCCTATCTCTTTTCCCTGGTTTCCCTCTTTTCCATGAACTCTCCCTTCCACTCTTTTTCCTCGCCTGCCTCTTTTCCCTGGTTTCCCTCTACTGCATTAATTCTCTCTTTTACCTCTTTCCCCCTCGACTGTCTCTTTTCCCTGGTTTCCCCCTTTTCAATTAACACTCTCTTTCCAATAGACTCTGTCTTGTCCCTGCTTTTCGCCTTTGCCCTCGCATGACTCTTTCCACAGTGTTTCCATGAGCTGTCTCTTTTCCATCATTTCTCATCGCCTGTCTTTTTTCCTTGATTTCCCTTTTTTCCATGAACTCTCTCTTCCCCTGCTTTTCCCTCGCCTGTCTCTCTTCCCTGGTTTTCCTCTATGCACTTGCATGTGTGTTTCCCCTCTTTTCATCGTTTGTCTCTTTTATCTCTTTCCCCCTCGCCTGTCTCTTTACCTTAGATTCCCTTTTTACCATGAACTCTCTCTGCCCCTGGTTGTCCCTCGCCTGCCTCTTTCCCCTGGTTTCCCTCTTCTCCATGAACTCTTCCTTTCCCTTCTTTTCCCTCGCCTGCCTCTTTTCCCTGCCTTCCCTCTTCTGCATTAACTTTCTCTTTTACCTCTTTCCCCCTCGCCTATCCCTTTTCCCTGGTTTCCCTTTTTTCCATTAACTCTCTCTTCCCATTTTTTCCCTTGCCTATCTCTTTTCCGTGGTTTCCCTCTTTTCCATGAACTCTCCCTTCCACTCTTTTTCCTCGCCTGCCTCTTTTCCCTGGTTTCCCTCTACTGCATTAATTCTCTCTTTTACCTCTTTCCCCCTCGACTGTCTCTTTTCCCTGGTTTCCCCCTTGTCAATGAACACTCTCTTTCCCTTCGACTCTCTCTTGTCCCTGATTTTCGCCTTTGCCCTCGCATGACTCTTTCCCCAGTTTTTCCGTGAACTGTCTCTTCTCCATCATTTCTCATCGCCTGTCTTTTTTCCTTGATTTCCCTTTTTTCCATGAACTCTCTCTTCCCCTGCTTTTTTCTCGCCTGTCTCTCTTCCCTGGTTTTCCTCTATGCACTTGCATGTGTGTTTCCCCTCTTTTCATCGTTTGTCTCTTTTATCTCTTTTCACCTCGCCTGTCTCTTTTCTCTTCCTTCTCTCTTCTGCATTGACTCTCTCTTTTACCTCTTTCCCCCTCGCCTGTCTCGTTACCTTAGATTCCCTTTTTACAATGAACTCTCTCTGCCCCTGGTTGTCCCTCGCCTGCCTCTTTCCCCTGGTTTCCCTCTTCTCCATGAACTCTCCCTTCCACTCTTTTCCCTCTACTGCCTCTTTTCCCTGGTTTCCCTCTACTGCATTAATTCTCTCTTTTACCTCTTTCCCCCTCGACTGTCTCTTTTCCCTGGTTTCCCCCTTTTCAATTAACACTCTCTTTCCTATCAACTCTCTCTTGTCCCTAATTTTCGCCTTTGTCCTCGCATGACTCTTTCCCCAGTTTTTCCGTGAACTGTCTCTTCTCCATCGTTTCTCATCGCCTATTTTCCCTGCTTTCCCTTTTTTCCATAAATTCTCTCTTTCCCCTCTTTTTCCTCGCCTCTTTTCACTGGTTTCCCTTTTTTCCATGAACCCTCTCTTTCCCCTCTTTTTCCTCGCCTGTCTCTTTTCACTGGTTTCCCTCTTTTCCATGAAGTCTCGCTTTCCCATATTTTCGGTCGCGAGTCTCTTTTCCTCGGTTCCCCGCTTTTTCCATGAACTCTCTCTTTCCCTTCTTTTCCCTCGCGTGTTTCTTTTCCCTTCTTTTCCCTCGCATGTCACTTTTCCCTGGTTTTCCTCTATGCCCTCGCCTGTCTCTTTCCCCTCTTTTCATCGTTTGACTCTTTTATCTCTATTCGCCTCGCCTGTCTCTCTTATCATCTTTACCTCTTCTGCATTAACTCTCTCTTTTACCTCTTTCCCCCTCGCCTCTTTTCCCAGGATTCCCTTTTTACCATGAAATCTCTCTTCCCCTGCTTTTCCCTCACCTGTCTCTTTTCACTGGTTTCCCTCTTTTCCATGAACTCTTCCTTTCCCTTCTTTTCCCGCTCCTGCCTCTTTTCCCTGCCTTCCCTCTTCTGCATTCACTCTCTCTTTTACCTCTTTCCCCGTCGCCTGTCCCTTTTCCCTGGTTTCCCTCGTTTCCATGAACTCTCCCTTCCACTCTTTTTCCTCGCCTGCCTCTTTTCCCTGGTTTCCCTCTACTGCATTAATTCTCTCTTTTACCTCTTTCCCCCTCGACTGTCTCTTTTCCCTGGTTTCCCCCTTTTCAATTAACACTCTCTTTCCAATAGACTCTGTCTTGTCCCTGCTTTTCGCCTTTGCCCTCGCATGACTCTTTCCATAGTGTTTCCATGAGCTGTCTCTTTTCCATCATTTCTCATCGCCTGTCTTTTTTCCTTGATTTCCCTTTTTTCCATGAACTCTCTCTTTCCCCTCTTTTCCCTCGCCTGTCTCTCTTCCCTGGTTTTCCTCTATGCACTTGCATGTGTGTTTCCCCTCTTTTCATCGTTTGTCTCTTTTATCTCTTTTCACCTCGCCTGTCTCTTTTCTCTTCCTTCTCTCTTCTGCATTGACTCTCTCTTTTACCTCTTTCCCCCTCGCCTGTCTCTTTACCTTAGATTCCCTTTTTACCATGAACTCTCTCTGCCCCTGGTTGTCCCTCGCCTGCCTCTTTCCCCTGGTTTCCCTCTTCTCCATGAACTCTCCCTTCCACTCTTTTCCCTCTACTGCCTCTTTTCCCTGCCTTCCCTCTTCTGCATTAACTCTCTCTTTTACCTCTTTCCCCCTCGCCTATCCCTTTTCCCTGGTTCCCTTTTTTCCATTAACTCTCTCTTCCCATTTTTTTCCCTTGCCTATCTCTTTTCCCTGGTTTCCCTCTTTTCCATGAACTCTCCCTTCCACTCTTTTTCCTCGCCTGCCTCTTTTCCCTGGTTTCCCTCTACTGCATTAATTCTCTCTTTTACCTCTTTCCCCCTCGACTGTCTCTTTTCCCTGGTTTCCCCCTTTTCAATTAACACTCTCTTTCCAATCGACTCTCTCTTGTCCCTAATTTTCGCCTTTGCCCTCGCATGACTCTTTCCCCAGTTTTTCCGTGAACTGTCTCTTCTCCATCGTTTCTCATCGCCTATTTTCCCTGCTTTCCCTTTTTTCCATAAATTCTCTCTTTCCCCTCTTTTTCCTCGCCTCTTTTCACTGGTTTCCCTTTTTTCCATGAACCCTCTCTTTCCCCTCTTTTTCCTCGCCTGTCTCTTTTCACTGGTTTCCCTCTTTTCCATGAAGTCTCGCTTTCCCATATTTTCGATCGCGAGTCTCTTTTCCTCGGTTCCCCGCTTTTTCCATGAACTCTCTCTTTCCCTTCTTTTCCCTCGCGTGTTTCTTTTCCCTTCTTTTCCCTCGCATGTCACTTTTCCCTGGTTTTCCTCTATGCCCTCGCCTGTCTCTTTCCCCTCTTTTCATCGTTTGACTCTTTTATCTCTATTCGCCTCGCCTGTCTCTCTTATCATCTTTACCTCTTCTGCATTAACTCTCTCTTTTACCTCTTTCCCCCTCGCCTCTTTTCCCAGGATTCCCTTTTTACCATGAAATCTCTCTTCCCCTGCTTTTCCCTCACCTGTCTCTTTTCACTGGTTTCCCTCTTTTCCATGAAGTCTCTCTTTCCCTTCTTTTCCCTCGCCTGCCTCTTCTCCTTGCTTTTCCTCTTTTCCATGAACTCTTCCTTTCCCTTCTTTTCCCGCTCCTGCCTCTTTTCCCTGCCTTCCCTCTTCTGCATTCACTCTCTCTTTTACCTCTTTCCCCGTCGCCTGTCCCTTTTCCCTGGTTTCCCTCGTTTCCATGAACTCTCCCTTCCACTCTTTTTCCTCGCCTGCCTCTTTTCCCTGGTTTCCCTCTTCTGCATTAATTCTCTCTTTTACCTCTTTCCCCCTCGACTGTCTCTTTTCCCTGGTTTCCCCCTTTTCAATTAACACTCTCTTTCCAATAGACTCTGTCTTGTCCCTGCTTTTCGCCTTTGCCCTCGCATGACTCTTTCCACAGTGTTTCCATGAGCTGTCTCTTTTCCATCATTTCTCATCGCCTGTCTTTTTTCCTTGATTTCCCTTTTTTCCATGAACTCTCTCTTCCCCTGCTTTTCCCTCGCCTGTCTCTCTTCCCTGGTTTTCCTCTATGCACTTGCATGTGTGTTTCCCCTCTTTTCATCGTTTGTCTCTTTTATCTCTTTTCGCCTCGCCTGTCTCTTTTCTCTTCCTTCTCTCTTCTGCATTGACTCTCTCTTTTACCTCTTTCCCCCTCGCCTGTCTCTTTACCTTAGATTCCCTTTTTACCATGAACTCTCTCTGCCCCTGGTTGTCCCTCGCCTGCCTCTTTCCCCTGGTTTCCCTCTTCTCCATGAACTCTCCCTTCCACTCTTTTCCCTCTACTGCCTCTTTTCCCTGGTTTCCCTCTACTGCATTAATTCTCTCTTTTACCTCTTTCCCCCTCGACTGTCTCTTTTCCCTGGTTTCCCTCTTCTCCATGAACTCTTCCTTTCCCTTCTTTTCCCTCTACTGCCTCTTTTCCCTGCCTTCCCTCTTCTGCATTAACTTTCTCTTTTACCTCTTTCCCCCTCGCCTATCCCTTTTCCCTGGTTTCCCTTTTTTCCATTAACTCTCTCTTCCCATTCTTTTCCCTTGCCTATCTCTTTTCCCTGGTTTCCCTCTTTTCCATGAACTCTCCCTTCCACTCTTTTTCCTCGCCTGCCTCTTTTCCCTGGTTTCCCTCTACTGCATTAATTCTCTCTTTTACCTCTTTCCCCCTCGACTGTCTCTTTTCCCTGGTTTCCCCCTTTTCAATTAACACTCTCTTTCCAATCGACTCTCTCTTGTCCCTAATTTTCGCCTTTGCCCTCGCATGATTCTTTCCCCAGTTTTTCCGTGAACTGTCTCTTCTCCATCGTTTCTCATCGCCTATTTTCCCTGCTTTCCCTTTTTTCCATAAATTCTCTCTTTCCCCTCTTTTTCCTCGCCTCTTTTCACTGGTTTCCCTTTTTTCCATGAACCCTCTCTTTCCCCTCTTTTTCCTCGCCTGTCTCTTTTCACTGGTTTCCCTCTTTTCCATGAAGTCTCGCTTTCCCATATTTTCGGTCGCGAGTCTCTTTTCCTCGGTTCCCCGCTTTTTCCATGAACTCTCTCTTTCCCTTCTTTTCCCTCGCGTGTTCCTTTTCCCTTCTTTTCCCTCGCATGTCACTTTTCCCTGGTTTTCCTCTATGCCCTCGCCTGTCTCTTTCCCCTCTTTTCATCGTTTGACTCTTTTATCTCTATTCGCCTCGCCTGTCTCTCTTATCATCTTTACCTCTTCTGCATTAACTCTCTCTTTTACCTCTTTCCCCCTCGCCTCTTTTCCCAGGATTCCCTTTTTACCATGAAATCTCTCTTCCCCTGCTTTTCCCTCACCTGTCTCTTTTCACTGGTTTCCCTCTTTTCCATGAAGTCTCTCTTTCCCTTCTTTTCCCTCGCCTGCCTCTTCTCCTTGCTTTTCCTCTTTTCCATGAACTCTTCCTTTCCCTTCTTTTCCCGCTCCTGCCTCTTTTCCCTGCCTTCCCTCTTCTGCATTCACTCTCTCTTTTACCTCTTTCCCCGTCGCCTGTCCCTTTTCCCTGGTTTCCCTCGTTTCCATGAACTCTCCCTTCCACTCTTTTTCCTCGCCTGCCTCTTTTCCCTGGTTTCCCTCTTCTGCATTAATTCTCTCTTTTACCTCTTTCCCCCTCGACTGTCTCTTTTCCCTGGTTTCCCCCTTTTCAATTAACACTCTCTTTCCAATAGACTCTGTCTTGTCCCTGCTTTTCGCCTTTGCCCTCGCATGACTCTTTCCACAGTGTTTCCATGAGCTGTCTCTTTTCCATCATTTCTCATCGCCTGTCTTTTTTCCTTGATTTCCCTTTTTTCCATGAACTCTCTCTTCCCCTGCTTTTCCCTCGCCTGTCTCTCTTCCCTGGTTTTCCTCTATGCACTTGCATGTGTGTTTCCCCTCTTTTCATCGTTTGTCTCTTTTATCTCTTTTCGCCTCGCCTGTCTCTTTTCTCTTCCTTCTCTCTTCTGCATTGACTCTCTCTTTTACCTCTTTCCCCCTCGCCTGTCTCTTTACCTTAGATTCCCTTTTTACCATGAACTCTCTCTGCCCCTGGTTGTCCCTCGCCTGCCTCTTTCCCCTGGTTTCCCTCTTCTCCATGAACTCTTCCTTTCCCTTCTTTTCCCTCTACTGCCTCTTTTCCCTGCCTTCCCTCTTCTGCATTAACTCTCTCTTTTACCTCTTTCCCCCTCGCCTATCCCTTTTCCCTGGTTCCCTTTTTTCCATTAACTCTCTCTTCCCATTTTTTTCCCTTGCCTATCTCTTTTCCCTGGTTTCCCTCTTTTCCATGAACTCTCCCTTCCACTCTTTTTCCTCGCCTGCCTCTTTTCCCTGCCTTCCCTCTTCTGCATTAACTCTCTCTTTTACCTCTTTCCCCCTCGCTTATCCCTTTTCCCTGGTTTCCCTTTTTTCCATTAACTCTCTCTTCCCATTCTTTTCCCTTGCCTATCTCTTTTCCCTGGTTTCCCTCTTTTCCATGAACTCTCCCTTCCACTCTTTTTCCTCGCCTGCCTCTTTTCCCTGGTTTCCCTCTACTGCATTAATTCTCTCTTTTACCTCTTTCCCCCTCGACTGTCTCTTTTCCCTGGTTTCCCCCTTTTCAATTAACACTCTCTTTCCAATCGACTCTCTCTTGTCCCTAATTTTCGCCTTTGCCCTCGCATGACTCTTTCCCCAGTTTTTCCGTGAACTGTCTCTTCTCCATCGTTTCTCATCGCCTATTTTCCCTGCTTTCCCTTTTTTCCATAAATTCTCTCTTTCCCCTCTTTTTCCTCGCCTCTTTTCACTGGTTTCCCTTTTTTCCATGAACCCTCTCTTTCCCCTCTTTTTCCTCGCCTGTCTCTTTTCACTGGTTTCCCTCTTTTCCATGAAGTCTCGCTTTCCCATATTTTCGGTCGCGAGTCTCTTTTCCTCGGTTCCCCGCTTTTTCCATGAACTCTCTCTTTCCCTTCTTTTCCCTCGCGTGTTTCTTTTCCCTTCTTTTCCCTCGCATGTCACTTTTCCCTGGTTTTCCTCTATGCCCTCGCCTGTCTCTTTCCCCTCTTTTCATCGTTTGACTCTTTTATCTCTATTCGCCTCGCCTGTCTCTCTTATCGTCTTTACCTCTTCTGCATTAACTCTCTCTTTTACCTCTTTCCCCCTCGCCTCTTTTCCCAGGATTCCCTTTTTACCATGAAATCTCTCTTCCCCTGCTTTTCCCTCACCTGTCTCTTTTCACTGGTTTCCCTCTTTTCCATGAACTCTTCCTTTCCCTTCTTTTCCCGCTCCTGCCTCTTTTCCCTGCCTTCCCTCTTCTGCATTCACTCTCTCTTTTACCTCTTTCCCCCTCGCCTGTCCCTTTTCCCTGGTTTCCCTCGTTTCCATGAACTCTCCCTTCCACTCTTTTTCCTCGCCTGCCTCTTTTCCCTGGTTTCCCTCTTCTGCATTAATTCTCTCTTTTACCTCTTTCCCCCTCGACTGTCTCTTTTCCCTGGTTTCCCCCTTGTCAATGAACACTCTCTTTCCCTTCGACTCTCTCTTGTCCCTGATTTTCGCCTTTGCCCTCGCATGACTCTTTCCCCAGTTTTTCCGTGAACTGTCTCTTCTCCATCATTTCTCATCGCCTGTCTTTTTTCCTTGATTTCCCTTTTTTCCATGAACTCTCTCTTCCCCTGCTTTTCCCTCGCCTGTCTCTCTTCCCTGGTTTTCCTCTATGCACTTGCATGTGTGTTTCCCCTCTTTTCATCGTTTGTCTCTTTTATCTCTTTTCGCCTCGCCTGTCTCTTTTCTCTTCCTTCTCTCTTCTGCATTGACTCTCTCTTTTACCTCTTTCCCCCTCGCCTGTCTCGTTACCTTAGATTCCCTTTTTACCATGAACTCTCTCTGCCCCTGGTTGTCCCTCGCCTGCCTCTTTCCCCTGGTTTCCCTCTTCTCCATGAACTCTTCCTTTCCCTTCTTTTCCCTCTACTGCCTCTTTTCCCTGCCTTCCCTCTTCTGCATTAACTCTCTCTTTTACCTCTTTCCCCCTCGCCTATCCCTTTTCCCTGGTTTCCCTTTTTTCCATTAACTCTCTCTTCCCATTCTTTTCCCTTGCCTATCTCTTTTCCCTGGTTTCCCTCTTCTCCATGAACTCTCCCTTCCACTCTTTTTCCTCGCCTGCCTCTTTTTCCCTGGTTTCCCTCTACTGCATTAATTCTCTCTTTTACCTCTTTCCCCCTCGACTGTCTCTTTTCCCTGGTTTCCCCCTTTTCAATTAACACTCTCTTTCCAATCGACTCTCTCTTGTCCCTAATTTTCGCCTTTGCCCTCGCATGACTCTTTCCCCAGTTTTTCCGTGAACTGTCTCTTCTCCATCGTTTCTCATCGCCTATTTTCCCTGCTTTCCCTTTTTTCCATAAATTCTCTCTTTCCCCTCTTTTCCCTCGCCTCTTTTCACTGGTTTCCCTTTTTTCCATGAACTCTCTCTTTCCCCTCTTTTCCCTCGCCTCTTTTCACTGGTTTCCCTTTTTTCCATGAACCCTCTCTTTCCCCTCTTTTTCCTCGCCTGTCTCTTTTCACTGGTTTCCCTCTTTTCCATGAAGTCTCGCTTTCCCATATTTTCGGTCGCGAGTCTCTTTTCCTCGGTTCCCCGCTTTTTCCATGAACTCTCTCTTTCCCTTCTTTTCCCTCGCGTGTTTCTTTTCCCTTCTTTTCCCTCGCATGTCACTTTTCCCTGGTTTTCCTCTATGCCCTCGCCTGTCTCTTTCCCCTCTTTTCATCGTTTGACTCTTTTATCTCTATTCGCCTCGCCTGTCTCTCTTATCATCTTTACCTCTTCTGCATTAACTCTCTCTTTTACCTCTTTCCCCCTCGCCTCTTTTCCCAGGATTCCCTTTTTACCATGAAATCTCTCTTCCCCTGCTTTTCCCTCACCTGTCTCTTTTCACTGGTTTCCCTCTTTTCCATGAAGTCTCTCTTTCCCTTCTTTTCCCTCGCCTGCCTCTTCTCCTTGCTTTTCCTCTTTTCCATGAACTCTTCCTTTCCCTTCTTTTCCCGCTCCTGCCTCTTTTCCCTGCCTTCCCTCTTCTGCATTCACTCTCTCTTTTACCTCTTTCCCCGTCGCCTGTCCCTTTTCCCTGGTTTCCCTCGTTTCCATGAACTCTCCCTTCCACTCTTTTTCCTCGCCTGCCTCTTTTCCCTGGTTTCCCTCTACTGCATTAATTCTCTCTTTTACCTCTTTCCCCCTCGACTGTCTCTTTTCCCTGGTTTCCCCCTTGTCAATGAACACTCTCTTTCCCTTCGACTCTCTCTTGTCCCTGATTTTCGCCTTTGCCCTCGCATGACTCTTTCCCCAGTTTTTCCGTGAACTGTCTCTTCTCCATCATTTCTCATCGCCTGTCTTTTTTCCTTGATTTCCCTTTTTTCCATGAACTCTCTCTTCCCCTGCTTTTCCCTCGCCTGTCTCTCTTCCCTGGTTTTCCTCTATGCACTTGCATGTGTGTTTCCCCTCTTTTCATCGTTTGTCTCTTTTATCTCTTTTCGCCTCACCTGTCTCTTTTCTCTTCCTTCTCTCTTCTGCATTGACTCTCTCTTTTACCTCTTTCCCCCTCGCCTGTCTCTTTACCTTAGATTCCCTTTTTACCATGAACTCTCTCTGCCCCTGGTTGTCCCTCGCCTGCCTCTTTCCCCTGGTTTCCCTCTTCTCCATGAACTCTTCCTTTCCCTTCTTTTCCCTCTACTGCCTCTTTTCCCTGCCTTCCCTCTTCTGCATTCACTCTCTCTTTTACCTCTTTCCCCCTCGCCTATCTCTTTTCCCTGGTTTCCCTCTTTTCCATGAACTCTCCCTTCCACTCTTTTTCCTCGCCTGCCTCTTTTTCCCTGGTTTCCCTCTACTGCATTAATTCTCTCTTTTACCTCTTTCCCCCTCGACTGTCTCTTTTCCCTGGTTTCCCCCTTTTCAATTAAGACTCTCTTTCCAATCGACTCTCTCTTGTCCCTAATTTTCGCCTTTGCCCTCGCATGACTCTTTCCCCAGTTTTTCCGTGAACTGTCTCTTCTCCATCGTTTCTCATCGCCTATTTTCCCTGCTTTCCCTTTTTTCCATAAATTCTCTCTTTCCCCTCTTTTTCCTCGCCTCTTTTCACTGGTTTCCCTTTTTTCCATGAACCCTCTCTTTCCCCTCTTTTTCCTCGCCTGTCTCTTTTCACTGGTTTCCCTCTTTTCCATGAAGTCTCGCTTTCCCATATTTTCGGTCGCGAGTCTCTTTTCCTCGGTTCCCCGCTTTTTCCATGAACTCTCTCTTTCCCTTCTTTTCCCTCGCGTGTTTCTTTTCCCTTCTTTTCCCTCGCATGTCACTTTTCCCTGGTTTTCCTCTATGCCCTCGCCTGTCTCTTTCCCCTCTTTTCATCGTTTGACTCTTTTATCTCTATTCGCCTCGCCTGTCTCTCTTATCGTCTTTACCTCTTCTGCATTAACTCTCTCTTTTACCTCTTTCTCCCTCGCCTCTTTTCCCAGGATTCCCTTTTTACCATGAAATCTCTCTTCCCCTGCTTTTCCCTCACCTGTCTCTTTTCACTGGTTTCCCTCTTTTCCATGAAGTCTCTCTTTCCCTTCTTTTCCCTCGCCTGCCTCTTCTCCTTGCTTTTCCTCTTTTCCATGAACTCTTCCTTTCCCTTCTTTTCCCGCTCCTGCCTCTTTTCCCTGCCTTCCCTCTTCTGCATTCACTCTCTCTTTTACCTCTTTCCCCGTCGCCTGTCCCTTTTCCCTGGTTTCCCTCGTTTCCATGAACTCTCCCTTCCACTCTTTTTCCTCGCCTGCCTCTTTTCCCTGGTTTCCCTCTACTGCATTAATTCTCTCTTTTACCTCTTTCCCCCTCGACTGTCTCTTTTCCCTGGTTTCCCCCTTTTCAATTAACACTCTCTTTCCCTTCGACTCTCTCTTGTCCCTGATTTTCGCCTTTGCCCTCGCATGACTCTTTCCACAGTGTTTCCATGAGCTGTCTCTTTTCCATCATTTCTCATCGCCTGTCTTTTTTCCTTGATTTCCCTTTTTTCCATGAACTCTCTCTTCCCCTGCTTTTCCCTCGCCTGTCTCTCTTCCCTGGTTTTCCTCTATGCACTTGCATGTGTGTTTCCCCTCTTTTCATCGTTTGTCTCTTTTATCTCTTTTCGCCTCGCCTGTCTCTTTTCTCTTCCTTCTCTCTTCTGCATTGACTCTCTCTTTTACCTCTTTCCCCCTCGCCTGTCTCTTTACCTTAGATTCCCTTTTTACCATGAACTCTCTCTGCCCCTGGTTGTCCCTCGCCTGCCTCTTTCCCCTGGTTTCCCTCTTCTCCATGAACTCTTCCTTTCCCTTCTTTTTCCTCGCCTGCCTCTTTTCCCTGCCTTCCCTCTTCTGCATTAACTCTCTCTTTTACCTCTTTCCCCCTCGCCTATCCCTTTTCCCTGGTTTCCCTTTTTTCCATTAACTCTCTCTTCCCATTCTTTTCCCTTGCCTATCTCTTTTCCCTGGTTTCCCTCTTTTCCATGAACTCTCCCTTCCACTCTTTTTCCTCGCCTGCCTCTTTTCCCTGGTTTCCCTCTACTGCATTAATTCTCTCTTTTACCTCTTTCCCCCTCGACTGTCTCTTTTCCCTGGTTTCCCCCTTTTCAATTAACACTCTCTTTCCAATCGACTCTGTCTTGTCCCTGCTTTTCGCCTTTGCCCTCGCATGACTCTTTCCACAGTGTTTCCATGAGCTGTCTCTTTTCCATCATTTCTCATCGCCTGTCTTTTTTCCTTGATTTCCCTTTTTTCCATGAACTCTCTCTTCCCCTGCTTTTCCCTCGCCTGTCTCTCTTCCCTGGTTTTCCTCTATGCACTTGCATGTGTGTTTCCCCTCTTTTCATCGTTTGTCTCTTTTATCTCTTTTCGCCTCACCTGTCTCTTTTCTCTTCCTTCTCTCTTCTGCATTGACTCTCTCTTTTACCTCTTTCCCCCTCGCCTGTCTCTTTACCTTAGATTCCCTTTTTACCATGAACTCTCTCTGCCCCTGGTTGTCCCTCGCCTGCCTCTTTCCCCTGGTTTCCCTCTTCTCCATGAACTCTTCCTTTCCCTTCTTTTCCCTCTACTGCCTCTTTTCCCTGCCTTCCCTCTTCTGCATTAACTCTCTCTTTTACCTCTTTCCCCCTCGCCTATCCCTTTTCCCTGGTTTCCCTTTTTTCCATTAACTCTCTCTTCCCATTCTTTTCCCTTGCCTATCTCTTTTCCCTGGTTTCCCTCTTTTCCATGAACTCTCCCTTCCACTCTTTTTCCTCGCCTGCCTCTTTTCCCTGGTTTCCCTCTACTGCATTAATTCTCTCTTTTACCTCTTTCCCCCTCGACTGTCTCTTTTCCCTGGTTTCCCCCTTTTCAATTAACACTCTCTTTCCAATCGACTCTCTCTTGTCCCTAATTTTCGCCTTTGCCCTCGCATGACTCTTTCCCCAGTTTTTCCGTGAACTGTCTCTTCTCCATCGTTTCTCATCGCCTATTTTCCCTGCTTTCCCTTTTTTCCATAAATTCTCTCTTTCCCCTCTTTTTCCTCGCCTCTTTTCACTGGTTTCCCTTTTTTCCATGAACCCTCTCTTTCCCCTCTTTTTCCTCGCCTGTCTCTTTTCACTGGTTTCCCTCTTTTCCATGAAGTCTCGCTTTCCCATATTTTCGGTCGTGAGTCTCTTTTCCTCGGTTCCCCGCTTTTTCCATGAACTCTCTCTTTCCCTTCTTTTCCCTCGCGTGTCACTTTTCCCTGGTTTTCCTCTATGCCCTCGCCTGTCTCTTTCCCCTCTTTTCATCGTTTGACTCTTTTATCTCTATTCGCCTCGCCTGTCTCTCTTATCATCTTTACCTCTTCTGCATTAACTCTCTCTTTTACCTCTTTCTCCCTCGCCTCTTTTCCCAGGATTCCCTTTTTACCATGAAATCTCTCTTCCCCTGCTTTTCCCTCACCTGTCTCTTTTCACTGGTTTCCCTCTTTTCCATGAAGTCTCTCTTTCCCTTCTTTTCCCTCGCCTGCCTCTTCTCCTTGCTTTTCCTCTTTTCCATGAACTCTTCCTTTCCCTTCTTTTCCCGCTCCTGCCTCTTTTCCCTGCCTTCCCTCTTCTGCATTCACTCTCTCTTTTACCTCTTTCCCCGTCGCCTGTCCCTTTTCCCTGGTTTCCCTCGTTTCCATGAACTCTCCCTTCCACTCTTTTTCCTCGCCTGCCTCTTTTCCCTGGTTTCCCTCTACTGCATTAATTCTCTCTTTTACCTCTTTCCCCCTCGACTGTCTCTTTTCCCTGGTTTCCCCCTTTTCAATTAACACTCTCTTTCCAATAGACTCTGTCTTGTCCCTGCTTTTCGCCTTTGCCCTCGCATGACTCTTTCCACAGTGTTTCCATGAGCTGTCTCTTTTCCATCATTTCTCATCGCCTGTCTTTTTTCCTTGATTTCCCTTTTTTCCATGAACTCTCTCTTCCCCTGCTTTTCCCTCGCCTGTCTCTCTTCCCTGGTTTTCCTCTATGCACTTGCATGTGTGTTTCCCCTCTTTTCATCGTTTGTCTCTTTTATCTCTTTTCGCCTCGCCTGTCTCTTTACCTTAGATTCCCTTTTTACCATGAACTCTCTCTGCCCCTGGTTGTCCCTCGCCTGCCTCTTTCCCCTGGTTTCCCTCTTCTCCATGAACTCTTCCTTTCCCTTCTTTTCCCTCTACTGCCTCTTTTCCCTGCCTTCCCTCTTCTGCATTAACTCTCTCTTTTACCTCTTTCCCCCTCGCCTATCCCTTTTCCCTGGTTCCCTTTTTTCCATTAACTCTCTCTTCCCATTTTTTTCCCTTGCCTATCTCTTTTCCCTGGTTTCCCTCTTTTCCATGAACTCTCCCTTCCACTCTTTTTCCTCTACTGCCTCTTTTCCCTGGTTTCCCTCTACTGCATTAATTCTCTCTTTTACCTCTTTCCCCCTCGACTGTCTCTTTTCCCTGGTTTCCCCCTTTTCAATTAACACTCTCTTTCCAATCGACTCTCTGTTGTCCCTAATTTTCGCCTTTGCCCTCGCATGACTCTTTCCCCAGTTTTTCCGTGAACTGTCTCTTCTCCATCGTTTCTCATCGCCTATTTTCCCTGCTTTCCCTTTTTTCCATAAATTCTCTCTTTCCCCTCTTTTTCCTCGCCTCTTTTCACTGGTTTCCCTTTTTTCCATGAACCCTCTCTTTCCCCTCTTTTTCCTCGCCTGTCTCTTTTCACTGGTTTCCCTCTTTTCCATGAAGTCTCGCTTTCCCATATTTTCGGTCGCGAGTCTCTTTTCCTCGGTTCCCCGCTTTTTCCATGAACTCTCTCTTTCCCTTCTTTTCCCTCGCGTGTTTCTTTTCCCTTCTTTTCCCTCGCATGTCACTTTTCCCTGGTTTTCCTCTATGCCCTCGCCTGTCTCTTTCCCCTCTTTTCATCGTTTGACTCTTTTATCTCTATTCGCCTCGCCTGTCTCTCTTATCATCTTTACCTCTTCTGCATTAACTCTCTCTTTTACCTCTTTCCCCCTCGCCTCTTTTCCCAGGATTCCCTTTTTACCATGAAATCTCTCTTCCCCTGCTTTTCCCTCACCTGTCTCTTTTCACTGGTTTCCCTCTTTTCCATGAAGTCTCTCTTTCCCTTCTTTTCCCTCGCCTGCCTCTTCTCCTTGCTTTTCCTCTTTTCCATGAACTCTTCCTTTCCCTTCTTTTCCCGCTCCTGCCTCTTTTCCCTGCCTTCCCTCTTCTGCATTCACTCTCTCTTTTACCTCTTTCCCCGTCGCCTGTCCCCTTTCCCTGGTTTCCCTCGTTTCCATGAACTCTCCCTTCCACTCTTTTTCCTCGCCTGCCTCTTTTCCCTGGTTTCCCTCTTCTGCATTAATTCTCTCTTTTACCTCTTTCCCCCTCGACTGTCTCTTTTCCCTGGTTTCCCCCTTTTCAATTAACACTCTCTTTCCAATAGACTCTGTCTTGTCCCTGCTTTTCGCCTTTGCCCTCGCATGACTCTTTCCACAGTGTTTCCATGAGCTGTCTCTTTTCCATCATTTCTCATCGCCTGTCTTTTTTCCTTGATTTCCCTTTTTTCCATGAACTCTCTCTTCCCCTGCTTTTCCCTCGCCTGTCTCTCTTCCCTGGTTTTCCTCTATGCACTTGCATGTGTGTTTCCCCTCTTTTCATCGTTTGTCTCTTTTATCTCTTTTCGCCTCGCCTGTCTCTTTTCTCTTCCTTCTCTCTTCTGCATTGACTCTCTCTTTTACCTCTTTCCCCCTCGCCTGTCTCTTTACCTTAGATTCCCTTTTTACCATGAACTCTCTCTGCCCCTGGTTGTCCCTCGCCTGCCTCTTTCCCCTGGTTTCCCTCTTCTCCATGAACTCTTCCTTTCCCTTCTTTTCCCTCTACTGCCTCTTTTCCCTGCCTTCCCTCTTCTGCATTAACTCTCTCTTTTACCTCTTTCCCCCTCGCCTATCCCTTTTCCCTGGTTCCCTTTTTTCCATTAACTCTCTCTTCCCATTTTTTTCCCTTGCCTATCTCTTTTCCCTGGTTTCCCTCTTTTCCATGAACTCTCCCTTCCACTCTTTTCCCTCTACTGCCTCTTTTCCCTGGTTTCCCTCTACTGCATTAATTCTCTCTTTTACCTCTTTCCCCCTCGACTGTCTCTTTTCCCTGGTTTCCCCCTTTTCAATTAACACTCTCTTTCCTATCAACTCTCTCTTGTCCCTAATTTTCGCCTTTGCCCTCGCATGACTCTTTCCCCAGTTTTTCCGTGAACTGTCTCTTCTCCATCGTTTCTCATCGCCTATTTTCCCTGCTTTCCCTTTTTTCCATAAATTCTCTCTTTCCCCTCTTTTTCCTCGCCTCTTTTCACTGGTTTCCCTTTTTTCCATGAACCCTCTCTTTCCCCTCTTTTTCCTCGCCTGTCTCTTTTCACTGGTTTCCCTCTTTTCCATGAAGTCTCGCTTTCCCATATTTTCGGTCGCGAGTCTCTTTTCCTCGGTTCCCCGCTTTTTCCATGAACTCTCTCTTTCCCTTCTTTTCCCTCGCGTGTTTCTTTTCCCTTCTTTTCCGTCGCATGTCACTTTTCCCTGGTTTTCCTCTATGCCCTCGCCTGTCTCTTTCCCCTCTTTTCATCGTTTGACTCTTTTATCTCTATTCGCCTCGCCTGTCTCTCTTATCATCTTTACCTCTTCTGCATTAACTCTCTCTTTTACCTCTTTCCCCCTCGCCTCTTTTCCCAGGATTCCCTTTTTACCATGAAATCTCTCTTCCCCTGCTTTTCCCTCACCTGTCTCTTTTCACTGGTTTCCCTCTTTTCCATGAAGTCTCTCTTTCCCTTCTTTTCCCTCGCCTGCCTCTTCTCCTTGCTTTTCCTCTTTTCCATGAACTCTTCCTTTCCCTTCTTTTCCCGCTCCTGCCTCTTTTCCCTGCCTTCCCTCTTCTGCATTCACTCTCTCTTTTACCTCTTTCCCCGTCGCCTGTCCCTTTTCCCTGGTTTCCCTCGTTTCCATGAACTCTCCCTTCCACTCTTTTTCCTCGCCTGCCTCTTTTCCCTGGTTTCCCTCTTCTGCATTAATTCTCTCTTTTACCTCTTTCCCCCTCGACTGTCTCTGCACTGGTTTCCCCCTTTTCAATTAACACTCTCTTTCCAATAGACTCTGTCTTGTCCCTGCTTTTCGCCTTTGCCCTCGCATGACTCTTTCCACAGTGTTTCCATGAGCTGTCTCTTTTCCATCATTTCTCATCGCCTCTTTTTTCCTTGATTTCCCTTTTTTCCATGAACTCTCTCTTCCCCTGCTTTTCCCTCGCCTGTCTCTCTTCCCTGGTTTTCCTCTATGCACTTGCATGTGTGTTTCCCCTCTTTTCATAGTTTGTCTCTTTTATCTCTTTTCGCCTCGCCTGTCTCTTTTCTCTTCCTTCTCTCTTCTGCATTGACTCTCTCTTTTACCTCTTTCCCCCTCGCCTGTCTCGTTACCTTAGATTCCCTTTTTACCATGAACTCTCTCTGCCCCTGGTTGTCCCTCGCCTGCCTCTTTCCCCTGGTTTCCCTCTTCTCCATGAACTCTTCCTTTCCCTTCTTTTCCCTCGCCTGCCTCTTTTCCCTGCCTTCCCTCTTCTGCATTAACTCTCTCTTTTACCTCTTTCCCCCTCGCCTATCCCTTTTCCCTGGTTTCCCTTTTTTCCATTAACTCTCTCTTCCCATTCTTTTCCCTTGCCTATCTCTTTTCCGTGGTTTCCCTCTTTTCCATGAACTCTCCCTTCCACTCTTTTTCCTCGCCTGCCTCTTTTCCCTGGTTTCCCTCTACTGCATTAATTCTCTCTTTTACCTCTTTCCCCCTCGACTGTCTCTTTTCCCTGGTTTCCCCCTTGTCAATGAACACTCTCTTTCCCTTCGACTCTCTCTTGTCCCTGATTTTCGCCTTTGCCCTCGCATGACTCTTTCCCCAGTTTTTCCGTGAACTGTCTCTTTTCCATCATTTCTCATCGCCTGTCTTTTTTCCTTGATTTCCCTTTTTTCCATGAACTCTCTCTTCCCCTGCTTTTCCCTCGCCTGTCTCTCTTCCCTGGTTTTCCTCTATGCACTTGCATGTGTGTTTCCCCTCTTTTCATCGTTTGTCTCTTTTATCTCTTTCCCCCTCGCCTGTCTCTTTACCTTAGATTCCCTTTTTACCATGAACTCTCTCTGCCCCTGGTTGTCCCTCGCCTGCCTCTTTCCCCTGGTTTCCCTCTTCTCCATGAACTCTTCCTTTCCCTTCTTTTCCCTCTACTGCCTCTTTCCCCTGCCTTCCCTCTTCTGCATTAACTCTCTCTTTTACCTCTTTCCCCCTCGACTGTCTCTTTTCCCTGGTTTCCCCCTTTTCAATTAACACTCTCTTTCCAATCGACTCTCTCTTGTCCCTAATTTTCGCCTTTGCCCTCGCATGACTCTTTCCCCAGTTTTTCCGTGAACTGTCTCTTCTCCATCGTTTCTCATCGCCTATTTTCCCTGCTTTCCCTTTTTTCCATAAATTCTCTCTTTCCCCTCTTTTTCCTCGCCTCTTTTCACTGGTTTCCCTTTTTTCCATGAACCCTCTCTTTCCCCTCTTTTTCCTCGCCTGTCTCTTTTCACTGGTTTCCCTCTTTTCCATGAAGTCTCGCTTTCCCATATTTTCGGTCGCGAGTCTCTTTTCCTCGGTTCCCCGCTTTTTCCATGAACTCTCTCTTTCCCTTCTTTTCCCTCGCGTGTTTCTTTTCCCTTCTTTTCCCTCGCATGTCACTTTTCCCTGGTTTTCCTCTATGCCCTCGCCTGTCTCTTTCCCCTCTTTTCATCGTTTGACTCTTTTATCTCTATTCGCCTCGCCTGTCTCTCTTATCATCTTTACCTCTTCTGCATTAACTCTCTCTTTTACCTCTTTCCCCCTCGCCTCTTTTCCCAGGATTCCCTTTTTACCATGAAATCTCTCTTCCCTTGCTTTTCCCTCACCTGTCTCTTTTCACTGGTTTCCCTCTTTTCCATGAAGTCTCTCTTTCCCTTCTTTTCCCTCGCCTGCCTCTTCTCCTTGCTTTTCCTCTTTTCCATGAACTCTTCCTTTCCCTTCTTTTCCCTCGCGTGTTTCTTTTCCCTGCCTTCCCTCTTCTGCATTCACTCTCTCTTTTACCTCTTTCCCCGTCGCCTGTCCCTTTTCCCTGGTTTCCCTCGTTTCCATGAACTCTCCCTTCCACTCTTTTTCCTCGCCTGCCTCTTTTCCCTGGTTTCCCTCTACTGCATTAATTCTCTCTTTTACCTCTTTCCCCCTCGACTGTCTCTTTACCTTAGATTCCCTTTTTACCATGAACTCTCTCTGCCCCTGGTTGTCCCTCGCCTGCCTCTTTCCCCTGGTTTCCCTCTTCTCCATGAACTCTTCCTTTCCCTTCTTTTCCCTCGCCTGCCTCTTTTCCCTGCCTTCCCTCTTCTGCATTAACTCTCTCTTTTACCTCTTTCCCCCTCGCCTATCCCTTTTCCCTGGTTCCCTTTTTTCCATTAACTCTCTCTTCCCATTTTTTTCCCTTGCCTATCTCTTTTCCCTGGTTTCCCTCTTTTCCATGAACTCTCCCTTCCACTCTTTTTCCTCGCCTGCCTCTTTTCCCTGGTTTCCCTCTTCTGCATTAATTCTCTCTTTTACCTCTTTCCCCCTCGACTGTCTCTTTTCCCTGGTTTCCCCCTTTTCAATTAACACTCTCTTTCCAATCGACTCTGTCTTGTCCCTGCTTTTCGCCTTTGCCCTCGCATGACTCTTTCCACAGTGTTTCCATGAGCTGTCTCTTTTCCATCATTTCTCATCGCCTGTCTTTTTTCCTTGATTTCCCTTTTTTCCATGAACTCTCTCTTCCCCTGCTTTTCCCTCGCCTGTCTCTCTTCCCTGGTTTTCCTCTATGCACTTGCATGTGTGTTTCCCCTCTTTTCATCGTTTGTCTCTTTTATCTCTTTCCCCCTCGCCTGTCTCTTTACCTTAGATTCCCTTTTTACCATGAACTCTCTCTGCCCCTGGTTGTCCCTCGCCTGCCTCTTTCCCCTGGTTTCCCTCTTCTCCATGAACTCTTCCTTTCCCTTCTTTTCCCTCGCCTGCCTCTTTTCCCTGCCTTCCCTCTTCTGCATTCACTCTCTCTTTTACCTCTTTCCCCCTCACCTATCCCTTTTCCCTGGTTTCCCTTTTTTCCAATAACTCTCTCTTCCCATTTTTTTCCCTTGCCTATCTCTTTTCCCTGGTTTCCCTCTTTTCCATGAACTCTCCCTTCCACTCTTTTTCCTCGCCTGCCTCTTTTCCCTGGTTTCCCTCTACTGCATTAATTCTCTCTTTTACCTCTTTCCCCCTCGACTGTCTCTTTTCCCTGGTTTCCCCCTTGTCAATGAACACTCTCTTTCCCTTCGACTCTCTCTTGTCCCTGATTTTCGCCTTTGCCCTCGCATGACTCTTTCCCCAGTTTTTCCGTGAACTGTCTCTTCTCCATCATTTCTCATCGCCTGTCTTTTTTCCTTGATTTCCCTTTTTTCCATGAACTCTCTCTTCCCCTGCTTTTCCCTCGCCTGTCTCTCTTCCCTGGTTTTCCTCTATGCACTTGCATGTGTGTTTCCCCTCTTTTCATCGTTTGTCTCTTTTATCTCTTTTCACCTCGCCTGTCTCTTTTCTCTTCCTTCTCTCTTCTGCATTGACTCTCTCTTTTACCTCTTTCCCCCTCGCCTGTCTCGTTACCTTAGATTCCCTTTTTACCATGAACTCTCTCTGCCCCTGGTTGTCCCTCGCCTGCCTCTTTCCCCTGGTTTCCCTCTTCTCCATGAACTCTCCCTTCCACTCTTTTCCCTCTACTGCCTCTTTTCCCTGGTTTCCCTCTACTGCATTAATTCTCTCTTTTACCTCTTTCCCCCTCGACTGTCTCTTTTCCCTGGTTTCCCCCTTTTCAATTAACACTCTCTTTCCTATCAACTCTCTCTTGTCCCTAATTTTCGCCTTTGCCCTCGCATGACTCTTTCCCCAGTTTTTCCGTGAACTGTCTCTTCTCCATCGTTTCTCATCGCCTATTTTCCCTGCTTTCCCTTTTTTCCATAAATTCTCTCTTTCCCCTCTTTTTCCTCGCCTCTTTTCACTGGTTTCCCTTTTTTCCATGAACCCTCTCTTTCCCCTCTTTTTCCTCGCCTGTCTCTTTTCACTGGTTTCCCTCTTTTCCATGAAGTCTCGCTTTCCCATATTTTCGGTCGCGAGTCTCTTTTCCTCGGTTCCCCGCTTTTTCCATGAACTCTCTCTTTCCCTTCTTTTCCCTCGCGTGTTTCTTTTCCCTTCTTTTCCCTCGCATGTCACTTTTCCCTGGTTTTCCTCTATGCCCTCGCCTGTCTCTTTCCCCTCTTTTCATCGTTTGACTCTTTTATCTCTATTCGCCTCGCCTGTCTCTCTTATCATCTTTACCTCTTCTGCATTAACTCTCTCTTTTACCTCTTTCCCCCTCGCCTCTTTTCCCAGGATTCCCTTTTTACCATGAAATCTCTCTTCCCCTGCTTTTCCCTCACCTGTCTCTTTTCACTGGTTTCCCTCTTTTCCATGAAGTCTCTCTTTCCCTTCTTTTCCCTCGCCTGCCTCTTCTCCTTGCTTTTCCTCTTTTCCATGAACTCTTCCTTTCCCTTCTTTTCCCGCTCCTGCCTCTTTTCCCTGCCTTCCCTCTTCTGCATTCACTCTCTCTTTTACCTCTTTCCCCCTCGCCTGTCCCTTTTCCCTGGTTTCCCTCGTTTCCATGAACTCTCCCTTCCACTCTTTTTCCTCGCCTGCCTCTTTTCCCTGGTTTCCCTCTACTGCATTAATTCTCTCTTTTACCTCTTTCCCCCTCGACTGTCTCTTTTCCCTGGTTTCCCCCTTTTCAATTAACACTCTCTTTCCTATCGACTCTCTCTTGTCCCTAATTTTCGCCTTTGCCCTCGCATGACTCTTTCCACAGTGTTTCCATGAGCTGTCTCTTTTCCATCATTTCTCATCGCCTGTCTTTTTTCCTTGATTTCCCTTTTTTCCATGAACTCTCTCTTCCCCTGCTTTTCCCTCGCCTGTCTCTCTTCCCTGGTTTTCCTCTATGCACTTGCATGTGTGTTTCCCCTCTTTTCATCGTTTGTCTCTTTTATCTCTTTTCGCCTCGCCTGTCTCTTTTCTCTTCCTTCTCTCTTCTGCATTGACTCTCTCTTTTACCTCTTTCCCCCTCGCCTGTCTCTTTACCTTAGATTCCCTTTTTACCATGAACACTCTCTGCCCCTGGTTGTCCCTCGCCTGCCTCTTTCCCCTGGTTTCCCTCTTCTCCATGAACTCTTCCTTTCCCTTCTTTTCCCTCGCCTGCCTCTTTTCCCTGCCTTCCCTCTTCTGCATTAACTCTCTCTTTTACCTCTTTCCCCCTCGCCTATCCCTTTTCCCTGGTTCCCTTTTTTCCATTAACTCTCTCTTCCCATTTTTTTCCCTTGCCTATCTCTTTTCCCTGGTTTCCCTCTTTTCCATGAACTCTCCCTTCCACTCTTTTTCCTCGCCTGCCTCTTTTCCCTGGTTTCCCTCTACTGCATTCACTCTCTCTTTTACCTCTTTCCCCCTCGACTGTCTCTTTTCCCTGGTTTCCCCCTTTTCAATTAACACTCTCTTTCCCTTCGACTCTCTCTTGTCCCTGATTTTCGCCTTTGCCCTCGCATGACTCTTTCCCCAGTTTTTCCGTGAACTGTCTCTTCTCCATCATTTCTCATCGCCTGTCTTTTTTCCTTGATTTCCCTTTTTTCCATGAACTCTCTCTTCCCCTGCTTTTCCCTCGCCTGTCTCTTTTCACTGGTTTCCCTCTTTTCCATGAAGTCTCGCTTTCCCATATTTTCGGTCGCGAGTCTCTTTTCCTCGGTTCCCCGCTTTTTCCATGAACTCTCTCTTTCCCTTCTTTTCCCTCGCGTGTTTCTTTTCCCTTCTTTTCCCTCGCATGTCACTTTTCCCTGGTTTTCCTCTATGCCCTCGCCTGTCTCTTTCCCCTCTTTTCATCGTTTGACTCTTTTATCTCTATTCGCCTCGCCTGTCTCTCTTATCATCTTTACCTCTTCTGCATTAACTCTCTCTTTTACCTCTTTCCCCCTCGCCTCTTTTCCCAGGATTCCCTTTTTACCATGAAATCTCTCTTCCCCTGCTTTTCCCTCACCTGTCTCTTTTCACTGGTTTCCCTCTTTTCCATGAAGTCTCTCTTTCCCTTCTTTTCCCTCGCCTGCCTCTTCTCCTTGCTTTTCCTCTTTTCCATGAACTCTTCCTTTCCCTTCTTTTCCCGCTCCTGCCTCTTTTCCCTGCCTTCCCTCTTCTGCATTCACTCTCTCTTTTACCTCTTTCCCCGTCGCCTGTCCCTTTTCCCTGGTTTCCCTCGTTTCCATGAACTCTCCCTTCCACTCTTTTTCCTCGCCTGCCTCTTTTCCCTGGTTTCCCTCTACTGCATTAATTCTCTCTTTTACCTCTTTCCCCCTCGACTGTCTCTGCACTGGTTTCCCCCTTTTCAATTAACACTCTCTTTCCAATAGACTCTGTCTTGTCCCTGCTTTTCGCCTTTGCCCTCGCATGACTCTTTCCACAGTGTTTCCATGAGCTGTCTCTTTTCCATCATTTCTCATCGCCTGTCTTTTTTCCTTGATTTCCCTTTTTTCCATGAACTCTCTCTTCCCCTGCTTTTCCCTCGCCTGTCTCTCTTCCCTGGTTTTCCTCTATGCACTTGCATGTGTGTTTCCCCTCTTTTCATCGTTTGTCTCTTTTATCTCTTTTCGCCTCGCCTGTCTCTTTACCTTAGATTCCCTTTTTACCATGAACTCTCTCTGCCCCTGGTTGTCCCTCGCCTGCCTCTTTCCCCTGGTTTCCCTCTTCTCCATGAACTCTTCCTTTCCCTTCTTTTCCCTCTACTGCCTCTTTTCCCTGCCTTCCCTCTTCTGCATTAACTCTCTCTTTTACCTCTTTCCCCCTCGCCTATCCCTTTTCCCTGGTTCCCTTTTTTCCATTAACTCTCTCTTCCCATTTTTTTCCCTTGCCTATCTCTTTTCCCTGGTTTCCCTCTTTTCCATGAACTCTCCCTTCCACTCTTTTCCCTCTACTGCCTCTTTTCCCTGGTTTCCCTCTACTGCATTAATTCTCTCTTTTACCTCTTTCCCCCTCGACTGTCTCTTTTCCCTGGTTTCCCCCTTTTCAATTAACACTCTCTTTCCAATCGACTCTCTGTTGTCCCTAATTTTCGCCTTTGCCCTCGCATGACTCTTTCCCCAGTTTTTCCGTGAACTGTCTCTTCTCCATCGTTTCTCATCGCCTATTTTCCCTGCTTTCCCTTTTTTCCATAAATTCTCTCTTTCCCCTCTTTTTCCTCGCCTCTTTTCACTGGTTTCCCTTTTTTCCATGAACCCTCTCTTTCCCCTCTTTTTCCTCGCCTGTCTCTTTTCACTGGTTTCCCTCTTTTCCATGAAGTCTCGCTTTCCCATATTTTCGGTCGCGAGTCTCTTTTCCTCGGTTCCCCGCTTTTTCCATGAACTCTCTCTTTCCCTTCTTTTCCCTCGCGTGTTTCTTTTCCCTTCTTTTCCCTCGCATGTCACTTTTCCCTGGTTTTCCTCTATGCCCTCGCCTGTCTCTTTCCCCTCTTTTCATCGTTTGACTCTTTTATCTCTATTCGCCTCGCCTGTCTCTCTTATCATCTTTACCTCTTCTGCATTAACTCTCTCTTTTACCTCTTTCCCCCTCGCCTCTTTTCCCAGGATTCCCTTTTTACCATGAAATCTCTCTTCCCCTGCTTTTCCCTCACCTGTCTCTTTTCACTGGTTTCCCTCTTTTCCATGAAGTCTCTCTTTCCCTTCTTTTCCCGCTCCTGCCTCTTTTCCCTGCCTTCCCTCTTCTGCATTCACTCTCTCTTTTACCTCTTTCCCCGTCGCCTGTCCCTTTTCCCTGGTTTCCCTCGTTTCCATGAACTCTCCCTTCCACTCTTTTTCCTCGCCTGCCTCTTTTCCCTGGTTTCCCTCTTCTGCATTAATTCTCTCTTTTACCTCTTTCCCCCTCGACTGTCTCTGCACTGGTTTCCCCCCTTTTCAATTAACACTCTCTTTCCAATAGACTCTGTCTTGTCCCTGCTTTTCGCCTTTGCCCTCGCATGACTCTTTCCACAGTGTTTCCATGAGCTGTCTCTTTTCCATCATTTCTCATCGCCTCTTTTTTCCTTGATTTCCCTTTTTTCCATGAACTCTCTCTTCCCCTGCTTTTCCCTCGCCTGTCTCTCTTCCCTGGTTTTCCTCTATGCACTTGCATGTGTGTTTCCCCTCTTTTCATAGTTTGTCTCTTTTATCTCTTTTCGCCTCACCTGTCTCTTTTCTCTTCCTTCTCTCTTCTGCATTGACTCTCTCTTTTACCTCTTTCCCCCTCGCCTGTCTCGTTACCTTAGATTCCCTTTTTACCATGAACTCTCTCTGCCCCTGGTTGTCCCTCGCCTGCCTCTTTCCCCTGGTTTCCCTCTTCTCCATGAACTCTTCCTTTCCCTTCTTTTCCCTCGCCTGCCTCTTTTCCCTGCCTTCCCTCTTCTGCATTAACTCTCTCTTTTACCTCTTTCCCCCTCGCCTATCCCTTTTCCCTGGTTTCCCTTTTTTCCATTAACTCTCTCTTCCCATTCTTTTCCCTTGCGTATCTCTTTTCCCTGGTTTCCCTCTTTTCCATGAACTCTCCCTTCCACTCTTTTTCCTCGCCTGCCTCTTTTCCCTGGTTTCCCTCTACTGCATTAATTCTCTCTTTTACCTCTTTCCCCCTCGACTGTCTCTTTTCCCTGGTTTCCCCCTTGTCAATGAACACTCTCTTTCCCTTCGACTCTCTCTTGTCCCTGATTTTCGCCTTTGCCCTCGCATGACTCTTTCCCCAGTTTTTCCGTGAACTGTCTCTTTTCCATCATTTCTCATCGCCTGTCTTTTTTCCTTGATTTCCCTTTTTTCCATGAACTCTCTCTTCCCCTGCTTTTCCCTCGCCTGTCTCTCTTCCCTGGTTTTCCTCTATGCACTTGCATGTGTGTTTCCCCTCTTTTCATCGTTTGTCTCTTTTATCTCTTTCCCCCTCGCCTGTCTCTTTACCTTAGATTCCCTTTTTACCATGAACTCTCTCTGCCCCTGGTTGTCCCTCGCCTGCCTCTTTCCCCTGGTTTCCCTCTTCTCCATGAACTCTTCCTTTCCCTTCTTTTCCCTCTACTGCCTCTTTCCCCTGCCTTCCCTCTTCTGCATTAACTCTCTCTTTTACCTCTTTCCCCCTCGACTGTCTCTTTTCCCTGGTTTCCCCCTTTTCAATTAACACTCTCTTTCCAATCGACTCTCTCTTGTCCCTAATTTTCGCCTTTGCCCTCGCATGACTCTTTCCCCAGTTTTTCCGTGAACTGTCTCTTCTCCATCGTTTCTCATCGCCTATTTTCCCTGCTTTCCCTTTTTTCCATAAATTCTCTCTTTCCCCTCTTTTTCCTCGCCTCTTTTCACTGGTTTCCCTTTTTTCCATGAACCCTCTCTTTCCCCTCTTTTTCCTCGCCTGTCTCTTTTCACTGGTTTCCCTCTTTTCCATGAAGTCTCGCTTTCCCATATTTTCGGTCGCGAGTCTCTTTTCCTCGGTTCCCCGCTTTTTCCATGAACTCTCTCTTTCCCTTCTTTTCCCTCGCGTGTTTCTTTTCCCTTCTTTTCCCTCGCATGTCACTTTTCCCTGGTTTTCCTCTATGCCCTCGCCTGTCTCTTTCCCCTCTTTTCATCGTTTGACTCTTTTATCTCTATTCGCCTCGCCTGTCTCTCTTATCATCTTTACCTCTTCTGCATTAACTCTCTCTTTTACCTCTTTCCCCCTCGCCTCTTTTCCCAGGATTCCCTTTTTACCATGAAATCTCTCTTCCCTTGCTTTTCCCTCACCTGTCTCTTTTCACTGGTTTCCCTCTTTTCCATGAAGTCTCTCTTTCCCTTCTTTTCCCTCGCCTGCCTCTTCTCCTTGCTTTTCCTCTTTTCCATGAACTCTTCCTTTCCCTTCTTTTCCCTCGCGTGTTTCTTTTCCCTGCCTTCCCTCTTCTGCATTCACTCTCTCTTTTACCTCTTTCCCCGTCGCCTGTCCCTTTTCCCTGGTTTCCCTCGTTTCCATGAACTCTCCCTTCCACTCTTTTTCCTCGCCTGCCTCTTTTCCCTGGTTTCCCTCTACTGCATTAATTCTCTCTTTTACCTCTTTCCCCCTCGACTGTCTCTTTACCTTAGATTCCCTTTTTACCATGAACTCTCTCTGCCCCTGGTTGTCCCTCGCCTGCCTCTTTCCCCTGGTTTCCCTCTTCTCCATGAACTCTTCCTTTCCCTTCTTTTCCCTCGCCTGCCTCTTTTCCCTGCCTTCCCTCTTCTGCATTAACTCTCTCTTTTACCTCTTTCCCCCTCGCCTATCCCTTTTCCCTGGTTCCCTTTTTTCCATTAACTCTCTCTTCCCATTTTTTTCCCTTGCCTATCTCTTTTCCCTGGTTTCCCTCTTTTCCATGAACTCTCCCTTCCACTCTTTTTCCTCGCCTGCCTCTTTTCCCTGGTTTCCCTCTTCTGCATTAATTCTCTCTTTTACCTCTTTCCCCCTCGACTGTCTCTTTTCCCTGGTTTCCCCCTTTTCAATTAACACTCTCTTTCCAATCGACTCTGTCTTGTCCCTGCTTTTCGCCTTTGCCCTCGCATGACTCTTTCCACAGTGTTTCCATGAGCTGTCTCTTTTCCATCATTTCTCATCGCCTGTCTTTTTTCCTTGATTTCCCTTTTTTCCATGAACTCTCTCTTCCCCTGCTTTTCCCTCGCCTGTCTCTCTTCCCTGGTTTTCCTCTATGCACTTGCATGTGTGTTTCCCCTCTTTTCATCGTTTGTCTCTTTTATCTCTTTCCCCCTCGCCTGTCTCTTTACCTTAGATTCCCTTTTTACCATGAACTCTCTCTGCCCCTGGTTGTCCCTCGCCTGCCTCTTTCCCCTGGTTTCCCTCTTCTCCATGAACTCTTCCTTTCCCTTCTTTTCCCTCGCCTGCCTCTTTTCCCTGCCTTCCCTCTTCTGCATTCACTCTCTCTTTTACCTCTTTCCCCCTCACCTATCCCTTTTCCCTGGTTTCCCTTTTTTCCAATAACTCTCTCTTCCCATTTTTTTCCCTTGCCTATCTCTTTTCCCTGGTTTCCCTCTTTTCCATGAACTCTCCCTTCCACTCTTTTTCCTCGCCTGCCTCTTTTCCCTGGTTTCCCTCTACTGCATTAATTCTCTCTTTTACCTCTTTCCCCCTCGACTGTCTCTTTTCCCTGGTTTCCCCCCTTGTCAATGAACACTCTCTTTCCCTTCGACTCTCTCTTGTCCCTGATTTTCGCCTTTGCCCTCGCATGACTCTTTCCCCAGTTTTTCCGTGAACTGTCTCTTCTCCATCATTTCTCATCGCCTGTCTTTTTTCCTTGATTTCCCTTTTTTCCATGAACTCTCTCTTCCCCTGCTTTTCCCTCGCCTGTCTCTCTTCCCTGGTTTTCCTCTATGCACTTGCATGTGTGTTTCCCCTCTTTTCATCGTTTGTCTCTTTTATCTCTTTTCACCTCGCCTGTCTCTTTTCTCTTCCTTCTCTCTTCTGCATTGACTCTCTCTTTTACCTCTTTCCCCCTCGCCTGTCTCGTTACCTTAGATTCCCTTTTTACCATGAACTCTCTCTGCCCCTGGTTGTCCCTCGCCTGCCTCTTTCCCCTGGTTTCCCTCTTCTCCATGAACTCTCCCTTCCACTCTTTTCCCTCTACTGCCTCTTTTCCCTGGTTTCCCTCTACTGCATTAATTCTCTCTTTTACCTCTTTCCCCCTCGACTGTCTCTTTTCCCTGGTTTCCCCCTTTTCAATTAACACTCTCTTTCCTATCAACTCTCTCTTGTCCCTAATTTTCGCCTTTGCCCTCGCATGACTCTTTCCCCAGTTTTTCCGTGAACTGTCTCTTCTCCATCGTTTCTCATCGCCTATTTTCCCTGCTTTCCCTTTTTTCCATAAATTCTCTCTTTCCCCTCTTTTTCCTCGCCTCTTTTCACTGGTTTCCCTTTTTTCCATGAACCCTCTCTTTCCCCTCTTTTTCCTCGCCTGTCTCTTTTCACTGGTTTCCCTCTTTTCCATGAAGTCTCGCTTTCCCATATTTTCGGTCGCGAGTCTCTTTTCCTCGGTTCCCCGCTTTTTCCATGAACTCTCTCTTTCCCTTCTTTTCCCTCGCGTGTTTCTTTTCCCTTCTTTTCCCTCGCATGTCACTTTTCCCTGGTTTTCCTCTATGCCCTCGCCTGTCTCTTTCCCCTCTTTTCATCGTTTGACTCTTTTATCTCTATTCGCCTCGCCTGTCTCTCTTATCATCTTTACCTCTTCTGCATTAACTCTCTCTTTTACCTCTTTCCCCCTCGCCTCTTTTCCCAGGATTCCCTTTTTACCATGAAATCTCTCTTCCCCTGCTTTTCCCTCACCTGTCTCTTTTCACTGGTTTCCCTCTTTTCCATGAAGTCTCTCTTTCCCTTCTTTTCCCTCGCCTGCCTCTTCTCCTTGCTTTTCCTCTTTTCCATGAACTCTTCCTTTCCCTTCTTTTCCCGCTCCTGCCTCTTTTCCCTGCCTTCCCTCTTCTGCATTCACTCTCTCTTTTACCTCTTTCCCCGTCGCCTGTCCCTTTTCCCTGGTTTCCCTCGTTTCCATGAACTCTCCCTTCCACTCTTTTTCCTCGCCTGCCTCTTTTCCCTGGTTTCCCTCTACTGCATTAATTCTCTCTTTTACCTCTTTCCCCCTCGACTGTCTCTTTTCCCTGGTTTCCCCCTTTTCAATTAACACTCTCTTTCCTATCGACTCTCTCTTGTCCCTAATTTTCGCCTTTGCCCTCGCATGACTCTTTCCACAGTGTTTCCATGAGCTGTCTCTTTTCCATCATTTCTCATCGCCTGTCTTTTTTCCTTGATTTCCCTTTTTTCCATGAACTCTCTCTTCCCCTGCTTTTCCCTCGCCTGTCTCTCTTCCCTGGTTTTCCTCTATGCACTTGCATGTGTGTTTCCCCTCTTTTCATCGTTTGTCTCTTTTATCTCTTTTCGCCTCGCCTGTCTCTTTTCTCTTCCTTCTCTCTTCTGCATTGACTCTCTCTTTTACCTCTTTCCCCCTCGCCTGTCTCTTTACCTTAGATTCCCTTTTTACCATGAACACTCTCTGCCCCTGGTTGTCCCTCGCCTGCCTCTTTCCCCTGGTTTCCCTCTTCTCCATGAACTCTTCCTTTCCCTTCTTTTCCCTCGCCTGCCTCTTTTCCCTGCCTTCCCTCTTCTGCATTAACTCTCTCTTTTACCTCTTTCCCCCTCGCCTATCCCTTTTCCCTGGTTCCCTTTTTTCCATTAACTCTCTCTTCCCATTTTTTTCCCTTGCCTATCTCTTTTCCCTGGTTTCCCTCTTTTCCATGAACTCTCCCTTCCACTCTTTTTCCTCGCCTGCCTCTTTTCCCTGGTTTCCCTCTACTGCATTCACTCTCTCTTTTACCTCTTTCCCCCTCGACTGTCTCTTTTCCCTGGTTTCCCCCTTTTCAATTAACACTCTCTTTCCCTTCGACTCTCTCTTGTCCCTGATTTTCGCCTTTGCCCTCGCATGACTCTTTCCCCAGTTTTTCCGTGAACTGTCTCTTCTCCATCATTTCTCATCGCCTGTCTTTTTTCCTTGATTTCCCTTTTTTCCATGAACTCTCTCTTCCCCTGCTTTTCCCTCGCCTGTCTCTTTTCACTGGTTTCCCTCTTTTCCATGAAGTCTCGCTTTCCCATATTTTCGGTCGCGAGTCTCTTTTCCTCGGTTCCCCGCTTTTTCCATGAACTCTCTCTTTCCCTTCTTTTCCCTCGCGTGTTTCTTTTCCCTTCTTTTCCCTCGCATGTCACTTTTCCCTGGTTTTCCTCTATGCCCTCGCCTGTCTCTTTCCCCTCTTTTCATCGTTTGACTCTTTTATCTCTATTCGCCTCGCCTGTCTCTCTTATCATCTTTACCTCTTCTGCATTAACTCTCTCTTTTACCTCTTTCCCCCTCGCCTCTTTTCCCAGGATTCCCTTTTTACCATGAAATCTCTCTTCCCCTGCTTTTCCCTCACCTGTCTCTTTTCACTGGTTTCCCTCTTTTCCATGAAGTCTCTCTTTCCCTTCTTTTCCCTCGCCTGCCTCTTCTCCTTGCTTTTCCTCTTTTCCATGAACTCTTCCTTTCCCTTCTTTTCCCGCTCCTGCCTCTTTTCCCTGCCTTCCCTCTTCTGCATTCACTCTCTCTTTTACCTCTTTCCCCGTCGCCTGTCCCTTTTCCCTGGTTTCCCTCGTTTCCATGAACTCTCCCTTCCACTCTTTTTCCTCGCCTGCCTCTTTTCCCTGGTTTCCCTCTACTGCATTAATTCTCTCTTTTACCTCTTTCCCCCTCGACTGTCTCTGCACTGGTTTCCCCCTTTTCAATTAACACTCTCTTTCCAATAGACTCTGTCTTGTCCCTGCTTTTCGCCTTTGCCCTCGCATGACTCTTTCCACAGTGTTTCCATGAGCTGTCTCTTTTCCATCATTTCTCATCGCCTGTCTTTTTTCCTTGATTTCCCTTTTTTCCATGAACTCTCTCTTCCCCTGCTTTTCCCTCGCCTGTCTCTCTTCCCTGGTTTTCCTCTATGCACTTGCATGTGTGTTTCCCCTCTTTTCATCGTTTGTCTCTTTTATCTCTTTTCGCCTCGCCTGTCTCTTTACCTTAGATTCCCTTTTTACCATGAACTCTCTCTGCCCCTGGTTGTCCCTCGCCTGCCTCTTTCCCCTGGTTTCCCTCTTCTCCATGAACTCTTCCTTTCCCTTCTTTTCCCTCTACTGCCTCTTTTCCCTGCCTTCCCTCTTCTGCATTAACTCTCTCTTTTACCTCTTTCCCCCTCGCCTATCCCTTTTCCCTGGTTCCCTTTTTTCCATTAACTCTCTCTTCCCATTTTTTTCCCTTGCCTATCTCTTTTCCCTGGTTTCCCTATTTTCCATGAACTCTCCCTTCCACTCTTTTCCCTCTACTGCCTCTTTTCCCTGGTTTCCCTCTACTGCATTAATTCTCTCTTTTACCTCTTTCCCCCTCGACTGTCTCTTTTCCCTGGTTTCCCCCTTTTCAATTAACACTCTCTTTCCAATCGACTCTCTGTTGTCCCTAATTTTCGCCTTTGCCCTCGCATGACTCTTTCCCCAGTTTTTCCGTGAACTGTCTCTTCTCCATCGTTTCTCATCGCCTATTTTCCCTGCTTTCCCTTTTTTCCATAAATTCTCTCTTTCCCCTCTTTTTCCTCGCCTCTTTTCACTGGTTTCCCTTTTTTCCATGAACCCTCTCTTTCCCCTCTTTTTCCTCGCCTGTCTCTTTTCACTGGTTTCCCTCTTTTCCATGAAGTCTCGCTTTCCCATATTTTCGGTCGCGAGTCTCTTTTCCTCGGTTCCCCGCTTTTTCCATGAACTCTCTCTTTCCCTTCTTTTCCCTCGCGTGTTTCTTTTCCCTTCTTTTCCCTCGCATGTCACTTTTCCCTGGTTTTCCTCTATGCCCTCGCCTGTCTCTTTCCCCTCTTTTCATCGTTTGACTCTTTTATCTCTATTCGCCTCGCCTGTCTCTCTTATCATCTTTACCTCTTCTGCATTAACTCTCTCTTTTACCTCTTTCCCCCTCGCCTCTTTTCCCAGGATTCCCTTTTTACCATGAAATCTCTCTTCCCCTGCTTTTCCCTCACCTGTCTCTTTTCACTGGTTTCCCTCTTTTCCATGAAGTCTCTCTTTCCCTTCTTTTCCCTCGCCTGCCTCTTCTCCTTGCTTTTCCTCTTTTCCATGAACTCTTCCTTTCCCTTCTTTTCCCGCTCCTGCCTCTTTTCCCTGCCTTCCCTCTTCTGCATTCACTCTCTCTTTTACCTCTTTCCCCGTTGCCTGTCCCCTTTCCCTGGTTTCCCTCGTTTCCATGAACTCTCCCTTCCACTCTTTTTCCTCGCCTGCCTCTTTTCCCTGGTTTCCCTCTTCTGCATTAATTCTCTCTTTTACCTCTTTCCCCCTCGACTGTCTCTTTTCCCTGGTTTCCCCCTTTTCAATTAACACTCTCTTTCCAATAGACTCTGTCTTGTCCCTGCTTTTCGCCTTTGCCCTCGCATGACTCTTTCCACAGTGTTTCCATGAGCTGTCTCTTTTCCATCATTTCTCATCGCCTGTCTTTTTTCCTTGATTTCCCTTTTTTCCATGAACTCTCTCTTCCCCTGCTTTTCCCTCGCCTGTCTCTCTTCCCTGGTTTTCCTCTATGCACTTGCATGTGTGTTTCCCCTCTTTTCATCGTCTGTCTCTTTTATCTCTTTCCCCCTCGCCTGTCTCTTTACCTTAGATTCCCTTTTTACCATGAACTCTCTCTGCCCCTGGTTGTCCCTCGCCTGCCTCTTTCCCCTGGTTTCCCTCTTCTCCATGAACTCTTCCTTTCCCTTCTTTTCCCTCGCCTGCCTCTTTTCCCTGCCTTCCCTCTTCTGCATTAACTCTCTCTTTTACCTCTTTCCCCCTCGCCTATCCCTTTTCCCTGGTTTCCCTTTTTTCCATTAACTCTCTCTTCCACTCTTTTTCCTCGCCTGCCTCTTTTCCCTGGTTTCCCTCTACTGCATTAATTCTCTCTTTTACCTCTTTCCCCCTCGACTGTCTCTTTTCCCTGGTTTCCCCCTTGTCAATGAACACTCTCTTTCCCTTCGACTCTCTCTTGTCCCTGATTTTCGCCTTTGCCCTCGCATGACTCTTTCCCCAGTTTTTCCGTGAACTGTCTCTTCTCCATCATTTCTCATCGCCTGTCTTTTTTCCTTGATTTCCCTTTTTTCCATGAACTCTCTCTTCCCCTGCTTTTCCCTCGCCTGTCTCTCTTCCCTGGTTTTCCTCTATGCACTTGCATGTGTGTTTCCCCTCTTTTCATCGTTTGTCTCTTTTATCTCTTTTCACCTCGCCTGTCTCTTTTCTCTTCCTTCTCTCTTCTGCATTGACTCTCTCTTTTACCTCTTTCCCCCTCGCCTGTCTCGTTACCTTAGATTCCCTTTTTACCATGAACTCTCTCTGCCCCTGGTTGTCCCTCGCCTGCCTCTTTCCCCTGGTTTCCCTCTTCTCCATGAACTCTCCCTTCCACTCTTTTCCCTCTACTGCCTCTTTTCCCTGGTTTCCCTCTACTGCATTAATTCTCTCTTTTACCTCTTTCCCCCTCGACTGTCTCTTTTCCCTGGTTTCCCCCTTTTCAATTAACACTCTCTTTCCAATCGACTCTCTCTTGTCCCTAATTTTCGCCTTTGCCCTCGCATGACTCTTTCCCCAGTTTTTCCGTGAACTGTCTCTTCTCCATCGTTTCTCATCGCCTATTTTCCCTGCTTTCCCTTTTTTCCATGAACCCTCTCTTTCCCCTCTTTTTCCTCGCCTGTCTCTTTTCACTGGTTTCCCTCTTTTCCATGAAGTCTCGCTTTCCCATATTTTCGGTCGCGAGTCTCTTTTCCTCGGTTCCCCGCTTTTTCCATGAACTCTCTCTTTCCCTTCTTTTCCCTCGCGTGTTTCTTTTCCCTTCTTTTCCCTCGCATGTCACTTTTCCCTGGTTTTCCTCTATGCCCTCGCCTGTCTCTTTCCCCACTTTTCATCGTTTGACTCTTTTATCTCTATTCGCCTCGCCTGTCTCTCTTATCATCTTTACCTCTTCTGCATTAACTCTCTCTTTTACCTCTTTCCCCCTCGCCTCTTTTCCCAGGATTCCCTTTTTATTATGAAATCTCTCTTCCCCTGCTTTTCCCTCACCTGTCTCTTTTCACTGGTTTCCCTCTTTTCCATGAAGTCTCTCTTTCCCTTCTTTTCCCTCGCCTGCCTCTTCTCCTTGCTTTTCCTCTTTTCCATGAACTCTTCCTTTCCCTTCTTTTCCCGCTCCTGCCTCTTTTCCCTGCCTTCCCTCTTCTGCATTCACTCTCTCTTTTACCTCTTTCCCCGTCGCCTGTCCCTTTTCCCTGGTTTCCCTCGTTTCCATGAACTCTCCCTTCCACTCTTTTTCCTCGCCTGCCTCTTTTCCCTGGTTTCCCTCTACTGCATTAATTCTCTCTTTTACCTCTTTCCCCCTCGACTGTCTCTTTTCCCTGGTTTCCCCCTTTTCAATTAACACTCTCTTTCCAATAGACTCTGTCTTGTCCCTGCTTTTCGCCTTTGCCCTCGCATGACTCTTTCCACAGTGTTTCCATGAGCTGTCTCTTTTCCATCATTTCTCATCGCCTGTCTTTTTTCCTTGATTTCCCTTTTTTCCATGAACTCTCTCTTCCCCTGCTTTTCCCTCGCCTGTCTCTCTTCCCTGGTTTTCCTCTATGCACTTGCATGTGTGTTTCCCCTCTTTTCATCGTTTGTCTCTTTTATCTCTTTCCCCCTCGCCTGTCTCTTTACCTTAGATTCCCTTTTTACCATGAACTCTCTCTGCCCCTGGTTGTCCCTCGCCTGTCTCTTTCCCCTGGTTTCCCTCTTCTCCATGAACTCTTCCTTTCCCTTCTTTTCCCTCGCCTGCCTCTTTTCCCTGCCTTCCCTCTTCTGCATTAACTCTCTCTTTTACCTCTTTCCCCCTCGACTGTCTCTTTTCCCTGGTTTCCCCCTTGTCAATGAACACTCTCTTTCCCTTCGACTCTCTCTTGTCTCTGATTTTCGCCTTTGCCCTCGCATGACTCTTTCCCCAGTTTTTCCGTGAACTGTCTCTTCTCCATCATTTCTCATCGCCTGTCTTTTTTCCTTGATTTCCCTTTTTTCCATGAACTCTCTCTTCCCCTGCTTTTCCCTCGCCTGTCTCTCTTCCCTGGTTTTCCTCTATGCACTTGCATGTGTGTTTCCCCTCTTTTCATCGTTTGTCTCTTTTATCTCTTTTCACCTCGCCTGTCTCTTTTCTCTTCCTTCTCTCTTCTGCATTGACTCTCTCTTTTACCTCTTTCCCCCTCGCCTGTCTCTTTACCTTAGATTCCCTTTTTACCATGAACTCTCTCTGCCCCTGGTTGTCCCTCGCCTGCCTCTTTCCCCTGGTTTCCCTCTTCTCCATGAACTCTCCCTTCCACTCTTTTCCCTCTACTGCCTCTTTTCCCTGGTTTCCCTCTACTGCATTAATTCTCTCTTTTACCTCTTTCCCCCTCGACTGTCTCTTTTCCCTGGTTTCCCCCTTTTCAATTAACACTCTCTTTCCTATCAACTCTCTCTTGTCCCTAATTTTCGCCGTTGCCCTCGCATGACTCTTGCCCCAGTTTTTCCGTGAACTGTCTCTTCTCCATCGTTTCTCATCGCCTATTTTCCCTGCTTTCCCTTTTTTCCATAAATTCTCTCTTTCCCCTCTTTTTCCTCGCCTCTTTTCACTGGTTTCCCTTTTTTCCATGAACCCTCTCTTTCCCCTCTTTTTCCTCGCCTGTCTCTTTTCACTGGTTTCCCTCTTTTCCATGAAGTCTCGCTTTCCCATATTTTCGGTCGCGAGTCTCTTTTCCTCGGTTCCCCGCTTTTTCCATGAACTCTCTCTTTCCCTTCTTTTCCCTCGCGTGTTTCTTTTCCCTTCTTTTCCCTCGCATGTCACTTTTCCCTGGTTTTCCTCTATGCCCTCGCCTGTCTCTTTCCCCTCTTTTCATCGTTTGACTCTTTTATCTCTATTCGCCTCGCCTGTCTCTCTTATCATCTTTACCTCTTCTGCATTAACTCTCTCTTTTACCTCTTTCCCCCTCGCCTCTTTTCCCAGGATTCCCTTTTTACCATGAAATCTCTCTTCCCCTGCTTTTCCCTCACCTGTCTCTTTTCACTGGTTTCCCTCTTTTCCATGAAGTCTCTCTTTCCCTTCTTTTCCCTCGCCTGCCTCTTCTCCTTGCTTTTCCTCTTTTCCATGAACTCTTCCTTTCCCTTCTTTTCCCGCTCCTGCCTCTTTTCCCTGCCTTCCCTCTTCTGCATTCACTCTCTCTTTTACCTCTTTCCCCCTCGCCTGTCCCTTTTCCCTGGTTTCCCTCGTTTCCATGAACTCTCCCTTCCACTCTTTTTCCTCGCCTGCCTCTTTTCCCTGGTTTCCCTCTTCTGCATTAATTCTCTCTTTTACCTCTTTCCCCCTCGACTGTCTCTTTTCCCTGGTTTCCCCCTTGTCAATGAACACTCTCTTTCCAATAGACTCTCTCTTGTCCCTGCTTTTCGCCTTTGCCCTCGCATGACTCTTTCCACAGTGTTTCCATGAGCTGTCTCTTTTCCATCATTTCTCATCGCCTGTCTTTTTTCCTTGATTTCCCTTTTTTCCATGAACTCTCTCTTCCCCTGCTTTTCCCTCGCCTGTCTCTCTTCCCTGGTTTTCCTCTATGCACTTGCATGTGTGTTTCCCCTCTTTTCATCGTTTGTCTCTTTTATCTCTTTTCGCCTCGCCTGTCTCTTTTCTCTTCCTTCTCTCTTCTGCATTGACTCTCTCTTTTACCTCTTTCCCCCTCGCCTGTCTCGTTACCTTAGATTCCCTTTTTACCATGAACTCTCTCTGCCCCTGGTTGTCCCTCGCCTGCCTCTTTCCCCTGGTTTCCCTCTTCTCCATGAACTCTTCCTTTCCCTTCTTTTCCCTCGCCTGCCTCTTTTCCCTGCCTTCCCTCTTCTGCATTAACTCTCTCTTTTACCTCTTTCCCCCTCGCCTATCCCTTTTCCCTGGTTTCCCTTTTTTCCATTAACTCTCTCTTCCCATTCTTTTCCCTTGCCTATCTCTTTTCCCTGGTTTCCCTCTTTTCCATGAACTCTCCCTTCCACTCTTTTTCCTCGCCTGCCTCTTTTCCCTGGTTTCCCTCTACTGCATTAATTCTCTCTTTTACCTCTTTCCCCCTCGACTGTCTCTTTTCCCTGGTTTCCCCCTTGTCAATGAACACTCTCTTTCCCTTCGACTCTCTCTTGTCCCTGATTTTCGCCTTTGCCCTCGCATGACTCTTTCCACAGTGTTTCCATGAGCTGTCTCTTTTCCATCATTTCTCATCGCCTGTCTTTTTTCCTTGATTTCCCTTTTTTCCATGAACTCTCTCTTCCCCTGCTTTTCCCTCGCCTGTCTCTCTTCCCTGGTTTTCCTCTATGCACTTGCATGTGTGTTTCCCCTCTTTTCATCGTTTGTCTCTTTTATCTCTTTCCCCCTCGCCTGTCTCTTTACCTTAGATTCCCTTTTTACCATGAACTCTCTCTGCCCCTGGTTGTCCCTCGCCTGCCTCTTTCCCCTGGTTTCCCTCTTCTCCATGAACTCTTCCTTTCCATTCTTTTCCCTCTACTGCCTCTTTCCCCTGCCTTCCCTCTTCTGCATTAACTCTCTCTTTTACCTCTTTCCCCCTCGACTGTCTCTTTTCCCTGGTTTCCCCCTTTTCAATTAACACTCTCTTTCCAATCGACTCTCTCTTGTCCCTAATTTTCGCCTTTGCCCTCGCATGACTCTTTCCCCAGTTTTTCCGTGAACTGTCTCTTCTCCATCGTTTCTCATCGCCTATTTTCCCTGCTTTCCCTTTTTTCCATAAATTCTCTCTTTCCCCTCTTTTTCCTCGCCTCTTTTCACTGGTTTCCCTTTTTTCCATGAACCCTCTCTTTCCCCTCTTTTTCCTCGCCTGTCTCTTTTCACTGGTTTCCCTCTTTTCCATGAAGTCTCGCTTTCCCATATTTTCGGTCGCGAGTCTCTTTTCCTCGGTTCCCCGCTTTTCCCATGAACTCTCTCTTTCCCTTCTTTTCCCTCGCGTGTTTCTTTTCCCTTCTTTTCCCTCGCATGTCACTTTTCCCTGGTTTTCCTCTATGCCCTCGCCTGTCTCTTTCCCCTCTTTTCATCGTTTGACTCTTTTATCTCTATTCGCCTCGCCTGTCTCTCTTATCATCTTTACCTCTTCTGCATTAACTCTCTCTTTTACCTCTTTCCCCCTCGCCTCTTTTCCCAGGATTCCCTTTTTACCATGAAATCTCTCTTCCCCTGCTTTTCCCTCACCTGTCTCTTTTCACTGGTTTCCCTCTTTTCCATGAAGTCTCTCTTTCCCTTCTTTTCCCTCGCCTGCCTCTTCTCCTTGCTTTTCCTCTTTTCCATGAACTCTTCCTTTCCCTTCTTTTCCCGCTCCTGCCTCTTTTCCCTGCCTTCCCTCTTCTGCATTCACTCTCTCTTTTACCTCTTTCCCCGTCGCCTGTCCCTTTTCCCTGGTTTCCCTCGTTTCCATGAACTCTCCCTTCCACTCTTTTTCCTCGCCTGCCTCTTTTCCCTGGTTTCCCTCTTCTGCATTAATTCTCTCTTTTACCTCTTTCCCCCTCGACTGTCTCTTTTCCCTGGTTTCCCCCTTTTCAATTAACACTCTCTTTCCAATAGACTCTGTCTTGTCCCTGCTTTTCGCCTTTGCCCTCGCATGACTCTTTCCACAGTGTTTCCATGAGCTGTCTCTTTTCCATCATTTCTCATCGCCTGTCTTTTTTCCTTGATTTCCCTTTTTTCCATGAACTCTCTCTTCCCCTGCTTTTCCCTCGCCTGTCTCTCTTCCCTGGTTTTCCTCTATGCACTTGCATGTGTGTTTCCCCTCTTTTCATCGTTTGTCTCTTTTATCTCTTTTCGCCTCGCCTGTCTCTTTTCTCTTCCTTCTCTCTTCTGCATTGACTCTCTCTTTTACCTCTTTCCCCCTCGCCTGTCTCTTTACCTTAGATTCCCTTTTTACCATGAACTCTCTCTGCCCCTGGTTGTCCCTCGCCTGCCTCTTTCCCCTGGTTTCCCTCTTCTCCATGAACCCTTCCTTTCCCTTCTTTTCCCTCTACTGCCTCTTTTCCCTGCCTTCCCTCTTCTGCATTAACTCTCTCTTTTACCTCTTTCCCCCTCGCCTATCCCTTTTCCCTGGTTCCCTTTTTTCCATTAACTCTCTCTTCCCATTTTTTTCCCTTGCCTATCTCTTTTCCCTGGTTTCCCTCTTTTCCATGAACTCTCCCTTCCACTCTTTTTCCTCGCCTGCCTCTTTTCCCTGGTTTCCCTCTACTGCATTAATTCTCTCTTTTACCTCTTTCCCCCTCGACTGTCTCTTTTCCCTGGTTTCCCCCTTTTCAATTAACACTCTCTTTCCAATAGACTCTGTCTTGTCCCTGCTTTTCGCCTTTGCCCTCGCATGACTCTTTCCACAGTGTTTCCATGAGCTGTCTCTTTTCCATCATTTCTCATCGCCTGTCTTTTTTCCTTGATTTCCCTTTTTTCCATGAACTCTCTCTTCCCCTGCTTTTCCCTCGCCTGTCTCTCTTCCCTGGTTTTCCTCTATGCACTTGCATGTGTGTTTCCCCTCTTTTCATCGTTTGTCTCTTTTATCTCTTTCCCCCTCGCCTGTCTCTTTACCTTAGATTCCCTTTTTACCATGAACTCTCTCTGCCCCTGGTTGTCCCTCGCCTGCCTCTTTCCCCTGGTTTCCCTCTTCTCCATGAACTCTTCCTTTCCCTTCTTTTCCCTCGCCTGCCTCTTTTCCCTGCCTTCCCTCTTCTGCATTAACTCTCTCTTTTACCTCTTTCCCCCTCGCCTATCCCTTTTCCCTGGTTTCCCTTTTTTCCATTAACTCTCTCTTCCCATTTTTTTCCCTTGCCTATCTCTTTTCCGTGGTTTCCCTCTTTTCCATGAACTCTCCCTTCCACTCTTTTTCCTCGCCTGCCTCTTTTCCCTGGTTTCCCTCTACTGCATTAATTCTCTCTTTTACCTCTTTCCCCCTCGACTGTCTCTTTTCCCTGGTTTCCCCCTTGTCAATGAACACTCTCTTTCCCTTCGACTCTCTCTTGTCCCTGATTTTCGCCTTTGCCCTCGCATGACTCTTTCCCCAGTTTTTCCGTGAACTGTCTCTTCTCCATCATTTCTCATCGCCTGTCTTTTTTCCTTGATTTCCCTTTTTTCCATGAACTCTCTCTTCCCCTGCTTTTCCCTCGCCTGTCTCTCTTCCCTGGTTTTCCTCTATGCACTTGCATGTGTGTTTCCCCTCTTTTCATCGTTTGTCTCTTTTATCTCTTTTCACCTCGCCTGTCTCTTTTCTCTTCCTTCTCTCTTCTGCATTGACTCTCTCTTTTACCTCTTTCCCCCTCGCCTGTCTCTTTACCTTAGATTCCCTTTTTACAATGAACTCTCTCTGCCCCTGGTTGTCCCTCGCCTGCCTCTTTCCCCTGGTTTCCCTCTTCTCCATGAACTCTCCCTTCCACTCTTTTCCCTCTACTGCCTCTTTTCCCTGGTTTCCCTCTACTGCATTAATTCTCTCTTTTACCTCTTTCCCCCTCGACTGTCTCTTTTCCCTGGTTTCCCCCTTTTCAATTAACACTCTCTTTCCTATCAACTCTCTCTTGTCCCTAATTTTCGCCTTTGTCCTCGCATGACTCTTTCCCCAGTTTTTCCGTGAACTGTCTCTTCTCCATCGTTTCTCATCGCCTATTTTCCCTGCTTTCCCTTTTTTCCATAAATTCTCTCTTTCCCCTCTTTTTCCTCGCCTCTTTTCACTGGTTTCCCTTTTTTCCATGAACCCTCTCTTTCCCCTCTTTTTCCTCGCCTGTCTCTTTTCACTGGTTTCCCTCTTTTCCATGAAGTCTCGCTTTCCCATATTTTCGGTCGCGAGTCTCTTTTCCTCGGTTCCCCGCTTTTTCCATGAACTCTCTCTTTCCCTTCTTTTCCCTCGCGTGTTTCTTTTCCCTTCTTTTCCCTCGCATGTCACTTTTCCCTGGTTTTCCTCTATGCCCTCGCCTGTCTCTTTCCCCTCTTTTCATCGTTTGACTCTTTTATCTCTATTCGCCTCGCCTGTCTCTCTTATCATCTTTACCTCTTCTGCATTAACTCTCTCTTTTACCTCTTTCCCCCTCGCCTCTTTTCCCAGGATTCCCTTTTTACCATGAAATCTCTCTTCCCCTGCTTTTCCCTCACCTGTCTCTTTTCACTGGTTTCCCTCTTTTCCATGAAGTCTCTCTTTCCCTTCTTTTCCCTCGCCTGCCTCTTCTCCTTGCTTTTCCTCTTTTCCATGAACTCTTCCTTTCCCTTCTTTTCCCGCTCCTGCCTCTTTTCCCTGCCTTCCCTCTTCTGCATTCACTCTCTCTTTTACCTCTTTCCCCGTCGCCTGTCCCTTTTCCCTGGTTTCCCTCGTTTCCATGAACTCTCCCTTCCACTCTTTTTCCTCGCCTGCCTCTTTTCCCTGGTTTCCCTCTACTGCATTAATTCTCTCTTTTACCTCTTTCCCCCTCGACTGTCTCTTTTCCCTGGTTTCCCCCTTTTCAATTAACACTCTCTTTCCAATAGACTCTGTCTTGTCCCTGCTTTTCGCCTTTGCCCTCGCATGACTCTTTCCACAGTGTTTCCATGAGCTGTCTCTTTTCCATCATTTCTCATCGCCTGTCTTTTTTCCTTGATTTCCCTTTTTTCCATGAACTCTCTCTTTCCCCTCTTTTCCCTCGCCTGTCTCTCTTCCCTGGTTTTCCTCTATGCACTTGCATGTGTGTTTCCCCTCTTTTCATCGTTTGTCTCTTTTATCTCTTTTCACCTCGCCTGTCTCTTTTCTCTTCCTTCTCTCTTCTGCATTGACTCTCTCTTTTACCTCTTTCCCCCTCGCCTGTCTCTTTACCTTAGATTCCCTTTTTACCATGAACTCTCTCTGCCCCTGGTTGTCCCTCGCCTGCCTCTTTCCCCTGGTTTCCCTCTTCTCCATGAACTCTCCCTTCCACTCTTTTCCCTCTACTGCCTCTTTTCCCTGCCTTCCCTCTTCTGCATTAACTCTCTCTTTTACCTCTTTCCCCCTCGCCTATCCCTTTTCCCTGGTTCCCTTTTTTCCATTAACTCTCTCTTCCCATTTTTTTCCCTTGCCTATCTCTTTTCCCTGGTTTCCCTCTTTTCCATGAACTCTCCCTTCCACTCTTTTTCCTCGCCTGCCTCTTTTCCCTGGTTTCCCTCTACTGCATTAATTCTCTCTTTTACCTCTTTCCCCCTCGACTGTCTCTTTTCCCTGGTTTCCCCCTTTTCAATTAACACTCTCTTTCCAATCGACTCTGTCTTGTCCCTGCTTTTCGCCTTTGCCCTCGCATGACTCTTTCCCCAGTTTTTCCGTGAACTGTCTCTTCTCCATCGTTTCTCATCGCCTATTTTCCCTGCTTTCCCTTTTTTCCATAAATTCTCTCTTTCCCCTCTTTTTCCTCGCCTCTTTTCACTGGTTTCCCTTTTTTCCATGAACCCTCTCTTTCCCCTCTTTTTCCTCGCCTGTCTCTTTTCACTGGTTTCCCTCTTTTCCATGAAGTCTCGCTTTCCCATATTTTCGATCGCGAGTCTCTTTTCCTCGGTTCCCCGCTTTTTCCATGAACTCTCTCTTTCCCTTCTTTTCCCTCGCGTGTTTCTTTTCCCTTCTTTTCCCTCGCATGTCACTTTTCCCTGGTTTTCCTCTATGCCCTCGCCTGTCTCTTTCCCCTCTTTTCATCGTTTGACTCTTTTATCTCTATTCGCCTCGCCTGTCTCTCTTATCATCTTTACCTCTTCTGCATTAACTCTCTCTTTTACCTCTTTCCCCCTCGCCTCTTTTCCCAGGATTCCCTTTTTACCATGAAATCTCTCTTCCCCTGCTTTTCCCTCACCTCTCTCTTTTCACTGGTTTCCCTCTTTTCCATGAAGTCTCTCTTTCCCTTCTTTTCCCTCGCCTGCCTCTTCTCCTTGCTTTTCCTCTTTTCCATGAACTCTTCCTTTCCCTTCTTTTCCCGCTCCTGCCTCTTTTCCCTGCCTTCCCTCTTCTGCATTCACTCTCTCTTTTACCTCTTTCCCCGTCGCCTGTCCCTTTTCCCTGGTTTCCCTCGTTTCCATGAACTCTCCCTTCCACTCTTTTTCCTCGCCTGCCTCTTTTCCCTGGTTTCCCTCTTCTGCATTAATTCTCTCTTTTACCTCTTTCCCCCTCGACTGTCTCTTTTCCCTGGTTTCCCCCTTTTCAATTAACACTCTCTTTCCAATAGACTCTGTCTTGTCCCTGCTTTTCGCCTTTGCCCTCGCATGACTCTTTCCACAGTGTTTCCATGAGCTGTCTCTTTTCCATCATTTCTCATCGCCTGTCTTTTTTCCTTGATTTCCCTTTTTTCCATGAACTCTCTCTTCCCGTGCTTTTCCCTCGCCTGTCTCTCTTCCCTGGTTTTCCTCTATGCACTTGCATGTGTGTTTCCCCTCTTTTCATCGTTTGTCTCTTTTATCTCTTTTCGCCTCGCCTGTCTCTTTTCTCTTCCTTCTCTCTTCTGCATTGACTCTCTCTTTTACCTCTTTCCCCCTCGCCTGTCTCTTTACCTTAGATTCCCTTTTTACCATGAACTCTCTCTGCCCCTGGTTGTCCCTCGCCTGCCTCTTTCCCCTGGTTTCCCTCTTCTCCATGAACTCTCCCTTCCACTCTTTTCCCTCTACTGCCTCTTTTCCCTGGTTTCCCTCTACTGCATTAATTCTCTCTTTTACCTCTTTCCCCCTCGACTGTCTCTTTTCCCTGGTTTCCCTCTTCTCCATGAACTCTTCCTTTCCCTTCTTTTCCCTCTACTGCCTCTTTTCCCTGCCTTCCCTCTTCTGCATTAACTTTCTCTTTTACCTCTTTCCCCCTCGCCTATCCCTTTTCCCTGGTTTCCCTTTTTTCCATTAACTCTCTCTTCCCATTCTTTTCCCTTGCCTATCTCTTTTCCCTGGTTTCCCTCTTTTCCATGAACTCTCCCTTCCACTCTTTTTCCTCGCCTGCCTCTTTTCCCTGGTTTCCCTCTACTGCATTAATTCTCTCTTTTACCTCTTTCCCCCTCGACTGTCTCTTTTCCCTGGTTTCCCCCTTTTCAATTAACACTCTCTTTCCAATCGACTCTCTCTTGTCCCTAATTTTCGCCTTTGCCCTCGCATGATTCTTTCCACAGTGTTTCCATGAGCTGTCTCTTTTCCATCATTTCTCATCGCCTGTCTTTTTTCCTTGATTTTCCTTTTTTCCATGAACTCTCTCTTTCCCTGCTTTTCCCTCGCCTGTCTCTCTTCCCTGGTTTTCCTCTATGCACTTGCATGTGTGTTTCCCCTCTTTTCATCGTTTGTCTCTTTTATCTCTTTCCCCCTCGCCTGTCTCTTTACCTTAGATTCCCTTTTTACCATGAACTCTCTCTGCCCCTGGTTGTCCCTCGCCTGCCTCTTTCCCCTGGTTTCCCTCTTCTCCATGAACTCTTCCTTTCCCTTCTTTTCCCTCGCCTGCCTCTTTTCCCTGCCTTCCCTCTTCTGCATTAACTCTCTCTTTTACCTCTTTCCCCCTCGCCTATCCCTTTTCCCTGGTTTCCCTTTTTTCCATTAACTCTCTCTTCCCATTCTTTTCCCTTGCCTATCTCTTTTCCGTGGTTTCCCTCTTTTCCATGAACTCTCCCTTCCACTCTTTTTCCTCGCCTGCCTCTTTTCCCTGGTTTCCCTCTACTGCATTAATTCTCTCTTTTACCTCTTTCCCCCTCGACTGTCTCTTTTCCCTGGTTTCCCCCTTGTCAATGAACACTCTCTTTCCCTTCGACTCTCTCTTGTCCCTGATTTTCGCCTTTGCCCTCGCATGACTCTTTCCCCAGTTTTTCCGTGAACTGTCTCTTCTCCATCATTTCTCATCGCCTGTCTTTTTTCCTTGATTTCCCTTTTTTCCATGAACTCTCTCTTCCCCTGCTTTTCCCTCGCCTGTCTCTCTTCCCTGGTTTTCCTCTATGCACTTGCATGTGTGTTTCCCCTCTTTTCATCGTTTGTCTCTTTTATCTCTTTTCACCTCGCCTGTCTCTTTTCTCTTCCTTCTCTCTTCTGCATTGACTCTCTCTTTTACCTCTTTCCCCCTCGCCTGTCTCTTTACCTTAGATTCCCTTTTTACAATGAACTCTCTCTGCCCCTGGTTGTCCCTCGCCTGCCTCTTTCCCCTGGTTTCCCTCTTCTCCATGAACTCTCCCTTCCACTCTTTTCCCTCTACTGCCTCTTTTCCCTGGTTTCCCTCTACTGCATTAATTCTCTCTTTTACCTCTTTCCCCCTCGACTGTCTCTTTTCCCTGGTTTCCCCCTTTTCAATTAACACTCTCTTTCCTATCAACTCTCTCTTGTCCCTAATTTTCGCCTTTGTCCTCGCATGACTCTTTCCCCAGTTTTTCCGTGAACTGTCTCTTCTCCATCGTTTCTCATCGCCTATTTTCCCTGCTTTCCCTTTTTTCCATAAATTCTCTCTTTCCCCTCTTTTTCCTCGCCTCTTTTCACTGGTTTCCCTTTTTTCCATGAACCCTCTCTTTCCCCTCTTTTTCCTCGCCTTTCTCTTTTCACTGGTTTCCCTCTTTTCCATGAAGTCTCGCTTTCCCATATTTTCGGTCGCGAGTCTCTTTTCCTCGGTTCCCCGCTTTTTCCATGAACTCTCTCTTTCCCTTCTTTTCCCTCGCGTGTTTCTTTTCCCTTCTTTTCCCTCGCATGTCACTTTTCCCTGGTTTTCCTCTATGCCCTCGCCTGTCTCTTTCCCCTCTTTTCATCGTTTGACTCTTTTATCTCTATTCGCCTCGCCTGTCTCTCTTATCATCTTTACCTCTTCTGCATTAACTCTCTCTTTTACCTCTTTCCCCCTCGCCTCTTTTCCCAGGATTCCCTTTTTACCATGAAATCTCTCTTCCCCTGCTTTTCCCTCACCTGTCTCTTTTCACTGGTTTCCCTCTTTTCCATGAAGTCTCTCTTTCCCTTCTTTTCCCTCGCCTGCCTCTTCTCCTTGCTTTTCCTCTTTTCCATGAACTCTTCCTTTCCCTTCTTTTCCCGCTCCTGCCTCTTTTCCCTGCCTTCCCTCTTCTGCATTCACTCTCTCTTTTACCTCTTTCCCCGTCGCCTGTCCCTTTTCCCTGGTTTCCCTCGTTTCCATGAACTCTCCCTTCCACTCTTTTTCCTCGCCTGCCTCTTTTCCCTGGTTTCCCTCTACTGCATTAATTCTCTCTTTTACCTCTTTCCCCCTCGACTGTCTCTTTTCCCTGGTTTCCCCCTTTTCAATTAACACTCTCTTTCCAATAGACTCTGTCTTGTCCCTGCTTTTCGCCTTTGCCCTCGCATGACTCTTTCCACAGTGTTTCCATGAGCTGTCTCTTTTCCATCATTTCTCATCGCCTGTCTTTTTTCCTTGATTTCCCTTTTTTCCATGAACTCTCTCTTTCCCCTCTTTTCCCTCGCCTGTCTCTCTTCCCTGGTTTTCCTCTATGCACTTGCATGTGTGTTTCCCCTCTTTTCATCGTTTGTCTCTTTTATCTCTTTTCACCTCGCCTGTCTCTTTTCTCTTCCTTCTCTCTTCTGCATTGACTCTCTCTTTTACCTCTTTCCCCCTCGCCTGTCTCTTTACCTTAGATTCCCTTTTTACCATGAACTCTCTCTGCCCCTGGTTGTCCCTCGCCTGCCTCTTTCCCCTGGTTTCCCTCTTCTCCATGAACTCTCCCTTCCACTCTTTTCCCTCTACTGCCTCTTTTCCCTGCCTTCCCTCTTCTGCATTAACTCTCTCTTTTACCTCTTTCCCCCTCGCCTATCCCTTTTCCCTGGTTCCCTTTTTTCCATTAACTCTCTCTTCCCATTTTTTTCCCTTGCCTATCTCTTTTCCCTGGTTTCCCTCTTTTCCATGAACTCTCCCTTCCACTCTTTTTCCTCGCCTGCCTCTTTTCCCTGGTTTCCCTCTACTGCATTAATTCTCTCTTTTACCTCTTTCCCCCTCGACTGTCTCTTTTCCCTGGTTTCCCCCTTTTCAATTAACACTCTCTTTCCAATCGACTCTCTCTTGTCCCTAATTTTCGCCTTTGCCCTCGCATGACTCTTTCCCCAGTTTTTCCGTGAACTGTCTCTTCTCCATCGTTTCTCATCGCCTATTTTCCCTGCTTTCCCTTTTTTCCATAAATTCTCTCTTTCCCCTCTTTTTCCTCGCCTCTTTTCACTGGTTTCCCTTTTTTCCATGAACCCTCTCTTTCCCCTCTTTTTCCTCGCCTGTCTCTTTTCACTGGTTTCCCTCTTTTCCATGAAGTCTCGCTTTCCCATATTTTCGATCGCGAGTCTCTTTTCCTCGGTTCCCCGCTTTTTCCATGAACTCTCTCTTTCCCTTCTTTTCCCTCGCGTGTTTCTTTTCCCTTCTTTTCCCTCGCATGTCACTTTTCCCTGGTTTTCCTCTATGCCCTCGCCTGTCTCTTTCCCCTCTTTTCATCGTTTGACTCTTTTATCTCTATTCGCCTCGCCTGTCTCTCTTATCATCTTTACCTCTTCTGCATTAACTCTCTCTTTTACCTCTTTCCCCCTCGCCTCTTTTCCCAGGATTCCCTTTTTACCATGAAATCTCTCTTCCCCTGCTTTTCCCTCACCTGTCTCTTTTCACTGGTTTCCCTCTTTTCCATGAAGTCTCTCTTTCCCTTCTTTTCCCTCGCCTGCCTCTTCTCCTTGCTTTTCCTCTTTTCCATGAACTCTTCCTTTCCCTTCTTTTCCCGCTCCTGCCTCTTTTCCCTGCCTTCCCTCTTCTGCATTCACTCTCTCTTTTACCTCTTTCCCCGTCGCCTGTCCCTTTTCCCTGGTTTCCCTCGTTTCCATGAACTCTCCCTTCCACTCTTTTTCCTCGCCTGCCTCTTTTCCCTGGTTTCCCTCTTCTGCATTAATTCTCTCTTTTACCTCTTTCCCCCTCGACTGTCTCTTTTCCCTGGTTTCCCCCTTTTCAATTAACACTCTCTTTCCAATAGACTCTGTCTTGTCCCTGCTTTTCGCCTTTGCCCTCGCATGACTCTTTCCACAGTGTTTCCATGAGCTGTCTCTTTTCCATCATTTCTCATCGCCTGTCTTTTTTCCTTGATTTCCCTTTTTTCCATGAACTCTCTCTTCCCCTGCTTTTCCCTCGCCTGTCTCTCTTCCCTGGTTTTCCTCTATGCACTTGCATGTGTGTTTCCCCTCTTTTCATCGTTTGTCTCTTTTATCTCTTTTCGCCTCGCCTGTCTCTTTTCTCTTCCTTCTCTCTTCTGCATTGACTCTCTCTTTTACCTCTTTCCCCCTCGCCTGTCTCTTTACCTTAGATTCCCTTTTTACAATGAACTCTCTCTGCCCCTGGTTGTCCCTCGCCTGCCTCTTTCCCCTGGTTTCCCTCTTCTCCATGAACTCTCCCTTCCACTCTTTTCCCTCTACTGCCTCTTTTCCCTGGTTTCCCTCTACTGCATTAATTCTCTCTTTTACCTCTTTCCCCCTCGACTGTCTCTTTTCCCTGGTTTCCCCCTTTTCAATTAACACTCTCTTTCCTATCAACTCTCTCTTGTCCCTAATTTTCGCCTTTGTCCTCGCATGACTCTTTCCCCAGTTTTTCCGTGAACTGTCTCTTCTCCATCGTTTCTCATCGCCTATTTTCCCTGCTTTCCCTTTTTTCCATAAATTCTCTCTTTCCCCTCTTTTTCCTCGCCTCTTTTCACTGGTTTCCCTTTTTTCCATGAACCCTCTCTTTCCCCTCTTTTTCCTCGCCTGTCTCTTTTCACTGGTTTCCCTCTTTTCCATGAAGTCTCGCTTTCCCATATTTTCGGTCGCGAGTCTCTTTTCCTCGGTTCCCCGCTTTTTCCATGAACTCTCTCTTTCCCTTCTTTTCCCTCGCGTGTTTCTTTTCCCTTCTTTTCCCTCGCATGTCACTTTTCCCTGGTTTTCCTCTATGCCCTCGCCTGTCTCTTTCCCCTCTTTTCATCGTTTGACTCTTTTATCTCTATTCGCCTCGCCTGTCTCTCTTATCATCTTTACCTCTTCTGCATTAACTCTCTCTTTTACCTCTTTCCCCCTCGCCTCTTTTCCCAGGATTCCCTTTTTACCATGAAATCTCTCTTCCCCTGCTTTTCCCTCACCTGTCTCTTTTCACTGGTTTCCCTCTTTTCCATGAAGTCTCTCTTTCCCTTCTTTTCCCTCGCCTGCCTCTTCTCCTTGCTTTTCCTCTTTTCCATGAACTCTTCCTTTCCCTTCTTTTCCCGCTCCTGCCTCTTTTCCCTGCCTTCCCTCTTCTGCATTCACTCTCTCTTTTACCTCTTTCCCCGTCGCCTGTCCCTTTTCCCTGGTTTCCCTCGTTTCCATGAACTCTCCCTTCCACTCTTTTTCCTCGCCTGCCTCTTTTCCCTGGTTTCCCTCTACTGCATTAATTCTCTCTTTTACCTCTTTCCCCCTCGACTGTCTCTTTTCCCTGGTTTCCCCCTTTTCAATTAACACTCTCTTTCCAATAGACTCTGTCTTGTCCCTGCTTTTCGCCTTTGCCCTCGCATGACTCTTTCCACAGTGTTTCCATGAGCTGTCTCTTTTCCATCATTTCTCATCGCCTGTCTTTTTTCCTTGATTTCCCTTTTTTCCATGAACTCTCTCTTTCCCCTCTTTTCCCTCGCCTGTCTCTCTTCCCTGGTTTTCCTCTATGCACTTGCATGTGTGTTTCCCCTCTTTTCATCGTTTGTCTCTTTTATCTCTTTTCACCTCGCCTGTCTCTTTTCTCTTCCTTCTCTCTTCTGCATTGACTCTCTCTTTTACCTCTTTCCCCCTCGCCTGTCTCTTTACCTTAGATTCCCTTTTTACCATGAACTCTCTCTGCCCCTGGTTGTCCCTCGCCTGCCTCTTTCCCCTGGTTTCCCTCTTCTCCATGAACTCTCCCTTCCACTCTTTTCCCTCTACTGCCTCTTTTCCCTGCCTTCCCTCTTCTGCATTAACTCTCTCTTTTACCTCTTTCCCCCTCGCCTATCCCTTTTCCCTGGTTCCCTTTTTTCCATTAACTCTCTCTTCCCATTTTTTTCCCTTGCCTATCTCTTTTCCCTGGTTTCCCTCTTTTCCATGAACTCTCCCTTCCACTCTTTTTCCTCGCCTGCCTCTTTTCCCTGGTTTCCCTCTACTGCATTAATTCTCTCTTTTACCTCTTTCCCCCTCGACTGTCTCTTTTCCCTGGTTTCCCCCTTTTCAATTAACACTCTCTTTCCAATCGACTCTCTCTTGTCCCTAATTTTCGCCTTTGCCCTCGCATGACTCTTTCCCCAGTTTTTCCGTGAACTGTCTCTTCTCCATCGTTTCTCATCGCCTATTTTCCCTGCTTTCCCTTTTTTCCATAAATTCTCTCTTTCCCCTCTTTTTCCTCGCCTCTTTTCACTGGTTTCCCTTTTTTCCATGAACCCTCTCTTTCCCCTCTTTTTCCTCGCCTGTCTCTTTTCACTGGTTTCCCTCTTTTCCATGAAGTCTCGCTTTCCCATATTTTCGATCGCGAGTCTCTTTTCCTCGGTTCCCCGCTTTTTCCATGAACTCTCTCTTTCCCTTCTTTTCCCTCGCGTGTTTCTTTTCCCTTCTTTTCCCTCGCATGTCACTTTTCCCTGGTTTTCCTCTATGCCCTCGCCTGTCTCTTTCCCCTCTTTTCATCGTTTGACTCTTTTATCTCTATTCGCCTCGCCTGTCTCTCTTATCATCTTTACCTCTTCTGCATTAACTCTCTCTTTTACCTCTTTCCCCCTCGCCTCTTTTCCCAGGATTCCCTTTTTACCATGAAATCTCTCTTCCCCTGCTTTTCCCTCACCTGTCTCTTTTCACTGGTTTCCCTCTTTTCCATGAAGTCTCTCTTTCCCTTCTTTTCCCTCGCCTGCCTCTTCTCCTTGCTTTTCCTCTTTTCCATGAACTCTTCCTTTCCCTTCTTTTCCCGCTCCTGCCTCTTTTCCCTGCCTTCCCTCTTCTGCATTCACTCTCTCTTTTACCTCTTTCCCCGTCGCCTGTCCCTTTTCCCTGGTTTCCCTCGTTTCCATGAACTCTCCCTTCCACTCTTTTTCCTCGCCTGCCTCTTTTCCCTGGTTTCCCTCTTCTGCATTAATTCTCTCTTTTACCTCTTTCCCCCTCGACTGTCTCTTTTCCCTGGTTTCCCCCTTTTCAATTAACACTCTCTTTCCAATAGACTCTGTCTTGTCCCTGCTTTTCGCCTTTGCCCTCGCATGACTCTTTCCACAGTGTTTCCATGAGCTGTCTCTTTTCCATCATTTCTCATCGCCTGTCTTTTTTCCTTGATTTCCCTTTTTTCCATGAACTCTCTCTTCCCCTGCTTTTCCCTCGCCTGTCTCTCTTCCCTGGTTTTCCTCTATGCACTTGCATGTGTGTTTCCCCTCTTTTCATCGTTTGTCTCTTTTATCTCTTTTCGCCTCGCCTGTCTCTTTTCTCTTCCTTCTCTCTTCTGCATTGACTCTCTCTTTTACCTCTTTCCCCCTCGCCTGTCTCTTTACCTTAGATTCCCTTTTTACCATGAACTCTCTCTGCCCCTGGTTGTCCCTCGCCTGCCTCTTTCCCCTGGTTTCCCTCTTCTCCATGAACTCTCCCTTCCACTCTTTTCCCTCTACTGCCTCTTTTCCCTGGTTTCCCTCTACTGCATTAATTCTCTCTTTTACCTCTTTCCCCCTCGACTGTCTCTTTTCCCTGGTTTCCCTCTTCTCCATGAACTCTTCCTTTCCCTTCTTTTCCCTCTACTGCCTCTTTTCCCTGCCTTCCCTCTTCTGCATTAACTTTCTCTTTTACCTCTTTCCCCCTCGCCTATCCCTTTTCCCTGGTTTCCCTTTTTTCCATTAACTCTCTCTTCCCATTCTTTTCCCTTGCCTATCTCTTTTCCCTGGTTTCCCTCTTTTCCATGAACTCTCCCTTCCACTCTTTTTCCTCGCCTGCCTCTTTTCCCTGGTTTCCCTCTACTGCATTAATTCTCTCTTTTACCTCTTTCCCCCTCGACTGTCTCTTTTCCCTGGTTTCCCCCTTTTCAATTAACACTCTCTTTCCAATCGACTCTCTCTTGTCCCTAATTTTCGCCTTTGCCCTCGCATGATTCTTTCCCCAGTTTTTCCGTGAACTGTCTCTTCTCCATCGTTTCTCATCGCCTATTTTCCCTGCTTTCCCTTTTTTCCATAAATTCTCTCTTTCCCCTCTTTTTCCTCGCCTCTTTTCACTGGTTTCCCTTTTTTCCATGAACCCTCTCTTTCCCCTCTTTTTCCTCGCCTGTCTCTTTTCACTGGTTTCCCTCTTTTCCATGAAGTCTCGCTTTCCCATATTTTCGGTCGCGAGTCTCTTTTCCTCGGTTCCCCGCTTTTTCCATGAACTCTCTCTTTCCCTTCTTTTCCCTCGCGTGTTTCTTTTCCCTTCTTTTCCCTCGCATGTCACTTTTCCCTGGTTTTCCTCTATGCCCTCGCCTTTCTCTTTCCCCTCTTTTCATCGTTTGACTCTTTTATCTCTATTCGCCTCGCCTGTCTCTCTTATCATCTTTACCTCTTCTGCATTAACTCTCTCTTTTACCTCTTTCTCCCTCGCCTCTTTTCCCAGGATTCCCTTTTTACCATGAAATCTCTCTTCCCCTGCTTTTCCCTCACCTGTCTCTTTTCACTGGTTTCCCTCTTTTCCATGAAGTCTCTCTTTCCCTTCTTTTCCCTCTCCTGCCTCTTCTCCTTGCTTTTCCTCTTTTCCATGAACTCTTCCTTTCCCTTCTTTTCCCGCTCCTGCCTCTTTTCCCTGCCTTCCCTCTTCTGCATTCACTCTCTCTTTTACCTCTTTCCCCCTCGCCTGTCCCTTTTCCCTGGTTTCCCTCGTTTCCATGAACTCTCCCTTCCACTCTTTTTCCTCGCCTGCCTCTTTTCCCTGGTTTCCCTCTTCTGCATTAATTCTCTCTTTTACCTCTTTCCCCCTCGACTGTCTCTTTTCCCTGGTTTCCCCCTTTTCAATTAACACTCTCTTTCCAATAGACTCTGTCTTGTTCCTGCTTTTCGCCTTTGCCCTCGCATGACTCTTTCCACAGTGTTTCCATGAGCTGTCTCTTTTCCATCATTTCTCATCGCCTGTCTTTTTTCCTTGATTTCCCTTTTTTCCATGAACTCTCTCTTCCCCTGCTTTTCCCTCGCCTGTCTCTCTTCCCTGGTTTTCCTCTATGCACTTGCATGTGTGTTTCCCCTCTTTTCATCGTTTGTCTCTTTTATCTCTTTTCGCCTCGCCTGTCTCTTTTCTCTTCCTTCTCTCTTCTGCATTGACTCTCTCTTTTACCTCTTTCCCCCTCGCCTGTCTCGTTACCTTAGATTCCCTTTTTACCATGAACTCTCTCTGCCCCTGGTTGTCCCTCGCCTGCCTCTTTCCCCTGGTTTCCCTCTTCTCCATGAACTCTTCCTTTCCCTTCTTTTCCCTCGCCTGCCTCTTTTCCCTGCCTTCCCTCTTCTGCATTAACTCTCTCTTTTACCTCTTTCCCCCTCGCCTATCTCTTTTCCCTGGTTTCCCTCTTTTCCATGAACTCTCCCTTCCACTCTTTTTCCTCGCCTGCCTCTTTTCCCTGGTTTCCCTCTACTGCATTAATTCTCTCTTTTACCTCTTTCCCCCTCGACTGTCTCTTTTCCCTGGTTTCCCCCTTGTCAATGAACACTCTCTTTCCCTTCGACTCTCTCTTGTCCCTGATTTTCGCCTTTGCCCTCGCATGACTCTTTCCACAGTGTTTCCATGAGCTGTCTCTTTTCCATCATTTCTCATCGCCTGTCTGTTTTCCTTGATTTCCCTTTTTTCCATGAACTCTCTCTTCCCCTGCTTTTCCCTCGCCTGTCTCTCTTCCCTGGTTTTCCTCTATGCACTTGCATGTGTGTTTCCCCTCTTTTCATCGTTTGTCTCTTTTATCTCTTTCCCCCTCGCCTGTCTCTTTACCTTAGATTCCCTTTTTACCATGAACTCTCTCTGCCCCTGGTTGTCCCTCGCCTGCCTCTTTCCCCTGGTTTACCTCTTCTCCATGAACTCTTCCTTTCCCTTCTTTTCCCTCTACTGCCTCTTTCCCCTGCCTTCCCTCTTCTGCATTAACTCTCTCTTTTACCTCTTTCCCCCTCGACTGTCTCTTTTCCCTGGTTTCCCCCTTTTCAATTAACACTCTCTTTCCAATCGACTCTCTCTTGTCCCTAATTTTCGCCTTTGCCCTCGCATGACTCTTTCCCCAGTTTTTCCGTGAACTGTCTCTTCTCCATCGTTTCTCATCGCCTATTTTCCCTGCTTTCCCTTTTTGCCATAAATTCTGTCTTTCCCCTCTTTTTCCTCGCCTCTTTTCACTGGTTTCCCTTTTTTCCATGAACCCTCTCTTTCCCCTCTTTTTCCTCGCCTGTCTCTTTTCACTGGTTTCCCTCTTTTCCATGAAGTCTCGCTTTCCCATATTTTCGGTCGCGAGTCTCTTTTCCTCGGTTCCCCGCTTTTTCCATGAGCTCTCTCTTTCCCTTCTTTTCCCTCGCGTGTTTCTTTTCCCTTCTTTTCCCTCGCATGTCACTTTTCCCTGGTTTTCCTCTATGCCCTCGCCTGTCTCTTTCCCCTCTTTTCATCGTTTGACTCTTTTATCTCTATTCGCCTCGCCTGTCTCTCTTATCGTCTTTACCTCTTCTGCATTAACTCTCTCTTTTACCTCTTTCCCCCTCGCCTCTTTTCCCAGGATTCCCTTTTTACCATGAAATCTCTCTTCCCCTGCTTTTCCCTCACCTGTCTCTTTTCACTGGTTTCCCTCTTTTCCATGAACTCTTCCTTTCCCTTCTTTTCCCTCACCTGTCTCTTTTCCCTGCCTTCCCTCTTCTGCATTCACTCTCTCTTTTACCTCTTTCCCCCTCGCCTGTCCCTTTTCCCTGGTTTCCCTCGTTTCCATGAACTCTCCCTTCCACTCTTTTTCCTCGCCTGCCTCTTTTCCCTGGTTTCCCTCTTCTGCATTAATTCTCTCTTTTACCTCTTTCCCCCTCGACTGTCTCTTTTCCCTGGTTTCCCCCTTTTCAATTAACACTCTCTTTCCAATAGACTCTGTCTTGTTCCTGCTTTTCGCCTTTGCCCTCGCATGACTCTTTCCACAGTGTTTCCATGAGCTGTCTCTTTTCCATCATTTCTCATCGCCTGTCTTTTTTCCTTGATTTCCCTTTTTTCCATGAACTCTCTCTTCCCCTGCTTTTCCCTCGCCTGTCTCTCTTCCCTGGTTTTCCTCTATGCACTTGCATGTGTGTTTCCCCTCTTTTCATCGTTTGTCTCTTTTATCTCTTTCCCCCTCGCCTGTCTCTTTTCTCTTCCTTCTCTCTTCTGCATTGACTCTCTCTTTTACCTCTTTCCCCCTCGCCTGTCTCTTTACCTTAGATTCCCTTTTTACCATGAACTCTCTCTGCCCCTGGTTGTCCCTCGCCTGCCTCTTTCCCCTGGTTTCCCTCTTCTCCATGAACTCTTCCTTTCCCTTCTTTTCCCTCTACTGCCTCTTTTCCCTGCCTTCCCTCTTCTGCATTAACTCTCTCTTTTACCTCTTTCCCCCTCGCCTATCCCTTTTCCCTGGTTCCCTTTTTTCCATTAACTCTCTCTTCCCATTTTTTTCCCTTGCCTATCTCTTTTCCCTGGTTTCCCTCTTTTCCATGAACTCTCCCTTCCACTCTTTTTCCTCGCCTGCCTCTTTTCCCTGCCTTCCCTCTTCTGCATTAACTCTCTCTTTTACCTCTTTCCCCCTCGCTTATCCCTTTTCCCTGGTTTCCCTTTTTTCCATTAACTCTCTCTTCCCATTCTTTTCCCTTGCCTATCTCTTTTCCCTGGTTTCCCTCTTTTCCATGAACTCTCCCTTCCACTCTTTTTCCTCGCCTGCCTCTTTTCCCTGGTTTCCCTCTACTGCATTAATTCTCTCTTTTACCTCTTTCCCCCTCGACTGTCTCTTTTCCCTGGTTTCCCCCTTTTCAATTAACACTCTCTTTCCAATAGACTCTGTCTTGTCCCTGCTTTTCGCCTTTGCCCTCGCATGACTCTTTCCACAGTGTTTCCATGAGCTGTCTCTTTTCCATCATTTCTCATCGCCTGTCTTTTTTCCTTGATTTCCCTTTTTTCCATGAACTCTCTCTTCCCCTGCTTTTCCCTCGCCTGTCTCTCTTCCCTGGTTTTCCTCTATGCACTTGCATGTGTGTTTCCCCTCTTTTCATCGTTTGTCTCTTTTATCTCTTTTCGCCTCGCCTGTCTCTTTTCTCTTCCTTCTCTCTTCTGCATTGACTCTCTCTTTTACCTCTTTCCCCCTCGCCTGTCTCTTTACCTTAGATTCCCTTTTTACCATGAACTCTCTCTGCCCCTGGTTGTCCCTCGCCTGCCTCTTTCCCCTGGTTTCCCTCTTCTCCATGAACTCTTCCTTTCCCTTCTTTTCCCTCTACTGCCTCTTTTCCCTGCCTTCCCTCTTCTGCATTAACTCTCTCTTTTACCTCTTTCCCCCTCGCCTATCCCTTTTCCCTGGTTCCCTTTTTTCCATTAACTCTCTCTTCCCATTTTTTTCCCTTGCCTATCTCTTTTCCCTGGTTTCCCTCTTTTCCATGAACTCTCCCTTCCACTCTTTTTCCTCGCCTGCCTCTTTTCCCTGCCTTCCCTCTTCTGCATTAACTCTCTCTTTTACCTCTTTCCCCCTCGCTTATCCCTTTTCCCTGGTTTCCCTTTTTTCCATTAACTCTCTCTTCCCATTCTTTTCCCTTGCCTATCTCTTTTCCCTGGTTTCCCTCTTTTCCATGAACTCTCCCTTCCACTCTTTTTCCTCGCCTGCCTCTTTTCCCTGGTTTCCCTCTACTGCATTAATTCTCTCTTTTACCTCTTTCCCCCTCGACTGTCTCTTTTCCCTGGTTTCCCCCTTTTCAATTAACACTCTCTTTCCAATAGACTCTGTCTTGTCCCTGCTTTTCGCCTTTGCCCTCGCATGACTCTTTCCACAGTGTTTCCATGAGCTGTCTCTTTTCCATCATTTCTCATCGCCTGTCTTTTTTCCTTGATTTCCCTTTTTTCCATGAACTCTCTCTTCCCCTGCTTTTCCCTCGCCTGTCTCTCTTCCCTGGTTTTCCTCTATGCACTTGCATGTGTGTTTCCCCTCTTTTCATCGTTTGTCTCTTTTATCTCTTTTCGCCTCGCCTGTCTCTTTTCTCTTCCTTCTCTCTTCTGCATTGACTCTCTCTTTTACCTCTTTCCCCCTCGCCTGTCTCTTTACCTTAGATTCCCTTTTTACCATGAACTCTCTCTGCCCCTGGTTGTCCCTCGCCTGCCTCTTTCCCCTGGTTTCCCTCTTCTCCATGAACTCTTCCTTTCCCTTCTTTTCCCTCGCCTGCCTCTTTTCCCTGCCTTCCCTCTTCTGCATTAACTCTCTCTTTTACCTCTTTCCCCCTCGCTTATCCCTTTTCCCTGGTTTCCCTTTTTTCCATTAACTCTCTCTTCCCATTCTTTTCCCTTGCCTATCTCTTTTCCCTGGTTTCCCTCTTTTCCATGAACTCTCCCTTCCACTCTTTTTCCTCGCCTGCCTCTTTTCCCTGGTTTCCCTCTACTGCATTAATTCTCTCTTTTACCTCTTTCCCCCTCGACTGTCTCTTTTCCCTGGTTTCCCCCTTTTCAATTAACACTCTCTTTCCAATAGACTCTGTCTTGTCCCTGCTTTTCGCCTTTGCCCTCGCATGACTCTTTCCACAGTGTTTCCATGAGCTGTCTCTTCTCCATCATTTCTCATCGCCTGTCTTTTTTCCTTGATTTCCCTTTTTTCCATGAACTCTCTCTTCCCCTGCTTTTCCCTCGCCTGTCTCTCTTCCCTGGTTTTCCTCTATGCACTTGCATGTGTGTTTCCCCTCTTTTCATCGTTTGTCTCTTTTATCTCTTTTCGCCTCGCCTGTCTCTTTTCTCTTCCTTCCCTCTTCTGCATTAACTCTCTCTTTTACCTCTTTCCCCCTCGCCTATCCCTTTTCCCTGGTTCCCTTTTTTCCATTAACTCTCTCTTCCCATTTTTTTCCCTTGCCTATCTCTTTTCCCTGGTTTCCCTCTTTTCCATGAACTCTCCCTTCCACTCTTTTTCCTCGCCTGCCTCTTTTCCCTGCCTTCCCTCTTCTGCATTAACTCTCTCTTTTACCTCTTTCCCCCTCGCTTATCCCTTTTCCCTGGTTTCCCTTTTTTCCATTAACTCTCTCTTCCCATTCTTTTCCCTTGCCTATCTCTTTTCCCTGGTTTCCCTCTTCTCCATGAACTCTTCCTTTCCCTTCTTTTCCCTCTACTGCCTCTTTTCCCTGCCTTCCCTCTTCTGCATTAACTCTCTCTTTTACCTCTTTCCCCCTCGCCTATCCCTTTTCCCTGGTTCCCTTTTTTCCATTAACTCTCTCTTCCCATTTTTTTCCCTTGCCTATCTCTTTTCCCTGGTTTCCCTCTTTTCCATGAACTCTCCCTTCCACTCTTTTTCCTCGCCTGCCTCTTTTCCCTGCCTTCCCTCTTCTGCATTAACTCTCTCTTTTACCTCTTTCCCCCTCGCTTATCCCTTTTCCCTGGTTTCCCTTTTTTCCATTAACTCTCTCTTCCCATTCTTTTCCCTTGCCTATCTCTTTTCCCTGGTTTCCCTCTTTTCCATGAACTCTCCCTTCCACTCTTTTTCCTCGCCTGCCTCTTTTCCCTGGTTTCCCTCTACTGCATTAATTCTCTCTTTTACCTCTTTCCCCCTCGACTGTCTCTTTTCCCTGGTTTCCCCCTTTTCAATTAACACTCTCTTTCCAATAGACTCTGTCTTGTCCCTGCTTTTCGCCTTTGCCCTCGCATGACTCTTTCCACAGTGTTTCCATGAGCTGTCTCTTTTCCATCATTTCTCATCGCCTGTCTTTTTTCCTTGATTTCCCTTTTTTCCATGAACTCTCTCTTCCCCTGCTTTTCCCTCGCCTGTCTCTCTTCCCTGGTTTTCCTCTATGCACTTGCATGTGTGTTTCCCCTCTTTTCATCGTTTGTCTCTTTTATCTCTTTTCGCCTCGCCTGTCTCTTTTCTCTTCCTTCTCTCTTCTGCATTGACTCTCTCTTTTACCTCTTTCCCCCTCGCCTGTCTCTTTACCTTAGATTCCCTTTTTACCATGAACTCTCTCTGCCCCTGGTTGTCCCTCGCCTGCCTCTTTCCCCTGGTTTCCCTCTTCTCCATGAACTCTTCCTTTCCCTTCTTTTCCCTCTACTGCCTCTTTTCCCTGCCTTCCCTCTTCTGCATTAACTCTCTCTTTTACCTCTTTCCCCCTCGCCTATCCCTTTTCCCTGGTTCCCTTTTTTCCATTAACTCTCTCTTCCCATTTTTTTCCCTTGCCTATCTCTTTTCCCTGGTTTCCCTCTTTTCCATGAACTCTCCCTTCCACTCTTTTTCCTCGCCTGCCTCTTTTCCCTGCCTTCCCTCTTCTGCATTAACTCTCTCTTTTACCTCTTTCCCCCTCGCTTATCCCTTTTCCCTGGTTTCCCTTTTTTCCATTAACTCTCTCTTCCCATTCTTTTCCCTTGCCTATCTCTTTTCCCTGGTTTCCCTCTTTTCCATGAACTCTCCCTTCCACTCTTTTTCCTCGCCTGCCTCTTTTCCCTGGTTTCCCTCTACTGCATTAATTCTCTCTTTTACCTCTTTCCCCCTCGACTGTCTCTTTTCCCTGGTTTCCCCCTTTTCAATTAACACTCTCTTTCCAATAGACTCTGTCTTGTCCCTGCTTTTCGCCTTTGCCCTCGCATGACTCTTTCCACAGTGTTTCCATGAGCTGTCTCTTTTCCATCATTTCTCATCGCCTGTCTTTTTTCCTTGATTTCCCTTTTTTCCATGAACTCTCTCTTCCCCTGCTTTTCCCTCGCCTGTCTCTCTTCCCTGGTTTTCCTCTATGCACTTGCATGTGTGTTTCCCCTCTTTTCATCGTTTGTCTCTTTTATCTCTTTCCCCCTCGCCTGTCTCTTTTCTCTTCCTTCTCTCTTCTGCATTGACTCTCTCTTTTACCTCTTTCCCCCTCGCCTGTCTCTTTACCTTAGATTCCCTTTTTACCATGAACTCTCTCTGCCCCTGGTTGTCCCTCACCTGTCTCTTTCCCCTGGTTTCCCTCTTCTCCATGAACTCTTCCTTTCCCTTCTTTTCCCTCTACTGCCTCTTTTCCCTGCCTTCCCTCTTCTGCATTAACTCTCTCTTTTACCTCTTTCCCCCTCGCCTATCCCTTTTCCCTGGTTTCCCTTTTTTCCATTAACTCTCTCTTCCCATTCTTTTCCCTTGCCTATCTCTTTTCCCTGGTTTCCCTCTTTTCCATGAACTCTCCCTTCCACTCTTTTTCCTCGCCTGCCTCTTTTCCCTGGTTTCCCTCTACTGCATTAATTCTCTCTTTTACCTCTTTCCCCCTCGACTGTCTCTTTTCCCTGGTTTCCCCCTTTTCAATTAACACTCTCTTTCCAATCGACTCTCTCTTGTCCCTAATTTTCGCCTTTGCCCTCGCATGACTCTTTCCCCAGTTTTTCCGTGAACTGTCTCTTCTCCATCGTTTCTCATCGCCTATTTTCCCTGCTTTCCCTTTTTTCCATAAATTCTCTCTTTCCCCTCTTTTTCCTCGCCTCTTTTCACTGGTTTCCCTTTTTTCCATGAACCCTCTCTTTCCCCTCTTTTTCCTCGCCTGTCTCTTTTCACTGGTTTCCCTCTTTTCCATGAAGTCTCGCTTTCCCATATTTTCGGTCGCGAGTCTCTTTTCCTCGGTTCCCCGCTTTTTCCATGAACTCTCTCTTTCCCTTCTTTTCCCTCGCCTGCCTCTTCTCCTTGATTTTCCTCTTTTCCATGAACTCTTCCTTTCCCTTCTTTTCCCGCTCCTGCCTCTTTTCCCTGCCTTCCCTCTTCTGCATTCACTCTCTCTTTTACCTCTTTCCCCCTCGCCTGTCCCTTTTCCCTGGTTTCCCTCGTTTCCATGAACTCTCCCTTCCACTCTTTTTCCTCGCCTGCCTCTTTTCCCTGGTTTCCCTCTTCTGCATTAATTCTCTCTTTTACCTCTTTCCCCCTCGACTGTCTCTTTTCCCTGGTTTCCCCCTTTTCAATTAACACTCTCTTTCCAATAGACTCTGTCTTGTTCCTGCTTTTCGCCTTTGCCCTCGCATGACTCTTTCCACAGTGTTTCCATGAGCTGTCTCTTTTCCATCATTTCTCATCGCCTGTCTTTTTTCCTTGATTTCCCTTTTTTCCATGAACTCTCTCTTCCCCTGCTTTTCCCTCGCCTGTCTCTCTTCCCTGGTTTTCCTCTATGCACTTGCATGTGTGTTTCCCCTCTTTTCATCGTTTGTCTCTTTTATCTCTTTCCCCCTCGCCTGTCTCTTTACCTTAGATTCCCTTTTTACCATGAACTCTCTCTGCCCCTGGTTGTCCCTCGCCTGCCTCTTTCCCCTGGTTTCCCTCTTCTCCATGAACTCTTCCTTTCCCTTCTTTTCCCTCTACTGCCTCTTTCCCCTGCCTTCCCTCTTCTGCATTAACTCTCTCTTTTACCTCTTTCCCCCTCGACTGTCTCTTTTCCCTGGTTTCCCCCTTTTCAATTAACACTCTCTTTCCAATCGACTCTCTCTTGTCCCTAATTTTCGCCTTTGCCCTCGCATGACTCTTTCCCCAGTTTTTCCGTGAACTGTCTCTTCTCCATCGTTTCTCATCGCCTATTTTCCCTGCTTTCCCTTTTTTCCATAAATTCTCTCTTTCCCCTCTTTTTCCTCGCCTCTTTTCACTGGTTTCCCTTTTTTCCATGAACCCTCTCTTTCCCCTCTTTTTCCTCGCCTGTCTCTTTTCACTGCTTTCCCTCTTTTCCATGAAGTCTCGCTTTCCCATATTTTCGGTCGCGAGTCTCTTTTCCTCGGTTCCCCGCTTTTTCCATGAACTCTCTCTTTCCCTTCTTTTCCCTCGCGTGTTTCTTTTCCCTTCTTTTCCCTCGCATGTCACTTTTCCCTGGTTTTCCTCTATGCCCTCGCCTGTCTCTTTCCCCTCTTTTCATCGTTTGACTCTTTTATCTCTATTCGCCTCGCCTGTCTCTCTTATCGTCTTTACCTCTTCTGCATTAACTCTCTCTTTTACCTCTTTCCCCCTCGCCTCTTTTCCCAGGATTCCCTTTTTACCATGAACTCTCTCTGCCCCTGGTTGTCCCTCGCCTGCCTCTTTCCCCTGGTTTCCCTCTTCTCCATGAACTCTTCCTTTCCCTTCTTTTCCCTCTACTGCCTCTTTTCCCTGCCTTCCCTCTTCTGCATTAACTCTCTCTTTTACCTCTTTCCCCCTCGCCTATCCCTTTTCCCTGGTTCCCTTTTTTCCATTAACTCTCTCTTCCCATTTTTTTCCCTTGCCTATCTCTTTTCCCTGGTTTCCCTCTTTTCCATGAACTCTCCCTTCCACTCTTTTTCCTCGCCTGCCTCTTTTCCCTGCCTTCCCTCTTCTGCATTAACTCTCTCTTTTACCTCTTTCCCCCTCGCTTATCCCTTTTCCCTGGTTTCCCTTTTTTCCATTAACTCTCTCTTCCCATTCTTTTCCCTTGCCTATCTCTTTTCCCTGGTTTCCCTCTTTTCCATGAACTCTCCCTTCCACTCTTTTTCCTCGCCTGCCTCTTTTCCCTGGTTTCCCTCTACTGCATTAATTCTCTCTTTTACCTCTTTCCCCCTCGACTGTCTCTTTTCCCTGGTTTCCCCCTTTTCAATTAACACTCTCTTTCCAATAGACTCTGTCTTGTCCCTGCTTTTCGCCTTTGCCCTCGCATGACTCTTTCCACAGTGTTTCCATGAGCTGTCTCTTTTCCATCATTTCTCATCGCCTGTCTTTTTTCCTTGATTTCCCTTTTTTCCATGAACTCTCTCTTCCCCTGCTTTTCCCTCGCCTGTCTCTCTTCCCTGGTTTTCCTCTATGCACTTGCATGTGTGTTTCCCCTCTTTTCATCGTTTGTCTCTTATCTCTTTCCCCCTCGCCTGTCTCTTTTCTCTTCCTTCTCTCTTCTGCATTGACTCTCTCTTTTACCTCTTTCCCCCTCGCCTGTCTCTTTACCTTAGATTCCCTTTTTACCATGAACTCTCTCTGCCCCTGGTTGTCCCTCACCTGTCTCTTTCCCCTGGTTTCCCTCTTCTCCATGAACTCTTCCTTTCCCTTCTTTTCCCTCTACTGCCTCTTTTCCCTGCCTTCCCTCTTCTGCATTAACTCTCTCTTTTACCTCTTTCCCCCTCGCCTATCCCTTTTCCCTGGTTTCCCTTTTTTCCATTAACTCTCTCTTCCCATTCTTTTCCCTTGCCTATCTCTTTTCCCTGGTTTCCCTCTTTTCCATGAACTCTCCCTTCCACTCTTTTTCCTCGCCTGCCTCTTTTCCCTGGTTTCCCTCTACTGCATTAATTCTCTCTTTTACCTCTTTCCCCCTCGACTGTCTCTTTTCCCTGGTTTCCCCCTTTTCAATTAACACTCTCTTTCCAATCGACTCTCTCTTGTCCCTAATTTTCGCCTTTGCCCTCGCATGACTCTTTCCCCAGTTTTTCCGTGAACTGTCTCTTCTCCATCGTTTCTCATCGCCTATTTTCCCTGCTTTCCCTTTTTTCCATAAATTCTCTCTTTCCCCTCTTTTTCCTCGCCTCTTTTCACTGGTTTCCCTTTTTTCCATGAACCCTCTCTTTCCCCTCTTTTTCCTCGCCTGTCTCTTTTCACTGGTTTCCCTCTTTTCCATGAAGTCTCGCTTTCCCATATTTTCGGTCGCGAGTCTCTTTTCCTCGGTTCCCCGCTTTTTCCATGAACTCTCTCTTTCCCTTCTTTTCCCTCGCGTGTTTCTTTTCCCTTCTTTTCCCTCGCATGTCACTTTTCCCTGGTTTTCCTCTATGCCCTCGCCTGTCTCTTTCCCCTCTTTTCATCGTTTGACTCTTTTATCTCTATTCGCCTCGCCTGTCTCTCTTATCGTCTTTACCTCTTCTGCATTAACTCTCTCTTTTACCTCTTTCCCCCTCGCCTCTTTTCCCAGGATTCCCTTTTTACCATGAAATCTCTCTTCCCCTGCTTTTCCCTCACCTGTCTCTTTTCACTGGTTTCCCTCTTTTCCATGAAGTCTCTCTTTCCCTTCTTTTCCCTCGCCTGCCTCTTCTCCTTGCTTTTCCTCTTTTCCATGAACTCTTCCTTTCCCTCCTTTTCCCGCTCCTGCCTCTTTTCCCTGCCTTCCCTCTTCTGCATTCACTCTCTCTTTTACCTCTTTCCCCCTCGCCTGTCCCTTTTCCCTGGTTTCCCTCGTTTCCATGAACTCTCCCTTCCACTCTTTTTCCTCGCCTGCCTCTTTTCCCTGGTTTCCCTCTTCTGCATTAATTCTCTCTTTTACCTCTTTCCCCCTCGACTGTCTCTTTTCCCTGGTTTCCCCCTTTTCAATTAACACTCTCTTTCCAATAGACTCTGTCTTGTCCCTGCTTTTCGCCTTTGCCCTCGCATGACTCTTTCCACAGTGTTTCCATGAGCTGTCTCTTTTCCATCATTTCTCATCGCCTGTCTTTTTTCCTTGATTTCCCTTTTTTCCATGAACTCTCTCTTCCCCTGCTTTTCCCTCGCCTGTCTCTCTTCCCTGGTTTTCCTCTATGCACTTGCATGTGTGTTTCCCCTCTTTTCATCGTTTGTCTCTTTTATCTCTTTTCGCCTCGCCTGTCTCTTTTCTCTTCCTTCTCTCTTCTGCATTGACTCTCTCTTTTACCTCTTTCCCCCTCGCCTGTCTCGTTACCTTAGATTCCCTTTTTACCATGAACTCTCTCTGCCCCTGGTTGTCCCTCGCCTGCCTCTTTCCCCTGGTTTCCCTCTTCTCCATGAACTCTTCCTTTCCCTTCTTTTCCCTCTACTGCCTCTTTTCCCTGCCTTCCCTCTTCTGCATTAACTCTCTCTTTTACCTCTTTCCCCCTCGCCTATCCCTTTTCCCTGGTTCCCTTTTTTCCATTAACTCTCTCTTCCCATTTTTTTCCCTTGCCTATCTCTTTTCCCTGGTTTCCCTCTTTTCCATGAACTCTCCCTTCCACTCTTTTTCCTCGCCTGCCTCTTTTCCCTGCCTTCCCTCTTCTGCATTAACTCTCTCTTTTACCTCTTTCCCCCTCGCTTATCCCTTTTCCCTGGTTTCCCTTTTTTCCATTAACTCTCTCTTCCCATTCTTTTCCCTTGCCTATCTCTTTTCCCTGGTTTCCCTCTTTTCCATGAACTCTCCCTTCCACTCTTTTTCCTCGCCTGCCTCTTTTCCCTGGTTTCCCTCTACTGCATTAATTCTCTCTTTTACCTCTTTCCCCCTCGACTGTCTCTTTTCCCTGGTTTCCCCCTTTTCAATTAACACTCTCTTTCCAATAGACTCTGTCTTGTCCCTGCTTTTCGCCTTTGCCCTCGCATGACTCTTTCCACAGTGTTTCCATGAGCTGTCTCTTTTCCATCATTTCTCATCGCCTGTCTTTTTTCCTTGATTTCCCTTTTTTCCATGAACTCTCTCTTCCCCTGCTTTTCCCTCGCCTGTCTCTCTTCCCTGGTTTTCCTCTATGCACTTGCATGTGTGTTTCCCCTCTTTTCATCGTTTGTCTCTTATCTCTTTCCCCCTCGCCTGTCTCTTTTCTCTTCCTTCTCTCTTCTGCATTGACTCTCTCTTTTACCTCTTTCCCCCTCGCCTGTCTCTTTACCTTAGATTCCCTTTTTACCATGAACTCTCTCTGCCCCTGGTTGTCCCTCACCTGTCTCTTTCCCCTGGTTTCCCTCTTCTCCATGAACTCTTCCTTTCCCTTCTTTTCCCTCTACTGCCTCTTTTCCCTGCCTTCCCTCTTCTGCATTAACTCTCTCTTTTACCTCTTTCCCCCTCGCCTATCCCTTTTCCCTGGTTTCCCTTTTTTCCATTAACTCTCTCTTCCCATTCTTTTCCCTTGCCTATCTCTTTTCCCTGGTTTCCCTCTTTTCCATGAACTCTCCCTTCCACTCTTTTTCCTCGCCTGCCTCTTTTCCCTGGTTTCCCTCTACTGCATTAATTCTCTCTTTTACCTCTTTCCCCCTCGACTGTCTCTTTTCCCTGGTTTCCCCCTTTTCAATTAACACTCTCTTTCCAATCGACTCTCTCTTGTCCCTAATTTTCGCCTTTGCCCTCGCATGACTCTTTCCCCAGTTTTTCCGTGAACTGTCTCTTCTCCATCGTTTCTCATCGCCTATTTTCCCTGCTTTCCCTTTTTTCCATAAATTCTCTCTTTCCCCTCTTTTTCCTCGCCTCTTTTCACTGGTTTCCCTTTTTTCCATGAACCCTCTCTTTCCCCTCTTTTTCCTCGCCTGTCTCTTTTCACTGGTTTCCCTCTTTTCCATGAAGTCTCGCTTTCCCATATTTTCGGTCGCGAGTCTCTTTTCCTCGGTTCCCCGCTTTTTCCATGAACTCTCTCTTTCCCTTCTTTTCCCTCGCGTGTTTCTTTTCCCTTCTTTTCCCTCGCATGTCACTTTTCCCTGGTTTTCCTCTATGCCCTCGCCTGTCTCTTTCCCCTCTTTTCATCGTTTGACTCTTTTATCTCTATTCGCCTCGCCTGTCTCTCTTATCGTCTTTACCTCTTCTGCATTAACTCTCTCTTTTACCTCTTTCCCCCTCGCCTCTTTTCCCAGGATTCCCTTTTTACCATGAAATCTCTCTTCCCCTGCTTTTCCCTCACCTGTCTCTTTTCACTGGTTTCCCTCTTTTCCATGAAGTCTCTCTTTCCCTTCTTTTCCCTCGCCTGCCTCTTCTCCTTGCTTTTCCTCTTTTCCATGAACTCTTACTTTCCCTCCTTTTCCCGCTCCTGCCTCTTTTCCCTGCCTTCCCTCTTCTGCATTCACTCTCTCTTTTACCTCTTTCCCCCTCGCCTGTCCCTTTTCCCTGGTTTCCCTCGTTTCCATGAACTCTCCCTTCCACTCTTTTTCCTCGCCTGCCTCTTTTCCCTGGTTTCCCTCTTCTGCATTAATTCTCTCTTTTACCTCTTTCCCCCTCGACTGTCTCTTTTCCCTGGTTTCCCCCTTTTCAATTAACACTCTCTTTCCAATAGACTCTGTCTTGTCCCTGCTTTTCGCCTTTGCCCTCGCATGACTCTTTCCACAGTGTTTCCATGAGCTGTCTCTTTTCCATCATTTCTCATCGCCTGTCTTTTTTCCTTGATTTCCCTTTTTTCCATGAACTCTCTCTTCCCCTGCTTTTCCCTCGCCTGTCTCTCTTCCCTGGTTTTCCTCTATGCACTTGCATGTGTGTTTCCCCTCTTTTCATCGTTTGTCTCTTTTATCTCTTTTCGCCTCGCCTGTCTCTTTTCTCTTCCTTCTCTCTTCTGCATTGACTCTCTCTTTTACCTCTTTCCCCCTCGCCTGTCTCGTTACCTTAGATTCCCTTTTTACCATGAACTCTCTCTGCCCCTGGTTGTCCCTCGCCTGCCTCTTTCCCCTGGTTTCCCTCTTCTCCATGAACTCTTCCTTTCCCTTCTTTTCCCTCTACTGCCTCTTTTCCCTGCCTTCCCTCTTCTGCATTAACTCTCTCTTTTACCTCTTTCCCCCTCGCCTATCCCTTTTCCCTGGTTCCCTTTTTTCCATTAACTCTCTCTTCCCATTTTTTTCCCTTGCCTATCTCTTTTCCCTGGTTTCCCTCTTTTCCATGAACTCTCCCTTCCACTCTTTTTCCTCGCCTGCCTCTTTTCCCTGCCTTCCCTCTTCTGCATTAACTCTCTCTTTTACCTCTTTCCCCCTCGCTTATCCCTTTTCCCTGGTTTCCCTTTTTTCCATTAACTCTCTCTTCCCATTCTTTTCCCTTGCCTATCTCTTTTCCCTGGTTTCCCTCTTTTCCATGAACTCTCCCTTCCACTCTTTTTCCTCGCCTGCCTCTTTTCCCTGGTTTCCCTCTACTGCATTAATTCTCTCTTTTACCTCTTTCCCCCTCGACTGTCTCTTTTCCCTGGTTTCCCCCTTTTCAATTAACACTCTCTTTCCAATAGACTCTGTCTTGTCCCTGCTTTTCGCCTTTGCCCTCGCATGACTCTTTCCACAGTGTTTCCATGAGCTGTCTCTTTTCCATCATTTCTCATCGCCTGTCTTTTTTCCTTGATTTCCCTTTTTTCCATGAACTCTCTCTTCCCCTGCTTTTCCCTCGCCTGTCTCTCTTCCCTGGTTTTCCTCTATGCACTTGCATGTGTGTTTCCCCTCTTTTCATCGTTTGTCTCTTTTATCTCTTTTCGCCTCGCCTGTCTCTTTTCTCTTCCTTCTCTCTTCTGCATTGACTCTCTCTTTTACCTCTTTCCCCCTCGCCTGTCTCTTTACCTTAGATTCCCTTTTTACCATGAACTCTCTCTGCCCCTGGTTGTCCCTCACCTGTCTCTTTCCCCTGGTTTCCCTCTTCTCCATGAACTCTTCCTTTCCCTTCTTTTCCCTCTACTGCCTCTTTTCCCTGCCTTCCCTCTTCTGCATTAACTCTCTCTTTTACCTCTTTCCCCCTCGCCTATCCCTTTTCCCTGGTTTCCCTTTTTTCCATTCACTCTCTCTTCCCATTCTTTTCCCTTGCCTATCTCTTTTCCCTGGTTTCCCTCTTTTCCATGAACTCTCCCTTCCACTCTTTTTCCTCGCCTGCCTCTTTTCCCTGGTTTCCCTCTACTGCATTAATTCTCTCTTTTACCTCTTTCCCCCTCGACTGTCTCTTTTCCCTGGTTTCCCCCTTTTCAATTAACACTCTCTTTCCAATCGACTCTCTCTTGTCCCTAATTTTCGCCTTTGCCCTCGCATGACTCTTTCCCCAGTTTTTCCGTGAACTGTCTCTTCTCCATCGTTTCTCATCGCCTATTTTCCCTGCTTTCCCTTTTTTCCATAAATTCTCTCTTTCCCCTCTTTTTCCTCGCCTCTTTTCACTGGTTTCCCTTTTTTCCATGAACCCTCTCTTTCCCCTCTTTTTCCTCGCCTGTCTCTTTTCACTGGTTTCCCTCTTTTCCATGAAGTCTCGCTTTCCCATATTTTCGGTCGCGAGTCTCTTTTCCTCGGTTCCCCGCTTTTTCCATGAACTCTCTCTTTCCCTTCTTTTCCCTCGCGTGTTTCTTTTCCCTTCTTTTCCCTCGCATGTCACTTTTCCCTGGTTTTCCTCTATGCCCTCGCCTGTCTCTTTCCCCTCTTTTCATCGTTTGACTCTTTTATCTCTATTCGCCTCGCCTGTCTCTCTTATCGTCTTTACCTCTTCTGCATTAACTCTCTCTTTTACCTCTTTCCCCCTCGCCTCTTTTCCCAGGATTCCCTTTTTACCATGAACTCTCTCTGCCCCTGGTTGTCCCTCGCCTGCCTCTTTCCCCTGGTTTCCCTCTTCTCCATGAACTCTTCCTTTCCCTTCTTTTCCCTCTACTGCCTCTTTTCCCTGCCTTCCCTCTTCTGCATTAACTCTCTCTTTTACCTCTTTCCCCCTCGCCTATCCCTTTTCCCTGGTTTCCCTTTTTTCCATTAACTCTCTCTTCCCATTTTTTTCCCTTGCCTATCTCTTTTCCCTGGTTTCCCTCTTTTCCATGAACTCTCCCTTCCACTCTTTTTCCTCGCCTGCCTCTTTTCCCTGGTTTCCCTCTACTGCATTAATTCTCTCTTTTACCTCTTTCCCCCTCGACTGTCTCTTTTCCCTGGTTTCCCCCTTTTCAATTAACACTCTCTTTCCAATAGACTCTGTCTTGTCCCTGCTTTTCGCCTTTGCCCTCGCATGACTCTTTCCACAGTGTTTCCATGAGCTGTCTCTTTTCCATCATTTCTCATCGCCTGTCTTTTTTCCTTGATTTCCCTTTTTTCCATGAACTCTCTCTTCCCCTGCTTTTCCCTCGCCTGTCTCTCTTCCCTGGTTTTCCTCTATGCACTTGCATGTGTGTTTCCCCTCTTTTCATCGTTTGTCTCTTTTATCTCTTTCCCCCTCGCCTGTCTCTTTTCTCTTCCTTCTCTCTTCTGCATTGACTCTCTCTTTTACCTCTTTCCCCCTCGCCTGTCTCTTTACCTTAGATTCCCTTTTTACCATGAACTCTCTCTGCCCCTGGTTGTCCCTCACCTGTCTCTTTCCCCTGGTTTCCCTCTTCTCCATGAACTCTTCCTTTCCCTTCTTTTCCCTCTACTGCCTCTTTTCCCTGCCTTCCCTCTTCTGCATTAACTCTCTCTTTTACCTCTTTCCCCCTCGCCTATCCCTTTTCCCTGGTTTCCCTTTTTTCCATTAACTCTCTCTTCCCATTTTTTTCCCTTGCCTATCTCTTTTCCCTGGTTTCCCTCTTTTCCATGAACTCTCCCTTCCACTCTTTTTCCTCGCCTGCCTCTTTTCCCTGGTTTCCCTCTACTGCATTAATTCTCTCTTTTACCTCTTTCCCCCTCGACTGTCTCTTTTCCCTGGTTTCCCCCTTTTCAATTAACACTCTCTTTCCAATCGACTCTCTCTTGTCCCTAATTTTCGCCTTTGCCCTCGCATGACTCTTTCCCCAGTTTTTCCGTGAACTGTCTCTTCTCCATCGTTTCTCATCGCCTATTTTCCCTGCTTTCCCTTTTTTCCATAAATTCTCTCTTTCCCCTCTTTTTCCTCGCCTCTTTTCACTGGTTTCCCTTTTTTCCATGAACCCTCTCTTTCCCCTCTTTTTCCTCGCCTGTCTCTTTTCACTGGTTTCCCTCTTTTCCATGAAGTCTCGCTTTCCCATATTTTCGGTCGCGAGTCTCTTTTCCTCGGTTCCCCGCTTTTTCCATGAACTCTCTCTTTCCCTTCTTTTCCCTCGCGTGTTTCTTTTCCCTTCTTTTCCCTCGCATGTCACTTTTCCCTGGTTTTCCTCTATGCCCTCGCCTGTCTCTTTCCCCTCTTTTCATCGTTTGACTCTTTTATCTCTATTCGCCTCGCCTGTCTCTCTTATCGTCTTTACCTCTTCTGCATTAACTCTCTCTTTTACCTCTTTCCCCCTCGCCTCTTTTCCCAGGATTCCCTTTTTACCATGAACTCTCTCTGCCCCTGGTTGTCCCTCGCCTGCCTCTTTCCCCTGGTTTCCCTCTTCTCCATGAACTCTTCCTTTCCCTTCTTTTCCCTCTACTGCCTCTTTTCCCTGCCTTCCCTCTTCTGCATTAACTCTCTCTTTTACCTCTTTCCCCCTCGCCTATCCCTTTTCCCTGGTTTCCCTTTTTTCCATTAACTCTCTCTTCCCATTTTTTTCCCTTGCCTATCTCTTTTCCCTGGTTTCCCTCTTTTCCATGAACTCTCCCTTCCACTCTTTTTCCTCGCCTGCCTCTTTTCCCTGGTTTCCCTCTACTGCATTAATTCTCTCTTTTACCTCTTTCCCCCTCGACTGTCTCTTTTCCCTGGTTTCCCCCTTTTCAATTAACACTCTCTTTCCAATAGACTCTGTCTTGTCCCTGCTTTTCGCCTTTGCCCTCGCATGACTCTTTCCACAGTGTTTCCATGAGCTGTCTCTTTTCCATCATTTCTCATCGCCTGTCTTTTTTCCTGGATTTCCCTTTTTTCCATGAACTCTCTCTTCCCCTGCTTTTCCCTCGCCTGTCTCTCTTCCCTGGTTTTCCTCTATGCACTTGCATGTGTGTTTCCCCTCTTTTCATCGTTTGTCTCTTTTATCTCTTTTCGCCTCGCCTGTCTCTTTTCTCTTCCTTCTCTCTTCTGCATTGACTCTCTCTTTTACCTCTTTCCCCCTCGCCTGTCTCTTTACCTTAGATTCCCTTTTTACCATGAACTCTCTCTGCCCCTGGTTGTCCCTCACCTGTCTCTTTCCCCTGGTTTCCCTCTTCTCCATGAACTCTTCCTTTCCCTTCTTTTCCCTCTACTGCCTCTTTTCCCTGCCTTCCCTCTTCTCCATGAACTCTTCCTTTCCCTTCTTTTCCCTCTACTGCCTCTTTTCCCTGCCTTCCCTCTTCTGCATTAACTCTCTCTTTTACCTCTTTCCCCCTCGCCTATCCCTTTTCCCTGGTTTCCCTTTTTTCCATTAACTCTCTCTTCCCATTTTTTTCCCTTGCCTATCTCTTTTCCCTGGTTTCCCTCTTTTCCATGAACTCTCCCTTCCACTCTTTTTCCTCGCCTGCCTCTTTTCCCTGGTTTCCCTCTACTGCATTAATTCTCTCTTTTACCTCTTTCCCCCTCGACTGTCTCTTTTCCCTGGTTTCCCCCCTTTTCAATTAACACTCTCTTTCCAATCGACTCTCTCTTGTCCCTAATTTTCGCCTTTGCCCTCGCATGACTCTTTCCCCAGTTTTTCCGTGAACTGTCTCTTCTCCATCGTTTCTCATCGCCTATTTTCCCTGCTTTCCCTTTTTTCCATAAATTCTCTCTTTCCCCTCTTTTTCCTCGCCTCTTTTCACTGGTTTCCCTTTTTTCCATGAACCCTCTCTTTCCCCTCTTTTTCCTCGCCTGTCTCTTTTCACTGGTTTCCCTCTTTTCCATGAAGTCTCGCTTTCCCATATTTTCGGTCGCGAGTCTCTTTTCCTCGGTTCCCCGCTTTTTCCATGAACTCTCTCTTTCCCTTCTTTTCCCTCGCGTGTTTCTTTTCCCTTCTTTTCCCTCGCATGTCACTTTTCCCTGGTTTTCCTCTATGCCCTCGCCTGTCTCTTTCCCCTCTTTTCATCGTTTGACTCTTTTATCTCTATTCGCCTCGCCTGTCTCTCTTATCGTCTTTACCTCTTCTGCATTAACTCTCTCTTTTACCTCTTTCCCCCTCGCCTCTTTTCCCAGGATTCCCTTTTTACCATGAACTCTCTCTGCCCCTGGTTGTCCCTCGCCTGCCTGTTTCCCCTGGTTTCCCTCTTCTCCATGAACTCTTCCTTTCCCTTCTTTTCCCTCGCCTGCCTCTTTTCCCTGCCTTCCCTCTTCTGCATTAACTCTCTCTTTTACCTCTTTCCCCCTCGCCTATCCCTTTTCCCTGGTTCCCTTTTTTCCATTAACTCTCTCTTCCCATTTTTTTTCCCTTGCCTATCTCTTTTCCCTGGTTTCCCTCGTTTCCATGAACTCTCCCTTCCACTCTTTTTCCTCGCCTGCCTCTTTTCCCTGGTTTCCCTCTACTGCATTAATTCTCTCTTTTACCTCTTTCCCCCTCGACTGTCTCTGCACTGGTTTCCCCCTTTTCAATTAACACTCTCTTTCCAATAGACTCTGTCTTGTCCCTGCTTTTCGCCTTTGCCCTCGCATGACTCTTTCCACAGTGTTTCCATGAGCTGTCTCTTTTCCATCATTTCTCATCGCCTGTCTTTTTTCCTTGATTTCCCTTTTTTCCATGAACTCTCTCTTCCCCTGCTTTTCCCTCGCCTGTCTCTCTTCCCTGGTTTTCCTCTATGCACTTGCATGTGTGTTTCCCCTCTTTTCATCGTTTGTCTCTTTTATCTCTTTTCGCCTCGCCTGTCTCTTTTCTCTTCCTTCTCTCTTCTGCATTGACTCTCTCTTTTACCTCTTTCCCCCTCGCCTGTCTCGTTACCTTAGATTCCCTTTTTACCATGAACTCTCTCTGCCCCTGGTTGTCCCTCGCCTGCCTCTTTCCCCTGGTTTCCCTCTTCTCCATGAACTCTTCCTTTCCCTTCTTTTCCCTCGCCTGCCTCTTTTCCCTGCCTTCCCTCTTCTGCATTAACTCTCTCTTTTACCTCTTTCCCCCTCGCCTATCCCTTTTCCCTGGTTTCCCTTTTCTCCATTAACTCTCTCTTCCCATTTTTTTCCCTTGCCTATCTCTTTTCCCTGGTTTCCCTCTTTTCCATGAACTCTCCCTTCCACTCTTTTTCCTCGCCTGCCTCTTTTCCCTGGTTTCCCTCTACTGCATTAATTCTCTCTTTTACCTCTTTCCCCCTCGACTGTCTCTTTTCCCTGGTTTCCCCCTTTTCAATTAACACTCTCTTTCCAATAGACTCTGTCTTGTCCCTGCTTTTCGCCTTTGCCCTCGCATGACTCTTTCCACAGTGTTTCCATGAGCTGTCTCTTTTCCATCATTTCTCATCGCCTGTCTGTTTTCCTTGATTTCCCTTTTTTCCATGAACTCTCTCTTCCCCTGCTTTTCCCTCGCCTGTCTCTCTTCCCTGGTTTTCCTCTATGCACTTGCATGTGTGTTTCCCCTCTTTTCATCGTTTGTCTCTTTTATCTCTTTCCCCCTCGCCTGTCTCTTTACCTTAGATTCCCTTTTTACCATGAACTCTCTCTGCCCCTGGTTGTCCCTCGCCTGCCTCTTTCCCCTGGTTTCCCTCTTCTCCATGAACTCTTCCTTTCCCTTCTTTTCCCTCTACTGCCTCTTTCCCCTGCCTTCCCTCTTCTGCATTAACTCTCTCTTTTACCTCTTTCCCCCTCGACTGTCTCTTTTCCCTGGTTTCCCCCTTTTCAATTAACACTCTCTTTCCAATCGACTCTCTCTTGTCCCTAATTTTCGCCTTTGCCCTCGCATGACTCTTTCCCCAGTTTTTCCGTGAACTGTCTCTTCTCCATCGTTTCTCATCGCCTATTTTCCCTGCTTTCCCTTTTTTCCATAAATTCTCTCTTTCCCCTCTTTTTCCTCGCCTCTTTTCACTGGTTTCCCTTTTTTCCATGAACCCTCTCTTTCCCCTCTTTTTCCTCGCCTGTCTCTTTTCACTGGTTTCCCTCTTTTCCATGAAGTCTCGCTTTCCCATATTTTCGGTCGCGAGTCTCTTTTCCTCGGTTCCCCGCTTTTTCCATGAACTCTCTCTTTCCCTTCTTTTCCCTCGCGTGTTTCTTTTCCCTTCTTTTCCCTCGCGTGTCACTTTTCCCTGGTTTTCCTCTATGCCCTCGCCTGTCTCTTTCCCCTCTTTTCATCGTTTGACTCTTTTATCTCTATTCGCCTCGCCTGTCTCTCTTATCGTCTTTACCTCTTCTGCATTAACTCTCTCTTTTACCTCTTTCCCCCTCGCCTCTTTTCCCAGGATTCCCTTTTTACCATGAACTCTCTCTGCCCCTGGTTGTCCCTCGCCTGCCTCTTTCCCCTGGTTTCCCTCTTCTCCATGAACTCTTCCTTTCCCTTCTTTTCCCTCGCCTGCCTCTTTTCCCTGCCTTCCCTCTTCTGCATTAACTCTCTCTTTTACCTCTTTCCCCCTCGCCTATCCCTTTTCCCTGGTTCCCTTTTTTCCATTAACTCTCTCTTCCCATTTTTTTCCCTTGCCTATCTCTTTTCCCTGGTTTCCCTCGTTTCCATGAACTCTCCCTTCCACTCTTTTTCCTCGCCTGCCTCTTTTCCCTGGTTTCCCTCTACTGCATTAATTCTCTCTTTTACCTCTTTCCCCCTCGACTGTCTCTGCACTGGTTTCCCCCTTTTCAATTAACACTCTCTTTCCAATAGACTCTGTCTTGTCCCTGCTTTTCGCCTTTGCCCTCGCATGACTCTTTCCACAGTGTTTCCATGAGCTGTCTCTTTTCCATCATTTCTCATCGCCTGTCTTTTTTCCTTGATTTCCCTTTTTTCCATGAACTCTCTCTTCCCCTGCTTTTCCCTCGCCTGTCTCTCTTCCCTGGTTTTCCTCTATGCACTTGCATGTGTGTTTCCCCTCTTTTCATCGTTTGTCTCTTTTATCTCTTTTCGCCTCGCCTGTCTCTTTTCTCTTCCTTCTCTCTTCTGCATTGACTCTCTCTTTTACCTCTTTCCCCCTCGCCTGTCTCGTTACCTTAGATTCCCTTTTTACCATGAACTCTCTCTGCCCCTGGTTGTCCCTCGCCTGCCTCTTTCCCCTGGTTTCCCTCTTCTCCATGAACTCTTCCTTTCCCTTCTTTTCCCTCGCCTGCCTCTTTTCCCTGCCTTCCCTCTTCTGCATTAACTCTCTCTTTTACCTCTTTCCCCCTCGCCTATCCCTTTTCCCTGGTTTCCCTTTTCTCCATTAACTCTCTCTTCCCATTTTTTTCCCTTGCCTATCTCTTTTCCCTGGTTTCCCTCTTTTCCATGAACTCTCCCTTCCACTCTTTTTCCTCGCCTGCCTCTTTTCCCTGGTTTCCCTCTACTGCATTAATTCTCTCTTTTACCTCTTTCCCCCTCGACTGTCTCTTTTCCCTGGTTTCCCCCTTTTCAATTAACACTCTCTTTCCAATAGACTCTGTCTTGTCCCTGCTTTTCGCCTTTGCCCTCGCATGACTCTTTCCACAGTGTTTCCATGAGCTGTCTCTTTTCCATCATTTCTCATCGCCTGTCTGTTTTCCTTGATTTCCCTTTTTTCCATGAACTCTCTCTTCCCCTGCTTTTCCCTCGCCTGTCTCTCTTCCCTGGTTTTCCTCTATGCACTTGCATGTGTGTTTCCCCTCTTTTCATCGTTTGTCTCTTTTATCTCTTTCCCCCTCGCCTGTCTCTTTACCTTAGATTCCCTTTTTACCATGAACTCTCTCTGCCCCTGGTTGTCCCTCGCCTGCCTCTTTCCCCTGGTTTCCCTCTTCTCCATGAACTCTTCCTTTCCCTTCTTTTCCCTCTACTGCCTCTTTCCCCTGCCTTCCCTCTTCTGCATTAACTCTCTCTTTTACCTCTTTCCCCCTCGACTGTCTCTTTTCCCTGGTTTCCCCCTTTTCAATTAACACTCTCTTTCCAATCGACTCTCTCTTGTCCCTAATTTTCGCCTTTGCCCTCGCATGACTCTTTCCCCAGTTTTTCCGTGAACTGTCTCTTCTCCATCGTTTCTCATCGCCTATTTTCCCTGCTTTCCCTTTTTTCCATAAATTCTCTCTTTCCCCTCTTTTTCCTCGCCTCTTTTCACTGGTTTCCCTTTTTTCCATGAACCCTCTCTTTCCCCTCTTTTTCCTCGCCTGTCTCTTTTCACTGGTTTCCCTCTTTTCCATGAAGTCTCGCTTTCCCATATTTTCGGTCGCGAGTCTCTTTTCCTCGGTTCCCCGCTTTTTCCATGAACTCTCTCTTTCCCTTCTTTTCCCTCGCGTGTTTCTTTTCCCTTCTTTTCCCTCGCGTGTCACTTTTCCCTGGTTTTCCTCTATGCCCTCGCCTGTCTCTTTCCCCTCTTTTCATCGTTTGACTCTTTTATCTCTATTCGCCTCGCCTGTCTCTCTTATCGTCTTTACCTCTTCTGCATTAACTCTCTCTTTTACCTCTTTCCCCCTCGCCTCTTTTCCCAGGATTCCCTTTTTACCATGAACTCTCTCTGCCCCTGGTTGTCCCTCGCCTGCCTCTTTCCCCTGGTTTCCCTCTTCTCCATGAACTCTTCCTTTCCCTTCTTTTCCCTCTACTGCCTCTTTTCCCTGCCTTCCCTCTTCTGCATTAACTCTCTCTTTTACCTCTTTCCCCCTCGCCTATCCCTTTTCCCTGGTTTCCCTTTTTTCCATTAACTCTCTCTTCCCATTTTTTTCCCTTGCCTATCTCTTTTCCCTGGTTTCCCTCTTTTCCATGAACTCTCCCTTCCACTCTTTTTCCTCGCCTGCCTCTTTTCCCTGGTTTCCCTCTACTGCATTAATTCTCTCTTTTACCTCTTTCCCCCTCGACTGTCTCTTTTCCCTGGTTTCCCCCTTTTCAATTAACACTCTCTTTCCAATAGACTCTGTCTTGTCCCTGCTTTTCGCCTTTGCCCTCGCATGACTCTTTCCACAGTGTTTCCATGAGCTGTCTCTTTTCCATCATTTCTCATCGCCTGTCTTTTTTCCTTGATTTCCCTTTTTTCCATGAACTCTCTCTTCCCCTGCTTTTCCCTCGCCTGTCTCTCTTCCCTGGTTTTCCTCTATGCACTTGCATGTGTGTTTCCCCTCTTTTCATCGTTTGTCTCTTTTATCTCTTTTCGCCTCGCCTGTCTCTTTTCTCTTCCTTCTCTCTTCTGCATTGACTCTCTCTTTTACCTCTTTCCCCCTCGCCTGTCTCTTTACCTTAGATTCCCTTTTTACCATGAACTCTCTCTGCCCCTGGTTGTCCCTCGCCTGCCTCTTTCCCCTGGTTTCCCTCTTCTCCATGAACTCTTCCTTTCCCTTCTTTTCCCTCGCCTGCCTCTTTTCCCTGCCTTCCCTCTTCTGCATTAACTCTCTCTTTTACCTCTTTCCCCCTCGCCTATCCCTTTTCCCTGGTTTCCCTTTTTTCCATTCACTCTCTCTTCCCATTCTTTTCCCTTGCCTATCTCTTTTCCCTGGTTTCCCTCTTTTCCATGAACTCTCCCTTCCACTCTTTTTCCTCGCCTGCCTCTTTTCCCTGGTTTCCCTCTACTGCATTAATTCTCTCTTTTACCTCTTTCCCCCTCGACTGTCTCTTTTCCCTGGTTTCCCCCTTTTCAATTAACACTCTCTTTCCAATCGACTCTCTCTTGTCCCTAATTTTCGCCTTTGCCCTCGCATGACTCTTTCCCCAGTTTTTCCGTGAACTGTCTCTTCTCCATCGTTTCTCATCGCCTATTTTCCCTGCTTTCCCTTTTTTCCATAAATTCTCTCTTTCCCCTCTTTTTCCTCGCCTCTTTTCACTGGTTTCCCTTTTTTCCATGAACCCTCTCTTTCCCCTCTTTTTCCTCGCCTGTCTCTTTTCACTGGTTTCCCTCTTTTCCATGAAGTCTCGCTTTCCCATATTTTCGGTCGCGAGTCTCTTTTCCTCGGTTCCCCGCTTTTTCCATGAACTCTCTCTTTCCCTTCTTTTCCCTCGCGTGTTTCTTTTCCCTTCTTTTCCCTCGCATGTCACTTTTCCCTGGTTTTCCTCTATGCCCTCGCCTGTCTCTTTCCCCTCTTTTCATCGTTTGACTCTTTTATCTCTATTCGCCTCGCCTGTCTCTCTTATCGTCTTTACCTCTTCTGCATTAACTCTCTCTTTTACCTCTTTCCCCCTCGCCTCTTTTCCCAGGATTCCCTTTTTACCATGAAATCTCTCTTCCCCTGCTTTTCCCTCACCTGTCTCTTTTCACTGTTTTCCCTCTTTTCCATGAACTCTTCCTTTCCCTTCTTTTCCCGCTCCTGCCTCTTTTCCCTGCCTTCCCTCTTCTGCATTCACTCTCTCTTTTACCTCTTTCCCCCTCGCCTGTCCCTTTTCCCTGGTTTCCCTCTTTTCCATGAACTCTCCCTTCCACTCTTTTTCCTCGCCTGCCTCTTTTCCCTGGTTTCCCTCTACTGCATTAATTCTCTCTTTTACCTCTTTCCCCCTCGACTGTCTCTTTTCCCTGGTTTCCCCCTTTTCAATTAACACTCTCTTTCCAATCGACTCTGTCTTGTCCCTGCTTTTCGCCTTTGCCCTCGCATGACTCTTTCCACAGTGTTTCCATGAGCTGTCTCTTTTCCATCATTTCTCATCGCCTGTCTTTTTTCCTTGATTTCCCTTTTTTCCATGAACTCTCTCTTTCCCTGCTTTTCCCTCGCCTGTCTCTCTTCCCTGGTTTTCCTCTATGCACTTGCATGTGTGTTTCCCCTCTTTTCATCGTTTGTCTCTTTTATCTCTTTCCCCCTCGCCTGTCTCTTTACCTTAGATTCCCTTTTTACCATGAACTCTCTCTGCCCCTGGTTGTCCCTCGCCTGCCTCTTTCCCCTGGTTTCCCTCTTTTCCATGAACTCTCCCTTCCACTCTTTTTCCTCGCCTGCCTCTTTTCCCTGGTTTCCCTCTACTGCATTAATTCTCTCTTTTACCTCTTTCCCCCTCGACTGTCTCTTTTCCCTGGTTTCCCTCTTCTCCATGAACTCTTCCTTTCCCTTCTTTTCCCTCTACTGCCTCTTTTCCCTGCCTTCCCTCTTCTGCATTAACTCTCTCTTTTACCTCTTTCCCCCTCGCCTATCCCTTTTCCCTGGTTTCCCTTTTTTCCATTAACTCTCTCTTCCCATTCTTTTCCATTGCCTATCTCTTTTCCCTGGTTTCCCTCTTTTCCATGAACTCTCCCTTCCACTCTTTTTCCTCGCCTGCCTCTTTTCCCTGGTTTCCCTCTACTGCATTAATTCTCTCTTTTACCTCTTTCCCCCTCGACTGTCTCTTTTCCCTGGTTTCCCCCTTTTCAATTAACACTCTCTTTCCAATCGACTCTCTCTTGTCCCTAATTTTCGCCTTTGCCCTCGCATGACTCTTTCCCCAGTTTTTCCGTGAACTGTCTCTTCTCCATCGTTTCTCATCGCCTATTTTCCCTGCTTTCCCTTTTTTCCATAAATTCTCTCTTTCCCCTCTTTTTCCTCGCCTCTTTTCACTGGTTTCCCTTTTTTCCATGAACCCTCTCTTTCCCCTCTTTTTCCTCGCCTGTCTCTTTTCACTGGTTTCCCTCTTTTCCATGAAGTCTCGCTTTCCCATATTTTCGGTCGCGAGTCTCTTTTCCTCGGTTCCCCGCTTTTTCCATGAACTCTCTCTTTCCCTTCTTTTCCCTCGCGTGTTTCTTTTCCCTTCTTTTCCCTCGCATGTCACTTTTCCCTGGTTTTCCTCTATGCCCTCGCCTGTCTCTTTCCCCTCTTTTCATCGTTTGACTCTTTTATCTCTATTCGCCTCGCCTGTCTCTCTTATCATCTTTACCTCTTCTGCATTAACTCTCTCTTTTACCTCTTTCTCCCTCGCCTCTTTTCCCAGGATTCCCTTTTTACCATGAAATCTCTCTTCCCCTGCTTTTCCCTCACCTGTCTCTTTTCACTGGTTTCCCTCTTTTCCATGAAGTCTCTCTTTCCCTTCTTTTCCCTCGCCTGCCTCTTCTCCTTGCTTTTCCTCTTTTCCATGAACTCTTCCTTTCCCTTCTTTTCCCGCTCCTGCCTCTTTTCCCTGCCTTCCCTCTTCTGCATTCACTCTCTCTTTTACCTCTTTCCCCCTCGCCTATCCCTTTTCCCTGGTTTCCCTTTTTTTCCATTAACTCTCTCTTCCCATTCTTTTCCCTTGCCTATCTCTTTTCCCTGGTTTCCCTCTTTTCCATGAACTCTCCCTTCCACTCTTTTTCCTCGCCTGCCTCTTTTCCCTGGTTTCCCTCTACTGCATTAATTCTCTCTTTTACCTCTTTCCCCCTCGACTGTCTCTTTTCCCTGGTTTCCCCCTTTTCAATTAACACTCTCTTTCCAATCGACTCTCTCTTGTCCCTAATTTTCGCCTTTGCCCTCGCATGACTCTTTCCCCAGTTTTTCCGTGAACTGTCTCTTCTCCATCGTTTCTCATCGCCTATTTTCCCTGCTTTCCCTTTTTTCCATAAATTCTCTCTTTCCCCTCTTTTTCCTCGCCTCTTTTCACTGGTTTCCCTTTTTTCCATGAACTCTCTCTTTCCCCTCTTTTTCCTCGCCTTTCTCTTTTCACTGGTTTCCCTCTTTTCCATGAAGTCTCGCTTTCCCATATTTTCGGTCGCGAGTCTCTTTTCCTCGGTTCCCCGCTTTTTCCATGAACTCTCTCTTTCCCTTCTTTTCCCTCGCGTGTTTCTTTTCCTTTCTTTTCCCTCGCATGTCACTTTTCCCTGGTTTTCCTCTATGCCCTCGCCTGTCTCTTTCCCCTCTTTTCATCGTTTGACTCTTTTATCTCTATTCGCCTCGCCTGTCTCTCTTATCATCTTTACCTCTTCTGCATTAACTCTCTCTTTTACCTCTTTCCCCCTCGCCTCTTTTCCCAGGATTCCCTTTTTACCATGAAATCTCTCTTCCCCTGCTTTTCCCTCACCTGTCTCTTTTCACTGGTTTCCCTCTTTTCCATGAAGTCTCTCTTTCCCTTCTTTTCCCTCGCCTGCCTCTTCTCCTTGCTTTTCCTCTTTTCCATGAACTCTTCCTTTCCCTTCTTTTCCCGCTCCTGCCTCTTTTCCCTGCCTTCCCTCTTCTGCATTCACTCTCTCTTTTACCTCTTTCCCCGTCGCCTGTCCCTTTTCCCTGGTTTCCCTCGTTTCCATGAACTCTCCCTTCCACTCTTTTTCCTCGCCTGCCTCTTTTCCCTGGTTTCCCTCTACTGCATTAATTCTCTCTTTTACCTCTTTCCCCCTCGACTGTCTCTTTTCCCTGGTTTCCCCCTTTTCAATTAACACTCTCTTTCCAATCGACTCTCTCTTGTCCCTAATTTTCGCCTTTGCCCTCGCATGACTCTTTCCCCAGTTTTTCCGTGAACTGTCTCTTCTCCATCGTTTCTCATCGCCTATTTTCCCTGCTTTCCCTTTTTTCCATAAATTCTCTCTTTCCCCTCTTTTTCCTCGCCTCTTTTCACTGGTTTCCCTTTTTTCCATGAACCCTCTCTTTCCCCTCTTTTTCCTCGCCTGTCTCTTTTCACTGGTTTCCCTCTTTTCCATGAAGTCTCGCTTTCCCATATTTTCGGTCGCGAGTCTCTTTTCCTCGGTTCCCCGCTTTTTCCATGAACTCTCTCTTTCCCTTCTTTTCCCTCGCGTGTTTCTTTTCCCTTCTTTTCCCTCGCATGTCACTTTTCCCTGGTTTTCCTCTATGCCCTCGCCTGTCTCTTTCCCCTCTTTTCATCGTTTGACTCTTTTATCTCTATTCGCCTCGCCTGTCTCTCTTATCATCTTTACCTCTTCTGCATTAACTCTCTCTTTTACCTCTTTCTCCCTCGCCTCTTTTCCCAGGATTCCCTTTTTACCATGAAATCTCTCTTCCCCTGCTTTTCCCTCACCTGTCTCTTTTCACTGGTTTCCCTCTTTTCCATGAAGTCTCTCTTTCCCTTCTTTTCCCTCGCCTGCCTCTTCTCCTTGCTTTTCCTCTTTTCCATGAACTCTTCCTTTCCCTTCTTTTCCCGCTCCTGCCTCTTTTCCCTGCCTTCCCTCTTCTGCATTCACTCTCTCTTTTACCTCTTTCCCCCTCGCCTATCCCTTTTCCCTGGTTTCCCTTTTTTTCCATTAACTCTCTCTTCCCATTCTTTTCCCTTGCCTATCTCTTTTCCCTGGTTTCCCTCTTTTCCATGAACTCTCCCTTCCACTCTTTTTCCTCGCCTGCCTCTTTTCCCTGGTTTCCCTCTACTGCATTAATTCTCTCTTTTACCTCTTTCCCCCTCGACTGTCTCTTTTCCCTGGTTTCCCCCTTTTCAATTAACACTCTCTTTCCAATCGACTCTCTCTTGTCCCTAATTTTCGCCTTTGCCCTCGCATGACTCTTTCCCCAGTTTTTCCGTGAACTGTCTCTTCTCCATCGTTTCTCATCGCCTATTTTCCCTGCTTTCCCTTTTTTCCATAAATTCTCTCTTTCCCCTCTTTTTCCTCGCCTCTTTTCACTGGTTTCCCTTTTTTCCATGAACTCTCTCTTTCCCCTCTTTTTCCTCGCCTTTCTCTTTTCACTGGTTTCCCTCTTTTCCATGAAGTCTCGCTTTCCCATATTTTCGGTCGCGAGTCTCTTTTCCTCGGTTCCCCGCTTTTTCCATGAACTCTCTCTTTCCCTTCTTTTCCCTCGCGTGTTTCTTTTCCCTTCTTTTCCCTCGCATGTCACTTTTCCCTGGTTTTCCTCTATGCCCTCGCCTGTCTCTTTCCCCTCTTTTCATCGTTTGACTCTTTTATCTCTATTCGCCTCGCCTGTCTCTCTTATCATCTTTACCTCTTCTGCATTAACTCTCTCTTTTACCTCTTTCCCCCTCGCCTCTTTTCCCAGGATTCCCTTTTTACCATGAAATCTCTCTTCCCCTGCTTTTCCCTCACCTGTCTCTTTTCACTGGTTTCCCTCTTTTCCATGAAGTCTCTCTTTCCCTTCTTTTCCCTCGCCTGCCTCTTCTCCTTGCTTTTCCTCTTTTCCATGAACTCTTCCTTTCCCTTCTTTTCCCGCTCCTGCCTCTTTTCCCTGCCTTCCCTCTTCTGCATTCACTCTCTCTTTTACCTCTTTCCCCGTCGCCTGTCCCTTTTCCCTGGTTTCCCTCGTTTCCATGAACTCTCCCTTCCACTCTTTTTCCTCGCCTGCCTCTTTTCCCTGGTTTCCCTCTACTGCATTAATTCTCTCTTTTACCTCTTTCCCCCTCGACTGTCTCTTTTCCCTGGTTTCCCCCTTTTCAATTAACACTCTCTTTCCAATAGACTCTGTCTTGTCCCTGCTTTTCGCCTTTGCCCTCGCATGACTCTTTCCACAGTGTTTCCATGAGCTGTCTCTTTTCCATCATTTCTCATCGCCTATTTTCCCTGCTTTCCCTTTTTTCCATAAATTCTCTCTTTCCCCTCTTTTTCCTCGCCTCTTTTCACTGGTTTCCCTCTTTTCCATGAAGTCTCGCTTTCCCATATTTTCGGTCGCGAGTCTCTTTTCCTCGGTTCCCCGCTTTTTCCATGAACTCTCTCTTTCCCTTCTTTTCCCTCGCGTGTCACTTTTCCCTGGTTTTCCTCTATGCCCTCGCCTGTCTCTTTCCCCTCTTTTCATCGTTTGACTCTTTTATCTCTATTCGCCTCGCCTGTCTCTCTTATCATCTTTACCTCTTCTGCATTAACTCTCTCTTTTACCTCTTTCCCCCTCGCCTCTTTTCCCAGGATTCCCTTTTTACCATGAAATCTCTCTTCCCCTGCTTTTCCCTCACCTGTCTCTTTTCACTGGTTTCCCTCTTTTCCATGAAGTCTCTCTTTCCCTTCTTTTCCCTCGCCTGCCTCTTCTCCTTGCTTTTCCTCTTTTCCATGAACTCTTCCTTTCCCTTCTTTTCCCGCTCCTGCCTCTTTTCCCTGCCTTCCCTCTTCTGCATTAACTCTCTCTTTTACCTCTTTCCCCCTCGCTTATCCCTTTTCCCTGGTTTCCCTCGTTTCCATGAACTCTCCCTTCCACTCTTTTTCCTCGCCTGCCTCTTTTCCCTGGTTTCCCTCTACTGCATTAATTCTCTCTTTTACCTCTTTCCCCCTCGACTGTCTCTTTTCCCTGGTTTCCCCCTTTTCAATTAACACTCTCTTTCCAATAGACTCTGTCTTGTCCCTGCTTTTCGCCTTTACCCTCGCATGACTCTTTCCACAGTGTTTCCATGAGCTGTCTCTTTTCCATCATTTCTCATCGCCTGTCTTTTTTCCTTGATTTCCCTTTTTTCCATGAACTCTCTCTTCCCCTGCTTTTCCCTCGCCTGTCTCTCTTCCCTGGTTTTCCTCTATGCACTTGCATGTGTGTTTCCCCTCTTTTCATCGTTTGTCTCTTTTATCTCTTTTCGCCTCGCCTGTCTCTTTTCTCTTCCTTCTCTCTTCTGCATTGACTCTCTCTTTTACCTCTTTCCCCCTCGCCTGTCCCTTTTCCCTGGTTTCCCTTTTTTCCATTAACTCTCTCTTCCCATTCTTTTCCCTTGCCTATCTCTTTTCCCTGGTTTCCCTCTTCTCCATGAACTCTCCCTTCCACTCTTTTTCCTCGCCTGCCTCTTTTTCCCTGGTTTCCCTCTACTGCATTCATTCTCTCTTTTACCTCTTTCCCCCTCGACTGTCTCTTTTCCCTGGTTTCCCCCTTTTCAATTAAGACTCTCTTTCCAATCGACTCTCTCTTGTCCCTAATTTTCGCCTTTGCCCTCGCATGACTCTTTCCCCAGTTTTTCCGTGAACTGTCTCTTCTCCATCGTTTCTCATCGCCTATTTTCCCTGCTTTCCCTTTTTTCCATAAATTCTCTCTTTCCCCTCTTTTTCCCTCGCCTCTTTTCACTGGTTTCCCTTTTTTCCATGAACTCTCTCTTTCCCCTCTTTTTCCTCGCCTGTCTCTTTTCACTGGTTTCCCTCTTTTCCATGAAGTCTCGCTTTCCCATATTTTCGGTCGCGAGTCTCTTTTCCTCGGTTCCCCGCTTTTTCCATGAACTCTCTCTTTCCCTTCTTTTCCCTCGCGTGTTTCTTTTCCCTTCTTTTCCCTCGCATGTCATTTTTCCCTGGTTTTCCTCTATGCCCTCGCCTGTCTCTTTCCCCTCTTTTCATCGTTTGACTCTTTTATCTCTATTCGCCTCGCCTGTCTCTCTTATCATCTTTACCTCTTCTGCATTAACTCTCTCTTTTACCTCTTTCCCCCTCGCCTCTTTTCCCAGGATTCCCTTTTTACCATGAAATCTCTCTTCCCCTGCTTTTCCCTCACCTGTCTCTTTTCACTGGTTTCCCTCTTTTCCATGAAGTCTCTCTTTCCCTTCTTTTCCCTCGCCTGCCTCTTCTCTTTGCTTTTCCTCTTTTCCATGAACTCTTCCTTTCCCTTCTTTTCCCGCTCCTGCCTCTTTTCCCTGCCTTCCCTCTTCTGCATTCACTCTCTCTTTTACCTCTTTCCCCGTCGCCTGTCCCTTTTCCCTGGTTTCCCTCGTTTCCATGAACTCTCCCTTCCACTCTTTTTCCTCGCCTGCCTCTTTTCCCTGGTTTCCCTCTACTGCATTAATTCTCTCTTTTACCTCTTTCCCCCTCGACTGTCTCTTTTCCCTGGTTTCCCCCTTTTCAATTAACACTCTCTTTCCAATAGACTCTCTCTTGTCCCTGCTTTTCGCCTTTACCCTCGCATGACTCTTTCCACAGTGTTTCCATGAGCTGTCTCTTTTCCATCATTTCTCATCGCCTGTCTTTTTTCCTTGATTTCCCTTTTTTCCATGAACTCTCTCTTCCCCTGCTTTTCCCTCGCCTGTCTCTCTTCCGTGGTTTTCCTCTATGCACTTGCATGTGTGTTTCCCCTCTTTTCATCGTTTGTCTCTTTTATCTCTTTTCGCCTCGCCTGTCTCTTTTCTCTTCCTTCTCTCTTCTGCATTGACTCTCTCTTTTACCTCTTTCCCCCTCGCCTGTCCCTTTTCCCTGGTTTCCCTTTTTTCCATTAACTCTCTCTTCCCATTCTTTTCCCTTGCCTATCTCTTTTCCCTGGTTTCCCTCTTCTCCATGAACTCTCCCTTCCACTCTTTTTCCTCGCCTGCCTCTTTTTCCCTGGTTTCCCTCTACTGCATTAATTCTCTCTTTTACCTCTTTCCCCCTCGACTGTCTCTTTTCCCTGGTTTCCCCCTTTTCAATTAACACTCTCTTTCCAATCGACTCTCTCTTGTCCCTGCTTTTCGCCTTTGCCCTCGCATGACTCTTTCCCCAGTTTTTCCGTGAACTGTCTCTTCTCCATCGTTTCTCATCGCCTATTTTCCCTGCTTTCCCTTTTTTCCATAAATTCTCTCTTTCCCCTCTTTTTCCTCGCCTCTTTTCACTGGTTTCCCTTTTTTCCATGAACTCTCTCTTTCCCCTCTTTTTCCTCGCCTGTCTCTTTTCACTGGTTTCCCTCTTTTCCATGAAGTCTCGCTTTCCCATATTTTCGGTCGCGAGTCTCTTTTCCTCGGTTCCCCGCTTTTTCCATGAACTCTCTCTTTCCCTTCTTTTCCCTCGCGTGTTTCTTTTCCCTTCTTTTCCCTCGCGTGTCACTTTTCCCTGGTTTTCCTCTATGCCCTCGCCTGTCTCTTTCCCCTCTTTTCATCGTTTGACTCTTTTATCTCTATTCGCCTCGCCTGTCTCTCTTATCATCTTTACCTCTTCTGCATTAACTCTCTCTTTTACCTCTTTCCCCCTCGCCTCTTTTCCCAGGATTCCCTTTTTACCATGAAATCTCTCTTCCCCTGCTTTTCCCTCACCTGTCTCTTTTCACTGGTTTCCCTCTTTTCCATGACATCTTCCTTTCCCTTCTTTTCCCGCTCCTGCCTCTTTTCCCTGCCTTCCCTCTTCTGCATTCACTCTCTCTTTTACCTCTTTCCCCGTCGCCTGTCCCTTTTCCCTGGTTTCCCTCGTTTCCATGAACTCTCCCTTCCACTCTTTTTCCTTGCCTGCCTCTTTTCCCTGGTTTCCCTCTACTGCATTAATTCTCTCTTTTACCTCTTTCCCCCTCGACTGTCTCTTTTCCCTGGTTTCCCCCTTTTCAATTAACACTCTCTTTCCAATAGACTCTGTCTTGTCCCTGCTTTTCGCCTTTGCCCTCGCATGACTCTTTCCACAGTGTTTCCATGAGCTGTCTCTTTTCCATCATTTCTCATCGCCTGTCTTTTTTCCTTGATTTCCCTTTTTTCCATGAACTCTCTCTTCCCCTGCTTTTCCCTCGCCTGTCTCTCTTCCCTGGTTTTCCTCTATGCACTTGCATGTGTGTTTCCCCTCTTTTCATCGTTTGTCTCTTTTATCTCTTTTCGCCTCGCCTGTCTCTTTTCTCTTCCTTCTCTCTTCTGCATTGACTCTCTCTTTTACCTCTTTCCCCCTCGCCTGTCTCGTTACCTTAGATTCCCTTTTTACCATGAACTCTCTCTGCCCCTGGTTGTCCCTCGCCTGCCTCTTTCCCCTGGTTTCCCTCTTCTCCATGAACTCTTCCTTTCCCTTCTTTTCCCTCTACTGCCTCTTTTCCCTGCCTTCCCTCTTCTGCATTAACTCTCTCTTTTACCTCTTTCCCCCTCGCCTATCCCTTTTCCCTGGTTCCCTTTTTTCCATTAACTCTCTCTTCCCATTCTTTTCCCTTGCCTATCTCTTTTCCCTGGTTTCCCTCTTTTCCATGAACTCTCCCTTCCACTCTTTTTCCTCGCCTGCCTCTTTTCCCTGGTTTCCCTCTACTGCATTAATTCTCTCTTTTACCTCTTTCCCCCTCGACTGTCTCTTTTCCCTGGTTTCCCCCTTTTCAATTAACACTCTCTTTCCAATCGACTCTGTCTTGTCCCTGCTTTTCGCCTTTGCCCTCGCATGACTCTTTCCACAGTGTTTCCATGAGCTGTCTCTTTTCCATCATTTCTCATCGCCTGTCTTTTTTCCTTGATTTCCCTTTTTTCCATGAACTCTCTCTTTCCCTGCTTTTCCCTCGCCTGTCTCTCTTCCCTGGTTTTCCTCTATGCACTTGCATGTGTGTTTCCCCTCTTTTCATCGTTTGTCTCTTTTATCTCTTTCCCCCTCGCCTGTCTCTTTACCTTAGATTCCCTTTTTACCATGAACTCTCTCTGCCCCTGGTTGTCCCTCGCCTGCCTCTTTCCCCTGGTTTCCCTCTTTTCCATGAACTCTCCCTTCCACTCTTTTTCCTCGCCTGCCTCTTTTCCCTGGTTTCCCTCTACTGCATTAATTCTCTCTTTTACCTCTTTCCCCCTCGACTGTCTCTTTTCCCTGGTTTCCCTCTTCTCCATGAACTCTTCCTTTCCCTTCTTTTCCCTCTACTGCCTCTTTTCCCTGCCTTCCCTCTTCTGCATTAACTCTCTCTTTTACCTCTTTCCCCCTCGCCTATCCCTTTTCCCTGGTTTCCCTTTTTTCCATTCACTCTCTCTTCCCATTCTTTTCCCTTGCCTATCTCTTTTCCCTGGTTTCCCTCTTTTCCATGAACTCTCCCTTCCACTCTTTTTCCTCGCCTGCCTCTTTTCCCTGGTTTCCCTCTACTGCATTAATTCTCTCTTTTACCTCTTTCCCCCTCGACTGTCTCTGCACTGGTTTCCCCCTTTTCAATTAACACTCTCTTTCCAATAGACTCTGTCTTGTCCCTGCTTTTCGCCTTTGCCCTCGCATGACTCTTTCCACAGTGTTTCCATGAGCTGTCTCTTTTCCATCATTTCTCATCGCCTGTCTTTTTTCCTTGATTTCCCTTTTTTCCATGAACTCTCTCTTCCCCTGCTTTTCCCTCGCCTGTCTCTCTTCCCTGGTTTTCCTCTATGCACTTGCATGTGTGTTTCCCCTCTTTTCATCGTTTGTCTCTTTTATCTCTTTTCGCCTCGCCTGTCTCTTTTCTCTTCCTTCTCTCTTCTGCATTGACTCTCTCTTTTACCTCTTTCCCCCTCGCCTGTCTCTTTACCTTAGATTCCCTTTTTACCATGAACTCTCTCTGCCCCTGGTTGTCCCTCGCCTGCCTCTTTCCCCTGGTTTCCCTCTTCTCCATGAACTCTCCCTTCCACTCTTTTTCCTCGCCTGCCTCTTTTCCCTGCCTTCCCTCTTCTGCATTAACTCTCTCTTTTACCTCTTTCCCCCTCGCCTATCCCTTTTCCCTGGTTTCCCTTTTTTCCATTCACTCTCTCTTCCCATTCTTTTCCCTTGCCTATCTCTTTTCCCTGGTTTCCCTCTTTTCCATGAACTCTCCCTTCCACTCTTTTTCCTCGCCTGCCTCTTTTCCCTGGTTTCCCTCTACTGCATTAATTCTCTCTTTTACCTCTTTCCCCCTCGACTGTCTCTTTTCCCTGGTTTCCCCCTTTTCAATTAACACTCTCTTTCCAATCGACTCTCTCTTGTCCCTGCTTTTCGCCTTTGCCCTCGCATGACTCTTTCCCCAGTTTTTCCGTGAACTGTCTCTTCTCCATCGTTTCTCATCGCCTATTTTCCCTGCTTTCCCTTTTTTCCATAAATTCTCTCTTTCCCCTCTTTTCCCTCGCCTCTTTTCACTGGTTTCCCTTTTTTCCATGAACCCTCTCTTTCCCCTCTTTTTCCTCGCCTGTCTCTTTTCACTGGTTTCCCTCTTTTCCATGAAGTCTCGCTTTCCCATATTTTCGGTCGCGAGTCTCTTTTCCTCGGTTCCCCGCTTTTTCCATGAACTCTCTCTTTCCCTTCTTTTCCCTCGCGTGTCACTTTTCCCTGGTTTTCCTCTATGCCCTCGCCTGTCTCTTTCCCCTCTTTTCATCGTTTGACTTTTTTATCTCTATTCGCCTCGCCTGTCTCTCTTATCATCTTTACCTCTTCTGCATTAACTCTCTCTTTTACCTCTTTCCCCCTCGCCTCTTTTCCCAGGATTCCCTTTTTACCATGAAATCTCTCTTCCCCTGCTTTTCCCTCACCTGTCTCTTTTCACTGGTTTCCCTCTTTTCCATGAAGTCTCTCTTTCCCTTCTTTTCCCTCGCCTGCCTCTTCTCCTTGCTTTTCCTCTTTTCCATGAACTCTTCCTTTCCCTTCTTTTCCCGCTCCTGCCTCTTTTCCCTGCCTTCCCTCTTCTGCATTCACTCTCTCTTTTACCTCTTTCCCCGTCGCCTGTCCCTTTTCCCTGGTTTCCCTCGTTTCCATGAACTCTCCCTTCCACTCTTTTTCCTCGCCTGCCTCTTTTCCCTGGTTTCCCTCTACTGCATTAATTCTCTCTTTTACCTCTTTCCCCCTCGACTGTCTCTTTTCCCTGGTTTCCCCCTTTTCAATTAACACTCTCTTTCCAATAGACTCTGTCTTGTCCCTGCTTTTCGCCTTTGCCCTCGCATGACTCTTTCCACAGTGTTTCCATGAGCTGTCTCTTTTCCATCATTTCTCATCGCCTGTCTTTTTTCCTTGATTTCCCTTTTTTCCATGAACTCTCTCTTCCCCTGCTTTTCCCTCGCCTGTCTCTCTTCCCTGGTTTTCCTCTATGCACTTGCATGTGTGTTTCCCCTCTTTTCATCGTTTGTCTCTTTTATCTCTTTTCGCCTCGCCTGTCTCTTTTCTCTTCCTTCTCTCTTCTGCATTGACTCTCTCTTTTACCTCTTTCCCCCTCGCCTGTCTCTTTACCTTAGATTCCCTTTTTACCATGAACTCTCTCTGCCCCTGGTTGTCCCTCGCCTGCCTCTTTCCCCTGGTTTCCCTCTTCTCCATGAACTCTCCCTTCCACTCTTTTTCCTCGCCTGCCTCTTTTCCCTGCCTTCCCTCTTCTGCATTAACTCTCTCTTTTACCTCTTTCCCCCTCGCCTATCCCTTTTCCCTGGTTTCCCTTTTTTCCATTCACTCTCTCTTCCCATTCTTTTCCCTTGCCTATCTCTTTTCCCTGGTTTCCCTCTTTTCCATGAACTCTCCCTTCCACTCTTTTTCCTCGCCTGCCTCTTTTCCCTGGTTTCCCTCTACTGCATTAATTCTCTCTTTTACCTCTTTCCCCCTCGACTGTCTCTTTTCCCTGGTTTCCCCCTTTTCAATTAACACTCTCTTTCCAATCGACTCTCTCTTGTCCCTGCTTTTCGCCTTTGCCCTCGCATGACTCTTTCCCCAGTTTTTCCGTGAACTGTCTCTTCTCCATCGTTTCTCATCGCCTATTTTCCCTGCTTTCCCTTTTTTCCATAAATTCTCTCTTTCCCCTCTTTTTCCTCGCCTCTTTTCACTGGTTTCCCTTTTTTCCATGAACTCTCTCTTTCCCCTCTTTTTCCTCGCCTGTCTCTTTTCACTGGTTTCCCTCTTTTCCATGAAGTCTCGCTTTCCCATATTTTCGGTCGCAAGTCTCTTTTCCTCGGTTCCCCGCTTTTTCCATGAACTCTCTCTTTCCCTTCTTTTCCCTCGCGTGTTTCTTTTCCCTTCTTTTCCCTCGCGTGTCACTTTTCCCTGGTTTTCCTCTATGCCCTCGCCTGTCTCTTTCCCCTCTTTTCATCGTTTGACTCTTTTATCTCTATTCGCCTCGCCTGTCTCTCTTATCATCTTTACCTCTTCTGCATTAACTCTCTCTTTTACCTCTTTCCCCCTCGCCTCTTTTCCCAGGATTCCCTTTTTACCATGAAATCTCTCTTCCCCTGCTTTTCCCTCACCTGTCTCTTTTCACTGGTTTCCCTCTTTTCCATGAAGTCTCTCTTTCCCTTCTTTTCCCTCGCCTGCCTCTTCTCCTTGCTTTTCCTCTTTTCCATGAACTCTTCCTTTCCCTTCTTTTCCCGCTCCTGCCTCTTTTCCCTGCCTTCCCTCTTCTGCATTCACTCTCTCTTTTACCTCTTTCCCCGTCGCCTGTCCCTTTTCCCTGGTTTCCCTCGTTTCCATGAACTCTCCCTTCCACTCTTTTTCCTCGCCTGCCTCTTTTCCCTGGTTTCCCTCTTCTGCATTAATTCTCTCTTTTACCTCTTTCCCCCTCGACTGTCTCTTTTCCCTGGTTTCCCCCTTTTCAATTAACACTCTCTTTCCAATAGACTCTGTCTTGTCCCTGCTTTTCGCCTTTGCCCTCGCATGACTCTTTCCACAGTGTTTCCATGAGCTGTCTCTTTTCCATCATTTCTCATCGCCTATTTTCCCTGCTTTCCCTTTTTTCCATAAATTCTCTCTTTCCCCTCTTTTTCCTCGCCTCTTTTCACTGGTTTCCCTTTTTTCCATGAACTCTCTCTTTCCCCTCTTTTTCCTCGCCTGTCTCTTTTCACTGGTTTCCCTCTTTTCCATGAAGTCTCGCTTTCCCATATTTTCGGTCGCGAGTCTCTTTTCCTCGGTTCCCCGCTTTGTCCATGAACTCTCTCTTTCCCTTCTTTTCCCTCGCGTGTCACTTTTCCCTGGTTTTCCTCTATGCCCTCGCCTGTCTCTTTCCCCTCTTTTCATCTTTTGACTCTTTTATCTCTATTCGCCTCGCCTGTCTCTCTTATCATCTTTACCTCTTCTGCATTAACTCTCTCTTTTACCTCTTTCCCCCTCGCCTCTTTTCCCAGGATTCCCTTTTTACCATGAAATCTCTCTTCCCCTGCTTTTCCCTCACCTGTCTCTTTTCACTGGTTTCCCTCTTTTCCATGAAGTCTCTCTTTCCCTTCTTTTCCCTCGCCTGCCTCTTCTCCTTGCTTTTCCTCTTTTCCATGAACTCTTCCTTTCCCTTCTTTTCCCGCTCCTGCCTCTTTTCCCTGCCTTCCCTCTTCTGCATTCACTCTCTCTTTTACCTCTTTCCCCGTCGCCTGTCCCTTTTCCCTGGTTTCCCTCGTTTCCATGAACTCTCCCTTCCACTCTTTTTCCTCGCCTGCCTCTTTTCCCTGGTTTCCCTCTACTGCATTAATTCTCTCTTTTACCTCTTTCCCCCTCGACTGTCTCTGCACTGGTTTCCCCCTTTTCAATTAACACTCTCTTTCCAATAGACTCTGTCTTGTCCCTGCTTTTCGCCTTTGCCCTCGCATGACTCTTTCCACAGTGTTTCCATGAGCTGTCTCTTTTCCATCATTTCTCATCGCCTGTCTTTTTTCCTTGATTTCCCTTTTTTCCATGAACTCTCTCTTCCCCTGCTTTTCCCTCGCCTGTCTCTCTTCCCTGGTTTTCCTCTATGCACTTGCATGTGTGTTTCCCCTCTTTTCATCGTTTGTCTCTTTTATCTCTTTTCGCCTCGCCTGTCTCTTTTCTCTTCCTTCTCTCTTCTGCATTGACTCTCTCTTTTACCTCTTTCCCCCTCGCCTGTCTCTTTACCTTAGATTCCCTTTTTACCATGAACTCTCTCTGCCCCTGGTTGTCCCTCGCCTGCCTCTTTCCCCTGGTTTCCCTCTTCTCCATGAACTCTTCCTTTCCCTTCTTTTCCCTCTACTGCCTCTTTTCCCTGCCTTCCCTCTTCTGCATTAACTCTCTCTTTTACCTCTTTCCCCCTCGCCTATCCCTTTTCCCTGGTTTCCCTTTTTTCCATTAACTCTCTCTTCCCATTCTTTTCCCTTGCCTATATCTTTTCCCTGGTTTCCCTCTTCTCCATGAACTCTCCCTTCCACTCTTTTTCCTCGCCTGCCTCTTTTTCCCTGGTTTCCCTCTACTGCATTAATTCTCTCTTTTACCTCTTTCCCCCTCGACTGTCTCTTTTCCCTGGTTTCCCCCTTTTCAATTAAGACTCTCTTTCCAATCGACTCTCTCTTGTCCCTAATTTTCGCCTTTGCCCTCGCATGACTCTTTCCCCAGTTTTTCCGTGAACTGTCTCTTCTCCATCGTTTCTCATCGCCTATTTTCCCTGCTTTCCCTTTTTTCCATAAATTCTCTCTTTCCCCTCTTTTTCCCTCGCCTCTTTTCACTGGTTTCCCTTTTTTCCATGAACTCTCTCTTTCCCCTCTTTTTCCTCGCCTGTCTCTTTTCACTGGTTTCCCTCTTTTCCATGAAGTCTCGCTTTCCCATATTTTCGGTCGCGAGTCTCTTTTCCTCGGTTCCCCGCTTTTTCCATGAACTCTCTCTTTACCTTCTTTTCCCTCGCGTGTTTCTTTTCCCTTCTTTTCCCTCGCATGTCACTTTTCCCTGGTTTTCCTCTATGCCCTCGCCTGTCTCTTTCCCCTCTTTTCATCGTTTGACTCTTTTATCTCTATTCGCCTCGCCTGTCTCTCTTATCATCTTTACCTCTTCTGCATTAACTCTCTCTTTTACCTCTTTCCCCCTCGCCTCTTTTCCCAGGATTCCCTTTTTACCATGAAATCTCTCTTCCCCTGCTTTTCCCTCACCTGTCTCTTTTCACTGGTTTCCCTCTTTTCCATGAAGTCTCTCTTTCCCTTCTTTTCCCTCGCCTGCCTCTTCTCTTTGCTTTTCCTCTTTTCCATGAACTCTTCCTTTCCCTTCTTTTCCCGCTCCTGCCTCTTTTCCCTGCCTTCCCTCTTCTGCATTCACTCTCTCTTTTACCTCTTTCCCCGTCGCCTGTCCCTTTTCCCTGGTTTCCCTCGTTTCCATGAACTCTCCCTTCCACTCTTTTTCCTCGCCTGCCTCTTTTCCCTGGTTTCCCTCTACTGCATTAATTCTCTCTTTTACCTCTTTCCCCCTCGACTGTCTCTTTTCCCTGGTTTCCCCCTTTTCAATTAACACTCTCTTTCCAATAGACTCTGTCTTGTCCCTGCTTTTCGCCTTTGCCCTCGCATGACTCTTTCCACAGTGTTTCCATGAGCTGTCTCTTTTCCATCATTTCTCATCGCCTGTCTTTTTTCCTTGATTTCCCTTTTTTCCATGAACTCTCTCTTCCCCTGCTTTTCCCTCGCCTGTCTCTCTTCCCTGGTTTTCCTCTATGCACTTGCATGTGTGTTTCCCCTCTTTTCATCGTTTGTCTCTTTTATCTCTTTTCGCCTCGCCTGTCTCTTTTCTCTTCCTTCTCTCTTTTGCATTGACTCTCTCTTTTACCTCTTTCCCCCTCGCCTGTCTCTTTACCTTAGATTCCCTTTTTACCATGAACTCTCTCTGCCCCTGGTTGTCCCTCGCCTGCCTCTTTCCCCTGGTTTCCCTCTTCTCCATGAACTCTCCCTTCCACTCTTTTTCCTCGCCTGCCTCTTTTCCCTGCCTTCCCTCTTCTGCATTAACTCTCTCTTTTACCTCTTTCCCCCTCGCCTATCCCTTTTCCCTGGTTTCCCTTTTTTCCATTAACTCTCTCTTCCCATTCTTTTCCCTTGCCTATCTCTTTTCCCTGGTTTCCCTCTTTTCCATGAACTCTCCCTTCCACTCTTTTTCCTCGCCTGCCTCTTTTCCCTGGTTTCCCTCTACTGCATTAATTCTCTCTTTTACCTCTTTCCCCCTCGACTGTCTCTTTTCCCTGGTTTCCCCCTTTTCAATTAACACTCTCTTTCCAATAGACTCTCTCTTGTCCCTGCTTTTCGCCTTTGCCCTCGCATGACTCTTTCCACAGTGTTTCCATGAGCTGTCTCTTTTCCATCATTTCTCATCGCCTGTCTTTTTTCCTTGATTTCCCTTTTTTCCATGAACTCTCTCTTCCCCTGCTTTTCCCTCGCCTGTCTCTCTTCCCTGGTTTTCCTCTATGCACTTGCATGTGTGTTTCCCCTCTTTTCATCGTTTGTCTCTTTTATCTCTTTTCGCCTCGCCTGTCTCTCTTCAATTCCTTCTCTCTTCTGCATTGACTCTCTCTTTTACCTCTTTCCCCCTCGCCTGTCTCTTTACCTTAGATTCCCTTTTTACCATGAACTCTCTCTGCCCCTGGTTGTCCCTCGCCTGCCTCTTTCCCCTGGTTTCCCTCTTCTCCATGAACTCTTCCTTTCCCTTCTTTTCCCTCGCCTGCCTCTTCCCTGCCTTCCCTCTTCTGCATTAACTCTCTCTTTTACCTCTTTCCCCCTCGCCTATCCCTTTTCCCTGGTTTCCCTTTTTTCCATTAACTCTCTCTTCCCATTCTTTTCCCTTGCCTATCTCTTTTCCCTGGTTTCCCTCTTTTCCATGAACTCTCCCTTCCACTCTTTTTCCTCGCCTGCCTCTTTTCCCTGGTTTCCCTCTACTGCATTAATTCTCTCTTTTACCTCTTTCCCCCTCGACTGTCTCTTTTCCCTGGTTTCCCCCTTTTCAATTAACACTCTCTTTCCAATAGACTCTCTCTTGTCCCTGCTTTTCGCCTTTGCCCTCGCATGACTCTTTCCACAGTGTTTCCATGAGCTGTCTCTTTTCCATCATTTCTCATCGCCTGTCTTTTTTCCTTGATTTCCCTTTTTTCCATGAACTCTCTCTTTCCCCTCTTTTTCCTCGCCTCTTTTCACTGGTTTCCCTTTTTTCCATGAACTCTCTCTTTCCCCTCTTTTTCCTCGCCTGTCTCTTTTCACTGGTTTCCCTCTTTTCCATGAAGTCTCGCTTTCCCATATTTTCGGTCGCGAGTCTCTTTTCCTCGGTTCCCCGCTTTTTCCATGAACTCTCTCTTTCCCTTCTTTTCCCTCGCGTGTTTCTTTTCCCTTCTTTTCCCTCGCATGTCACTTTTCCCTGGTTTTCCTCTATGCCCTCGCCTGTCTCTTTCCCCTCTTTTCATCGTTTGACTCTTTTATCTCTATTCGCCTCGCCTGTCTCTCTTATCATCTTTACCTCTTCTGCATTAACTCTCTCTTTTACCTCTTTCCCCCTCGCCTCTTTTCCCAGGATTCCCTTTTTACCATGAAATCTCTCTTCCCCTGCTTTTCCCTCACCTGTCTCTTTTCACTGGTTTCCCTCTTTTCCATGAAGTCTCTCTTTCCCTTCTTTTCCCTCGCCTGCCTCTTTCCCCTGGTTTCCCTCTTCTCCATGAACTCTTCCTTTCCCTTCTTTTCCCTCTACTGCCTCTTTTCCCTGCCTTCCCTCTTCTGCATTAACTCTCTCTTTTACCTCTTTCCCCCTCGCCTATCCCTTTTCCCTGGTTTCCCTTTTTTCCATTAACTCTCTCTTCCCATTCTTTTCCCTTGCCTATCTCTTTTCCCTGGTTTCCCTCTTCTCCATGAACTCTCCCTTCCACTCTTTTTCCTCGCCTGCCTCTTTTTCCCTGGTTTCCCTCTACTGCATTAATTCTCTCTTTTACCTCTTTCCCCCTCGACTGTCTCTTTTCCCTGGTTTCCCCCTTTTCAGTTAAGACTCTCTTTCCAATCGACTCTCTCTTGTCCCTAATTTTCGCCTTTGCCCTCGCATGACTCTTTCCCCAGTTTTTCCGTGAACTGTCTCTTCTCCATCGTTTCTCATCGCCTATTTTCCCTGCTTTCCCTTTTTTCCATAAATTCTCTCTTTCCCCTCTTTTTCCCTCGCCTCTTTTCACTGGTTTCCCTTTTTTCCATGAACTCTCTCTTTCCCCTCTTTTTCCTCGCCTGTCTCTTTTCACTGGTTTCCCTCTTTTCCATGAAGTCTCGCTTTCCCATATTTTCGGTCGCGAGTCTCTTTTCCTCGGTTCCCCGCTTTTTCCATGAACTCTCTCTTTCCCTTCTTTTCCCTCGCGTGTTTCTTTTCCCTTCTTTTCCCTCGCATGTCACTTTTCCCTGGTTTTCCTCTATGCCCTCGCCTGTCTCTTTCCCCTCTTTTCATCGTTTGACTCTTTTATCTCTATTCGCCTCGCCTGTCTCTCTTATCATCTTTACCTCTTCTGCATTAACTCTCTCTTTTACCTCTTTCCCCCTCGCCTCTTTTCCCAGGATTCCCTTTTTACCATGAAATCTCTCTTCCCCTGCTTTTCCCTCACCTGTCTCTTTTCACTGGTTTCCCTCTTTTCCATGAAGTCTCTCTTTCCCTTCTTTTCCCTCGCCTGCCTCTTCTCCTTGCTTTTCCTCTTTTCCATGAACTCTTCCTTTCCCTTCTTTTCCCGCTCCTGCCTCTTTTCCCTGCCTTCCCTCTTCTGCATTCACTCTCTCTTTTACCTCTTTCCCCGTCGCCTGTCCCTTTTCCCTGGTTTCCCTCGTTTCCATGAACTCTCCCTTCCACTCTTTTTCCTCGCCTGCCTCTTTTCCCTGGTTTCCCTCTACTGCATTAATTCTCTCTTTTACCTCTTTCCCCCTCGACTGTCTCTTTTCCCTGGTTTCCCCCTTTTCAATTAACACTCTCTTTCCAATAGACTCTCTCTTGTCCCTGCTTTTCGCCTTTGCCCTCGCATGACTCTTTCCACAGTGTTTCCATGAGCTGTCTCTTTTCCATCATTTCTCATCGCCTGTCTTTTTTCCTTGATTTCCCTTTTTTCCATGAACTCTCTCTTCCCCTGCTTTTCCCTCGCCTGTCTCTCTTCCCTGGTTTTCCTCTATGCACTTGCATGTGTGTTTCCCCTCTTTTCATCGTTTGTCTCTTTTATCTCTTTTCGCCTCGCCTGTCTCTTTTCTCTTCCTTCTCTCTTTTGCATTGACTCTCTCTTTTACCTCTTTCCCCCTCGCCTGTCTCTTTACCTTAGATTCCCTTTTTACCATGAACTCTCTCTGCCCCTGGTTGTCCCTCGCCTGCCTCTTTCCCCTGGTTTCCCTCTTCTCCATGAACTCTTCCTTTCCCTTCTTTTCCCTCGCCTGCCTCTTTTCCCTGCCTTCCCTCTTCTGCATTAACTCTCTCTTTTACCTCTTTCCCCCTCGCCTATCCCTTTTCCCTGGTTTCCCTTTTTTCCATTAACTCTCTCTTCCCATTCTTTTCCCTTGCCTATCTCTTTTCCCTGGTTTCCCTCTTTTCCATGAACTCTCCCTTCCACTCTTTTTCCTCGCCTGCCTCTTTTCCCTGCCTTCCCTCTTCTGCATTAACTCTCTCTTTTACCTCTTTCCCCCTCGCCTATCCCTTTTCCCTGGTTTCCCTTTTTTCCATTAACTCTCTCTTCCCATTCTTTTCCCTTGCCTATCTCTTTTCCCTGGTTTCCCTCTTTTCCATGAACTCTCCCTTCCACTCTTTTTCCTCGCCTGCCTCTTTTCCCTGGTTTCCCTCTACTGCATTAATTCTCTCTTTTACCTCTTTCCCCCTCGACTGTCTCTTTTCCCTGGTTTCCCCCTTTTCAATTAACACTCTCTTTCCAATAGACTCTCTCTTGTCCCTGCTTTTCGCCTTTGCCCTCGCATGACTCTTTCCACAGTGTTTCCATGAGCTGTCTCTTTTCCATCATTTCTCATCGCCTGTCTTTTTTCCTTGATTTCCCTTTTTTCCATGAACTCTCTCTTTCCCCTCTTTTTCCTCGCCTCTTTTCACTGGTTTCCCTTTTTTCCATGAACTCTCTCTTTCCCCTCTTTTTCCTCGCCTGTCTCTTTTCACTGGTTTCCCTCTTTTCCATGAAGTCTCGCTTTCCCATATTTTCGGTCGCGAGTCTCTTTTCCTCGGTTCCCCGCTTTTTCCATGAACTCTCTCTTTCCCTTCTTTTCCCTCGCGTGTTTCTTTTCCCTTCTTTTCCCTCGCATGTCACTTTTCCCTGGTTTTCCTCTATGCCCTCGCCTGTCTCTTTCCCCTCTTTTCATCGTTTGACTCTTTTATCTCTATTCGCCTCGCCTGTCTCTCTTATCATCTTTACCTCTTCTGCATTAACTCTCTCTTTTACCTCTTTCCCCCTCGCCTCTTTTCCCAGGATTCCCTTTTTACCATGAAATCTCTCTTCCCCTGCTTTTCCCTCACCTGTCTCTTTTCACTGGTTTCCCTCTTTTCCATGAAGTCTCTCTTTCCCTTCTTTTCCCTCGCCTGCCTCTTTCCCCTGGTTTCCCTCTTCTCCATGAACTCTTCCTTTCCCTTCTTTTCCCTCTACTGCCTCTTTTCCCTGCCTTCCCTCTTCTGCATTAACTCTCTCTTTTACCTCTTTCCCCCTCGCCTATCCCTTTTCCCTGGTTTCCCTTTTTTCCATTAACTCTCTCTTCCCATTCTTTTCCCTTGCCTATCTCTTTTCCCTGGTTTCCCTCTTCTCCATGAACTCTCCCTTCCACTCTTTTTCCTCGCCTGCCTCTTTTTCCCTGGTTTCCCTCTACTGCATTAATTCTCTCTTTTACCTCTTTCCCCCTCGACTGTCTCTTTTCCCTGGTTTCCCCCTTTTCAGTTAAGACTCTCTTTCCAATCGACTCTCTCTTGTCCCTAATTTTCGCCTTTGCCCTCGCATGACTCTTTCCCCAGTTTTTCCGTGAACTGTCTCTTCTCCATCGTTTCTCATCGCCTATTTTCCCTGCTTTCCCTTTTTTCCATAAATTCTCTCTTTCCCCTCTTTTTCCCTCGCCTCTTTTCACTGGTTTCCCTTTTTTCCATGAACTCTCTCTTTCCCCTCTTTTTCCTCGCCTGTCTCTTTTCACTGGTTTCCCTCTTTTCCATGAAGTCTCGCTTTCCCATATTTTCGGTCGCGAGTCTCTTTTCCTCGGTTCCCCGCTTTTTCCATGAACTCTCTCTTTCCCTTCTTTTCCCTCGCGTGTTTCTTTTCCCTTCTTTTCCCTCGCATGTCACTTTTCCCTGGTTTTCCTCTATGCCCTCGCCTGTCTCTTTCCCCTCTTTTCATCGTTTGACTCTTTTATCTCTATTCGCCTCGCCTGTCTCTCTTATCATCTTTACCTCTTCTGCATTAACTCTCTCTTTTACCTCTTTCCCCCTCGCCTCTTTTCCCAGGATTCCCTTTTTACCATGAAATCTCTCTTCCCCTGCTTTTCCCTCACCTGTCTCTTTTCACTGGTTTCCCTCTTTTCCATGAAGTCTCTCTTTCCCTTCTTTTCCCTCGCCTGCCTCTTCTCTTTGCTTTTCCTCTTTTCCATGAACTCTTCCTTTCCCTTCTTTTCCCGCTCCTGCCTCTTTTCCCTGCCTTCCCTCTTCTGCATTCACTCTCTCTTTTACCTCTTTCCCCGTCGCCTGTCCCTTTTCCCTGGTTTCCCTCGTTTCCATGAACTCTCCCTTCCACTCTTTTTCCTCGCCTGCCTCTTTTCCCTGGTTTCCCTCTACTGCATTAATTCTCTCTTTTACCTCTTTCCCCCTCGACTGTCTCTTTTCCCTGGTTTCCCCCTTTTCAATTAACACTCTCTTTCCAATAGACTCTCTCTTGTCCCTGCTTTTCGCCTTTGCCCTCGCATGACTCTTTCCACAGTGTTTCCATGAGCTGTCTCTTTTCCATCATTTCTCATCGCCTGTCTTTTTTCCTTGATTTCCCTTTTTTCCATGAACTCTCTCTTCCCCTGCTTTTCCCTCGCCTGTCTCTCTTCCCTGGTTTTCCTCTATGCACTTGCATGTGTGTTTCCCCTCTTTTCATCGTTTGTCTCTTTTATCTCTTTTCGCCTCGCCTGTCTCTTTTCTCTTCCTTCTCTCTTTTGCATTGACTCTCTCTTTTACCTCTTTCCCCCTCGCCTGTCTCTTTACCTTAGATTCCCTTTTTACCATGAACTCTCTCTGCCCCTGGTTGTCCCTCGCCTGCCTCTTTCCCCTGGTTTCCCTCTTCTCCATGAACTCTTCCTTTCCCTTCTTTTCCCTCGCCTGCCTCTTTTCCCTGCCTTCCCTCTTCTGCATTAACTCTCTCTTTTACCTCTTTCCCCCTCGCCTATCCCTTTTCCCTGGTTTCCCTTTTTTCCATTAACTCTCTCTTCCCATTCTTTTCCCTTGCCTATCTCTTTTCCCTGGTTTCCCTCTTTTCCATGAACTCTCCCTTCCACTCTTTTTCCTCGCCTGCCTCTTTTCCCTGGTTTCCCTCTACTGCATTAATTCTCTCTTTTACCTCTTTCCCCCTCGACTGTCTCTTTTCCCTGGTTTCCCCCTTTTCAATTAACACTCTCTTTCCAATAGACTCTCTCTTGTCCCTGCTTTTCGCCTTTGCCCTCGCATGACTCTTTCCACAGTGTTTCCATGAGCTGTCTCTTTTCCATCATTTCTCATCGCCTGTCTTTTTTCCTTGATTTCCCTTTTTTCCATGAACTCTCTCTTTCCCCTCTTTTTCCTCGCCTCTTTTCACTGGTTTCCCTTTTTTCCATGAACTCTCTCTTTCCCCTCTTTTTCCTCGCCTGTCTCTTTTCACTGGTTTCCCTCTTTTCCATGAAGTCTCGCTTTCCCATATTTTCGGTCGCGAGTCTCTTTTCCTCGGTTCCCCGCTTTTTCCATGAACTCTCTCTTTCCCTTCTTTTCCCTCGCGTGTTTCTTTTCCCTTCTTTTCCCTCGCATGTCACTTTTCCCTGGTTTTCCTCTATGCCCTCGCCTGTCTCTTTCCCCTCTTTTCATCGTTTGACTCTTTTATCTCTATTCGCCTCGCCTGTCTCTCTTATCATCTTTACCTCTTCTGCATTAACTCTCTCTTTTACCTCTTTCCCCCTCGCCTCTTTTCCCAGGATTCCCTTTTTACCATGAAATCTCTCTTCCCCTGCTTTTCCCTCACCTGTCTCTTTTCACTGGTTTCCCTCTTTTCCATGAAGTCTCTCTTTCCCTTCTTTTCCCTCGCCTGCCTCTTCTCCTTGCTTTTCCTCTTTTCCATGAACTCTTCCTTTCCCTTCTTTTCCCGCTCCTGCCTCTTTTCCCTGCCTTCCCTCTTCTGCATTCACTCTCTCTTTTACCTCTTTCCCCGTCGCCTGTCCCTTTTCCCTGGTTTCCCTCGTTTCCATGAACTCTCCCTTCCACTCTTTTTCCTCGCCTGCCTCTTTTCCCTGGTTTCCCTCTACTGCATTAATTCTCTCTTTTACCTCTTTCCCCCTCGACTGTCTCTTTTCCCTGGTTTCCCCCTTTTCAATTAACACTCTCTTTCCAATCGACTCTCTCTTGTCCCTGCTTTTCGCCTTTGCCCTCGCATGACTCTTTCCCCAGTTTTTCCGTGAACTGTCTCTTCTCCATCGTTTCTCATCGCCTATTTTCCCTGCTTTCCCTTTTTTCCATAAATTCTCTCTTTCCCCTCTTTTTCCTCGCCTCTTTTCACTGGTTTCCCTTTTTTCCATGAACTCTCTCTTTCCCCTCTTTTTCCTCGCCTGTCTCTTTTCACTGGTTTCCCTCTTTTCCATGAAGTCTCGCTTTCCCATATTTTCGGTCGCGAGTCTCTTTTCCTCGGTTCCCCGCTTTTTCCATGAACTCTCTCTTTCCCTTCTTTTCCCTCGCGTGTTTCTTTTCCCTTCTTTTCCCTCGCGTGTCACTTTTCCCTGGTTTTCCTCTATGCCCTCGCCTGTCTCTTTCCCCTCTTTTCATCGTTTGACTCTTTTATCTCTATTCGCCTCGCCTGTCTCTCTTATCATCTTTACCTCTTCTGCATTAACTCTCTCTTTTACCTCTTTCCCCCTCGCCTCTTTTCCCAGGATTCCCTTTTTACCATGAAATCTCTCTTCCCCTGCTTTTCCCTCACCTGTCTCTTTTCACTGGTTTCCCTCTTTTCCATGAAGTCTCTCTTTCCCTTCTTTTCCCTCGCCTGCCTCTTCTCCTTGCTTTTCCTCTTTTCCATGAACTCTTCCTTTCCCTTCTTTTCCCGCTCCTGCCTCTTTTCCCTGCCTTCCCTCTTCTGCATTCACTCTCTCTTTTACCTCTTTCCCCGTCGCCTGTCCCTTTTCCCTGGTTTCCCTCTACTGCATTAATTCTCTCTTTTACCTCTTTCCCCCTCGACTGTCTCTGCACTGGTTTCCCCCTTTTCAATTAACACTCTCTTTCCAATAGACTCTGTCTTGTCCCTGCTTTTCGCCTTTGCCCTCGCATGACTCTTTCCACAGTGTTTCCATGAGCTGTCTCTTTTCCATCATTTCTCATCGCCTGTCTTTTTTCCTTGATTTCCCTTTTTTCCATGAACTCTCTCTTCCCCTGCTTTTCCCTCGCCTGTCTCTCTTCCCTGGTTTTCCTCTATGCACTTGCATGTGTGTTTCCCCTCTTTTCATCGTTTGTCTCTTTTATCTCTTTTCGCCTCGCCTGTCTCTTTTCTCTTCCTTCTCTCTTCTGCATTGACTCTCTCTTTTACCTCTTTCCCCCTCGCCTGTCTCTTTACCTTAGATTCCCTTTTTACCATGAACTCTCTCTGCCCCTGGTTGTCCCTCGCCTGCCTCTTTCCCCTGGTTTCCCTCTTCTCCATGAACTCTTCCTTTCCCTTCTTTTCCCTCTACTGCCTCTTTTCCCTGCCTTCCCTCTTCTGCATTAACTCTCTCTTTTACCTCTTTCCCCCTCGCCTATCCCTTTTCCCTGGTTTCCCTTTTTTCCATTAACTCTCTCTTCCCATTCTTTTCCCTTGCCTATATCTTTTCCCTGGTTTCCCTCTTCTCCATGAACTCTCCCTTCCACTCTTTTTCCTCGCCTGCCTCTTTTTCCCTGGTTTCCCTCTACTGCATTAATTCTCTCTTTTACCTCTTTCCCCCTCGACTGTCTCTTTTCCCTGGTTTCCCCCTTTTCAATTAAGACTCTCTTTCCAATCGACTCTCTCTTGTCCCTAATTTTCGCCTTTGCCCTCGCATGACTCTTTCCCCAGTTTTTCCGTGAACTGTCTCTTCTCCATCGTTTCTCATCGCCTATTTTCCCTGCTTTCCCTTTTTTCCATAAATTCTCTCTTTCCCCTCTTTTTCCCTCGCCTCTTTTCACTGGTTTCCCTTTTTTCCATGAACTCTCTCTTTCCCCTCTTTTTCCTCGCCTGTCTCTTTTCACTGGTTTCCCTCTTTTCCATGAAGTCTCGCTTTCCCATATTTTCGGTCGCGAGTCTCTTTTCCTCGGTTCCCCGCTTTTTCCATGAACTCTCTCTTTCCCTTCTTTTCCCTCGCGTGTTTCTTTTCCCTTCTTTTCCCTCGCATGTCACTTTTCCCTGGTTTTCCTCTATGCCCTCGCCTGTCTCTTTCCCCTCTTTTCATCGTTTGAGACTTTTATCTCTATTCGCCTCGCCTGTCTCTCTTATCATCTTTACCTCTTCTGCATTAACTCTCTCTTTTACCTCTTTCCCCCTCGCCTCTTTTCCCAGGATTCCCTTTTTACCATGAAATCTCTCTTCCCCTGCTTTTCCCTCACCTGTCTCTTTTCACTGGTTTCCCTCTTTTCCATGAAGTCTCTCTTTCCCTTCTTTTCCCTCGCCTGCCTCTTCTCTTTGCTTTTCCTCTTTTCCATGAACTCTTCCTTTCCCTTCTTTTCCCGCTCCTGCCTCTTTTCCCTGCCTTCCCTCTTCTGCATTCACTCTCTCTTTTACCTCTTTCCCCGTCGCCTGTCCCTTTTCCCTGGTTTCCCTCGTTTCCATGAACTCTCCCTTCCACTCTTTTTCCTCGCCTGCCTCTTTTCCCTGGTTTCCCTCTACTGCATTAATTCTCTCTTTTACCTCTTTCCCCCTCGACTGTCTCTTTTCCCTGGTTTCCCCCTTTTCAATTAACACTCTCTTTCCAATAGACTCTGTCTTGTCCCTGCTTTTCGCCTTTGCCCTCGCATGACTCTTTCCACAGTGTTTCCATGAGCTGTCTCTTTTCCATCATTTCTCATCGCCTGTCTTTTTTCCTTGATTTCCCTTTTTTCCATGAACTCTCTCTTCCCCTGCTTTTCCCTCGCCTGTCTCTCTTCCCTGGTTTTCCTCTATGCACTTGCATGTGTGTTTCCCCTCTTTTCATCGTTTGTCTCTTTTATCTCTTTTCGCCTCGCCTGTCTCTTTTCTCTTCCTTCTCTCTTCTGCATTGACTCTCTCTTTTACCTCTTTCCCCCTCGCCTGTCTCTTTACCTTAGATTCCCTTTTTACCATGAACTCTCTCTGCCCCTGGTTGTCCCTCGCCTGCCTCTTTCCCCTGGTTTCCCTCTTCTCCATGAACTCTCCCTTCCACTCTTTTTCCTCGCCTGCCTCTTTTCCCTGCCTTCCCTCTTCTGCATTAACTCTCTCTTTTACCTCTTTCCCCCTCGCCTATCCCTTTTCCCTGGTTTCCCTTTTTTCCATTAACTCTCTCTTCCCATTCTTTTCCCTTGCCTATCTCTTTTCCCTGGTTTCCCTCTTTTCCATGAACTCTCCCTTCCACTCTTTTTCCTCGCCTGCCTCTTTTCCCTGGTTTCCCTCTACTGCATTAATTCTCTCTTTTACCTCTTTCCCCCTCGACTGTCTCTTTTCCCTGGTTTCCCCCTTTTCAATTAACACTCTCTTTCCAATAGACTCTCTCTTGTCCCTGCTTTTCGCCTTTGCCCTCGCATGACTCTTTCCACAGTGTTTCCATGAGCTGTCTCTTTTCCATCATTTCTCATCGCCTGTCTTTTTTCCTTGATTTCCCTTTTTTCCATGAACTCTCTCTTCCCCTGCTTTTCCCTCGCCTGTCTCTCTTCCCTGGTTTTCCTCTATGCACTTGCATGTGTGTTTCCCCTCTTTTCATCGTTTGTCTCTTTTATCTCTTTTCGCCTCGCCTGTCTCTCTTCAATTCCTTCTCTCTTCTGCATTGACTCTCTCTTTTACCTCTTTCCCCCTCGCCTGTCTCTTTACCTTAGATTCCCTTTTTACCATGAACTCTCTCTGCCCCTGGTTGTCCCTCGCCTGCCTCTTTCCCCTGGTTTCCCTCTTCTCCATGAACTCTTCCTTTCCCTTCTTTTCCCTCGCCTGCCTCTTTTCCCTGCCTTCCCTCTTCTGCATTAACTCTCTCTTTTACCTCTTTCCCCCTCGCCTATCCCTTTTCCCTGGTTTCCCTTTTTTCCATTAACTCTCTCTTCCCATTCTTTTCCCTTGCCTATCTCTTTTCCCTGGTTTCCCTCTTTTCCATGAACTCTCCCTTCCACTCTTTTTCCTCGCCTGCCTCTTTTCCCTGGTTTCCCTCTACTGCATTAATTCTCTCTTTTACCTCTTTCCCCCTCGACTGTCTCTTTTCCCTGGTTTCCCCCTTTTCAATTAACACTCTCTTTCCAATAGACTCTCTCTTGTCCCTGCTTTTCGCCTTTGCCCTCGCATGACTCTTTCCACAGTGTTTCCATGAGCTGTCTCTTTTCCATCATTTCTCATCGCCTGTCTTTTTTCCTTGATTTCCCTTTTTTCCATGAACTCTCTCTTTCCCCTCTTTTTCCTCGCCTCTTTTCACTGGTTTCCCTTTTTTCCATGAACTCTCTCTTTCCCCTCTTTTTCCTCGCCTGTCTCTTTTCACTGGTTTCCCTCTTTTCCATGAAGTCTCGCTTTCCCATATTTTCGGTCGCGAGTCTCTTTTCCTCGGTTCCCCGCTTTTTCCATGAACTCTCTCTTTCCCTTCTTTTCCCTCGCGTGTTTCTTTTCCCTTCTTTTCCCTCGCATGTCACTTTTCCCTGGTTTTCCTCTATGCCCTCGCCTGTCTCTTTCCCCTCTTTTCATCGTTTGACTCTTTTATCTCTATTCGCCTCGCCTGTCTCTCTTATCATCTTTACCTCTTCTGCATTAACTCTCTCTTTTACCTCTTTCCCCCTCGCCTCTTTTCCCAGGATTCCCTTTTTACCATGAAATCTCTCTTCCCCTGCTTTTCCCTCACCTGTCTCTTTTCACTGGTTTCCCTCTTTTCCATGAAGTCTCTCTTTCCCTTCTTTTCCCTCGCCTGCCTCTTCTCCTTGCTTTTCCTCTTTTCCATGAACTCTTCCTTTCCCTTCTTTTCCCGCTCCTGCCTCTTTTCCCTGCCTTCCCTCTTCTGCATTCACTCTCTCTTTTACCTCTTTCCCCGTCGCCTGTCCCTTTTCCCTGGTTTCCCTCGTTTCCATGAACTCTCCCTTCCACTCTTTTTCCTCGCCTGCCTCTTTTCCCTGGTTTCCCTCTACTGCATTAATTCTCTCTTTTACCTCTTTCCCCCTCGACTGTCTCTTTTCCCTGGTTTCCCCCCTTTTCAATTAACACTCTCTTTCCAATAGACTCTGTCTTGTCCCTGCTTTTCGCCTTTGCCCTCGCATGACTCTTTCCACAGTGTTTCCATGAGCTGTCTCTTTTCCATCATTTCTCATCGCCTGTCTTTTTTCCTTGATTTCCCTTTTTTCCATGAACTCTCTCTTCCCCTGCTTTTCCCTCGCCTGTCTCTCTTCCCTGGTTTTCCTCTATGCACTTGCGTGTGTGTTTCCCCTCTTTTCATCGTTTGTCTCTTTTATGTCTTTTCGCCTCGCCTGTCTCTTTTCTCTTCCTTCTCTCTTCTGCATTGACTCTCTCTTTTACCTCTTTCCCCCTCGCCTGTCTCTTTACCTTAGATTCCCTTTTTACCATGAACTCTCTCTGCCCCTGGTTGTCCCTCGCCTGCCTCTTTCCCCTGGTTTCCCTCTTCTCCATGAACTCTTCCTTTCCCTTCTTTTCCCTCGCCTGCCTCTTTTCCCTGCCTTCCCTCTTCTGCATTAACTCTCTCTTTTACCTCTTTCCCCCTCGCCTATCCCTTTTCCCTGGTTTCCCTTTTTTCCATTCACTCTCTCTTCCCATTCTTTTCCCTTTCCTATCTCTTTTCCCTGGTTTCCCTCTTTTCCATGAACTCTCCCTTCCACTCTTTTTCCTCGCCTGCCTCTTTTCCCTGGTTTCCCTCTACTGCATTAATTCTCTCTTTTACCTCTTTCCCCCTCGACTGTCTCTTTTCCCTGGTTTCCCCCTTTTCAATTAACACTCTCTTTCCAATCGACTCTCTCTTGTCCCTGCTTTTCGCCTTTGCCCTCGCATGACTCTTTCCCCAGTTTTTCCGTGAACTGTCTCTTCTCCATCGTTTCTCATCGCCTATTTTCCCTGCTTTCCCTTTTTTCCATAAATTCTCTCTTTCCCCTCTTTTTCCTCGCCTCTTTTCACTGGTTTCCCTTTTTTCCATGAACTCTCTCTTTCCCCTCTTTTTCCTCGCCTGTCTCTTTTCACTGGTTTCCCTCTTTTCCATGAAGTCTCGCTTTCCCATATTTTCGGTCGCGAGTCTCTTTTCCTCGGTTCCCCGCTTTTTCCATGAACTCTCTCTTTCCCTTCTTTTCCCTCGCGTGTTTCTTTTCCCTTCTTTTCCCTCGCATGTCACTTTTCCCTGGTTTTCCTCTATGCCCTCGCCTGTCTCTTTCCCCTCTTTTCATCGTTTGACTCTTTTATCTCTATTCGCCTCGCCTGTCTCTCTTATCATCTTTACCTCTTCTGCATTAACTCTCTCTTTTACCTCTTTCCCCCTCGCCTCTTTTCCCAGGATTCCCTTTTTACCATGAAATCTCTCTTCCCCTGCTTTTCCCTCACCTGTCTCTTTTCACTGGTTTCCCTCTTTTCCATGAAGTCTCTCTTTCCCTTCTTTTCCCTCGCCTGCCTCTTCTCCTTGCTTTTCCTCTTTTCCATGAACTCTTCCTTTCCCTTCTTTTCCCGCTCCTGCCTCTTTTCCCTGCCTTCCCTCTTCTGCATTCACTCTCTCTTTTACCTCTTTCCCCGTCGCCTGTCCCTTTTCCCTGGTTTCCCTCGTTTCCATGAACTCTCCCTTCCACTCTTTTTCCTCGCCTGCCTCTTTTCCCTGGTTTCCCTCTACTGCATTAATTCTCTCTTTTACCTCTTTCCCCCTCGACTGTCTCTTTTCCCTGGTTTCCCCCTTTTCAATTAACACTCTCTTTCCAATAGACTCTGTCTTGTCCCTGCTTTTCGCCTTTGCCCTCGCATGACTCTTTCCACAGTGTTTCCATGAGCTGTCTCTTTTCCATCATTTCTCATCGCCTGTCTTTTTTCCTTGATTTCCCTTTTTTCCATGAACTCTCTCTTCCCCTGCTTTTCCCTCGCCTGTCTCTCTTCCCTGGTTTTCCTCTATGCACTTGCATGTGTGTTTCCCCTCTTTTCATCGTTTGTCTCTTTTATGTCTTTTCGCCTCGCCTGTCTCTTTTCTCTTCCTTCTCTCTTCTGCATTGACTCTCTCTTTTACCTCTTTCCCCCTCGCCTGTCTCTTTACCTTAGATTCCCTTTTTACCATGAACTCTCTCTGCCCCTGGTTGTCCCTCGCCTGCCTCTTTCCCCTGGTTTCCCTCTTCTCCATGAACTCTTCCTTTCCCTTCTTTTCCCTCTACTGCCTCTTTTCCCTGCCTTCCCTCTTCTGCATTAACTCTCTCTTTTACCTCTTTCCCCCTCGCCTATCCCTTTTCCCTGGTTTCCCTTTTTTCCATTCACTCTCTCTTCCCATTCTTTTCCCTTTCCTATCTCTTTTCCCTGGTTTCCCTCTTTTCCATGAACTCTCCCTTCCACTCTTTTTCCTCGCCTGCCTCTTTTCCCTGGTTTCCCTCTACTGCATTAATTCTCTCTTTTACCTCTTTCCCCCTCGACTGTCTCTTTTCCCTGGTTTCCCCCTTTTCAATTAACACTCTCTTTCCAATCGACTCTCTCTTGTCCCTAATTTTCGCCTTTGCCCTCGCATGACTCTTTCCCCAGTTTTTCCGTGAACTGTCTCTTCTCCATCGTTTCTCATCGCCTATTTTCCCTGCTTTCCCTTTTTTCCATAAATTCTCTCTTTCCCCTCTTTTTCCTCGCCTCTTTTCACTGGTTTCCCTTTTTTCCATGAACTCTCTCTTTCCCCTCTTTTCCCTCGCCTGTCTCTTTTCACTGGTTTCCCTCTTTTCCATGAAGTCTCGCTTTCCCATATTTTCGGTCGCGAGTCTCTTTTCCTCGGTTCCCCGCTTTTTCCATGAACTCTCTCTTTCCCTTCTTTTCCCTCGCGTGTTTCTTTTCCCTTCTTTTCCCTCGCATGTCACTTTTCCCTGGTTTTCCTCTATGCCCTCGCCTGTCTCTTTCCCCTCTTTTCATCGTTTGACTCTTTTATCTCTATTCGCCTCGCCTGTCTCTCTTATCATCTTTACCTCTTCTGCATTAACTCTCTCTTTTACCTCTTTCCCCCTCGCCTCTTTTCCCAGGATTCCCTTTTTACCATGAAATCTCTCTTCCCCTGCTTTTCCCTCACCTGTCTCTTTTCACTGGTTTCCCTCTTTTCCATGAAGTCTCTCTTTCCCTTCTTTTCCCTCGCCTGCCTCTTCTCCTTGCTTTTCCTCTTTTCCATGAACTCTTCCTTTCCCTTCTTTTCCCGCTCCTGCCTCTTTTCCCTGCCTTCCCTCTTCTGCATTCACTCTCTCTTTTACCTCTTTCCCCGTCGCCTGTCCCTTTTCCCTGGTTTCCCTCGTTTCCATGAACTCTCCCTTCCACTCTTTTTCCTCGCCTGCCTCTTTTCCCTGGTTTCCCTCTACTGCATTAATTCTCTCTTTTACCTCTTTCCCCCTCGACTGTCTCTTTTCCCTGGTTTCCCCCTTTTCAATTAACACTCTCTTTCCAATAGACTCTGTCTTGTCCCTGCTTTTCGCCTTTGCCCTCGCATGACTCTTTCCACAGTGTTTCCATGAGCTGTCTCTTTTCCATCATTTCTCATCGCCTGTCTTTTTTCCTTGATTTCCCTTTTTTCCATGAACTCTCTCTTCCCCTGCTTTTCCCTCGCCTGTCTCTCTTCCCTGGTTTTCCTCTATGCACTTGCGTGTGTGTTTCCCCTCTTTTCATCGTTTGTCTCTTTTATGTCTTTTCGCCTCGCCTGTCTCTTTTCTCTTCCTTCTCTCTTCTGCATTGACTCTCTCTTTTACCTCTTTCCCCCTCGCCTGTCTCTTTACCTTAGATTCCCTTTTTACCATGAACTCTCTCTGCCCCTGGTTGTCCCTCGCCTGCCTCTTTCCCCTGGTTTCCCTCTTCTCCATGAACTCTTCCTTTCCCTTCTTTTCCCTCGCCTGCCTCTTTTCCCTGCCTTCCCTCTTCTGCATTAACTCTCTCTTTTACCTCTTTCCCCCTCGCCTATCCCTTTTCCCTGGTTTCCCTTTTTTCCATTCACTCTCTCTTCCCATTCTTTTCCCTTGCCTATCTCTTTTCCCTGGTTTCCCTCTTTTCCATGAACTCTCCCTTCCACTCTTTTTCCTCGCCTGCCTCTTTTCCCTGGTTTCCCTCTACTGCATTAATTCTCTCTTTTACCTCTTTCCCCCTCGACTGTCTCTTTTCCCTGGTTTCCCCCTTTTCAATTAACACTCTCTTTCCAATCGACTCTCTCTTGTCCCTGCTTTTCGCCTTTGCCCTCGCATGACTCTTTCCCCAGTTTTTCCGTGAACTGTCTCTTCTCCATCGTTTCTCATCGCCTATTTTCCCTGCTTTCCCTTTTTTCCATAAATTCTCTCTTTCCCCTCTTTTTCCTCGCCTCTTTTCACTGGTTTCCCTTTTTTCCATGAACCCTCTCTTTCCCCTCTTTTTCCTCGCCTGTCTCTTTTCACTGGTTTCCCTCTTTTCCATGAAGTCTCGCTTTCCCATATTTTCGATCGCGAGTCTCTTTTCCTCGGTTCCCCGCTTTTTCCATGAACTCTCTCTTTCCCTTCTTTTCCCTCGCGTGTTTCTTTTCCCTTCTTTTCCCTCGCATGTCACTTTTCCCTGGTTTTCCTCTATGCCCTCGCCTGTCTCTTTCCCCTCTTTTCATCGTTTGACTCTTTTATCTCTATTCGCCTCGCCTGTCTCTCTTATCATCTTTACCTCTTCTGCATTAACTCTCTCTTTTACCTCTTTCCCCCTCGCCTCTTTTCCCAGGATTCCCTTTTTACCATGAAATCTCTCTTCCCCTGCTTTTCCCTCACCTGTCTCTTTTCACTGGTTTCCCTCTTTTCCATGAAGTCTCTCTTTCCCTTCTTTTCCCTCGCCTGCCTCTTCTCCTTGCTTTTCCTCTTTTCCATGAACTCTTCCTTTCCCTTCTTTTCCCGCTCCTGCCTCTTTTCCCTGCCTTCCCTCTTCTGCATTCACTCTCTCTTTTACCTCTTTCCCCGTCGCCTGTCCCTTTTCCCTGGTTTCCCTCGTTTCCATGAACTCTCCCTTCCACTCTTTTTCCTCGCCTGCCTCTTTTCCCTGGTTTCCCTCTACTGCATTAATTCTCTCTTTTACCTCTTTCCCCCTCGACTGTCTCTTTTCCCTGGTTTCCCCCTTTTCAATTAACACTCTCTTTCCAATAGACTCTGTCTTGTCCCTGCTTTTCGCCTTTGCCCTCGCATGACTCTTTCCACAGTGTTTCCATGAGCTGTCTCTTTTCCATCATTTCTCATCGCCTGTCTTTTTTCCTTGATTTCCCTTTTTTCCATGAACTCTCTCTTCCCCTGCTTTTCCCTCGCCTGTCTCTCTTCCCTGGTTTTCCTCTATGCACTTGCGTGTGTGTTTCCCCTCTTTTCATCGTTTGTCTCTTTTTATCTCTTTTCGCCTCGCCTGTCTCTTTTCTCTTCCTTCTCTCTTCTGCATTGACTCTCTCTTTTACCTCTTTCCCCCTCGCCTGTCTCTTTACCTTAGATTCCCTTTTTACCATGAACTCTCTCTGCCCCTGGTTGTCCCTCGCCTGCCTCTTTCCCCTGGTTTCCCTCTTCTCCATGAACTCTTCCTTTCCCTTCTTTTCCCTCGCCTGCCTCTTTTCCCTGCCTTCCCTCTTCTGCATTAACTCTCTCTTTTACCTCTTTCCCCCTCGCCTATCCCTTTTCCCTGGTTTCCCTTTTTTCCATTCACTCTCTCTTCCCATTCTTTTCCCTTGCCTATCTCTTTTCCCTGGTTTCCCTCTTTTCCATGAACTCTCCCTTCCACTCTTTTTCCTCGCCTGCCTCTTTTCCCTGGTTTCCCTCTACTGCATTAATTCTCTCTTTTACCTCTTTCCCCCTCGACTGTCTCTTTTCCCTGGTTTCCCCCTTTTCAATTAACACTCTCTTTCCAATAGACTCTGTCTTGTCCCTGCTTTTCGCCTTTGCCCTCGCATGACTCTTTCCACAGTGTTTCCATGAGCTGTCTCTTTTCCATCATTTCTCATCGCCTGTCTTTTTTCCTTGATTTCCCTTTTTTCCATGAACTCTCTCTTCCCCTGCTTTTCCCTCGCCTGTCTCTCTTCCCTGGTTTTCCTCTATGCACTTGCATGTGTGTTTCCCCTCTTTTCATCGTTTGTCTCTTTTATCTCTTTTCGCCTCGCCTGTCTCTTTTCTCTTCCTTCTCTCTTCTGCATTGACTCTCTCTTTTACCTCTTTCCCCCTCGCCTGTCTCTTTACCTTAGATTCCCTTTTTACCATGAACTCTCTCTGCCCCTGGTTGTCCCTCGCCTGCCTCTTTCCCCTGGTTTCCCTCTTCTCCATGAACTCTCCCTTCCACTCTTTTTCCTCGCCTGCCTCTTTTCCCTGGTTTCCCTCTACTGCATTAATTCTCTCTTTTACCTCTTTCCCCCTCGACTGTCTCTTTTCCCTGGTTTCCCCCTTTTCAATTAACACTCTCTTTCCAATCGACTCTCTCTTGTCCCTGCTTTTCGCCTTTGCCCTCGCATGACTCTTTCCCCAGTTTTTCCGTGAACTGTCTCTTCTCCATCGTTTCTCATCGCCTATTTTCCCTGCTTTCCCTTTTTTCCATAAATTCTCTCTTTCCCCTCTTTTTCCTCGCCTCTTTTCACTGCTTTCCCTTTTTTCCATGAACTCTCTCTTTCCCCTCTTTTTCCTCGCCTCTTTTCACTGGTTTCCCTTTTTTCCATGAACTCTCTCTTTCCCCTCTTTTCCCTCGCCTGTCTCTTTTCACTGGTTTCCCTCTTTTCCATGAAGTCTCGCTTTCCCATATTTTCGGTCGCGAGTCTCTTTTCCTCGGTTCCCCGCTTTTTCCATGAACTCTCTCTTTCCCTTCTTTTCCCTCGCGTGTTTCTTTTCCCTTCTTTTCCCTCGCATGTCACTTTTCCCTGGTTTTCCTCTATGCCCTCGCCTGTCTCTTTCCCCTCTTTTCATCGTTTGACTCTTTTATCTCTATTCGCCTCGCCTGTCTCTCTTATCATCTTTACCTCTTCTGCATTAACTCTCTCTTTTACCTCTTTCCCCCTCGCCTCTTTTCCCAGGATTCCCTTTTTACCATGAAATCTCTCTTCCCCTGCTTTTCCCTCACCTGTCTCTTTTCACTGGTTTCCCTCTTTTCCATGAAGTCTCTCTTTCCCTTCTTTTCCCTCGCCTGCCTCTTCTCCTTGCTTTTCCTCTTTTCCATGAACTCTTCCTTTCCCTTCTTTTCCCGCTCCTGCCTCTTTTCCCTGCCTTCCCTCTTCTGCATTCACTCTCTCTTTTACCTCTTTCCCCGTCGCCTGTCCCTTTTCCCTGGTTTCCCTCGTTTCCATGAACTCTCCCTTCCACTCTTTTTCCTCGCCTGCCTCTTTTCCCTGGTTTCCCTCTACTGCATTAATTCTCTCTTTTACCTCTTTCCCCCTCGACTGTCTCTTTTCCCTGGTTTCCCCCTTTTCAATTAACACTCTCTTTCCAATAGACTCTGTCTTGTCCCTGCTTTTCGCCTTTGCCCTCGCATGACTCTTTCCCCAGTTTTTCCGTGAACTGTCTCTTCTCCATCGTTTCTCATCGCCTATTTTCCCTGCTTTCCCTTTTTTCCATAAATTCTCTCTTTCCCCTCTTTTTCCTCGCCTCTTTTCACTGGTTTCCCTTTTTTCCATGAACTCTCTCTTTCCCCTCTTTTTCCTCGCCTGTCTCTTTTCACTGGTTTCCCTCTTTTCCATGAAGTCTCGCTTTCCCATATTTTCGGTCGCGAGTCTCTTTTCCTCGGTTCCCCGCTTTTTCCATGAACTCTCTCTTTCCCTTCTTTTCCCTCGCGTGTTTCTTTTCCCTTCTTTTCCCTCGCATGTCACTTTTCCCTGGTTTTCCTCTATGCCCTCGCCTGTCTCTTTCCCCTCTTTTCATCGTTTGACTCTTTTATCTCTATTCGCCTCGCCTGTCTCTCTTATCATCTTTACCTCTTCTGCATTAACTCTCTCTTTTACCTCTTTCCCCCTCGCCTCTTTTCCCAGGATTCCCTTTTTACCATGAAATCTCTCTTCCCCTGCTTTTCCCTCACCTGTCTCTTTTCACTGGTTTCCCTCTTTTCCATGAAGTCTCTCTTTCCCTTCTTTTCCCTCGCCTGCCTCTTCTCCTTGCTTTTCCTCTTTTCCATGAACTCTTCCTTTCCCTTCTTTTCCCGCTCCTGCCTCTTTTCCCTGCCTTCCCTCTTCTGCATTCACTCTCTCTTTTACCTCTTTCCCCGTCGCCTGTCCCTTTTCCCTGGTTTCCCTCGTTTCCATGAACTCTCCCTTCCACTCTTTTTCCTCGCCTGCCTCTTTTCCCTGGTTTCCCTCTACTGCATTAATTCTCTCTTTTACCTCTTTCCCCCTCGACTGTCTCTTTTCCCTGGTTTCCCCCTTTTCAATTAACACTCTCTTTCCAATAGACTCTGTCTTGTCCCTGCTTTTCGCCTTTGCCCTCGCATGACTCTTTCCACAGTGTTTCCATGAGCTGTCTCTTTTCCATCATTTCTCATCGCCTGTCTTTTTTCCTTGATTTCCCTTTTTTCCATGAACTCTCTCTTCCCCTGCTTTTCCCTCGCCTGTCTCTCTTCCCTGGTTTTCCTCTATGCACTTGCGTGTGTGTTTCCCCTCTTTTCATCGTTTGTCTCTTTTATGTCTTTTCGCCTCGCCTGTCTCTTTTCTCTTCCTTCTCTCTTCTGCATTGACTCTCTCTTTTACCTCTTTCCCCCTCGCCTGTCTCTTTACCTTAGATTCCCTTTTTACCATGAACTCTCTCTGCCCCTGGTTGTCCCTCGCCTGCCTCTTTCCCCTGGTTTCCCTCTTCTCCATGAACTCTTCCTTTCCCTTCTTTTCCCTCTACTGCCTCTTTTCCCTGCCTTCCCTCTTCTGCATTAACTCTCTCTTTTACCTCTTTCCCCCTCGCCTATCCCTTTTCCCTGGTTTCCCTTTTTTCCATTCACTCTCTCTTCCCATTCTTTTCCCTTGCCTATCTCTTTTCCCTGGTTTCCCTCTTTTCCATGAACTCTCCCTTCCACTCTTTTTCCTCGCCTGCCTCTTTTCCCTGGTTTCCCTCTACTGCATTAATTCTCTCTTTTACCTCTTTCCCCCTCGACTGTCTCTTTTCCCTGGTTTCCCCCTTTTCAATTAACACTCTCTTTCCAATCGACTCTCTCTTGTCCCTAATTTTCGCCTTTGCCCTCGCATGACTCTTTCCCCAGTTTTTCCGTGAACTGTCTCTTCTCCATCGTTTCTCATCGCCTATTTTCCCTGCTTTCCCTTTTTTCCATAAATTCTCTCTTTCCCCTCTTTTTCCTCGCCTCTTTTCACTGGTTTCCCTTTTTTCCATGAACTCTCTCTTTCCCCTCTTTTCCCTCGCCTGTCTCTTTTCACTGGTTTCCCTCTTTTCCATGAAGTCTCGCTTTCCCATATTTTCGGTCGCGAGTCTCTTTTCCTCGGTTCCCCGCTTTTTCCATGAACTCTCTCTTTCCCTTCTTTTCCCTCGCGTGTTTCTTTTCCCTTCTTTTCCCTCGCATGTCACTTTTCCCTGGTTTTCCTCTATGCCCTCGCCTGTCTCTTTCCCCTCTTTTCATCGTTTGACTCTTTTATCTCTATTCGCCTCGCCTGTCTCTCTTATCATCTTTACCTCTTCTGCATTAACTCTCTCTTTTACCTCTTTCCCCCTCGCCTCTTTTCCCAGGATTCCCTTTTTACCATGAAATCTCTCTTCCCCTGCTTTTCCCTCACCTGTCTCTTTTCACTGGTTTCCCTCTTTTCCATGAAGTCTCTCTTTCCCTTCTTTTCCCTCGCCTGCCTCTTCTCCTTGCTTTTCCTCTTTTCCATGAACTCTTCCTTTCCCTTCTTTTCCCGCTCCTGCCTCTTTTCCCTGCCTTCCCTCTTCTGCATTCACTCTCTCTTTTACCTCTTTCCCCGTCGCCTGTCCCTTTTCCCTGGTTTCCCTCGTTTCCATGAACTCTCCCTTCCACTCTTTTTCCTCGCCTGCCTCTTTTCCCTGGTTTCCCTCTACTGCATTAATTCTCTCTTTTACCTCTTTCCCCCTCGACTGTCTCTTTTCCCTGGTTTCCCCCTTTTCAATTAACACTCTCTTTCCAATAGACTCTGTCTTGTCCCTGCTTTTCGCCTTTGCCCTCGCATGACTCTTTCCACAGTGTTTCCATGAGCTGTCTCTTTTCCATCATTTCTCATCGCCTGTCTTTTTTCCTTGATTTCCCTTTTTTCCATGAACTCTCTCTTCCCCTGCTTTTCCCTCGCCTGTCTCTCTTCCCTGGTTTTCCTCTATGCACTTGCGTGTGTGTTTCCCCTCTTTTCATCGTTTGTCTCTTTTATGTCTTTTCGCCTCGCCTGTCTCTTTTCTCTTCCTTCTCTCTTCTGCATTGACTCTCTCTTTTACCTCTTTCCCCCTCGCCTGTCTCTTTACCTTAGATTCCCTTTTTACCATGAACTCTCTCTGCCCCTGGTTGTCCCTCGCCTGCCTCTTTCCCCTGGTTTCCCTCTTCTCCATGAACTCTTCCTTTCCCTTCTTTTCCCTCGCCTGCCTCTTTTCCCTGCCTTCCCTCTTCTGCATTAACTCTCTCTTTTACCTCTTTCCCCCTCGCCTATCCCTTTTCCCTGGTTTCCCTTTTTTCCATTCACTCTCTCTTCCCATTCTTTTCCCTTGCCTATCTCTTTTCCCTGGTTTCCCTCTTTTCCATGAACTCTCCCTTCCACTCTTTTTCCTCGCCTGCCTCTTTTCCCTGGTTTCCCTCTACTGCATTAATTCTCTCTTTTACCTCTTTCCCCCTCGACTGTCTCTTTTCCCTGGTTTCCCCCTTGTCAATGAACACTCTCTTTCCAATCGACTCTCTCTTGTCCCTGCTTTTCGCCTTTGCCCTCGCATGACTCTTTCCCCAGTTTTTCCGTGAACTGTCTCTTCTCCATCGTTTCTCATCGCCTATTTTCCCTGCTTTCCCTTTTTTCCATAAATTCTCTCTTTCCCCTCTTTTTCCTCGCCTCTTTTCACTGGTTTCCCTTTTTTCCATGAACTCTCTCTTTCCCCTCTTTTTCCTCGCCTGTCTCTTTTCACTGGTTTCCCTCTTTTCCATGAAGTCTCGCTTTCCCATATTTTCGGTCGCGAGTCTCTTTTCCTCGGTTCCCCGCTTTTTCCATGAACTCTCTCTTTCCCTTCTTTTCCCTCGCGTGTTTCTTTTCCCTTCTTTTCCCTCGCATGTCACTTTTCCCTGGTTTTCCTCTATGCCCTCGCCTGTCTCTTTCCCCTCTTTTCATCGTTTGACTCTTTTATCTCTATTCGCCTCGCCTGTCTCTCTTATCATCTTTACCTCTTCTGCATTAACTCTCTCTTTTACCTCTTTCCCCCTCGCCTCTTTTCCCAGGATTCCCTTTTTACCATGAAATCTCTCTTCCCCTGCTTTTCCCTCACCTGTCTCTTTTCACTGGTTTCCCTCTTTTCCATGAAGTCTCTCTTTCCCTTCTTTTCCCTCGCCTGCCTCTTCTCCTTGCTTTTCCTCTTTTCCATGAACTCTTCCTTTCCCTTCTTTTCCCGCTCCTGCCTCTTTTCCCTGCCTTCCCTCTTCTGCATTCACTCTCTCTTTTACCTCTTTCCCCGTCGCCTGTCCCTTTTCCCTGGTTTCCCTCGTTTCCATGAACTCTCCCTTCCACTCTTTTTCCTCGCCTGCCTCTTTTCCCTGGTTTCCCTCTACTGCATTAATTCTCTCTTTTACCTCTTTCCCCCTCGACTGTCTCTTTTCCCTGGTTTCCCCCTTTTCAATTAACACTCTCTTTCCAATAGACTCTGTCTTGTCCCTGCTTTTCGCCTTTGCCCTCGCATGACTCTTTCCACAGTGTTTCCATGAGCTGTCTCTTTTCCATCATTTCTCATCGCCTGTCTTTTTTCCTTGATTTCCCTTTTTTCCATGAACTCTCTCTTCCCCTGCTTTTCCCTCGCCTGTCTCTCTTCCCTGGTTTTCCTCTATGCACTTGCGTGTGTGTTTCCCCTCTTTTCATCGTTTGTCTCTTTTATCTCTTTTCGCCTCGCCTGTCTCTTTTCTCTTCCTTCTCTCTTCTGCATTGACTCTCTCTTTTACCTCTTTCCCCCTCGCCTGTCTCTTTACCTTAGATTCCCTTTTTACCATGAACTCTCTCTGCCCCTGGTTGTCCCTCGCCTGCCTCTTTCCCCTGGTTTCCCTCTTCTCCATGAACTCTCCCTTCCACTCTTTTTCCTCGCCTGCCTCTTTTCCCTGGTTTCCCTCTACTGCATTAATTCTCTCTTTTACCTCTTTCCCCCTCGACTGTCTCTTTTCCCTGGTTTCCCCCTTTTCAATTAACACTCTCTTTCCAATCGACTCTCTCTTGTCCCTGCTTTTCGCCTTTGCCCTCGCATGACTCTTTCCCCAGTTTTTCCGTGAACTGTCTCTTCTCCATCGTTTCTCATCGCCTATTTTCCCTGCTTTCCCTTTTTTCCATAAATTCTCTCTTTCCCCTCTTTTTCCTCGCCTCTTTTCACTGGTTTCCCTTTTTTCCATGAACTCTCTCTTTCCCCTCTTTTTCCTCGCCTGTCTCTTTTCACTGGTTTCCCTCTTTTCCATGAAGTCTCGCTTTCCCATATTTTCGGTCGCGAGTCTCTTTTCCTCGGTTCCCCGCTTTTTCCATGAACTCTCTCTTTCCCTTCTTTTCCCTCGCGTGTTTCTTTTCCCTTCTTTTCCCTCGCATGTCACTTTTCCCTGGTTTTCCTCTATGCCCTCGCCTGTCTCTTTCCCCTCTTTTCATCGTTTGACTCTTTTATCTCTATTCGCCTCGCCTGTCTCTCTTATCATCTTTACCTCTTCTGCATTAACTCTCTCTTTTACCTCTTTCCCCCTCGCCTCTTTTCCCAGGATTCCCTTTTTACCATGAAATCTCTCTTCCCCTGCTTTTCCCTCACCTGTCTCTTTTCACTGGTTTCCCTCTTTTCCATGAAGTCTCTCTTTCCCTTCTTTTCCCTCGCCTGCCTCTTCTCCTTGCTTTTCCTCTTTTCCATGAACTCTTCCTTTCCCTTCTTTTCCCGCTCCTGCCTCTTTTCCCTGCCTTCCCTCTTCTGCATTCACTCTCTCTTTTACCTCTTTCCCCCTCGCCTGTCCCTTTTCCCTGGTTTCCCTCGTTTCCATGAACTCTCCCTTCCACTCTTTTTCCTCGCCTGCCTCTTTTCCCTGGTTTCCCTCTACTGCATTAATTCTCTCTTTTACCTCTTTCCCCCTCGACTGTCTCTTTTCCCTGGTTTCCCCCTTTTCAATTAACACTCTCTTTCCAATAGACTCTGTCTTGTCCCTGCTTTTCGCCTTTGCCCTCGCATGACTCTTTCCACAGTGTTTCCATGAGCTGTCTCTTTTCCATCATTTCTCATCGCCTGTCTGTTTTCCTTGATTTCCCTTTTTTCCATGAACTCTCTCTTCCCCTGCTTTTCCCTCGCCTGTCTCTCTTCCCTGGTTTTCCTCTATGCACTTGCGTGTGTGTTTCCCCTCTTTTCATCGTTTGTCTCTTTTATCTCTTTTCGCCTCGCCTGTCTCTTTTCTCTTCCTTCTCTCTTCTGCATTGACTCTCTCTTTTACCTCTTTCCCCCTCGCCTGTCTCTTTACCTTAGATTCCCTTTTTACCATGAACTCTCTCTGCCCCTGGTTGTCCCTCGCCTGCCTCTTTCCCCTGGTTTCCCTCTTCTCCATGAACTCTTCCTTTCCCTTCTTTTCCCTCGCCTGCCTCTTTTCCCTGCCTTCCCTCTTCTGCATTAACTCTCTCTTTTACCTCTTTCCCCCTCGCCTATCCCTTTTCCCTGGTTCCCTTTTTTCCATTAACTCTCTCTTCCCATTTTTTTCCCTTGCCTATCTCTTTTCCCTGGTTTCCCTCTTTTCCATGAACTCTCCCTTCCACTCTTTTTCCTCGCCTGCCTCTTTTCCCTGGTTTCCCTCTACTGCATTAATTCTCTCTTTTACCTCTTTCCCCCTCGACTGTCTCTTTTCCCTGGTTTCCCCCTTTTCAATTAACACTCTCTTTCCAATTGACTCTGTCTTGTCCCTGCTTTTCGCCTTTGCCCTCGCATGACTCTTTCCACAATGTTTCCATGAGCTGTCTCTTTTCCATAATTTCTCATCGCCTGTCTTTTTTCCTTGATTTCCCTTTTTTCCATGAACTCTCTCTTCCCCTGCTTTTCCCTCGCCTGTCTCTCTTCCCTGGTTTTCCTCTATGCACTTGCATGTGTGTTTCCCCTCTTTTCATCGTTTGTCTCTTTTATCTCTTTCCCCCTCGCCTGTCTCTTTACCTTAGATTCCCTTTTTACCATGAACTCTCTCTGCCCCTGGTTGTCCCTCGCCTGCCTCTTTCCCCTGGTTTCCCTCTTCTCCATGAACTCTCCCTTCCACTCTTTTTCCTCGCCTGCCTCTTTTCCCTGCCTTCCCTCTACTGCATTAATTCTCTCTTTTACCTCTTTCCCCCTCGACTGTCTCTTTTCCCTGGTTTCCCCCTTTTCAATTAACACTCTCTTTCCAATCGACTCTCTCTTGTCCCTAATTTTCGCCTTTGCCCTCGCATGACTCTTTCCCCAGTTTTTCCGTGAACTGTCTCTTCTCCATCGTTTCTCATCGCCTATTTTCCCTGCTTTCCCTTTTTTCCATAAATTCTCTCTTTCCCCTCTTTTTCCTCGCCTCTTTTCACTGGTTTCCCTTTTTTCCATGAACTCTCTCTTTCCCCTCTTTTCCCTCGCCTGTCTCTTTTCACTGGTTTCCCTCTTTTCCATGAAGTCTCGCTTTCCCATATTTTCGGTCGCGAGTCTCTTTTCCTCGGTTCCCCGCTTTTTCCATGAACTCTCTCTTTCCCTTCTTTTCCCTCGCGTGTTTCTTTTCCCTTCTTTTCCCTCGCATGTCACTTTTCCCTGGTTTTCCTCTATGCCCTCGCCTGTCTCTTTCCCCTCTTTTCATCGTTTGACTCTTTTATCTCTATTCGCCTCGCCTGTCTCTCTTATCATCTTTACCTCTTCTGCATTAACTCTCTCTTTTACCTCTTTCCCCCTCGCCTCTTTTCCCAGGATTCCCTTTTTACCATGAAATCTCTCTTCCCCTGCTTTTCCCTCACCTGTCTCTTTTCACTGGTTTCCCTCTTTTCCATGAAGTCTCTCTTTCCCTTCTTTTCCCTCGCCTGCCTCTTCTCCTTGCTTTTCCTCTTTTCCATGAACTCTTCCTTTCCCTTCTTTTCCCGCTCCTGCCTCTTTTCCCTGCCTTCCCTCTTCTGCATTCACTCTCTCTTTTACCTCTTTCCCCGTCGCCTGTCCCTTTTCCCTGGTTTCCCTCGTTTCCATGAACTCTCCCTTCCACTCTTTTTCCTCGCCTGCCTCTTTTCCCTGGTTTCCCTCTACTGCATTAATTCTCTCTTTTACCTCTTTCCCCCTCGACTGTCTCTTTTCCCTGGTTTCCCCCTTTTCAATTAACACTCTCTTTCCAATAGACTCTGTCTTGTCCCTGCTTTTCGCCTTTGCCCTCGCATGACTCTTTCCACAGTGTTTCCATGAGCTGTCTCTTTTCCATCATTTCTCATCGCCTGTCTTTTTTCCTTGATTTCCCTTTTTTCCATGAACTCTCTCTTCCCCTGCTTTTCCCTCGCCTGTCTCTCTTCCCTGGTTTTCCTCTATGCACTTGCGTGTGTGTTTCCCCTCTTTTCATCGTTTGTCTCTTTTATGTCTTTTCGCCTCGCCTGTCTCTTTTCTCTTCCTTCTCTCTTCTGCATTGACTCTCTCTTTTACCTCTTTCCCCCTCGCCTGTCTCTTTACCTTAGATTCCCTTTTTACCATGAACTCTCTCTGCCCCTGGTTGTCCCTCGCCTGCCTCTTTCCCCTGGTTTCCCTCTTCTCCATGAACTCTCCCTTCCACTCTTTTTCCTCGCCTGCCTCTTTTCCCTGCCTTCCCTCTTCTGCATTAACTCTCTCTTTTACCTCTTTCCCCCTCGCCTATCCCTTTTCCCTGGTTTCCCTTTTTTCCATTCACTCTCTCTTCCCATTCTTTTCCCTTGCCTATCTCTTTTCCCTGGTTTCCCTCTTTTCCATGAACTCTCCCTTCCACTCTTTTTCCTCGCCTGCCTCTTTTCCCTGGTTTCCCTCTACTGCATTAATTCTCTCTTTTACCTCTTTCCCCCTCGACTGTCTCTTTTCCCTGGTTTCCCCCTTGTCAATGAACACTCTCTTTCCAATCGACTCTCTCTTGTCCCTGCTTTTCGCCTTTGCCCTCGCATGACTCTTTCCCCAGTTTTTCCGTGAACTGTCTCTTCTCCATCGTTTCTCATCGCCTATTTTCCCTGCTTTCCCTTTTTTCCATAAATTCTCTCTTTCCCCTCTTTTTCCTCGCCTCTTTTCACTGGTTTCCCTTTTTTCCATGAACTCTCTCTTTCCCCTCTTTTTCCTCGCCTGTCTCTTTTCACTGGTTTCCCTCTTTTCCATGAAGTCTCGCTTTCCCATATTTTCGGTCGCGAGTCTCTTTTCCTCGGTTCCCCGCTTTTTCCATGAACTCTCTCTTTCCCTTCTTTTCCCTCGCGTGTTTCTTTTCCCTTCTTTTCCCTCGCATGTCACTTTTCCCTGGTTTTCCTCTATGCCCTCGCCTGTCTCTTTCCCCTCTTTTCATCGTTTGACTCTTTTATCTCTATTCGCCTCGCCTGTCTCTCTTATCATCTTTACCTCTTCTGCATTAACTCTCTCTTTTACCTCTTTCCCCCTCGCCTCTTTTCCCAGGATTCCCTTTTTACCATGAAATCTCTCTTCCCCTGCTTTTCCCTCACCTGTCTCTTTTCACTGGTTTCCCTCTTTTCCATGAAGTCTCTCTTTCCCTTCTTTTCCCTCGCCTGCCTCTTCTCCTTGCTTTTCCTCTTTTCCATGAACTCTTCCTTTCCCTTCTTTTCCCGCTCCTGCCTCTTTTCCCTGCCTTCCCTCTTCTGCATTCACTCTCTCTTTTACCTCTTTCCCCGTCGCCTGTCCCTTTTCCCTGGTTTCCCTCGTTTCCATGAACTCTCCCTTCCACTCTTTTTCCTCGCCTGCCTCTTTTCCCTGGTTTCCCTCTACTGCATTAATTCTCTCTTTTACCTCTTTCCCCCTCGACTGTCTCTTTTCCCTGGTTTCCCCCTTTTCAATTAACACTCTCTTTCCAATAGACTCTGTCTTGTCCCTGCTTTTCGCCTTTGCCCTCGCATGACTCTTTCCACAGTGTTTCCATGAGCTGTCTCTTTTCCATCATTTCTCATCGCCTGTCTTTTTTCCTTGATTTCCCTTTTTTCCATGAACTCTCTCTTCCCCTGCTTTTCCCTCGCCTGTCTCTCTTCCCTGGTTTTCCTCTATGCACTTGCGTGTGTGTTTCCCCTCTTTTCATCGTTTGTCTCTTTTATCTCTTTTCGCCTCGCCTGTCTCTTTTCTCTTCCTTCTCTCTTCTGCATTGACTCTCTCTTTTACCTCTTTCCCCCTCGCCTGTCTCTTTACCTTAGATTCCCTTTTTACCATGAACTCTCTCTGCCCCTGGTTGTCCCTCGCCTGCCTCTTTCCCCTGGTTTCCCTCTTCTCCATGAACTCTCCCTTCCACTCTTTTTCCTCGCCTGCCTCTTTTCCCTGGTTTCCCTCTACTGCATTAATTCTCTCTTTTACCTCTTTCCCCCTCGACTGTCTCTTTTCCCTGGTTTCCCCCTTTTCAATTAACACTCTCTTTCCAATCGACTCTCTCTTGTCCCTGCTTTTCGCCTTTGCCCTCGCATGACTCTTTCCCCAGTTTTTCCGTGAACTGTCTCTTCTCCATCGTTTCTCATCGCCTATTTTCCCTGCTTTCCCTTTTTTCCATAAATTCTCTCTTTCCCCTCTTTTTCCTCGCCTCTTTTCACTGGTTTCCCTTTTTTCCATGAACTCTCTCTTTCCCCTCTTTTTCCTCGCCTGTCTCTTTTCACTGGTTTCCCTCTTTTCCATGAAGTCTCGCTTTCCCATATTTTCGGTCGCGAGTCTCTTTTCCTCGGTTCCCCGCTTTTTCCATGAACTCTCTCTTTCCCTTCTTTTCCCTCGCGTGTTTCTTTTCCCTTCTTTTCCCTCGCATGTCACTTTTCCCTGGTTTTCCTCTATGCCCTCGCCTGTCTCTTTCCCCTCTTTTCATCGTTTGACTCTTTTATCTCTATTCGCCTCGCCTGTCTCTCTTATCATCTTTACCTCTTCTGCATTAACTCTCTCTTTTACCTCTTTCCCCCTCGCCTCTTTTCCCAGGATTCCCTTTTTACCATGAAATCTCTCTTCCCCTGCTTTTCCCTCACCTGTCTCTTTTCACTGGTTTCCCTCTTTTCCATGAAGTCTCTCTTTCCCTTCTTTTCCCTCGCCTGCCTCTTCTCCTTGCTTTTCCTCTTTTCCATGAACTCTTCCTTTCCCTTCTTTTCCCGCTCCTGCCTCTTTTCCCTGCCTTCCCTCTTCTGCATTCACTCTCTCTTTTACCTCTTTCCCCCTCGCCTGTCCCTTTTCCCTGGTTTCCCTCGTTTCCATGAACTCTCCCTTCCACTCTTTTTCCTCGCCTGCCTCTTTTCCCTGGTTTCCCTCTACTGCATTAATTCTCTCTTTTACCTCTTTCCCCCTCGACTGTCTCTTTTCCCTGGTTTCCCCCTTTTCAATTAACACTCTCTTTCCAATAGACTCTGTCTTGTCCCTGCTTTTCGCCTTTGCCCTCGCATGACTCTTTCCACAGTGTTTCCATGAGCTGTCTCTTTTCCATCATTTCTCATCGCCTGTCTTTTTTCCTTGATTTCCCTTTTTTCCATGAACTCTCTCTTCCCCTGCTTTTCCCTCGCCTGTCTCTCTTCCCTGGTTTTCCTCTATGCACTTGCGTGTGTGTTTCCCCTCTTTTCATCGTTTGTCTCTTTTATCTCTTTTCGCCTCGCCTGTCTCTTTTCTCTTCCTTCTCTCTTCTGCATTGACTCTCTCTTTTACCTCTTTCCCCCTCGCCTGTCTCTTTACCTTAGATTCCCTTTTTACCATGAACTCTCTCTGCCCCTGGTTGTCCCTCGCCTGCCTCTTTCCCCTGGTTTCCCTCTTCTCCATGAACTCTTCCTTTCCCTTCTTTTCCCTCGCCTGCCTCTTTTCCCTGCCTTCCCTCTTCTGCATTAACTCTCTCTTTTACCTCTTTCCCCCTCGCCTATCCCTTTTCCCTGGTTTCCCTTTTTTCCATTAACTCTCTCTTCCCATTCTTTTCCCTTGCCTATCTCTTTTCCCTGGTTTCCCTCTTTTCCATGAACTCTCCCTTCCACTCTTTTTCCTCGCCTGCCTCTTTTCCCTGGTTTCCCTCTACTGCATTAATTCTCTCTTTTACCTCTTTCCCCCTCGACGGTCTCTGCACTGGTTTCCCCCTTTTCAATTAACACTCTCTTTCCAATCGACTCTCTCTTGTCCCTGCTTTTCGCCTTTGCCCTCGCATGACTCTTTCCCCAGTTTTTCCGTGAACTGTCTCTTCTCCATCGTTTCTCATCGCCTATTTTCCCTGGTTTCCCTTTTTTCCATGAACTCTCTCTTTCCCCTCTTTTTCCTCGCCTGTCTCTTTTCACTGGTTTCCCTCTTTTCCATGAAGTCTCGCTTTCCCATATTTTCGGTCGCGAGTCTCTTTTCCTCGGTTCCCCGCTTTTTCCATGAACTCTCTCTTTCCCTTCTTTTCCCTCGCGTGTTTCTTTTCCCTTCTTTTCCCTCGCATGTCACTTTTCCCTGGTTTTCCTCTATGCCCTCGCCTGTCTCTTTCCCCTCTTTTCATCGTTTGACTCTTTTATCTCTATTCGCCTCGCCTGTCTCTCTTATCATCTTTACCTCTTCTGCATTAACTCTCTCTTTTACCTCTTTCCCCCTCGCCTCTTTTCCCAGGATTCCCTTTTTACCATGAAATCTCTCTTCCCCTGCTTTTCCCTCACCTGTCTCTTTTCACTGGTTTCCCTCTTTTCCATGAAGTCTCTCTTTCCCTTCTTTTCCCTCGCCTGCCTCTTCTCCTTGCTTTTCCTCTTTTCCATGAACTCTTCCTTTCCCTTCTTTTCCCGCTCCTGCCTCTTTTCCCTGCCTTCCCTCTTCTGCATTCACTCTCTCTTTTACCTCTTTCCCCGTCGCCTGTCCCTTTTCCCTGGTTTCCCTCGTTTCCATGAACTCTCCCTTCCACTCTTTTTCCTCGCCTGCCTCTTTTCCCTGGTTTCCCTCTACTGCATTAATTCTCTCTTTTACCTCTTTCCCCCTCGACTGTCTCTTTTCCCTGGTTTCCCCCTTTTCAATTAACACTCTCTTTCCAATCGACTCTCTCTTGTCCCTGCTTTTCGCCTTTGCCCTCGCATGACTCTTTCCCCAGTTTTTCCGTGAACTGTCTCTTCTCCATCATTTCTCATCGCCTGTCTTTTTTCCTTGATTTCCCTTTTTTCCATGAACTCTCTCTTCCCCTGCTTTTCCCTCGCCTGTCTCTCTTCCCTGGTTTTCCTCTATGCACTTGCATGTGTGTTTCCCCTCTTTTCATCGTTTGTCTCTTTTATCTCTTTTCGCCTCGCCTGTCTCTTGTCTCTTCCTTCTCTCTTCTGCATTGACTCTCTCTTTTACCTCTTTCCCCCTCGCCTGTCTCTTTACCTTAGATTCCCTTTTTACCATGAACTCTCTCTGCCCCTGGCTGTCCCTCGCCTGCCTCTTTCCCCTGGTTTCCCTCTTCTCCATGAACTCTTCCTTTCCCTTCTTTTCCCTCTACTGCCTCTTTTCCCTGCCTTCCCTCTTCTGCATTCACTCTCTCTTTTACCTCTTTCCCCGTCGCCTGTCCCTTTTCCCTGGTTTCCCTCGTTTCCATGAACTCTCCCTTCCACTCTTTTTCCTCGCCTGCCTCTTTTCCCTGGTTTCCCTCTACTGCATTAATTCTCTCTTTTACCTCTTTCCCCCTCGACTGTCTCTTTTCCCTGGTTTCCCCCTTTTCAATTAACACTCTCTTTCCAATAGACTCTGTCTTGTCCCTGCTTTTCGCCTTTGCCCTCGCATGACTCTTTCCACAGTGTTTCCATGAGCTGTCTCTTTTCCATCATTTCTCATCGCCTGTCTTTTTTCCTTGATTTCCCTTTTTTCCATGAACTCTCTCTTCCCCTGCTTTTCCCTCGCCTGTCTCTCTTCCCTGGTTTTCCTCTATGCACTTGCATGTGTGTTTCCCCTCTTTTCATCGTTTGTCTCTTTTATCTCTTTCCCCCTCGCCTGTCTCTTTTCTCTTCCTTCTCTCTTCTGCATTGACTCTCTCTTTTACCTCTTTCCCCCTCGCCTGTCTCTTTACCTTAGATTCCCTTTTTACCATGAACTCTCTCTGCCCCTGGTTGTCCCTCGCCTGCCTCTTTCCCCTGGTTTCCCTCTTCTCCATGAACTCTTCCTTTCCCTTCTTTTCCCTCTACTGCCTCTTTTCCCTGCCTTCCCTCTTCTGCATTAACTCTCTCTTTTACCTCTTTCCCCCTCGCCTATCCCTTTTCCCTGGTTTCCCTTTTTTCCATTAACTCTCTCTTCCCATTCTTTTCCCTTGCCTATCTCTTTTCCCTGGTTTCCCTCTTTTCCATGAACTCTCCCTTCCACTCTTTTTCCTCGCCTGCCTCTTTTCCCTGGTTTCCCTGTACTGCATTAATTCTCTCTTTTACCTCTTTCCCCCTCGACTGTCTCTTTTCCCTGGTTTCCCCCTTTTCAATTAACACTCTCTTTCCAATAGACTCTGTCTTGTCCCTGCTTTTCGCCTTTGCCCTCGCATGACTCTTTCCACAGTGTTTCCATGAGCTGTCTCTTTTCCATCATTTCTCATCGCCTGTCTGTTTTCCTTGATTTCCCTTTTTTCCATGAACTCTCTCTTCCCCTGCTTTTCCCTCGCCTGTCTCTCTTCCCTGGTTTTCCTCTATGCACTTGCATGTGTGTTTCCCCTCTTTTCATCGTTTGTCTCTTTTATCTCTTTCCCCCTCGCCTGTCTCTTTACCTTAGATTCCCTTTTTACCATGAACTCTCTCTGCCCCTGGTTGTCCCTCGCCTGCCTCTTTCCCCTAGTTTCCCTCTTCTCCATGAACTCTTCCTTTCCCTTCTTTTCCCTCTACTGCCTCTTTTCCCTGCCTTCCCTCTTCTGCATTAACTCTCTCTTTTACCTCTTTCCCCCTCGCCTATCCCTTTTCCCTGGTTTCCCTTTTTTCCATTAACTCTCTCTTCCCATTCTTTTCCCTTGCCTATCTCTTTTCCCTGGTTTCCCTCTTTTCCATGAACTCTCCCTTCCACTCTTTTTCCTCGCCTGCCTCTTTTCCCTGGTTTCCCTCTACTGCATTAATTCTCTCTTTTACCTCTTTCCCCCTCGACTGTCTCTTTTCCCTGGTTTCCCCCTTTTCAATTAACACTCTCTTTCCAATCGACTCTCTCTTGTCCCTGCTTTTCGCCTTTGCCCTCGCATGACTCTTTCCCCAGTTTTTCCGTGAACTGTCTCTTCTCCATCGTTTCTCATCGCCTATTTTCCCTGCTTTCCCTTTTTTCCATAAATTCTCTCTTTCCCCTCTTTTTCCTCGCCTATTTTCCCTGCTTTCCCTTTTTTCCATGAACCCTCTCTTTCCCCTCTTTTTCCTCGCCTGTCTCTTTTCACTGGTTTCCCTCTTTTCCATGAAGTCTCGCTTTCCCATATTTTCGGTCGCGAGTCTCTTTTCCTCGGTTCCCCGCTTTTTCCATGAACTCTCTCTTTCCCTTCTTTTCCCTCGCGTGTTTCTTTTCCCTTCTTTTCCCTCGCATGTCACTTTTCCCTGGTTTTCCTCTATGCCCTCGCCTGTCTCTTTCCCCTCTTTTCATCGTTTGACTCTTTTATCTCTATTCGCCTCGCCTGTCTCTCTTATCATCTTTACCTCTTCTGCATTAACTCTCTCTTTTACCTCTTTCCCCCTCGCCTCTTTTCCCAGGATTCCCTTTTTACCATGAAATCTCTCTTCCCCTGCTTTTCCCTCACCTGTCTCTTTTCACTGGTTTCCCTCTTTTCCATGAAGTCTCTCTTTCCCTTCTTTTCCCTCGCCTGCCTCTTCTCCTTGCTTTTCCTCTTTTCCATGAACTCTTCCTTTCCCTTCTTTTCCCGCTCCTGCCTCTTTTCCCTGCCTTCCCTCTTCTGCATTCACTCTCTCTTTTACCTCTTTCCCCGTCGCCTGTCCCTTTTCCCTGGTTTCCCTCGTTTCCATGAACTCTCCCTTCCACTCTTTTTCCTCGCCTGCCTCTTTTCCCTGGTTTCCCTCTACTGCATTAATTCTCTCTTTTACCTCTTTCCCCCTCGACTGTCTCTTTTCCCTGGTTTCCCCCTTTTCAATTAACACTCTCTTTCCAATAGACTCTGTCTTGTCCCTGCTTTTCGCCTTTGCCCTCGCATGACTCTTTCCACAGTGTTTCCATGAGCTGTCTCTTTTCCATCATTTCTCATCGCCTGTCTGTTTTCCTTGATTTCCCTTTTTTCCATGAACTCTCTCTTCCCCTGCTTTTCCCTCGCCTGTCTCTCTTCCCTGGTTTTCCTCTATGCACTTGCGTGTGTGTTTCCCCTCTTTTCATCGTTTGTCTCTTTTATCTCTTTTCGCCTCGCCTGTCTCTTTTCTCTTCCTTCTCTCTTCTGCATTGACTCTCTCTTTTACCTCTTTCCCCCTCGCCTGTCTCTTTACCTTAGATTCCCTTTTTACCATGAACTCTCTCTGCCCCTGGTTGTCCCTCGCCTGCCTCTTTCCCCTGGTTTCCCTCTTCTCCATGAACTCTTCCTTTCCCTTCTTTTCCCTCGCCTGCCTCTTTTCCCTGCCTTCCCTCTTCTGCATTAACTCTCTCTTTTACCTCTTTCCCCCTCGCCTATCCCTTTTCCCTGGTTCCCTTTTTTCCATTAACTCTCTCTTCCCATTTTTTTCCCTTGCCTATCTCTTTTCCCTGGTTTCCCTCTTTTCCATGAACTCTCCCTTCCACTCTTTTTCCTCGCCTGCCTCTTTTCCCTGGTTTCCCTCTACTGCATTAATTCTCTCTTTTACCTCTTTCCCCCTCGACTGTCTCTTTTCCCTGGTTTCCCCCTTTTCAATTAACACTCTCTTTCCAATAGACTCTGTCTTGTCCCTGCTTTTCGCCTTTGCCCTCGCATGACTCTTTCCACAATGTTTCCATGAGCTGTCTCTTTTCCATAATTTCTCATCGCCTGTCTTTTTTCCTTGATTTCCCTTTTTTCCATGAACTCTCTCTTCCCCTGCTTTTCCCTCGCCTGTCTCTCTTCCCTGGTTTTCCTCTATGCACTTGCATGTGTGTTTCCCCTCTTTTCATCGTTTGTCTCTTTTATCTCTTTCCCCCTCGCCTGTCTCTTTACCTTAGATTCCCTTTTTACCATGAACTCTCTCTGCCCCTGGTTGTCCCTCGCCTGCCTCTTTCCCCTGGTTTCCCTCTTCTCCATGAACTCTCCCTTCCACTCTTTTTCCTCGCCTGCCTCTTTTCCCTGCCTTCCCTCTACTGCATTAATTCTCTCTTTTACCTCTTTCCCCCTCGACTGTCTCTTTTCCCTGGTTTCCCCCTTGTCAATGAACACTCTCTTTCCCTTCGACTCTCTCTTGTCCCTGATTTTCGCCTTTGCCCTCGCATGACTCTTTCCCCAGTTTTTCCGTGAACTGTCTCTTCTCCATCATTTCTCATCGCCTGTCTTTTTTCCTTGATTTCCCTTTTTTCCATGAACTCTCTCTTCCCCTGCTTTTCCCTCGCCTGTCTCTCTTCCCTGGTTTTCCTCTATGCACTTGCATGTGTGTTTCCCCTCTTTTCATCGTTTGTCTCTTTTATCTCTTTTCGCCTCGCCTGTCTCTTTTCTCTTCCTTCTCCCTTCTGCATTGACTCTCTCTTTTACCTCTTTCCCCCTCGCCTGTCTCTTTACCTTAGATTCCCTTTTTACCATGAACTCTCTCTGCCCCTGGTTGTCCCTCGCCTGCCTCTTTCCCCTGGTTTCCCTCTTCTCCATGAACTCTTCCTTTCCCTTCTTTTCCCTCTACTGCCTCTTTTCCCTGCCTTCCCTCTTCTGCATTAACTCTCTCTTTTACCTCTTTCCCCCTCGCCTATCCCTTTTCCCTGGTTTCCCTTTTTTCCATTAACTCTCTCTTCCCATTCTTTTCCCTTGCCTATCTCTTTTCCCTGGTTTCCCTCTTTTCCATGAACTCTCCCTTCCACTCTTTTTCCTCGCCTGCCTCTTTTCCCTGGTTTCCCTGTACTGCATTAATTCTCTCTTTTACCTCTTTCCCCCTCGACTGTCTCTGCACTGGTTTCCCCCTTTTCAATTAACACTCTCTTTCCAATAGACTCTGTCTTGTCCCTGCTTTTCGCCTTTGCCCTCGCATGACTCTTTCCACAGTGTTTCCATGAGCTGTCTCTTTTCCATCATTTCTCATCGCCTGTCTGTTTTCCTTGATTTCCCTTTTTTTCCATGAACTCTCTCTTCCCCTGCTTTTCCCTCGCCTGTCTCTCTTCCCTGGTTTTCCTCTATGCACTTGCATGTGTGTTTCCCCTCTTTTCATCGTTTGTCTCTCTTATCTCTTTCCCCCTCGCCTGTCTCTTTACCTTAGATTCCCTTTTTACCATGAACTCTCTCTGCCCCTGGTTGTCCCTCGCCTGCCTCTTTCCCCTAGTTTCCCTCTTCTCCATGAACTCTTCCTTTCCCTTCTTTTCCCTCGCCTGCCTCTTTTCCCTGCCTTCCCTCTTCTGCATTAACTCTCTCTTTTACCTCTTTCCCCCTCGCCTATCCCTTTTCCCTGGTTCCCTTTTTTCCATTAACTCTCTCTTCCCATTTTTTTCCCTTGCCTATCTCTTTTCCCTGGTTTCCCTCTTTTCCATGAACTCTCCCTTCCACTCTTTTTCCTCGCCTGCCTCTTTTCCCTGGTTTCCCTCTACTGCATTAATTCTCTCTTTTACCTCTTTCCCCCTCGACTGTCTCTTTTCCCTGGTTTCCCCCTTTTCAATTAACACTCTCTTTCCAATAGACTCTGTCTTGTCCCTGCTTTTCGCCTTTGCCCTCGCATGACTCTTTCCACAATGTTTCCATGAGCTGTCTCTTTTCCATAATTTCTCATCGCCTGTCTTTTTTCCTTGATTTCCCTTTTTTCCATGAACTCTCTCTTCCCCTGCTTTTCCCTCGCCTGTCTCTCTTCCCTGGTTTTCCTCTATGCACTTGCATGTGTGTTTCCCCTCTTTTCATCGTTTGTCTCTTTTATCTCTTTCCCCCTCGCCTGTCTCTTTACCTTAGATTCCCTTTTTACCATGAACTCTCTCTGCCCCTGGTTGTCCCTCGCCTGCCTCTTTCCCCTGGTTTCCCTCTTCTCCATGAACTCTCCCTTCCACTCTTTTTCCTCGCCTGCCTCTTTTCCCTGCCTTCCCTCTACTGCATTAATTCTCTCTTTTACCTCTTTCCCCCTCGACTGTCTCTTTTCCCTGGTTTCCCCCTTGTCAATGAACACTCTCTTTCCCTTCGACTCTCTCTTGTCCCTGATTTTCGCCTTTGCCCTCGCATGACTCTTTCCCCAGTTTTTCCGTGAACTGTCTCTTCTCCATCATTTCTCATCGCCTGTCTTTTTTCCTTGATTTCCCTTTTTTCCATGAACTCTCTCTTCCCCTGCTTTTCCCTCGCCTGTCTCTCTTCCCTGGTTTTCCTCTATGCACTTGCATGTGTGTTTCCCCTCTTTTCATCGTTTGTCTCTTTTATCTCTTTTCGCCTCGCCTGTCTCTTTTCTCTTCCTTCTCCCTTCTGCATTGACTCTCTCTTTTACCTCTTTCCCCCTCGCCTGTCTCTTTACCTTAGATTCCCTTTTTACCATGAACTCTCTCTGCCCCTGGTTGTCCCTCGCCTGCCTCTTTCCCCTGGTTTCCCTCTTCTCCATGAACTCTTCCTTTCCCTTCTTTTCCCTCTACTGCCTCTTTTCCCTGCCTTCCCTCTTCTGCATTAACTCTCTCTTTTACCTCTTTCCCCCTCGCCTATCCCTTTTCCCTGGTTTCCCTTTTTTCCATTAACTCTCTCTTCCCATTCTTTTCCCTTGCCTATCTCTTTTCCCTGGTTTCCCTCTTTTCCATGAACTCTCCCTTCCACTCTTTTTCCTCGCCTGCCTCTTTTCACTGGTTTCCCTCTTTTCCATGAAGTCTCGCTTTCCCATATTTTCGGTCGCGAGTCTCTTCCTCGGTTCCCCGCTTTTTCCATGAACTCTCTCTTTACCTTCTTTTCCCTCGCGTGTTTCTTTTCCCTTCTTTTCCCTCGCATGTCACTTTTCCCTGGTTTTCCTCTATGCCCTCGCCTGTCTCTTTCCCCTCTTTTCATCGTTTGACTCTTTTATCTCTATTCGCCTCGCCTGTCTCTCTTATCATCTTTACCTCTTCTGCATTAACTCTCTCTTTTACCTCTTTCCCCCTCGCCTCTTTTCCCAGGATTCCCTTTTTACCATGAAATCTCTCTTCCCCTGCTTTTCCCTCACCTGTCTCTTTTCACTGGTTTCCCTCTTTTCCATGAAGTCTCTCTTTCCCTTCTTTTCCCTCGCCTGCCTCTTCTCCTTGCTTTTCCTCTTTTCCATGAACTCTTCCTTTCCCTTCTTTTCCCGCTCCTGCCTCTTTTCCCTGCCTTCCCTCTTCTGCATTCACTCTCTCTTTTACCTCTTTCCCCGTCGCCTGTCCCTTTTCCCTGGTTTCCCTCGTTTCCATGAACTCTCCCTTCCACTCTTTTTCCTCGCCTGCCTCTTTTCCCTGGTTTCCCTCTACTGCATTAATTCTCTCTTTTACCTCTTTCCCCCTCGACTGTCCTTTTCCCTGGTTTCCCCCTTTTCAATTAACACTCTCTTTCCAATAGACTCTGTCTTGTCCCTGCTTTTCGCCTTTGCCCTCGCATGACTCTTTCCACAGTGTTTCCATGAGCTGTCTCTTTTCCATCATTTCTCATCGCCTGTCTTTTTTCCTTGATTTCCCTTTTTTCCATGAACTCTCTCTTCCCCTGCTTTTCCCTCGCCTGTCTCTCTTCCCTGGTTTTCCTCTATGCACTTGCGTGTGTGTTTCCCCTCTTTTCATCGTTTGTCTCTTTTATCTCTTTCCCCCTCGCCTGTCTCTTTTCTCTTCCTTCTCTCTTCTGCATTGACTCTCTCTTTTACCTCTTTCCCCCTCGCCTGTCTCTTTACCTTAGATTCCCTTTTTACCATGAACTCTCTCTGCCCCTGGTTGTCCCTCGCCTGCCTCTTTCCCCTGGTTTCCCTCTTCTCCATGAACTCTTCCTTTCCCTTCTTTTCCCTCTACTGCCTCTTTTCCCTGCCTTCCCTCTTCTGCATTAACTCTCTCTTTTACCTCTTTCCCCCCTCGCCTATCCCTTTTCCCTGGTTTCCCTTTTTTCCATTAACTCTCTCTTCCCATTCTTTTCCCTTGCCTATCTCTTTTCCCTGGTTTCCCTCTTTTCCATGAACTCTCCCTTCCACTCTTTTTCCTCGCCTGCCTCTTTTCCCTGGTTTCCCTGTACTGCATTAATTCTCTCTTTTACCTCTTTCCCCCTCGACTGTCTCTGCACTGGTTTCCCCCTTTTCAATTAACACTCTCTTTCCAATAGACTCTGTCTTGTCCCTGCTTTTCGCCTTTGCCCTCGCATGACTCTTTCCACAGTGTTTCCATGAGCTGTCTCTTTTCCATCATTTCTCATCGCCTGTCTGTTTTCCTTGATTTCCCTTTTTTCCATGAACTCTCTCTTCCCCTGCTTTTCCCTCGCCTGTCTCTCTTCCCTGGTTTTCCTCTATGCACTTGCATGTGTGTTTCCCCTCTTTTCATCGTTTGTCTCTCTTATCTCTTTCCCCCTCGCCTGTCTCTTTACCTTAGATTCCCTTTTTACCATGAACTCTCTCTGCCCCTGGTTGTCCCTCGCCTGCCTCTTTCCCCTAGTTTCCCTCTTCTCCATGAACTCTTCCTTTCCCTTCTTTTCCCTCGCCTGCCTCTTTTCCCTGCCTTCCCTCTTCTGCATTAACTCTCTCTTTTACCTCTTTCCCCTCGCCTATCCCTTTTCCCTGGTTCCCTTTTTTCCATTAACTCTCTCTTCCCATTTTTTTCCCTTGCCTATCTCTTTTCCCTGGTTTCCCTCTTTTCCATGAACTCTCCCTTCCACTCTTTTTCCTCGCCTGCCTCTTTTCCCTGGTTTCCCTCTACTGCATTAATTCTCTCTTTTACCTCTTTCCCCCTCGACTGTCTCTTTTCCCTGGTTTCCCCCTTTTCAATTAACACTCTCTTTCCAATAGACTCTGTCTTGTCCCTGCTTTTCGCCTTTGCCCTCGCATGACTCTTTCCACAATGTTTCCATGAGCTGTCTCTTTTCCATAATTTCTCATCGCCTGTCTTTTTTCCTTGATTTCCCTTTTTTCCATGAACTCTCTCTTCCCCTGCTTTTCCCTCGCCTGTCTCTCTTCCCTGGTTTTCCTCTATGCACTTGCATGTGTGTTTCCCCTCTTTTCATCGTTTGTCTCTTTTATCTCTTTCCCCCTCGCCTGTCTCTTTACCTTAGATTCCCTTTTTACCATGAACTCTCTCTGCCCCTGGTTGTCCCTCGCCTGCCTCTTTCCCCTGGTTTCCCTCTTCTCCATGAACTCTCCCTTCCACTCTTTTTCCTCGCCTGCCTCTTTTCCCTGCCTTCCCTCTACTGCATTAATTCTCTCTTTTACCTCTTTCCCCCTCGACTGTCTCTTTTCCCTGGTTTCCCCCTTGTCAATGAACACTCTCTTTCCCTTC